>NC_066580.1:18084715-18720468 GCF_024323335.1 Lathyrus oleraceus | reverse complement strand
TATGGTGTTTGATGGCGCTCTAAATCAGTATGGAAATGGTATTGGGGCAGTGATTATTACTCCTCAGGGCACACATATTCCTTTTACAGCAAGACTCACTTTCAAATGCACGAATAATATGGCTGAGTATGAGGCATGTATTATGGGTTTAGAGGAATGCATTGATCTAAGGATCAAGCATCTTGATGTATATGGTGATTCGGCCCTCGTTGTTAATCAGATTAAGGGTGAATGGGAAATGAATCAGCCTGGTCTCACTCCATATAGGGATTATGCGAGGAGGATTTCAACGTTCTTTACTGAGGTTGACTTCCATCATATTCCTCGAGATGAGAATCGGATGGCAGACGCTCTTGCTACACTTGCTTCGATGATTGTGGTTAAACTTTGGAATGAAGTTCCCAACATTACTGTGATGCGCTTGGATAGACCAGCTCATGTATTTGCAGTAGAAGAAGTAAAAGATGATAAGCCATGGTATTATGACATCAAGTGTTTCCTTCAGAACCAGGTTTACCCGCCTGGGGCATCTGTTAAAGACAAGAAGACTTTGAGGAGATTATCTGGTAGTTTCTACCTCAATGGCAACGTGCTTTATAAGAGAAATTTTGACATGGTTCTGCTCAGATGCATGGATAGACACGAAGCAGGCCTGTTGATGACTGAGGTCCACGAAGGTTCATTTGGGACTCACTCCAATGGACATGCCATGGCTATAAAGATGCTGAGAGCAGGCTACTATTGGCTGACAATGGAGTCTGACTGCTGCAAATATGTGAAGAAATGCCATAAATGTCAGATTTATGCGGATAAGATCCATATTCCCCTGACACTTTTGAATGTGATCTCATCACCTTGGCCTTTCTCCATGTGGGGAATTGACATGATTGGCATGATAGAGCCGAAAGCGTCTAACGGACACAAATTTATTCTCGTAGCAATTGATTACTTCACCAAGTGGGTTGAAGCGGCATCGTATGCAAATGTGACCAGGCAGGTGGTCGTGAAGTTTATCAAGAATCAGCTCATATGCTGTTATGGTGTTCCAGATAAGATCATTACTGATAATGGATCTAACTTGAACAACAAAATGGTGAAAGAGTTGTGTAGTGAGTTCTGTAACACCTCAAAATTTGCCCTCCTCTTCTTGAGACTAGTTTGGGGCATTGCATTTCATGTTTTAGGGCATTAGGCATTGCATTTTTCATCTCATATGAAAATAAGAAGGTCATCCTCTATAGTCTTTTCAAAAGATGGGGAAGTTAGGTGATTCAAGCCTGAGGGTCTCTATGAATTGGTCATCAACCATCTGAGGGTATGGGCTCCAATTAGGGTTTCTTGATTCTTCAAAGGTCTTGAGCATCATCTTATCTGCAAGGATATATCACCATCATCATGGTGATATCATCATCAAGGGTTTCAGAGTTCATCCTCAAGTTCCTCTGGATTAGGGTTGTGACCTCTGGTCAACCCTAACCAATGCAGTTCTTCCAACTAGGGTTTCCCAAAGAGATGAGGTATTTTCTTGGGATGAGGATCACATGATTATTATAAGGAGCTTACCTGAGCTAGGGTTTCATTTTGAAGCAACTTCACCAAGTGGTAGAGGCTCAAGTTGATCAAGACATCTCAAGGTCATCTGAGGACCAAAAGTCAACTGTGCAGTCAACTGAGGGCTATGAGGTGGGGAAATGAGTTGAGACACCTCAATCATGTTCAAATGGGGTCTATTCATCATTATAAACATCCATCTTGAAGATTCAAAGGTCATGGCAAAAGTTACTAAAAATGGAAAATGACCTATAATCCAAAGTTTCCAAATTTGGCAAGTTTTTGGTCCACTTTCAACTTGACTTTTCAATATCAAAGAAGTTTCAAATGGATTTTTGGTGAACATGAAAGTTGTACATCTTTGTCTCCCCTTTCCAAAAAGTCCCAATTCATGTCCATATGATGAATGGTTGAGGAGTTATGGTCATTTGATCACAAAGTGTGCATGGAAATTCAAAATGGCATAACTTTTGATATAATGCTTCAAATTGGTTCATTCTTTTTGCAAAGTGCTTCTCATGTTCAAGGTATCTCAAAATGACATCATTTGACTCAATTGTGCAAGCTAAGCCTCAAGGAATCATGGTCAAAAGTCACATTATTTCATATTTGTTCTAAGGATGATATCATGCTACAAATCAAGATTCACAAAAAAACAAGGCAAGGCTTCACTTCAGCTTTCTTCATAGACCATATTTGAGTAAAAATGAGCCCTTGCCATGCATGAGAGGGGCGTGTATGTTCCTTGTTTCGCACATGTTCAAAATGAAGCATATCTTCACCATTCATTCTTGGCTTGAGATGTAAGCAAAATAACCTTCAAATCCTGACCCTTGGTTGCTCTTGAGTAGATTAAAATCCTAGCATGGGGCTGAGCACGTGCATTATGGCCATGGGAGCTCAATTTGCATTTTTTCAAGTTGCATAATAACTCACTAATCATGACTAGTAAATGGCTAAAATGATTATCAGTGTTATTAGCAAGAAGTATAAGTAGGAAAACCCTAATCACAAGCCTCATAACTGCCATTTCAGATCTAGAATTCAAGAAACTCTCTCAAAATCTCTCTCTTCAAATTTGCATTTTCTTCATACAAACCTCAAAGATTATTGCAGATTCTTGATCCTCATACTTCACTGAGCAAGAATCATCCATCGTTTGGTGTAATTCCTCAAGAAATCAAGCAGTTCAAGTGCATTATCATGACGATCGGATTTGGAAATTGAGGCGTATTCAAGAGGTTTCACCCATTTCTTTTTGCATAAAGCTTCAAAGGAAGTTCAAAGGAGTTGATCTGGAGCAGCTGAGCTCGTGAGATCGCGATTCCAGAGATCTCCAATTCCAGGTGACTCCATTTTCACTCTCTCCTTTTGCTGTTTTTAGGTTATAGAATGGAAGATCTTGTTGTGTAGGTCATGAATATATGATTAGATTTGAGATTGAGTGAGAATTAAGAATTTCATTGTGACTGGAAGTTTGGATCTGGAAACTTATTCTCTTCGAATTGCGAAATCTAGGAAGAATTAGGAGAATCTAATGTGATATTTGGAATCAGCATGGAAAACTGAGTGGAATGGTGTTGGTCTGGTGAATTTCTGGAAATTTTTAGGGTGGTGCCGCCGTGGGAGCCACCGGAGGCTCGTCGGGGAAGACGACCAGAGCGGAGCTCCGGCGTCTGTGTCATAGCTAGGGTTTTGCTAAGTGTGTGCCATGTGGTGCAATGCGTGGCAAAGTGATTGGATGAGATGCGCTTGACTAAGGCCACGCAAGCGTTGAACGCTGACTGGGTGGGTGACTCAATTAATGAAACGGTGTGTTTCATTAGTTTGAACGTGAAATGTTGATCTCAGATGCGCGCCAGATCCAGCGGTCCATGATTTTTCCTATTTTAATTCAAATAATCCATTTCCCTCCTTTTTCTATTCCATATTTCAATTATTTTAGTCATTTTGTTTAATTAATAAAAAATCCAAAAATTGTCCAATTGAGTCCCAATTTTTTTTCATAGTTTTGTATTTGTGTCTACTTTTTTATGGTGTTAAATTCAAGAATGTTTGATGTCTGGATTTTTATGTGGGAATTTTTGAATTAATATTGTGCCAAATTGATCTTGTGCATTCAATGCATTGTGAAATCCTCAATTTTGAACCTTTTGATCCACTCTTTTGCATACATGACATTCATACATGACATGAATTATTGGTCACTGGTTTGGATTTTTTCTCACCTGTTATCATCATTTTTGACACATAGAAAAAATGTGACAATTTATGTCACATTTTTGACATTGAATTGGTGCATTTTTGTTCACATAGCATTTGCATCATTTTTGACTTGATCTTTTGCATATTGAACATTCATGGCATAAGAACTTATAAAAAAATCCCAAAGTCATTGCATGCATTTCTGATTTGATATGAATTTTCTAAGTTGGAAGTTCATTTTGTGCATATTTTTGGTCATTACATTACATAGGAAAGTTGAGGTACTTGATCATTGATGTGATGTTGGTCTTTTTGAGGACATTGGAGGGAGTGTTTGAATGTGTGATGTGCAAAAGGATGGGTCCTGGATTGGTCATTTGGTTAGGTTTTGAATCTTGTCTTTGTACTAGGGTTTTGACCCAATTTTAGGGTTTGCTCTTGGTCCATTCTTTGACTTGGTTTGGGGTCTTCTTTGTAGTGTGAGCCTTTGCCTCTTTTGCAATGGTTTGATCCCTGATTTGTGAGTCTTGAGTCATTGGATTGGTGCATTCATTCGAGTCATACATTATTTGGTGCTTATTTGAAGGTTGGGAACACAAGTGAATTCTCAAGGAGACTTATAAGGTACTGAGGGAGTGGAGATTCTTATTGGTATGAGATGACTTGATGGGCTTATAAATTGGATTGGTGACTCATTAGAGATGATTTTAGAAGCATGATCCTACTGACTTGTGAACTTTGGAATGGTTTGAGGCTTGTGGTGACTTGTTGAAGTGATTTAGGCTTATTTTGGAGCTTTTTGAAGTAATTGAATGGTGTTTGAGGTATGGTGGATCTTTGGCCTTGGTGATTGATGTTTAGGGGTTCATATGGTGCTGTTTGAAGCTTATGATCATTGGTTGGAGTTTATTTGGGGTTCTCACATCTTTTGGAGGCTTTAAGAGGTGTTTGAAGAGGTGTGAAGCCATTGTGAGCAAGTTTTGAGTGCAAGCTTGTGCTACTTGAGTTTTCGAGGGGTTTATGGTTGATTTTGGATCATTGGAGTGTGGATTATGGGGTGGTCATTTGAAGGACCCTACTTCTGACTTGGAGTCATCTTGATTCAATTCATCTCATGCCATTGTTTGTTTATGCTTTGTTGTGTTTGATTGGATATACATAAACTAACTTTGTCGCTTGTTTCAGGTGGATACTCATCATTGATGATTGGGTTTGTTCTCATCTTGTGAGATACAAAATGCATTGAGTTCTGACCTATTTTTGTTTTGTAGGGTTTTAATTGATGTGGTGAGCTCATGAGCTCATTTGAGTGCTAGAGCACTTATGCATTGAATTGTGTAACTGTTAGAGGGTTTCACTGCTTGTCTTCTGGTTTTACAACTGAAGTATTAACTATTTAGTCTTTGTACAGGTACCTTAGTTGCTTACTTGCTTTTACTCTTGCTTGAGCATTGGATTATGGTTGACACACCACTCAGGTAGTTAGCTTCTTACCTCATGTAGTCTGGAGTCCTGTCACCTTTTTGGCAGGCATTTTGCTGGCAAGTCCTCCTTCAGAGGCTCTGTTTGTGTTTGTTTAAAATTGTGCCCAAAGACCTCCAAGAAGAGGCATGTGTTATTTGATAAGACCTCCAAGAGAAGAGGCAATTGACGGAAGGTAGGGATCTGTAACCGATTCCCTGTTATTCAGTGTGTCGTTCTTTATGCTCACACTACGTGCTGATGCTTCGGAACATGTGCCCCAGATCTTTTGTCCAGAGTCTGTCAAGTGGAAAAGGATCCCACTTTCTGGATCCCCACGCTTTCTGTGTCGTGAGCTCACCCTGGCCAGGGTTAAGAGCATGAGGTCTCATCCTCATTTAAACTTTGATCAGCTTCACCCTGACGTTCAATGTTAGTGGTTAAGAGCTACAGATTACCCCTTACAGCTTGGCTTGTTTGTCGAGGTTGATATGACCCCTCTTGACTAAAGCCCACCCATTGTTTGAGCCTCTTGTATGGATATAGTGTGTGATGTTTGTTTACTTGTGTTGGTGTGTTCCTCTTCTCATCTCCATTTCTGTAGGAGTCGTACGATTAACTTCTGAGGAAGTTGAACGTATGTAGAGTTTAGACTTGAGTTGACTCGCTTCCAGGATGAGTTAAGTTCTTGTTAGAGATCTCAACTTAGGGATATTGATTGCATGCCAACTATTAGGCTCGAGTCTTAGTCTCCCTATTAGTTTGTTGTTTCCCCGGTCTCTGGTTAGGAGAGTGTTTTACCCCTGGTAAGGGGAACTACGTCGCCTTGATTCTCATACCAGATGAGATACGTAGGCAGGAGGTTGAGGGCAATCTCTCCGGGCATCCTTTTCTTTGTTTTCGCGTGTGTTCACCCTTTAGTTGTTTCCTTTTATATTTGTGTTGTTTCCTTTTTGCCTCTTCCATTGTTGAGTCTCTGTTTGTTCACCCTTATTCTCAACTTGTGTTTACCGTTTCGTGTTTTTGTTATTGGCATTTGTTTTCTTTGGTGTGAGTACCCGTTTGTTTAGCGTGTGTGTGTTGCATGTTCATACCTTGGGGGATTTCTTCTATTATTATTCGGGGTTCACTAGTTGGGGTTCACTTTGGTTACCTGTTATCCATTCGGGGTTCACCTATATTAACTTGGGGGATTTCTTCTGTTATTACTTGGGGTTCATATTGGGGTTCATCTTCGGGGTTCATTTGTGACGATTGTTATTCACTTGGGGTTCATCTTTGGGGGTTCATTTGTGGTGACTGGTTGTACATATCGGGAGCTTATTCCCCGGATATTTGGTTACTTTGTTGGGGTTCGTTCTGATAACCTTTTTTTTTGGTGTTCGCTGGTTAGCGTTTGTTATTGTTGGGAGTCGGGTGTAGGTCCATGTATTAGCATTCTGTTTCCTTTTTGTTATTGTTGGGAGTTGGGTGTAAGTCCATGTATTGGCATTCTGTTTCCTTTTTGTTATTGTTGGGAGTCGGGTGTAAGTCCATGTATTGGCATTCTGTTTCCTTTTGGGTGTTTCTTTTGACGTCTCAGCGTCCCTTTTTTGGTGTCTTGTTTCAGCGTACGTTAGCCGAGCTACGAGTGCTCTGATTCTCCTCTAGATAGAGAAGATACGTAGGCATAAGACGCGATGTCTTAGCGAGCATGTCTCCTTTTCCCGAACTATGTTGACTCTGATGTTTGTTTCTGACAAACTACGTAGGCCCAGGATGCAACATCCTGCCGAGTCCACTTCCTCCGTTTTCTTTCTCTCCCCCACCTGTTTATCGTTCCAGTTTGTGCAGTTTCTTTGAGCAGTTTATTAGCAGCCCTTGCCTTTTCTTTGAGCTATCTTTTGAGCGTGGATCCCGTCGAGTACGACGGACGTGAGGGGGTGCTAATCCTTCTCCTTGCGTAACCGACTCCCGTACCTTGTAATCTCTGGTCGTAAGACCGTCCCTTTCCCTTTCTTAGGTTAGTCCTGCGCTCCCTTTCCGTCATAGGATGAATAGCGTCGGTGGCGGCTCTGTTTTTTCCCCGCCGGTTGTTTTTCGCGTTGCGACAAGTTCAAGATTGCACATCATAATTCTTCTCCTTACAGACCCAAGATGAATGGGGCTGTTGAAGCTGCTAATAAGAATATCAAGAAAATTATCCAAAAGATGGTTGTCACGTACAGAGATTGGCACGAGATGCTGCCATTTGCTTTGCATGGATATCGTACGTCTGTCCGCACTTCAACAAGGGCAACCCCTTTCTCTCTTGTTTATGGCATGGAGGCTGTACTCCCAGTAGAGGTGGAGATCCCATCAATGAGAGTCTTGATGGAGGCCAAGTTGACTGATTCTGAATGGGTTCATAGTCATTATGACCAACTGAATTTGATTGAAGAGAAAAGATTGACTGCCATGTGCCATGGTCAGTTATATCAACAAAGAATGAAGAAAGATTTTGATAAGAAGGTCAAGCCTCGTGTGTTCCGAGAAGGTGACCTTGTGCTCAAGAAAGTCTTGTCTTTCACGCCCGATTCCAGGGGCAAGTGGACTCCAAACTATGAAGGTCCATATGTTGTTAAGAGAGCCTTTTCAGGCGGTGCTTTGATACTAACAACTATGGATGGGGAGGATTTCACTCGTCCTGTGAATTCAGATGCAGTCAAGATATACTTCGCCTAAAAATAAAAACAGAATAGCTCGCTAAGTTGAAAACCCGAAAGGGCGGCTTAGGCAAAAAAGAGCGTCTCGGTGGATTGAAAACCCGAAAGGGCGGTCCAGGCAAAAGTTAGAGACATGAAAAAAGAGGAATATATGTATCCTGCTAGATTGAGTACCTCATCTTAGGGAAATCTAGGCAAAAAATAATAATTAGGGATTTAGCAAGTAACTGCATCCTGATAAGACTTTGTTCTACAACTGTCACCCGTCAGAGATTCTTCCTCATTCGTCATCAACCGAAGCTTCAAATACACCGAATTCAGAATTGGTGGAGAAATGGTCATTATGTTCAATGTAGCCCTTTTCCAATATATATCACCAATTTCAAATTTGTAAAGATCTATGGAGTCTTGCCATTTGCAGACTACCATTCCATCAAATAAATTTGAGCCTTTTATCCAACTATTTGCACTCTTATTTGTTTCTATTCAACAAATGTTTCACATGTTTTAAATTGAGAAAATATCATTGTTTTGAATAAACGAATTTTTCATAACTTGTTTTTAAACAAAGTGAACATTCACAATGACAAAAGAATACTTAGGAGATCCTCATCGCTCTCCCAAGGATGGTATGATCTCCAACAGGGTAAGACATTTGTTCATATTCCTGGCATGACTGTATCTTCTTCCTCCGGAGCCTTTTGTGGTTTATCCTACTGAGTGGAATGCTTGTTGAGATATTCACCACTCTCCCCTTTAGCGGAGTAGCAATCTTTTCTCCTCAGCAGATGTGATCTCCTTGGTGGGTACGGTACTTGGTGGTTGATCCCCAGAATCCCTTTACCTCCTCGGATGGATTCCCCAGTAGAGTTGCTTATGCGGCAGATTTTATTTGTGCAATAAACTCCTGTCCCCAGCCGGATTGACCGATGATTCATCCCCTGCAGAGATTTTGTTGCTTCCTAGTATCTCTGATCCCCGACAGATTGGATACTCTCCGGTGAATCTGGCTTTCTCTCTTGAGATATAGTACCGGATGGTTGTGTGTTTTTTTTTCTTTGAAGCTGTTTGTGTTAGAAGTGTTTGTTTGTCAGCATTCATCATACATGAACCACGCATGTGTGCATATAATTTTCAAACATTCAGATATTCATATTGCATTCTTTGCCATATATCTTTGTTTGTTATTCCCTGCTAGTTGGTAATACGTTTCCCAAGCAGATGTCAGTGTCTGATCCCTCAATGTAGAGTCAGCCCCTTAAGCAGAAAGTGTGTATCTTTCTTTCCACATTCCCCACGGAGTTATATCCTCGTGGACGACGGTTGTTTTCGCTTCCTCCCAACACATATATTGGGATGGGTTCCCCTATTGAGTTATATCCTCACTAGGACGAGTCTTGATTCGGTGTGCCTCTTTGGTTTGATCCTAAATTGGCCTCTTGAGAACTGTTTCCTTTGGTTCCCTGTGGTATAAATGAATAATTTCTTAGTAATTAGTAATCATTCATCTTATCCCCAGCGGAGTCTGTGGTTTTCTACCCTCATACCGGTAGTTGTAAACCCTATTTTCCCCTTTGCAGAGTTAACCTTGCGTTCATCCTAACCAATGACGGTTACTCTTCCGTGGTTTTCTACCCAGTATCCGGTAGATGTAATCCCCTCCTTGACGGTTATCATTATCCAATATTCGATGATGATACTCCCTTTTTCTCTTGGATAATTGCTCTGATTAGGCAATTTTATCCCTAGCAAATCATCTCTTGTATACCGGTTGCCGGTAATGTTTGTTGCTCCCCTTGAAGGGTCATCATTATATACCTAGTTTCGGTATCCCGATGCCTTTTTCTCTCGGTCGATCTATCCTTTATTAACCCAGTAACCAGTTGTGGATAATCTTCCATACGAGTATATTATCTACGTTCTGACGGTAATAGATAATATATCTCATGCACTCTGTGGTCGAAGCCTTTTGTTCTTCCCTAGTTGAGTAAGATTCGTATCCCTATTTTGGAATCGAATGTCCATCCCATAATCGAGTTTGCTTTTTACCCTCTTTTCGGATGATGAGTGTTTTGGGAATATTCCCCAATTCACGCTTTGGTTGGTCACCTATTATATGCCCAGTAACCGGCATCCCTGGTGTTCCTTCCTTCTGCTCCCTATTATGACTTTTTGTCCTTCGTGGAGTCAGATTTTCCTGAGTTGAGATATACCTTTTTAGGTCTTCCTCAGATGATTTGTTTGATTGATATCTCTCACCCTTATACCGGTCTTAGATATTCATTCTTCCCGAGCATGTTGTTCTCTCACCCTTATCCCGGTGTTCAGATCACACGTCTCTTTGAGCTTATTACCAAGTAACCGGTAATACCTCATCCCGTTGCTTTCCCAGGAGAGTTCTGTTGGGATCTTCCTCAATTGAGTCCTTGGCGGACATCCTCACCTAAGTCCGGATTTTTATCCGAGGTATCCGTTGTGGATAATTTTGCTGCGTTGGCATATTCCCCAACACATGCACTTTCGAGTCAGCTCGAGTCCTTCCATTGAGTTATTTTATAGATTCTCTCTGTGTCTCTCAGCAAGTCTCAAGCCGTGACCTGCTCATGCATTTTCAACCCTTTACTCCCCGATAGAGTCTCTGTCCCATAGAATGACTTACTCATATGGATTGTCGGTTTCTCCAGATTTCTTTTCCTTGTTGTGGACATATATCCCCGTAGAGTATTACCGCTTGCATGCATACATATGCATCATGAGGTCTCTTAGGGACTAAAATTTGTCTCTTTGTTATTATTTAAGCCATTCTACCCCGTCGAGACGAAGATTTTAACCTTCACTTCTCCGGCTAGAATGACCTTAAATAGGGGCATCTGTAAGACCCCAATTTTGGCCCTAAGATCCCTCATGGCATCATAACATTGCATTTGCATTGCCTCAAGGATCATAAGCATCTTGGTTCCCCTTGCCTTTGGGTGGGACTCCTTGTGAGTGGTTTGAGATCACCAAGCATGTTTGAATTGTATATCATTGCTTTTCTTTCTTAATTTTTGTTTACTAATCAAAAGCACAAAAATATGTCACTAACATCTTTTGTTTGTAGCTTGAGCAATCATAAGGTTCAAAGCTTCTAGGAGATCATCTGTGCAATGACATGGCCAAGAGAAGATGAAAGCAAGCATGGTAATGGTTCCCAAAGCTCTCATCCATCAAATATGCCTCCCTAGTATCTCAATTCATCATTTTGATCAAATCAAGTCAAAGGGTTTGAGGTCTTGTTCTTCAAGAAACCCTAATTCATCTGTGTACAACAATGCCTTGCTCATGAAGCAACCTCAGCCCATGATCAAATACAATCAAGGAAAGTTATTTAATTTACCATTTCATGCATATTTGAACTTATTTAAGTGTCCTCAATCATCAATTCATCAAGATATGGGTTGTGGACTTGAGAAGTTGATCAGTTAATTCATCTGACTATTTTGAAATGCACTGAGACCTAACGTTTTATGTGTTGGTCAAATGGATATGGTTCCAAAATAAAAAATGTTCTTAAGGACAATATGAACAACTTTCATGTTCATCAAAAATTTATTTTAACCTTGGAAGGCCACCTATCATTCCAATACATTATAGGTCATTTTGACTGAAACCCTAATTTTGGGTCAATTTCCCAAGGACATAACTCATTCATTTTTTATAATTTTGAGGTGGGATCAAATGAATTGGAAAGCTTAAGATGTTTAATTCAAATGTTATGGTGAGCAAAATTTCAAAATCGCAAAGGAAATATATGTGATAATGAAAAACATTATAGGTCCTTTTGGGCCAAATGCATTAAAAGGCAAAAAAGTCCAACTTCAAGTGCCCATAACTCTTTCATAAAAAATCTAAATGATGCAAAATTTAAGTCCATTTTAATTGTATTGAAAATATCTACAACTTTTATGTTGGAGGTGTTTTCATTTGAGGCTTGCATCATTAAAACAGAAGGGCTTGAACATTGGCCAAATTTAGAAACTTTGCCTTTACATGTTTTGCACCTTGCACTTTAAACTCCAATTTCACTAATTTCCACACTTCAAATGGATTTTTGATCAACATAACAATTGTTCCTTACATCAATACCTTTCCAACCATTACTCACACGATCATGTAAGGATTTGGCAAATGGCATTTTCGAAGAAGGGAATATTTTGGTGCATTTATGGAAACTTGATTCAAACTTCATGCATAATCCAATTACATCATATATGCACGTCCAAAACCAATATGCTGATGTTAAGCTTGCCAAATCAATTAGATTTGGGCCCTCCATGCGCCTGTACAGGCCCATGCATGGAGGCCCTCTTCATCCATGCACATGAAATTTTCATGCATTGCCTTTGCCAATTGCTATATATAGGGCTGTTCAGCCTCACTCTTCCTCAACCTAATGGCGCCAGAAGTGTTGCACAACTGAAACCATAACCAATACCAAAGAAGCTATCTCACTTTCTTTCAAATTTTTCAGATCCAAAATTCAACTACATCTGGTTGAATCCTTGGATCTAAAGCTTCTAAGCCTTCATCCTTCAACTCATTGATCTTCTGTTTTGGCAAAGAAAGCAAGGAATCGAGCTTAAGTTTCCAGAAATCAAGCTTACTCTTCAATTGGTATTTTCTTCGAATCTCATCATCCATTGACCTATTTGCTTGGATCTTGTGTTGGCTGAAGTCCTCTCAATAGAGGCATCATGATTATGCATTTAATTTTTGAAATCCATTGAGTTCATGATGAACACCACAGAACTTCCATCTCTGATTTCTCTCAATATAGAGATCTAGAGTGGAATTGAGTGGCACCAGGATGATGTACATCATACCAGCTTTCTAAAGAGGTATGGGTCGTGCATTTTGGTTACCTTTTGGATCTCTGCAATTTTGGCCGGAAAATCCAAGCTCACCAGAGAAGAAGGTGGCTCCGGTGGCCGTCCCATTGCCAGATGCATTGTGGACCCTTGGATTCATTTTCCAGATTTGATCTTAGCCTTTGATTGTTATGACTTATTTTAATGTTGTGTGTTACGCATTGACCTGGACTCATGGTGAGCGCGCGCCTCTGTACCATTTGATGTGCCACGTCAATTAATGAAACACATCCAACGATCCCTGATTTTTCATATTATTTCAATTTCTGATTTTATTTTGTTTATTCCCTTTTATTTCAAAAATCAATATCTCTCTCATTTTTAATCCAAAAATTATGGGACCAATTGCATTAGTCTCCAAATAAATTCTATTTTCTATTTCTGATTTTTAATATATTTTATTTTGTCATTTAATATTTTTTGTGAATTTTCTCTTTTCTGGTTATTTTTAATTCATTTTAAATAGTTTTTGATATTCAAAAAATACAAAAATATTTTCCTAAACTATTTGAATGATGATGGATCTATAAAAAATATTCTCATCAATTTTTAAATTGATTTGAGATTTATTTGAGATTTTAGTTCATTTAGGTTATTTTTATTCATTTTTAATTGATTAAAAATAGTTTCTGACTTTTAAAAATGCTGAAATTTTTTGTCAAACTTTGTTTGACCTTATTGAACTTGGGATAAATCACTTGGACCTTTCAAGGTTGATTTGAAGTGATTTTGAAGTTTGACCTTTCTTTTATTTTTAATTCAAGTTTATTTTAATATTAAAAATGCCAAAAAAATATTATGCTTATTGTTTGATCTCCAATCTTCATCTCACTTCTGGTTTTTCATTGTTTGACTTTGACTTTCAATGCCATTTGGTCAATACATATGGAGTGGTACATCTTATTTCATTTTATACATTTTGATCTTTCCATTTTCTTATACATTATCCATCTTCTTCTTCTTCTTTCTTTTTGATCAATGAGTTGAAGGTTGATAAGTTAGCATTGATTAGGGAGACTTAATCTTCCTTGATCCAAACCTAATTCATCTTGATCAATTGATCAAGTGAATGGCTTTGCATTAAGGATAGGTTGTTTCTTAAATCATGCAAAAGGCTTAAACCAATACAAGATCAATTCTCTGTTTTTCTTTTTGGCATGGCAAGTTGTTGGAACTTGGTTCACTAATCAAGACTTCTAACTTGTATTGTTGCCTACATTATTATTGACCGGCCTCAGATAGTTGTGACTTCTACATAAGTCCAATTACGATTGCTTAACATATCGCTAAATTTGCCTTATGGCACACTAACTACTAACACTAACCACTAACAATTAACATTTACTTTTTGCTCTTTACTTTTATGCAATTTACTATTCTTGCATATATTATCCATTTGCTTTTTCTCTTTGCTCACTTGAGCACATGTTTATGTTAATGCCATTTGCCTTTTGCTCACTTGAGCACATAATTGTATATATATTATTATGCTTGTGTTTTGTTTTGATTGTTGTGAACCAAATGCAAAGAAATGGACTTAGTTTCTAGGACTTTCCCTATGCAAAAGAATGGAGAATTGGACTTAGATTCTAGGACCTTTTTTATGCAAAATTGGAGTAAATGGACCTTAATGATGAAGATGGATTAGAAGGACCAAATCTCTAAACTCACTCTTGTCCATTCTTGATTTACTTCATGGAGCTTTTGATGTGTTTGCTTTTGTGCTAGGGGATTCTATGAGAGCTCAAATTGGAATACCATTGCCATACTCATCCAAAGTGAAAGACACAAGACACATTGAGGAACTCTTAAGAGGCTTGTTTGATGATTGCTTATGCTTTATTGTGATTGCTTATTCCAAAGGATGGGAGCTACTTGGATCATCTATATGATCTCAAGAGAGGAACTCCATTGTGGTTTTGTTTCTTCATCCTTTCTCTTTTTGCTCTACTTAGGACTTAGCCCTTCTTCTTCTTCTCTCCACTCTAACCCAAGCCAAAACTCTTTGTGCAAACATTTAACCTTTGTTTTCAAGCATTAGAAACCTAAGCCTTATGCTTTTGATTTTCAAGCTTTCTTTTCATAACACTTATTTTGAATTGAATCTTTAAGACAACTTTGACCATTTTTGTATGTACTTCTAATTGGTAAATATAACCCATTCAAATGTCTTTTGTGGTTCCAATGGCCACCTCCTTAATCAAGTTTTTCATAACCTTTAGCTATTAGGTTTGAGTTATCCTTGTGGTAGATGTAATACTCACCTATATCCGTAGGGATGGACAATGAGTCTTCCATGCTTATTATAGGGTTAACCCCTCACTAGCATGTTGAAGCTATCCTCACATGGTGGATTTGTGGTTTGGTTGAGTTTTCTCCCTTTGATAACAAAAGACCTTAAGGCTTTTGGACCAATCAATTCACCAATTTGTTTTGAGATTTTTACCCCGAACTACGAGGTTTTGATCCTAATCTTTTTAAGATGGTACGTAGGCAATGGGTTTATCCATCCAAACACAAAATGTAAATAACTTGTATATTCTCTTCTCATCTCTTCAATCATGTTTGCACAAACAAATTTTCACAAAAACAACAACCTTGCAATAAGTATGAAAAGGGCTCCCTAGGAGTACCTAGGATGTTTTGGGTGCCTAACACCTTCCCATTACATAACCAACCCCCTACCCAGATCTCTGTTTCTTTTACTAGTTTTTGTTAAAACTATTAGGTTCTTGTTCGCTTTCTAACCATTCCTTTGGATAAATAGAAGTGCGGTGGAGACTCGACTTGTATGATTTACCTTGGATTTAGTCAATATCTCTAATGGTAACGAATACCCTGCTACAGTTGTATCTTTGTTCATTTTCACATGTTGTACATATGTGTTTACATACCATGCTTGATATTGGTATGATCATGCTTCCATATATTTGTTGATGTCATGTATGAACATCTTCTTCATTTGCTTATCTTTGTGGATGTCATGTTTGAACATATTCTTCATCCTTGTTTGACCTTGTTGATGTCATTCTTGAACATCTTCTTTACCATTTGTTTATCTTTGTTGATGTCATGGTTGAACACTTCTTTATCATGTGCTTATATTTGCTGATGTCATGTATGAACATCTTCTTCATTTGCTTATCTTTGTGGATGTCATGTTTGAATATCTTCTTCATCCTTGTTTGTCCTTGTTGATGTCATTCTTGAACATCTTCTTTACCATTTGTTTATCTTTGTTGATGTCATGATTGAACATTTTCTTTATCATGTGCTTATACTTGTTGATGTCATTCTTGAACATATTCTTAATCTTGCTTATCTTTTGTTTATCTTTTTGCCTAAACCCAAGGGAAATACCTCTTTATTGACTTAATGTCATAGGTAGTTTAGCAATCCCTAGTTCCCATTTGACCTTGTTAGAGTCATTCTCACTTTCAACTTAGATTTAAGTAAGAGTTTGTAACTCTTGTAAGTATGTTTGTTATGAACACTTACTTCCCCCTTTGGAACCTTGATCACTACCAAGTGTTCTTTCACCCTTAGTTAGGTGAACTACGGTTGCTCTGATTCCATCCTTATAAGGATACATGGGCACATGACCAGGAAGTTTTGGCGAGCAAACTTAATAAAACCTTTAGGTCATTCCCACTAAAACATTTCCAAACAATAGCAAACAAACAATAACATAACACAAATACTTTCAAAAGGTTCCTATAGGATACTATAGGATACTATAGATACTTATGATGCTAATACCTTCCCTTAGTATAGATAACCCCCTAACTTTAGATCTCTTCGCATTATTTTTACATTGCACAATTAGGGTTTTATTCATTCTTTTCCCTTTCCCTTGGATAAATTAAAGTTTGGTGGTGAACATTTCAATGTTTTGTGATTCAAGTTAATATAATAGCTTGATATTCGATTCTCACCGCGACAGAAATGGCGACTTCACTGGGGAGACATTGTAAGAGGGTTAAGCCTATTTTGATTATATTTTTGTTAATATTATTAGTTGTTTGCCTTGTTTGTTTGGATCTTTGTTTTGGGTGATCCATTGTGTGGTGAGGTAAGTCCTAACCCGAACTTGAGTATACATAAATAAGATAGGATGTGGTATAGTCAAGAAGGCTTATAGGGAGTTTAATCCCGAACAAGCTAACTTGAGAATCCACCACTCATGTGGAGGTTCCCTTTACAATTAGTATTGTTGATCAAGAAATTGTGAAAGAACATACTATATTAATTTGGGTAACCTGAGAAGCTGAGAACCTTAGTAACCCCTTTACCCCACTTGGTCTTTAGGATGTAGCGCAATGACTATGAAGGTGTAAATCCGAAATAGTTGATACGCAATACTACACTCAAATGAGATTCTCTTGAGAATATTATTAATTCCCAAATAATTGGCATGTTGATAATATCCGAAAGATGGGTCAATGATTTTTGGGAACCTTTGTAGAACCCGTTGTACAGATACAAAATAAACCCATAGTACATTTGGGATGGTTAGACCCATGGCCTCATGCCCGCGATGTCGAACCTTTGAACCCTATTTGTGTGTGACCCTTATTTGTGTGTTTGTGCATTCATACATCCATGCTTCATAAACATCATTTTTTTAACAAAGTTTTCAAGGAACTTAGGAACTTTTGTTGCAAACATTAGGTTTATCATGGATTTTGGAAGGAAAAAGACTCAAAAGTACACTTTCAAGAGTCTTAAGTTAGAAAACCTAAGGATATTGGGATCTTTGGTTGTTGACACAGAGGTGTAATACCCCAAAATTTACCCTTCATTTTTCCTGAAAAAAAAAAACGAAAAAAAAAAACGAAAAAAAAAAACGAAAAAAAAAGAAAAAAAAGAAAAAACGAAAAAAAAAAGTTAAAAATAAATAAATAAATAAAATTAATTAAATAAATAAATAAAATATAACAAATTTTTTTGGACTTGGGTCTCTCTCATTTGAGCCCACTACCCACGAAAATCAGTCTATAAATACTGAAGTTTCAGTTGAGGAAAACACTTGGAGTTACACTGGGAGATTCATTGGAGAAAGATTTTGAGAGAAGGAAACCTAGGAACTACTCTGCAGCGACCTTCAGGCAGCCCTGAGAAGTTCACTCCGCCTCACACAAACCCTAGTATTACTTTGCAGATCCGGCTGTACCATTCAATCTTAATCAATCTCTCCAATCAGGTTTGCCATATATCGATCATCTTTATGCCTTTAATTTGAATGCTCTAAATGTATGAGGTATTATGGGTGAATTTGATACCCTTTTGATGCATGTGTTTGACAAGAGGTTTAGGCATCCTACCCTTGATTGCTTTTTGTGAGCTTTTTGTGAATTTTGATGGAATTATTCATGTGGTTACATTTTGATTTAGGGGCAACTCTTGGTTACCCTATTTTGTTTCTCTAACCTGTCTTTGTGTTGCCATGGCATTGTTTCCCCTGGATTTCACCTTGTTTGTCTAACCTTTCTGTTGAGTTTTCGTGAGGGCTCACATACTCGTGCAGGGATACCATCCGGAGGTTTATCCTGATTAATCGTATTGACTGATTTTCTTTGATGGTCTAGCTGGAGAGATCTCAGGGTTGCTAATCCTTTAATTGCTGTAACTTCAGATCTTTATCCGTGTGGTAATTTTTTCCCTTTCTCGTACTTTATCGCTTTCTTAGCTGGAAGACCTCGATAGGAGGCAATGTTTGAGCCCCTTGGTGGCATTTTACTCTAAGATACATGTTTTGTTTGGTGTGATTGTTCCCCCGTGGGACACGAGGCTTCGGATAGTCTCCCGTTTGCTTGCCAATTAAGGTAGCACTGTTCCTTCGCCTAGGACTTCCTTTTTGCATGCGCGTTCCTACAACGCAAACAAACCCTAAAACCCAAAGCAACACGTTATCTCCTTCTACTACAGGCGAGTAAGTCTCCAAAGGTCGAGCATCCGGTAGATTGCGTAGTAACGTTGTTCGTCCAAAACCCAATCCATAACCCCGTAGTTAGCCGAACTACGGCTTTCTCTGATTCTCATTCCAGATGAGATACGTAGGCATAAGACGCGATGTCTTAGCGAGCACACATCCCCCAACCCATAGGTCAGCCGAGCTACGAAGACTCTGATTCTCATATTCAGATGAGATACGTATGCAGTGGATGCGACATCCACGCAAGTCATTTCTCTTAACTTTTTTAGTAAATAAACACATTAGGTAAACTCACACCCTTTAGACAAAAACCACAAAAGTGGATCTCGTAGAGTACTACGGATGCGTAGGGGTGCTAATACCTTCCCTTCGCATAACCGACTCCCGAACCCAAGATTTGGTTGCGAGACCCCGTCTTGTCCTTTCCTTTTTCAGGTTTACTTCGAGCGTTTCCTTTCCCTCCTTTGGGATGAATAACGCACGGTGGCGACTCTTCTGTCTTTTTCTTTCGCCGGTTGTTTTTTTCGCGCACTGTATTTTTCAGGTTGCGACAAGAGGCTTTCAGCAAAAGATATGAACATTTGCTCTCTCTTTTGAAGATCAACATGGCAGATGGACTTCTTTCTACTTTGATTCAGTTTTATGATCCTGTGTACCACTGTTTCACTTTCCCCGACTATCAGCTTATGCCAATACTCGAAGAATACTCTCATTTGCTTGGTGTTCCTATTTCTAGTCAAGCTCTATTTTCTGGTTTGGAGGAAGATCCCAAAGATCAAGATATTGCAAAGGCTACTCACTTGAAAATGTCAGAGATCAGGGATCACATGACCACAAAAGGAAAAATGCTTGGTTTGACAACTAAGTTTCTAATGAACAAAGCTCAGCATTTTGCTAGAATGAGGAGTGTGGATGCGTTTGATGTTCTTTTTGCTCTACTTATCTATGGATTGTTCCTCTTTCCTAGTTTTGATGACTTTGTTGCCATGGATGCCATTAAGGTCTTCTTAATATGAAATCCAGTTCCTACTTTGCTTGCTGATGCCTATCATTTTGATCATATGAGGAATTCTTATAGTGGAGGAATAATTACATGTTGCGTGCCTATGTTGTACAAGTGTTTTATTTCTCACTTGCCTAGGTCTCATGCTTTTTGGGATCTTAAGGATGGTCTTTTGTGGTCACAGAAGATTATGTCGCTCACATATTCATATATTGTTTGGTATAGTCGTGACTATGATGGTGTTAGTATCATTTATAGTTGTGGAAGATTTTCTAATGTACCTCTTCTTGGTACAAAAGGAGGCATCAGTTACAACCCAATCCTAGCTCGTCGTCAACTCGGTTATCCAATGAGAGATAAGCCAAAGAATATTCACTTGGAGGGTTTGTTTTTTAAGGAATGTGAAGATTGCAAAGCGCTTAAAGAGAAGATTGTGCACGCTTAGTACCATGTTCATAAGGTAGAAAATAAAGTTTTAGGGAAGATAAATTGTGTATCTTTAGAACCTTACCTTAAATGGGTGCAAGATAGGGCCATCAGCTTGAAAATGTCTTATCCTCGCCAAGAGCCTTTGCCTTTAGCTGACAAAGAACCTACCTATATCTTCATGATTGATGCTAAGAAGTTGAAGATTGCTTTGACCAAAGCGCAACAAGAAAGGAACACTTGGAAGAACAAGTATCAAATCATCAACAATGAGCATGAAGAACTTCAAAGGCAGTTGAAGATTGTAAGACCCTAATTTTGACCCTAAGATCCCTCTTGTTATCTCATCATATGCATTAGCTTTGGGATCACACATTGGCATCCTCCTTACCCCTCACTAATTGGGTTTGCATTAGGAGAGGTCACCAAGAACATTTGATTGTATCATACTTTGTTTTTCATTATTTACTAACCAAAATTCCAAAAATATGTCAATGTATAGTTTGTTGCTTTTGTAGGTAGTGTGTGTGTTCAACCATGCTCCATCAAGCTCATATCTAGGGTTTGAGACCTTCAATGCAAGGAGACTAATCAAGAGATGGTTAAAATGGAATCTAGACATCATATATGGATCCCCATAGTCTTAACATATCATTTTGATCAAGAATTAATCAAGAGTTTGAAGCTTATTTGCCTTGGAAGCCCTAATTCATCTGGGTATCTTGTGTGACTTCCTTTTCTTTAACATTTGATCAAATATTTCAAAGGGTACTTAATTATACATCATCCCACACATATATGATCCTCCATGAGTCCCAAATATCAAGAGAATGTCAAGTTTGCAAGATGGTTCATAGTGGTTGACCAGAGAAAGTCAACTGGTCAAAACTGGGGTTCCCTAGACCCTATCTCCTACAATTTTTGTCATATGAAAATGATTCAAAGATAAAAGTTACTCCTTATGACATTACAAACAACTTTCATGCTGAAGTTAAAATCTAGTTTTGCTTTTAACGTCATTTTTATGGTGAAAGATTATAGGTCATTTTGTCTAAACCCTAGTTAGGAGGTCAACTCCCAAGGATCATAACTTGCTCAATTTTTATGAGATGAAATCCATTCAATTTCCATGGTAGAATTCAACATGTCCTCTCCAACATTTATGTTTGGAATAAGTTAAAATTCAACTTTAAAATGTATGTGCCAAGAGGAAAGGTTATAGGTCATTTTGGGCCATTAACATTGAACAAGTGATTTTCCTCAACTTCTAAAATGCATAGCTCCTTCATGCCAAATCCAAATGAGGTCAGCTTTATGACAAAATTGAAGAGGTTTGAAAGATATAAAACTTTGATGAAGGAACTTTTTCCATTTTAAGTCCATAGTAAAAGTTATTCAAGGTGGAAGATGTGAACATTTGACTTAGTACTTAGAAAATTCTCAAATATGTTTGATTTTCCAAACTTCCACCTTAAAATTCATCATTATCCTAGCTTCAAATGGAAAAGTGTTCAACATGAAAGTTGTTCCCCTTGATCTCACCTTTCCAAAACGTCCAAGATCATTGCATTTAGATCAAAATTGAGGGACTTGCACATGGCTTCTTTGTTGTGTTTGTTTTTGACAATATTTGGATTCAAATTATCATTCTTCTTTGCATGCTTCCATGTGATGACTTCAGTACACTTTGTGCACGAATTGGAGATGGATTGCATCATTCTTTAGGCCCAAACCATTGCTCATGCATCCATGCAACTTGGTTTCCAATTTTGGCAAAATTTCAAATGGTGCAAAAATCAATTCCCTTGCCTATTTAAACAAGTTCATGACCTCAGAAATGACATCAACACCTTACCCAAGCTTTGCCAAGAGAACTCAGACCCTCACACCATATAATTTCTTGAGGATTTATTTGAAATTGAGGTTGAAATTCACTTTCTGTTTTGAAGTTCAAACTCCAAGAATTTATTGCCTTTTCCATCTCAATTGATTACTGCAAGCAAGAGGAGGAAGAATCAAGCAAATCCATATCAAGATCAAGCTGAATCGAAGCTAATCGAAGGTGAAATTTTAGAAACTTCTCTTCTTCGATTCTCCCTCATTTCTCAATTATTTAGATTGATTTTTGGTTGGCTGAAGTCCTACCAATGTAGGCAACAAGATTGAGTTGCTTTGAGGTCAAACTGAAGCCACTCAGTTCATGATCCTCAAAATTCAAATCCCTGTATCTTTTTATATACTTGGAATTGGAGAAAATTGAGGCCAGATCCGAGCTCCTGAGCATTTTCTCTTTGAAATAGTGTCCTTGTTTTTCAGTTTTCCTGAAGTTGAGGTTGGACCAGTCCGATGGTGATCACCAGAGAATATGACCGGAGCTAGGGCTCTGGTGGTGCGTTGGCAAGTCCCAAGCCATCTGATCTGGTTCAAATGTTTTAATCTTAAATGTTCATTCTGATTACCACGTGTGCATTACATTGACCAAGGAACATGGTGGAACGCGCGCGTGTGGCCATCAGATCTGCCACCTCAATTAATGAGGGAGATCTGATGGGCCTTGTTTTTTTGACTTTCCTTTTAATTTCTGAATTTATGTTTAATTGCTTTATTTTGTTTAATTCATAATAATTTCATTTTTAATCCAAAAAGTTTGGGACTTTCACCCAAAACTTTAAATATTTTTCTCTTTCATTTTCTAAATTAATTTTTTTTGGATTAATTTTGATATTTTTCATGAATTAAATGTTTTTGTGCATATTTTTAATTGTTTAAAAATATTTCTGACTTTTCAAAAATCATGAAATTTTTTGTCTAAGGTCCTTTGACCTTGGTTGACCTAGGATAAATCTCTTGGCTATTTATTTGGTGTTTTGAAGAGATTTTAGGTTTTGACCAAATTAAATTGTATTTTAATGCATTTTTAATTTTATTTTTAATTGATAAAATGTGTAAAAATTATGTTGAGCTATTTTTTTGGTCTTGTGATGTTTGACTATTTGTTTGGGCCTTGGTCAAGGTTGATTTGACTTTTATGAAATGTACATTTCATCTCCCAAAATGAATGAATGATTTTAATTTGATAAAATTCCTCTCATGACCAATTTGTGTTTCTCTCACTCCCCTCCCCTTTCATCTTCATCCCTATTCTCTCCCATTCCTTTCATTGACCAATGAAATCTCAAATATCCTAAGGCTAATTGGTTCATCAATGACCTTGTGTCAGATGAACCAATATAAGTATAGATGAGATAGGTCAATCCCTCTTGATCTTTTCTTTTAGTGTGTGGTATATTTTAGGAGTTTGGCTCATTATACCAAATCTCTAACATGCATTAACACCTAAATTTTTATTGTACGACCTCAGATAGTTATGACTTCTACATAAGTCCAATTACGATTGCTTAACATAGAGCTAAATTTGACCCTTAAGGCATAGCATTCTAGTAAGTGGGATTGTAAGTCTCCCCTTCTTCATGGAATTATTTGGAGACTTGACCTTTTTTCCTTTTATGGGATCTAGTGGCATACTTGTGAATTATCCAAGTTGGAGCCCTTGTCATGGAAGATGTCTTGGTTCAAGGATCCATACTTGTGAATGAAGGGTTGAGTGTTCTCCAAAGAATGGCTTACTTTTGACTAACATTTGACCAAATTTGGTTAATATTGCTTTACTTTCAAGTCATTTACTTTATGCAATTTAAATTTCAGTCTTTTATCATTCATTTGCCATTTACATTTCATTTAATTTGTTTATGTTTATGTCATTTTCACTTTGCTCATTTGAGCCATATCTTGTGATTGTACATTGTTTGTGTGTTTTGGTTTTGTTTGTGGTATTAGGATTTTAAAATACCTAATAATAACAAAAATCCTAAACAACTTTTGGTGGATTGTTGATCTTGATATGAACCTTTGAACTTAGGATTAGGCAACATTCCCTGTGCAAAAAGGACTTGGCCAATGCCAACATTTTAAGACTGAGTTACTGTGAATTGTGCCTTCATCTGATGCAAGCCTTGGATCTTGTTTGAATGCATCTACTACTCTGTCTTGGTGCTAATTGTTATTTTGATCTTATGTCTAATGCTTTCTTATGAGTTGATCAAGGAATATTTCATATGATACATGAGAAGACAAAGAAGATTGTTAGCTATGGGATTTGCTTGCTTGGATGTGGCTATCTTTATTTGATGCCTTGATCTTCCTGATGTTTGGATGTTGCTAATTGCTTGTTGATTATTGTTTGATTCAAAGTACAATGGGAAAGTGGGTTTTCTATATGACATTCTTGTCTGTTGGATTGCATCCCATTGGTCAGATATCTTCAACTCTTAACTTTTAAATTTATGCTTAGGATAGCCTCTTCATCTCCTCCCACTTCTTAAATTTCAAAAATCTCTTCCCATTTTCAAAAACTTTCTTTGCTTGTGATTTCAAACTTAGACATTGTTTAAATTAGAAACTTTGGCCTTATGCCAATGAATTTTTAAATCTTTTCTTAAATCAAATTTGTAGATAAACTTAATCATATTGACTTAATATTTCAAAAGACAAAAAGAATTAACACCCCATTCAAATCTTTGGCCTCTATGTGCCCTTTTACTTAAATCTTTGTTAAAATCAATTCACCAACTTCTTTCAAATTTTTACCATGAACTACAAAGTTTTGATCCCTCATTTTTATGTTGGTATGTAGGCACAAGACCGAAGGTCTTGTCAAACACAAAAATATAATCAATGAATTCTTTTCTCATCCTCACACTCTATTTTTCTCCAACATCATTTATACCAAAAACACATACACACATAAAAAGGGCTCCCTAGGAGTACCTAGGACACTTTGGGTGCTAACACCTTCCCTCTGTGTAACCAACCCCCTTACCTATAATCTTTGGAATTTTATTAGTTTTGATTTGAAAACTTCTTATCTTTGGGTTTTGTTCATACTTTTCCCTTTTCCTTTGGAAATAATAAAAGCGCGGTGGCGACTCTGGTTTTATTGATGTTAAGCTTATCCATAGCTTGATGGTCATGAATTTACCGCTACTGAAATTATGTTGCGACTCTGCTGGGGAGTAGTCCTCAGTGGGTTTAGCTTACTTTTTTATATGTGTATATATTTGTATCTTTTATGTTTGTATATTTGCTTGTGTGATATAATTTGTTTGTTGTGCTTGGTGATCTCTGAGTGGTGAGATAAGTTCTAACCCGAACTTGAGTGCAATTAAGATAGGAGGATGGTATAGTCATGTTTGACTTGTGTGGAGTAGTCCTTAACAAGTTGGCTTGAGACCCATCTACTCAGTGGAGATCCTTTTGGAGTTACTGATGTCACACAAGTTATTTGTGGATAGGCATTACTTTCTCTGATTTGGGGTCCGAGAAGTTGAGGACCGTAGAACGTTAAACCCAACTTGGCCTATTTAGGCCGTAGTGCAAAGACTGTTCAGGTGTAGACATGATAACAATTGTTACGCGATACTACACTCATACGAGTTTCTCTTGAGAATATTATGGGTAGATGAGATAGTCATCCTAACCTGTAATATCCGATAAATGGGATCAAGATTTTGGGAACTTTTTAGAACATGATCTACGGGTTTTTATCCTTAGTACACTCCTTTGGGGTGGTTCTTAACCTGACTCCATGCTCATGACTCACAATAAACCCTTTGATTCTCGATTGATCCAATCAAATCTTGTCAATATCAATGGAACTTGGGTGTTGATAAGGTGAAAACCATAATCCACCAAAATGGATGATTGGTCTTAAAGATGACTTGATCCATCCCTTGACCTTTGTTTGTGTTTGCCTTGTGTGTGATCCCTTGTTTGTGATTGTTGCATTCATGCATACATGCACATCATAACATTCATCACAGAAAAATAAATTTCTAGGAACTGAAGTTTTATTTGCAAATATTTTCAGACCATGGATTATGGATGAAGGAACACTAAGAAGTACAGTTTCAGATGTCCTGATTTGAAAGAGCTAAGGAAGTTGTCATCTTTTGTATTAGATCCCTTGGACTTCAAGCAACATCATGGGAAACTTTTGTCTGGATTATCTATTGATGTGGTTGAAGGACTTCTGAGTGTTTTGGTTCAGCTCTATGACCCTCTTTACTGATGCTTCACTTTTCCTGATTATCAGCTTATGCCTATGTTAGAGGAGTATGCCCATCTCTTGGGAATATCCATATCTGAAAAAAATACCTTTTAGTGGATTGAAGGAGATTCCCATATCTCATATCATAGTTAAAGCTCTTCATTTGAAGAAATATGAGATTGAGGCTCATTTGGTGAAGAAAGGAGGTGTTCTTGGGTTGACTTCTGAGTTCCTCATTGGGAAAGCTACTGTCTTTGCTCAAGCCGGTAGTATGAATACTTTTGAAGCCATCTTTGTGTTGCTCATCTATGGTTTAGCTTTGTTCCCTAACATTGACAGTTTTGTTGATGTTAATGTCGTTAGAATCTTCTTGATTGGGAATCCTGTTCCTACTCTGTTGGGTGACATGTATTTTTCTTTGCATTTGAGGAATTCTAAAGGTGGTAGGACTATTGTTTGTTGTGTTCCTCTTCTATACAAGTGGTTTATTTTGCACTTGCCTCAGACGCCTGCTTTCTTGGAGAACAAGCAATGTCTACGGTGGTCTTAGAGACTCATGTCTCTCACTAATGATGATATTGTTTGGTATGATTCTACATTGAGTAGTGTGGATATTATTGATGGTTGTGGTGAATTATCTAATGTGTCTCTCATTGGTACACAAGGAGGAATCAACTACAACCCTACTTTGGCTCGTCGTCAACTTGGGTTCCCCTTGAGAGATAAACCTAATAGCACTCAACTAGAAGGTCTTTTCTATCAAGAGGGTAAAGATCCCCAACATTTGAAGCAGAGGATGGTACACGCTTGGCATAATGTACATAGGAAGGGAAGATCTGAGCTTGGTTCGTGCAACTGTGTAGCTTTGGAAGCTTATGCTAATTGGGTGAAAAAGAGAGCTCTAGAGCTGAAGATGTCGTATGCTTGTGAAAGACCTATGTCTTTGGTTGTGGCTGAGTCATCAACTCTCCCTAACCAAGATATAGAGGAGTTGGAAGATGAATTCACCAAGATGAAGTGAGAGAAGGATATGTGGGAAGAGCAGTTCCATGATTTAAGCCGATAACACGAAGAGTTACAGCTTGAGTCAAAAGACAAAGACGCACTTATTGAACTTCTTGAAGACCGAGCAGTGAAAAGACAGAGAGAGTCAAAGGGTCTACCTTCCTCTAGTATGCCTCAGCCTTCCAGCGCTTGGAAGAAGATTGTTGATCAGCTTGTCCTTGAGAAAGCCCAAATTAAGATATCTTTTGAGTCCGAGATTCGATGCATCCGAAGGAAGTACGCACCCGCAGTCAGATCATCTGATACCGTTGCTAAGGGATTCTTAGGATGATTAGTTTCCTTTTCTCTTGTATTTGTATTTTGGTTTCTGAAATTGTACTCAGTGTAATTCTTCCAAATTTTATGAATAAAAAGAGATTTTTATGGTCAATTAAATTGTTATTATTTAACATGTATATTTGCAAACGAGATTTCATAGGTTCCTTGAAATTAAACAAAAACATTTCATTCCAAGCATCATTTGCATAATAGGTTTTCTTCAGCCAGATGTCTTATCAGTTATTCTTCTGTGCTTCATCCAAGCTAACTCACGGATATAACACTCGCGCTAATTAACCGATAATCATGGAACATTTGGAGCAAGAGAACAAAGAGCTGAAGGATGAGATTTCCAGGTTGACAACACTGATGGAATCCATCATTGTTGCGCAGAGCCAGTCTTCACCAACTCCTGCAACTTCACCGCAGAGAATTGTTATTTCTGAGGTTGCTACCTCGACCGTCCTTATTGCTTCCAACCAATCTGGTCCCTCCATGCCTACTGGATTCCCTTGGGGAATGCCATCCAATTTTATGCCAGAAGGGTATGCACCCACTTTTATTTCTCTATCGGCATCTAGCCCGGTCATGTCAGTTCCACCTCCAGTCTTTCACACTCTGCCTCGTGTTGAAAACACCATTTACAACTCTGAGCCATCTGAGGGTCCATACGTGTATGAGAAGATGGACGAGATGAAAGATCAGTTTCTCGAACTGCGTAAAGAGTTGAAGACCCTGAGAGGAGAGGACTTATTTGGGAAGAATGATGTTGAGTTCTGCCTAGTGCCTAATGTGAAAATCCCGATGAAGTTCAAGGTTCCTCACTTTGAAAAGTATAAGGGAAACACTTATCCGCTGAGCCACCTTGTGATGTATGCCAGAAAGATGTCAACTCAAACTGATAATGATCAGTTACTGATTCACTACTTCGAAGACAATTTGACTGGTGCTGCTTTGAGATGGTATATGGGGTTGGATAATGCAAGTGTCCGTACTTTCAACGAATTGGTGAAGCCTTTGTCAAGCAATACAAACACAATATTGATATGGCGCTTGATAGAGACCAGTTGAGGTCCATGTATCATAAAGATAAAGAGACATTCAAAGAGTATGCTCAGAGGTGGAGGGAACTTGTTGCCCATATTAGTCCTCCATTGGAAGAAAAGGAAATGACGAAGATCTTCTTGAAGACATTGAGTTCGTTTTATTATGAATGTATGATTGCCAGTGCCCCCAATGATTTTACCGAAATAGTAAACATGGGGATAAGGTTAGAAGAAGGAGCCCGTGAGGGTCGTCTGACTAAGGAGCATCATCTAGCAAGAAGTATGGAGGTAGTTTTTTCTAAAAAGAAGGAGGGAGAAACTAACTCAGTGTCAGTAGGGAGGCAGAGGAGGCCTCATGTCAGAAAGAGTTCTCAACCCCGTCAATTACAACATCAAGTTTCATCAGTGATCCCTGGATTTTCCAACAATTCCAACAATCAATCAGTTCCGATTCAGCAACAACAACGTCAACAACAATCGCAACAAAGAACCAACAACAACAACAATAATCAACAACAAAACTTTGAGAGGAAGAAGGTTTCCTTTGACCCTATTCCTATGTCATATGCAGAATCGTACCCATCTTTGGTTCTCAAGAACCTCATTCAACCCAGAAATCCTCCACAAATTCCCGAGCCACTTCCATGGTGGTTTAAACCCGAACATCATTGTGCCTTTCACCAGGGAGCCCTTGGCCACGACATAGAGAATTGCTATCTCTTGAAGTATGAAGTACAAAAGCTTGTGAAGAGTGGGATGATGTACTTTGAGGACCGAGCGCCTAATGTGAAAGCTAATCAGTTGTCTGCACATGGTAATGCTTCTGTCAATATGGTAGATGTTTGTCCTAGTGAGTACAAGGTTTATGATGTTCTCCATATCAGATAATTTTTGGTGGCAATTCATAAAGATATCTGTTTGGTCAGTGACTGTGAGCATGACCATGATGGTTGTATGATCTGCAGTGAAAACCCTTGAGGATGTGTCATGGTCAAGAGGGATATTCAAAGATTGATGGATGAAGGGCTTATCCATATTTTTCAGTCGAGAGATGTAAATGATGTGAATGTGATCGTGCCAACGTTCAAGACCCCCAAGCGGGTAGTTATCCAGTTCGATAGCAGCAACAATAATAATGTTAATAGATCGGTATCATCGTTGGTTATACGATTAGCGGGCCCTGTCCCCTACTCATCTGATAAAGCTATGCCATATCAATACAATGCCATAATGATTGATAATTGTCAAGAGGTTCCTCTACCAGTTGTAGATTCTATGGTAAATATTAATGATATTGCGAAGGTGACCCGTAGTGGTCGTGTGCTTGGTCTGGTTATTCCGAAGGAGGTAGAAGATGCGGCTTCCAGTAAGAAGGATGAAGTTCCAGTAGCAAATCCGGTTAGCACTCCAGTGTGTCAGTATGGTGAATCCAGCAAACTGAAGGCTAGTGATGATGATGAAGTTTTGAAATTGATAAAGAGAAGTGAATTTAATATGGTGGAGCAGCTGCTCCAAACCCCGTCAAAGATCTCTGTGTTGTCACTGCTAATGAATTCTGAAGCACATAGGGAGGCATTATGGAAAGTGCTCAAACAGGCTTATGTTGAACATGACGTGACCGTGGATCAGTTCGACCACATTGTTTCCAACATCATTTCTTGCAATAATTTGAGTTTTGTGATGAATAGCTTCCCGAGGAAGGCATGAATCACAATTTGGCACTCCATATTTTGATGAAATGTAAGGAGGACACTATGTCAAATGTGTTGGTTGACACTGGTTCATCTTTGAATGTGTTGCCAAAATTAACTCTGTCGAGACTTTCTTACCAAGGGCCCCCAATGAGATACAGTGGTGTGATTGTTAAGGCGTTTAATGGTTCTCAAAAAACTATCATTTATGAAGTGGATATTCCAATTAAGATAGGTCTGAGTGATTTCTAAATTACTTTCCAAGTAATGGATATCCACCCGGCCTACAGTTGTTTATTAGGAAGGCCATGGATTCATGAAGCTGGAGCAGTGACGTCTACTTTACACCAGGAGCTAAAATTTGTGAAGAATGGCAAGCTTGTCATTGTTTGTGGAGAAAAGGCACTATTGGTAAGCCATTTGTCATCTTTTTCATATGTTAAATTTGAGGAGGAGGTTGGAACGCCGTTCCAAGCCTTGTATATTACTGAAGAGAAGAAAACTAGGGCACCCATGTCTTCTTTAAAGGATGGACAAAAGGCTATTGAGACTGGAAGCATTGATCAGTCGGGTCGTTGTTGGTGTAAGCCCTAGAGGCCAATACTTTTGGTACTTGTATCGAATTATTTATTAATAATAAAAGGCTTTTTCTTCATTATGTTTATTTAATAAAGTCCCTAAAATAGCTAGTCCGTTTAATGTATCAAGTGTGACTTAATCATGAGATCACATTAAACATAAGGACACTATTCTTAAAGTATCCGTAGTCGAGCTTTATTGTGAAGTGGGATAACATTAAAGCATTAAGACTATTATGTATATAGACTGATGATCACATCTCATGGATCATGGATAAGGAGTTATCAAGTCTTAAACATAGGTATGAATATTAAGAGTAATATTTATACTGGATTGACCTGCTATGAGAATACTATATAGAATGTTATGCAAAGTGTCATAATTTATTCTCATGGTGATAATGGTGTATACTACCCTTCGACCTGAAACCACTATGGACCCTAGATGTAGAGTCGAGTGCCTTATCGCTGATCAAACATTGTCCGTAACTGGATGACCATAAAGACAGTTGATGGGTACTTCACGAAGCATGCTAAGGGACATGAGTGACCTAGATGGAATTTTCCCATCCCGCGTAACAGGATAAATGTCTATGGGCCCAATATTGAGCTAGACAAGGATGACACGGTCTATGCATTGTGTTCAATATAGACATAAGGGCAAAAGGGTAATTGTATACATAAGTATTATCACAAAAGGATTTGTCAGATCACATGACATTTTCGTGTCTTGGGTAGCAGTGATGTGTTGCTAGATACCGCTCACTGTTTATTATGTTAAATACATGATTTAATATAATTGCCAATGCCACGAAAACCTACAGGGTCACACACAAAAGGACGGATTGATGAGAGATATAGTAACTAAGGAATACCGTAATGTACGGTGCACTTATGTGAATTATAGAACATCGTAAGGTACGATGTACTTAAGTAGAATATGAAATATGGTAAGGTACCACGCGCTTAAGTGATTTTGGCATATTATAAGATATGGGCCACATGCACTTGAGTGGGCTTTTTAGCTTGCAGCCCACACAAGTGGTTCTATAAATAGAACCCTTGTGTAGAAGCATTTGTGTAGTTACAATTTCGTTTCTATCTCTCTCTCTCTCTCTCTCTCTCTCTCTCTCTCACTCAAAGCCTTCATTTGTAGCAGCTAGCACTGAGATTGAAGGAATTCGTTTGTGTGGACTGAGTAGAGGCGTTGTCATCGTTCAACGTTCGTGATCGCTCCGTAGATCTGCATCAAAGGTTATAATCGCCACAACAGGTAACGATTTTATCACTGATCATGCCCATTCATAAGGATCACTAAAGGAGAAATTGTAAATTCCGCTGCATCATGGATCACTCTTCTCCATCAGTGGTATCAAAGCCACTTACGAAACCATGCATCTGATAGCTGTTTATTTTCTGTATTTTCTGTATTAATACGATTAAAAGACAGAATGAATCAAAGAATAAATGAGTAATTAAATTTGGCATCATGTGTGTACGATTTGGATGATTGATGTTAACTATGCTTCGGAATTCGACGTTAGTATGGTGAAGCAACGATACATCGATCGTCCATAGGTTATGCAATTGAGATCGATCAAGTTATATATATGATATAAGTAATCCTGATGAAAAATACGGTATATATGATATACTGTTTCTGTTTCGTTCATTCAAACACTTAATGGTTGTTTTCCTTTGGGCGATCAATGGTCGTTTGCTTCTTGATCCGACATTAGTATGGTGAAGCAATGACGTGTTAATCAATCATACTGAATCAACAATCGAGGTGTGTTTGATGGTCTAAAATTGGTGCATTAGGGTTAATGACGGCACAAGGGTTGTGTTGTCAAAGAGTTATGCGATTAGGGTTGTGACTGCGCAAGAGTTGTGCTTTAAAGTATCAAGTGTTGATGCGAAAAACAACGTCGATTTCAAATGAATTGTTCATCAAAAAATTTGGCCAGGGGTGCTGCCCCTTCAAACCCGCAAGGGGGCACTGCCCCCTTGACCCACCATCCGCTGATCGGTCAGCGGAACCCCCGTCCCGCTGACCGGGCAGCGGACCCCCAGCTAACTCTGCATAGTGTGATCGGTCGCCGAAATTTAATTTGGTTTTAATTAATTAAAAGAATTAAAATTAATAATAATAATGTGTTTATTATTATTGTCTTGTGGTGATCGGTTATGGCCTTAGTTTTCCTTTATTTTATTTTGGGTTTTTAAAATACGACCTGCGTGTCGTGCCTCTCATTTAATCTCTTAATGTAACTTCTTTTCTCATCTCACTCCCTCATATGTAAAACGAGTTTCTTTTATGTAATCTAATGTTATGAAGAAAGAGAAGAATTCAATATCAAAGGAGGACAACCTTGAAGATCTTGCTTGGAGAAGCTTAGGTCGTTATTAGGTTAGCTTAGGTTCTCTCATTGGCTTGGGAGAACAATTGCGCTAGGGGCCATAACTGTTTCATTATGTATGTTGATGCATGTGAGAGACGATTTATAAGATAAATAATCCGGTGAGATCAGAATAATTGCAAATTCCCTCAAATTAAATATTAAGTTTATGCTTTCCAAGTTTTAGCACTCATCAAGACTAGTATCGAATAATGTAGGTTTCGCTTATGCGAGGTGCATGTTCTATATTATTAAGGTGCGATGGGATAATTGTAATATCCAATTGCTAAAAAATGGGTCAAACTTAACTAAACAAATTATAATAAGATTTTATATGTTTAGAAGCAAGAGTTGGAAATGATCCATGTGATGGATTGGTATAAGGAGTTATTCACCCAACTAAAATATTCGAGAGTTGTATTAGATACAATTGGAAGGAGTTCCTACCTAAATAACTTAGTTTTGTGTAATCCGCCTACGCGGACTTAAAACAAAGTGAAATGTGGATCTCGACCCACTAGAAAATCTTCCAACGGGATTTTCCGAATCAAATGGTGAGGGTCATTTGTTTTGAATAAAATACTGGGAGCATATTTAATTAAAGGCCTAATTAAATATGTTATTGATACTTATATTTTTATTATTTTCATGTAGATTACCATGGCAACAAACACCTCTAACAACATTTTGTGATCAATCCTTGACAAGGAAAAATTGTCTGGGACAATTTTTTTGGATTGGCACCGAAATTTGAGGATTATCCTCAAACATGATAGAAAGTTGTATGTCTTGGAGAAACCTGTTCCTGAAGAGGAACCTCCTGGTTCTGCACCTAAGGCAGAAAGAGATGCTTATAAGAAGCATGTCGATGATGCCAATGAAACTGCTTGTCTCATGCTAGCTACCATGAACTCAGAGTTGCAAAAGCAACATGAGAACATGGCAGCGTTCGATATGATCGAACACCTGAAGATGCTCTATCAAGAGCAAGCAAGGCATGAAAGGTTTGAAGTTTCAAAAGCCCCTTTTCAAGGCAAGTTAGCCGAGGGAGCCCCTGTAGGTCCCCATGTGCTCAACATGATTAGGTATGTGGAAAACCTTGAGAGGTTGGGTTTTCCCCTCGGAAAGGAACTTGCGACTGATTTGATCTTGCAATCATTGGCAGATAGATTCAGTCAATTTGTCCTAAATTTCAATATGAATGATATAGACAAATCTCTTCTTGAACTGCTAGCCATGTTAAGAACTACTTAGCAGAATCTGAAGTCAAAAGGGAAGTCCATTCTGATGATCGGAAATGGAAAGAGACAGAACAAAAGACCCACCAAGCAGGGTGATAAAGGGGAAGACAAGGAAGTTGCCAAACCCAAACCCACTATTGCTGCTTTGAAGCCTAGTGGAGGCATAGCAAAAGAAGGCACCTGCTTCCATTGCGGTAAGACCGGACACTAGAAGAGAAACTGCCCAAAGTACCTGGAAGATAAGAAGAATGGAGTAGAGACTTCAACTTCAGGTATTTTTGTTATTGAAATTAATTTATCTACTTCTGCATCATGAGTATTAGATACTGGATGTGGTTCTCACATTTGTACCAATGTGCATGGGCTAAAAAGGAGTAGAGATTTGGCAAAAGGTGAAGTTGACCTACGAGTTGGTAATGGAGCAAAGGGTGTTGCTTTAGCCGTAGGAACTTATGTATTGACTTTACCTAGTGGTTTAATAATTCAGTTAGAGAATTGTTATTATGTACCTACAATTAGCAAGAATATTATTTCTGTCTCTTGTTTGGACAAGTTTGGTTTTTCTTTTATAATAAAGTACAATTATTGCTCAATTTATTTGAATGATATATTCTATGCTACTGCACAAATGAACAATGGACTATATGTCCTTGATCTTGAAATGCCTATTTATAACATTAATACCAAAAGGATGAAACCTAATGAGTTAAATCCAACTTACCTTTGGCATTGTCGATTAGGCCACATAAATGAGAAACGTATTTCCAAACACCATAAAGATGGACTCTTGGACTCTTTTGATTATGAATCATATGAGACATACAAATATTGTTTAATTGGAAAGATGACAAAGTCTATATTCACGAGAAAAGGTGAAAGAGCTAATGATCTTTTGGCCCTCATACATACTAATGTATGTGGACCACTGAACATACCAGCCAGAGGAGGTTTTCAGTACTTCATCACATTTATTGATGATTTCAGTAGATATGGTTATGTGTATTTAATGAAACACAAATCAGAGTCCTTTGAAAAGTTCAAGGAATTCAAGAATGAAGTACAAAACCAACTAGGTAAGAATATTAAAATTCTTCGATCGGATCGAGGTGGTGAGTATTTAAGCCTAGAGTTTGATGACCATCTGAAAGAGTGTGGGATCCTATCCTAACTTACTCCTCCTAGAACACCCCAATGGAATGGTGTATCTGAGAGAAGAAATTGAACCCTGTTAGACATGGTCTGATCCATGATGAGTCACACCGATCTTCCAAACTCCTTTTGGGGACATGCACTATTGACAGCAGCTTACACACTTAACCGTGTTCCATCCAAAAAGGTTGAGAAGACACCATATGAGATATGGAGTGGTAAGAAACCACATATGTATTACATGAAGATTTGGGGTTGCGAAGATTATGTGAAACGACAAATTTCAACTAAGCTTGAGCCCAAATCTGACAAATGCTTATTTGTGGCGTATCCTAAAGAAACAAGAGGGTATTACTTCTACAATCCTTCAAAGGGAAAAGTGTTTGTCGCTCGAACTAAAGTTTTCCTAGAAAAGGATTTTATTTCCAAAGGAATCAATGGGAGGAAAGTAGAGCTTGAAGAAATTCAAGAATCACAAAGCATTGATACACCTATGGAGGAATTAGAGCAGGAAACACAAGTAGTTGTGAAAAAGCAACCTGCTCAAGTAGAACAAGACCAACGTAGGTCAAGCAGGATACGTCACCTACCTGAGAGATATGGATATCTCATAACTGATCAAGGTGATGTATTACTCATGGATCAAGATGAGCCTGTGACCTACCAAGAGGCCATAATTGGTCCCGAGTCTGAGAAGTGGCTAGAAGCCATGAAATCTGAAATAGATTCCATGTACACAAACCAAGTTTGGATCTTGGTAGAGCCTCCTATAGGAGTTAACCCTATAGGATGCAAGTGGGTCTTCAAAAAGAAGACTGACATGGATGGTAAGGTACATACCTATAAGGCAAGACTAGTTGCAAAAGGATATAAACAAATTCATGGGGTTGACTATGATGAAACCTTTTCACCAGTTGCAATGCTTAAATCTATTCGGATTTTACTTGCTATCGCTGCATATCATGATTATGAAATATGGAAGATGGATGTCAAAACTGATTTCCTTAATGGGAATCTTCTTGAGGATGTGTACATGACACAACCTGAAGGATTTGACATACCAGAAGAAGCCCAAAAGATATGTAAGTTACAAAGATCAATCTATGGATTGAAGCAAGCTTTCAGAAGCTGAAATCTTTGTTTTGATGAAATAGTAAAACAATATGGATTCATCAAGAACGAAGATGAGCCTTGTGTCTACAAGAAGGTTAGTGGGAGCATGATCATTTTCCTTGTATTATATGTAGATGACATATTACTCATTGGAAACAATGTCCCTACCCTGCAACAAGTAAAGTCTTGGTTGGGGAAATGCTTTTCTATGAAGTACCTAGGTGAAGTAGCCTATATATTAGGAATCATAATCTTTAGAGATAGATCACAAAAACTACTTGGCCTAAGTCAGAGTACGTACATAGACAAAGTCCTGAGACGCTTTAATATGCATGATTCCAAGAAAGGATTCATACCTATGCAACATGGCCCGTGTCTATCAAAAACACAACCCCCTTCAACTAAGGAAGAAAAAGATCGCATGAATAAGATTCCATATGCATCTGCAATAGGATCTATCATGTATGCCATGTTATGTACTTGACCAGATGTCTCGTATGCTTTAAGTGCAACGAGTAAGTACCAATCTGATCCTGGTGATGCTCATTGGGTAGCTGTCAAGAATATCTGTAAGTATTTGAGAAGGACTAAGGACTCATTCTTGATATATGGAGGTTAGGAAGAGCTGGCTGTAATTGGATACACCGATGCTAGATCCCAGACAGATAAGGATGACTTTAGATTGCAATCTGGTTATGTGTTTTGCTTAAACGGTGGCGTTGTGAGCTGGAAAAGTTCAAAGCAAGATACAGTTGTTGATTCTACAACCGAGGCCGAGTATATTGTTGCCTCAAGTGCAACAAAGGAAGCTATTTGGATCAAAAAGTTCATTAGTGAACTTGTCATAGTTCCTAGCATTGTGGATCCCATTGGTCTCTATTGTGATAACAATGGTGCTATCGCACAAGCTAAGGAGCCTAGATCTCACCAACGATCCAATCACATACTTAGGCGTTATCACCTTATTCGAGAGATAATAGATAGAGGAGATGTGAAAATATGCAGAGTACCTACACTTAACAATATTGCTGACCCACTGACAAAGCCTCTTGCGCATCATAAGCATGATGGCCATACTAGATCTATGGGCATTAGGGGTATGCCTGATTGGCTCTAGTGCTAGTGGGAGATTGTTGGTGTAAGCCCTAGAGGCCAATACTTTTGGTAGTTGTATCGAATTATTTATTAATAATAAAAGGCTTTTTCTTTATTATGTTTGTTTAATAAAGTCCCTAGAATAGCTAGTGCGTTTAATGTATCAAGTGTGACTTAATCATGAGATCATATTAAACATAAGGACACTATTCTTAAAGTATCCGTAGTCGAGCTTTATTGTGAAGTGGGATAACATTAAAGCATTGAGACTATTATGTATATAGACTGATGATCACATCTCATGGATCATGGATAAGGAGTTATCAAGTCTTAAACATAGGTATGAATATTAAGAGTAATATTTATACTAGATTGACCCGCTATGAGAATACTATATATAATGTTATGCAAAGTGTCATAAGTTATTCTCATGGTGATAATGGTGTATACCACCCTTCGACCTGAAACCACTATGGACTCTAGATGTAGAGTCGAGTGCCTTATTGCTGATCAAACATTGTTCGTAACTAGATGACCATAAAGACAGTTGATGGGTACTCCATGAAGGATGCTAAGGGACATGAGTGACCTAGATGGAATTTTCCCATCCTGCGTAACAGGATAAATGTCTATGGGCCCAATATTGAACTGGACAAGGATGACACGGTATATGCCTTGTGTTCAATATAGACATAAGGGCAAAAGGATAATTGTACACATAAGCATCATCACACAAGGATTTGTCATATCACATAACATTTTCGTGTCTTGGGTAGCAGTGATGTGTTGCTAGATACCGCTCACTGTTTTTTATGTTAAATACGTGATTTAATATAATTGCCAATGCCGTGAAAACCTATAGGGTCACACACAAAAAGACGGATTGATGAGAGATAGAGTAACTAAGGAATACCATAATGTACGGTGCACTTATGTGAATTATAGAACATCGTAAGGTACAATGTACTTAAGTAGAATACGAAATATGATAAGGTACCACGCGCTTAAGTGATTTTGGCATATTATAAGATATGGGCCACATACACTTGAGTGGGCTTTTTAGCTTGCAGCCCACGCAAATGGTTCTATAAATAAAACCCTTGTGTAGAAGCATTTGTGCAGTTGAAATTTCATTTATCTCTCTCTCTCTCTCTCACTCAAAGCCTTCATTCGCAACAACTAGCACTGAGATTGGAGGAATCCGTTCGTGTGGACTGAGTAGAGGCGTTGTCATCATTCAACGTTCGTGACCGCTCCGTAGATCTGCATCAAAGGTTACAATCTCCATAAGAGGTAACAATTCTATCACTGATCATGCCCATTCGTAAGGATCACTAAAGGAGAAATTTTAAATTCCGCTGCGTCATGGATCGCTCTTCTACATTAGTCGTATGGTAGAGATTGCTGGGAACAAGAATATGGTTGGATTGGGATTTCAACCAGGATCGTTAAACGTCAGAACTGAAGTTGTGCAACCGAGTTTCCGTAGTGGAGGGTTCATTCATGGGAATGATCATCACTTAGCTGCTGTAATTGAAGATAGTGATGATGAAGGCAAAGCTTGCGCCAACTTTGTGACACATGGCCAGACTTGCAACAATTGGGTTGATGTTGATGTCCTTACTATTATTCATCTCTCTAAGTAATTTGTTTTCATTTTTTAAGAAAAATCCTTCTCCTATGCCTAAGGTAGAAGAGAACATTGTTGGGCATTTCTATTATCATCAATAAAATACAATTTTATTCATCCACATCTATGAGGTTTTATTTTAATTATTTTTTTTGCTTTTTTGAAAATGGTAATCACAAGAAAACATACATAAATAATAATCTTCCATCCGCATAATATTTGGTCACAATTTACTTCTCTAAAATCAAAATATCAAATCATTATGCAGGTTGGTTCTCAAATCCATTGAATACAATGATCCTACTCCCTCTCCAAACTTTGATTTCCCTGTGTTTAAAGCCGAGGAAGATTCTGATGATGAAGAAGTATCTGATGAATTATCTCGTTTACTTGAGCACGAGGAAAAAGCCATTCAGCCGTTCGAAGAGCAGATTGAACTAGTTAACTTGGGTTCCGATGACGATGTGAAGGAAGTCAAGATTGGGTCTCAACTGTGTCCAGAAGCTAAGAAGGGGTTGATTGATCTTCTTCGAGAATATTCAGATGTGTTTGCTTGGTCCTATCAAGACATGTATGGGTTGAATTCTGAGATTGTGGAGCATAGATTGTCGTTGAAGCCAGAATGCCCGCCAGTCAAGCAAAAGTTGAGAATAGCTCATTCTGATATGGTGAAGGAGAATTGCGGTCCAAAACGCAGCGGAAATTAAAATTTTCTCCTTTAGAGATCCTTACGAATGGTCATGATCATTGATAGAATATTTGCCTCTTGTGACGGTTGAAACCTTTGGTGCAGATCTCTTGTGACAATCAAAAACCTTTGATGCAGATCCACGAAGCGATCACGAACGTTGAATGATGACAACGTCTCTACTCAGTCCACACGAACGGGTTCCTTCAATCTCAGTGCTAGCTGGTACGAATGAAGGCTTTGAGTGAGAGAGAGAGAGTGAGAGAGAAAACGAAAATAATGCAACCGCAATGAATGCTTCTGCACAAGGGTTCTATTTATAGAACCACTTGTGTGGGCTTCAAGCTAAAAGCCCACTTAATTGTATTTTGGCCCATATCTTATAATATGCCCAAAATCACTTAAGCCCATGGTACGTTACCATATTTCGTATTCTACTCGAGTACACCGTACCTTACGATGTTCTATAATTCACTTAAGGGCACCGTACCTTACGGTATTCCTTAATTACTCTATCTCTCATCAATCCGTCCTTTGTGTGTGACCCTGTAGGTTTTCGTGACGTTGGCAATTATATTAAATCACGCATTTAACATAATAAACAGTGAGCGGTATCTAGCAACACATCACTGCTACCCAAGACACAAAAAATGTCATGTGATCTGACAAAACCTTATGTGATAATACTTATGTGTATAATTACCCTTTTGCCCTTATGTCTATATTGAACACAAGGTATAGACCGTGTCATCCTTGTCCAGTTCAATTTGGGCCCATAGACATTTATCTTGTTATGCAGGATGGGCAAATTCCATCTAGGTCACTCATGTCCCTCAGCATGCTTTGTGGAGTACCCATCAACTGTCTTTATGGTTATCCAGTTACGGACAACGTTGGATCAGCAATAAAGCACTCGACTCTACATCTAGGATCCATAGTGGTTTCAGGTCGAAGAGTGGAATACACTATTATCACCATGAGAATAACTTATGACACTTTGCATAACTTTCTATATAGTATTCTCATAGCGGGTCAATCCGGTATAAATATTACTCCTAATATTCATACCTATGTTTAAGACTTGATAACTCTTTATCCATGATCCATGAGATGTGATCATCAGTCTACAAACATAATAGTCTTAATACTTTAATGTTATCCCACTTCACACTAAAGCTCGACTACGGATACTTTAAGAATAGTGGCCTTATGTTTAATGTGTTCTCATGATTAAGTCACACTTAATACATTAAACGGACTATCTATTCCAGGGACTTTATTAATCAACCATAATAAATAAAATGCCTTTTATTATTAATAAATAATTCGATACAAGTACCAAAAAGTATTGGCCTCTAGGGCTTACACCAACAATCTCCCACTAGCACTAGAGCCAATCAGGCATACCCCGTATGCCCATTGATCTAGTATGGCCATCATGCTTCTGCTGTGCAAGAGGCTTTGTCAGTGGGTCAGCTATGTTGTCAGGTGTAGGTACTTTACATATTTTCACATCTCCTCTATCTATTATCTCTCGAATGAGATGATAACGCCTAAGTATGTGTTTGGATCGTCGGTGAGATCTAGGCTCCTTAGCTTGTGCGATAGCACCATTGTTATCATAATAGAGACCAATGGGATCCACAATGCTAGGGACTATGCCAAGTTCACTAATGAACTTTTGATCCAAACACCTCCCTTTTCTGCATTTGAGGTAGCAATATACTCGGCCTCGGTTGTAGAATCAGCAACTGTATCTTGCTTTGAACTTTTCAAGCTCACAGCGCCATCATTTCAGCAAAACACATAACCATTGGAATCATTCATATTAAAGCGTCTCAGCACCTTGTCTATGTACTCTGACTTAGGCCAAGCATTTTATGATCTATCTCTATAGATTCTGATTCCTAATATATAGGCTGCTTCACCTAGGTCCTTCGTAGAAAAGCATTTCCCCACCCAAGACTCTACTTGTTGCAGGGTAGGGATATCGTTTCCAATAAGTAATATGTCATCTACATATAATACCAGGAATACGATCATGCTCCCACTAACCTTCTTGTAGACACAAGGCTCATATTCGTTCTTGATCCATGAGTGATACATCACCTTGATCAGTTATGAGATATCCTGCCTGACCTACGCTGGTCTTGTTCTACTTGAGCAGGTTGCTCTTACACAACTACTTGTGTTTCCTGCTCTAATTCCTCCATAGGTGTGTCGATGCTTTGTGATTCTTGAATTTCTTCAAGCTCTACTTTCCTCCCACTGGTTCCTTTGGAAATAAAATCCTTTTATAGGAAAACTCCAGTTCGAGCGACAAACACTTTGCCCTCAGAAGGATTGTAGAAGTAATACCCTCTTGTTTCTTTAGGATACCCCATAAATAAGCATTTTTCAGATTTGGGCTCAAGCTTAGTTGAAATTTTTCATTTCACATAAACCTCGCAACCCCAAATCTTTATGTAAGACATATGTGGTTTCTTACCACTCCATATCTCATATGGTGTCTTCTCAACCTTTTTGGATGGAACATGGTTAAGTGTGTAAGCTGTTGTCAATAGTGCATGTCCCCAAAAGGAGTTTGGAAGATCGACGTGACTCATCATGGATCAGACCATGTCCAACAGGGTTCGATTTCTTCTCTCAGATACACCATTCCATTGGGATGTTCCAGGAGGAGTAAGTTGGGATAGGATCCCACACTCTTTCAGATGGTCATCAAACTCTAGGCTTAAATACTCACCACCTCGATCTGATCGAAGAGTTTTAATATTCTTACCTAGTTGGTTTTAACTCGTTAGGTTTCACCCTTTTAGTATTAATGTTATTAATAGGCATTTCGAGATCAATGATATGTAGTCCATTGCTCATTTGTGCAGTAGCATAGAATATATCATTCAAATAAATTGAGCAACAATTGTTCTTTATTATAAATGAAAAACCAAACTTGTCCAAACAAGAAATGGAAATAATATTCCTGCTAATTGCAGGTACATAATAACAGTTCTCTAACTGAATTATTAAACCACTAGGTAAAGTTAATACATAAGTTCCTACGGCTAAAGTAGCAACCTTTGCTCCATTACCAACTCGCAGGTCAACTTCACCTTTTGCCAAATATCTACTCCCTTTCAGCCCCTGCACATTTGTACAAATGTGAGAACCGCATCCAGTATCTAATACCCATGATGCAGAAGTAGATAAATTTATTTAATAACAAAAATACCTGAAGTTGAAGTCTCTACTCCATTCTTCTTATCTTCCAGGTACTTTGGGCAGTTCCTCTTCCAGTGTCCGGTCTTACCGCAATGGAAGCAGGTGCCTTCTTTTGCTATGCCTCCACTAGGCTTTAAAGCATCAACGGTGGGTTTGGGTTTGGCAACTTCCTTGCCTTTCCCTTTATCACCCTGCTTAGTGGGCCTTTTGTTCTGTCTCTTTCCATTTCCGATCATCAGAATGGACTTCCCTTTTGACTTCAGATTCTGTTCGGCAGTTCTTAACATGGCGAGCAGTTCAGGAAGAGATTTGTCCATATCAATCATATTGAAATTTAGGACAAATTGATTGAAACTATCTGGCAACGATTGCAAGATCAAATCAGTCGCAAGTTCCTTTTCGAGGGGAAAACCCAATCTCTCAAGGTTTTCCACATACCCAATCATCTTGAGTACATGGGGACCTACAGGGGCTCCCTCAGCTAACTTGCTTTGGAAAAGGGCTTTTGAAACTTCAAACCTCTCATGCCTTGCTTGCTCTTGATAGAGCAGCTTCAGGTGTTCGATCATATCGAACGCTGACATGTTCTCATGTTGCTTTTTCAATTCTGAGTTCATGGTAGCCAGCATGAGACAAGCAGTTTCATTGGCATCATCGACATGCTTCTTATAAGCATCTCTTTCTGCCTTAGGTGCAGAACTAGGAGGTTCCTCTTCAGGAACAGGTGTCTCCAAGACATACAACTTTTTATCATGCTTGAGGACAATCCTCAGGTTTCGGTGCCAATCCAGAAAATTTGTCCCAGACAATTTTTCCTTGTCAAGGATTAATCGCAAGATGTTGTTAGAGGTGTTTGCTGTCATGGTTATCTACATAAGGATTAAGAAAATATAAGTATCATTGACATATTTAATTAGGCCTTTAATCAAATATGCTCCCACTATTTTACTCAAAACAAATGACCCTCATCATTTGATTCGGAAAATCCCGTTGGAAGATTTTCTAGTGGGTCGAGATCCATATTTCACTTCGTTCTAAGTCCTCGTAGGCGGATTACACAAAACTAGGTTATTTAGGTAGGAACTCCTTCCAATTGTATCTCATACAACTCTCGAAAATTTCAGTTGGGTGAATAACTCCTTATTCCAATCCATCATATGGATCATTCCCAACTCTTTCTTCTAAACATATACAAGAAAATTATAATTAAGTTTGATTCATCGTTTTAGCAGTTGGATATTACAATTATCCCATCGCACCTTGACTAATACAAAACATGCACCTCGCGTAGGCGAAACCTACATTATTCGATACTAGTCTTGATGAGTGCTAAAACTTGGAAAGCAAACATATAATATTCTCATAATTTGTTTAGTTAAGTTTGACCCATTGTTTTAACAGTTGGATATTACAATTATCCCATCGCACCTTACTAATATATAGATCCTGCACCTCGCGTAGGCGAAACCTACATTATCCGATACTAGTCTTGATGAGTGTTAAAACTTGGAAAGCATAAAATTAATATTTAGTTTGAGGGAATTGTATTTGTTATGATCTCACCGGCTTATTTATCATATAAATCGTCTCTCACATGCATCAACATACATTCACATGCATCAACATACATACAAACAAAATGAAACAGTTATGGCCCCTAGCGCAATTGTTCTCCCAAGCCAATGAGAGAACCTAAGCTAACCTACAACGATCTAAGCTTCTCCAAGCAAGATCTTCAAGGTTGCCCTCCTTTGATCTTCAAGGTTGTCCTCCTTTGATATTGAAATCTTCTTGTTCTTTATAACATTGTCTTCTTCTCTTTCTTCATAACATTGTCCTCCTTTGACATTGAATTCTTCTCTTTCTTCATAACATTACATTATAGAAGAAACTCGTTTTACATACGAGGGATTGAGATGAGAAAAGAAGTTACATTAAGAGATTACAAGGAGAGGCACGACACCCAGGTCGTATTTTAAAACCCAAAACAAAATAAAGGATAACTAAGGCCATAACTGATCACCACAAAACAATAATAACAAACACATTATTATTATTATTATTATTATTATTTTTTTAATTCCTTTAATTAATTAAAACCAAATTAAATTTCGGCGACCGATCGCACTACGCAGAGTTAGCCGGGGTTTCCAAAATTTTAATGAACAATTCATTTGAAATGGACATTGTTTTGCATCAACACAACCCTTGCGTAGTCACAAAACAGAAACCCCAAGAATTCTGACCCTGTGAGTGTGACGACCGTCACAAGCATGTTACGACCGTCACAGGTCACAAGCATGTTACGACCGTCACGGGGCCAAAACAGAAACGCCTAGAATTTTGGATCTGTGAGTGTGACGACCGTCACAGGCTTGTTACGACCGTCATGGGCCTGTTACGAACGTCACGCGTCTTGTTACGACCGTTACGCATCCAAAATAACAGAACTTTGAAACAGTCTACAGACCTGTTCCAAAAAGCCCTAAATTCACAACTCCTTGACGGTACAACCCTTGCGCCGTCACCAACCCTAATTCTCCAATTTCAGACCGTCAAACACACCTCGATTGTTGATTAAGTATGATTGATCAACAGGTCATTGCTTCACCATACTAATGTCGGATTCCGAAGCAAATGACCATTGATCGCTCAAAGGAAAACAATCATTTAGTGTTTGAATGAACGAAACAGAAACAGTATATCACATATATCGTACTTTGCATTAGGGTTACTTATATCATATATAAGTTGATCGGTCTTAATTGCGTAACTTATGGACGATCGATGTATCGTTGCTTCACCATACTAATGTCGGATTCCGAAGCATAGTCAACATCAATCATCCAACTCGTACACTCATGATGCCAAATTTAATTACCCGTTTAATTAATTGATTCATTCTGTCTTTTAATCATATTAATACATAAATTAAACAGCTATCCGATTCATGGTTTCGTAAGTGGCTCTGATACCACTGAAGGAGAATTGCGGTCCAAAACGCAGCGGAAATTAAAATTTTCTCCTTTAGAGATCCTTACGAATGGTCATGATCAGTGATAGAATATTTACCTCTTGTGACGGTTGAAACCTTTGGTGCAGATCTCTTGTGACAATCAAAAACCTTTGATGCAGATCCACGAAGCGATCACGAACGTTGAACGATGACAACGTCTCTACTCAGTCCACACGAACGGGTTCCTTCAATCTCAGTGCTAGCCGGTACGAATGAAGGCTTTGAGTGAGAGAGAGAGAGAGTGAGAGAAAACGAAAATAATGCAACCGCAATGAATGCTTCTGCACAAGGGTTCTATTTATAGAACCGCTTGTGTGGGCTTCAAGCTAAAAGCCCACTTAAGTGTATTTTGGCCCATATCTTATAATATGCCCAAAATCACTTAAGCCCATGGTACCTTACCATATTTCGTATTCTGCTCGAGTACACCGTACCTTACGATATTCTATAATTCACTTAAGGGCACCGTACCTTACGGTATTCCTTAGTTACTCTATCTCTCATCAATCCGTCCTTTGTGTGTGACCCTGTAGGTTTTCGTGACGTTGGCAATTATATTAAATCACACATTTAACATAATAAACAGTGAGCGGTATCTAGCAACACATCACTGCTACCCAAGACACAAAAAATGTCATGTGATCTGACAAAACCTTATGTGATAATACTTATGTGTATAATTACCCCTTTGCCCTTATGTCTATATTGAACACAAGGCATAGACCGTGTCATCCTTGTCCAGTTCAATATTGGGCCCATAGACATTTATCCTGTTATGCAGGATGGGCAAATTCCATCTAGGTCACTCATGTCCCTCAGCATGCTTTGTGGAGTACCCATCAACTGTCTTTATGGTTATCCAGTTACGGACAACGTTGGATCAGCAATAAAGCACTCGACTCTACATCTAGGATCCATAGTGGTTTTAGGTCGAAGAGTGAAATACACTATTATCACCATGAGAATAACTTATGACACTTTGCATAACTTTCTATATAGTATTCTCATAGCGGGTCAATCCGGTATAAATATTACTCCTAATATTCATACCTATGTTTAAGACTTGATAACTCTTTATCCATGATCCATGAGATGTGATCATCAGTCTACAAACATAATAGTCTTAATGCTTTAATGTTATCCCACTTCACACTAAAGCTCGACTACGGATACTTTAAGAATAATGACCTTATGTTTAATGTGTTCTCATGATTAAGTCACACTTAATACATTAAACGGACTATCTATTCCAGGGACTTTATTAATCAACCATAATAAAGAAAATGCCTTTTATTATTAATAAATAATTCGATACAAGTACCAAAAAGTATTGGCCTCTAGGGCTTACACCAACATATGGAAGTTAAGATCAAAGAGGAAGTGCAGAAGCAGATTGATGTTGGTTTTCATGTTACCTCCAAATATCCGCAGTGGGTGGCCAATATTGTGCCTCTCCCAAAGATAGATGGAAAAGTCCGCATGTGTGTCGATTATAGAGATTTGAACAAAGCTAATCCGAAAGATGATTTTCCTCTACCACACATTGACATGTTGGTAGATAATACAGCTAAGTTCAAATTCTTTTTGTTTATGGATGGATTGTCCAGCTATAATCAGATCAAGATGGCACTTGAAGATATGGAGAAGACCACGTTCATTACACCCTAGGGAACATTATGTCATAGAGTGATGCCTTTCGGTTTAAAGAATGCGGGTGCAACATACCAGAGAGCTATGACCACTCTTTTTCATGATATGATTCACAAGGAAATTGAAGTTTATGTTGATGATAAGATCGCCAAATCAAGTGATGAAGAAGAACATGTTGAGCATTTGTTGAAGTTTTTCCAGCGTTTGAGGAAATACAAACTCCGTTTGAATCCCAATATATGTACATTTGGTGTTCGGTCTGGTAAGTTGTTAGGCTTTATTGTCAGTGAGAAGGGTATTGAGGTTGATCCTGCCAAGGTCAAAGCAATACAAGAAATGCCTGCACCCAAAATTGAGAAGCAAGTCAGAGGTTTTCTCGGCCGCTTGAACTATATCTCAAGATTTATATCGCATATTGTAACACCTCAAAATTTGCCCTCCTCTTCTTGAGACTAGTTTGACACATTGCATTTCATGCTTAGAGCATTAGGCATTGCATTTTGCATATCATAGGGAAATAAGGAGGTCATCCTCCAAAATCTTTTCAAAAGATGGAGAAATTACATGATTCAAGCCTGAGGGTCTCTATGAATTGATTATCAACCATCTGAGGGTATGGGCTCTAACTAGGGCTTCCTGATTCTTCAAAGGTATTGAGAATCATCTTATTTGCAAGGATATATCACCATCATCATGGTTCTATCATCATCAAGGGTTTCATAGTTCATTCTCAAGTTCCTTTGGATTAGGATTGTGACCTCTGGTCAACCTTAATCAATGCAGTTCTTCCAACTAGGGTTTCTCAAAGAGATGAGGTATTTTCTTGGGATGAGGATCACATGATTGTTATAAGGTGCTTACATGAGCTAGGGTGTCATTTTTGAGCAATTTCCCCAAGTGGTAGAGGCTCAAGTGGATCAAGGCATTTCAAGGTCATCTGAGGACCAAAAAGTCAGCTGTGCAGTCAACTGAGGGCTATGAGGTGGGGAAATGAGTTTAGACACCTCAATCATGTTCAAAAGAGGTCCATTCATCATTTCAAACATCCATCTTGGAGATTCAGAGGTCATGGCAAAAGTTACCAAAAATGGAAAGTGACCTGTAATTCAAAGTTTCCAAATTTGGCAAGTTTTTGGTCCACTTTCAACTTGACTTTTCAATATCAAAGATGTCTCAAATGGATTTTTGGTGAACACTAAAGTTGTAGATATTTGTCTCCCCTTTCCAAAAATCCCTAATTCATGTCCATATGATGAGTGGTTGAGGAGTTATGATCATTTGATCACAAAGTATGCAGGGAAATTCAAAATGGCATAACTTTTGATACAATGCTCCAAATTGGTTCATTCATTTTGCAAAATGCTTCTCATGTTCAAGGCATCCCAAAATGATATTATTTAACTCAATTGTGCAAGAGGAATCATGGTCTAAAATCACATTATTTCACATTGGTTCAAAGGATGGTATCATGCTAAAAATCAATATTCACAAGGAATCAAGGCAAAGTTTCAATTCAGCATGCTCCATAGACCATATTTGAGTGAATTGGAAGCCTTGCATGGGAGAGTGTACGTGGATTATGGCCATGAAGTGTCATTATTCATTTTTTGCAATTGGTTTAATAATTCACTAATCATGTTTAGTGAAGGTCTAATTTGGATTTCAGCATCATTAGCATGAAGTATAAATACCAAAACCCTAGCCATAACTAACAATTCAGATCTGAAAATTCAAAACTCCCTCCAATTTCTCTCTCTTCGAATTTTGATTTTCTCCACACAAACATAAAAAGTTCTTGCATATTCTTGATCATCATGCTTCATTGAGCAAGAATCATCCACTGTTTTGAGCAATTCAGCTAGATTTCGAGCAGTTCATGTGCACTCTCATGTTGATGGAATTTGAAAATTGAAGTAGATCCAGGTGGTTTCAACTGATTCTCTTTGCACAAAGCTTCAAGGCAAGGTCAAAGGAGTAGATCTGGAGCTGTAGAGCGCTTGAGAGCACGATTTCAGAAACCTCCATTCCAAGGTGACTCAAAATTCACTCTCTCTTTTTGCTATTTTTAGGTCATAGACGTGTAGATCTTGATTAGTAGAGCTTGTAGATATGATTAGATTTGATTTTGGTTGATTATTGAGCATGTTATGTGAACTGAAAGTTTTGGTCATGAAAATGTTTCTCTTCGATCCGTGCAATATAGGAAGAATTAGAATGAATTGATTTGATATTTGGATTCTGTGTGAGAGGACAGTTCGAATGGTACCGGTCTTATTGATTTCTGGAAATTTTTGGTTGTCGCCGCCGTGCTTGTGGTCGGAGAAGACGACCGGAGACTGTAGCTCCGGCGTCTGTAATTTGTTAGGGTTTGTGCCATGTGTGTGCTGCGTGGAAGCCTGCGTGGAAGGTTGATTGGTTACGAATGCCTTGACCAAAGCCACGCGTGTAGTTGACTGGTGACTGGGCGCTGAGTCAATTAATGAAGCGCTGCGTTTTGATGTTTTAAATATGGACCATTGATCATGCTTGCACGCCACATCCAATGGTTGATGTTTATTATGAGTTTATTTGAATATTTGAATTTCCCTCCATTTCCATTTAATAATTCAATTATTTTGGTTGTTTTGAAAAAAATCATAAAAAATACAAAAATAGTCCAATTTAATCCCAATTTTTTTTCATAGTTTTGTATGGATGTCTACTTTTTTTTGGTATTAATTTCATGAATTGTTGATGTCTGGATTTTTATTTGTGAATTTTTGAATTGACATTGTGCTATTTTGACCTATTGTGTTCAATGCATTGTGAAATTCTCTATGTTGAGCCATTTGATCCAATTCTTTGCATGCTTGACATTCATACATGATGTGAATTTTTGATCACTGGTTTGGAATTTTTCTCATATGTTATCATCACTTTTGACACATAGAGAAAAGTGTGACAATTTGTGTCACATTTTTGACATTGAATTGTTGCATTTTTGTTCACCTTGCATTTGCATCATTCTGGATTTGATCTTTTGCATATTGGACATTCATGACATGAGGAACTTGTACAAAAAATCTCAAAGTCATTGCATACATTTTTGATTTGATGTGAATTTTCTAAGATGGAAGTCCATTTTGTGCACATTTTTGGTCCTTGCATTACATAAACCATTTGAGGCATTTGATTATTGTTTTGATGCTGGTCCTTTTGAGGACATTAGATGGATTGTTTGAATATGCATTGTGTAAAAGATTGGGTTCTGTTTTGGTCATTTGATTTGGTTTTGAATCTAGTCTTTGCACTAGTGTTTTGTACATAAGCTAACTTTGTTTTGTGTTTCAGGTTTGGACATTTAGCATTGATGGTTGATTTGTTCTCACTTGTGAGATGCAAATGCATTTGAGTTCTAACATATGTTTGTTTTGTAGGATTTTAAGTGATGTGGTGAACCTATGAGCCCATTTGAGTGCTTGGGCATTGTGCATTGAATTGTGTAACTGTTGGAAAGTTTCACTGTTTGTCTGTTGGTTTAATAACTGAAGTACTAACTGGTTAGTCTTTGTACAGGTACCTTAGTTGCTTGCTTGCTTTTGCTCTTGCTTGAGCATTGGATTATGGTTGACACACCACTCAGGTAGTTAGCTTCTTACTTCATGTAGTCTGGAAGTCCTGTCACTTTTTTGGCAGGCATTTTGCTGGCAAGTCCTCCTTCAGAGGCTCTGTTTGTGTTTCTTTAACATTGTGCCTAAAGATCTCCAAGGAGAGGCATGTGTTATTTGATAAGACCTCCAAGAGAAGAGGCAATTAACGGATACAAGGGATTAGCAGCCAATCCCCCGTTATTCAGTGTGTCGTTCTTTATGCTCGCACTACGTGCTGATGCTTATGAACATGTGCTCCAGATATTTGTACAGTGTCTGTCAAGTGGAAAAGGATCCCACTTTCTGGATCCTCACGCTTTCTGTGTCATGAGCTCACCCTGGCCAGGGTTAAGAGCTATGAGGTCTCATCCTCATTACCATTTTGATCTGCTCACCCTGACGTTCAATGTTAGTGGTTAAGAGCTATAGATTACCCCTTACAGTTTGGCTTGTTTGTCGAGGTTGATATGACCCCTCTTGACTAAAGCCCACCCATTGTTTGGGCCTCTTGTATGGATATAATGTGTGATGCTTGTTCACTTGTGCTGGTGTGTTTATCTGCTTTTTGTGCTAGTGTGTTTATCTGCTTTCCTCTTCTCATCTCCATTTCTGTAGGAGTTGTATGGTTGATTTTTGAGGAAGTTGAATGCATGTTAGAGACCTCAACTTAGGGATATTTGATTGCATGACAACTATTAGGCTCGAGTCTTAGTCTCCCTATTAGTTTGTTGTCTTCCCGGTCTCTGGTTAGGAGAGTGTTTTACCCCTGTTCAGGGGAACTACGTCACCCTGATTCTCATACCAGATGAGATACGTAGGTAGGAGGTTGCGAGCAATCTCTCTGGGCACGCTTTTTCTTTTTTGTTGTGTTGTCTTGTGTGTGTCCACCCTCTCCTTTGTTTTGGCGTGAGTATTTGTTTGTTCAGCGTGGACATGTGTGGTATGTTTATACCTTGGGGGATTTCTTCTGTTATTCATTTGGGGTTCATCTTCGGGGTTCATTTATGACAGTTGTCATTCATATTGGGGTTCATCCTTGGGGTTCATTTGTGACGTTTGTGATGATTATTCACTTGGGGTTCATCTTTGGATATTTGGTTACCTTGTTGGGGTTTATTTTGATAACCTTTTTCTTTGGTGTTTGCTGATTAGCGTTGGTTATTGTTAGGAGTCGGATATAAGTCCATGTATTGGCATTCTATTTCCTTGTTTGTCGTTGTTGGGAGTTAGGCGTAAGTCCATGTATTGGCATTCTGTTTCCTTTTGAGTGTTTCTTTTGACGTCTCAGCGTCCCTTTTTAGTGTCTTGTTTCGGCGTGCGTTAGCCGAGCTACGAGTGCTCTGATTCTCCTCTGGATAGAGAAGATACGTAGGCATAGGACGTGATGTCCTAGCGAACATGTCTCCCTTTTCCCCGAACTACGTTGACTCTGATGTTTGTTTCGGACAAACTACGTAGGCCCAGGATGCAACATCCTGCCGAGTCCATTTCCTCCGTCTTCTTTCTTCTTTCACCTGTTTATTATTCCAGTTTGGTGCAGTTTTCTTTGAGCAGTTTATTAGCAACCCTTTTCCTTTCCTTTGAGCTATCTTTTAAGCGTGGATCCCGTCGAGTACGGCGGACGTGAGGGGTGCTAACACCTTCCCCTTGCGTAACCGACTCCCGTACCTTGTAATCTCTGGTCGTAAGATCGTTCCTTTCTCTTTCTTAGGTTAGTCCTGTGCTCCCTTTCCGTCATAGGATGAATAGCGTCGGTGGCGGCTCTGTGTTTTTTCCGCCGGTTGTTTTTCGCGTTGCGACAGCTGGCGACTCTGCTGGGCAATGAAGTTGACCTCTTGCTGGTCCATCTTCCCTAAGCGAGTCAATCCTAGCGCTCTCTAGCGTAGTTTTTAGGGTAGTTTGGGTTGCTTTTACTGCTTATTTATTGCATTTGTGATTATTGTAATACCCCAAAATTTACCCTTCATTTTTCTTGGAAAAAAAAAAGAAAAAAGAAAAAAAAAGAAAAAAATTAATTAATTAATTAATTAATTAATTAATTAAATAAATAAATAAAATAAATAAATAAAATATAACAAATTATTTTGGACTTGGGTCTCCCTCATTTGAGTCCACTACCCACGAAAATCAATCTATAAATACTGAAGTTTCAATAGAGGAAAACACACTTGGAGTTACACTTGGAGTTACACTGGGAGATTCATTGGAAAAAGATAGTGAGAGAAAGAAGACAGAACAAAGGGGGATTTTGAGGAGAAACAAAACACTCTGAGGTTTCCTTGGAACAAAACCCTGAGGAAAAAGATAGTGAGAGAAGACCTGACAGAGAACTCAGAGCAGCCTCCAAACCCTGAAGGGAACTCAACGTGTAAACCTCACGGGTGCAACTCAATTTCAATCAAGCTCTCCAATCAGGTTTGCCCTATATCCATCATCTTTATGCCTTTAATTTGAATGCTCTAGATGTATGAGGTATTATGGGTGAATTTGATACCTTTTTTTGTGAGCCTTTTGTGAATTTTGATGGAATTATTCATGTGGTTACATTTTGATTTAGGGGCAACTCTGGGTTACCCTATTTTGTTTCTCTAACCTGTCTTTGCGTTGCCATGGCATTGTTTTCCCTGGATTTCACCTTGTTTGTCTAACCTTTCTGTTGAATTTTCGCAAGGGCTCACATACTCTTGCAGGGATACCATCCGGAGGTTTATCCTGATTAATCGTATTGACTGATTTTCTTTGATGGTCTAGCTGGAGAGATCTCAGGGTTGCTAATCCTTTAATTGCTGTAACTTCGGATCTTTATCCGTGTGGTAATTTTTTCCTTTTCTCGTACTTTATCGCTTTCTTAGCTGGAAGACCTCGATAGGAGGCAATGTTTGGGCCCCTTGGTGGCATTTTACTTTGAGATACATGTTTTGTGTTTTGTATTCATATCCCCACATGTAGCGCGGTTCCTTCGTCAAGGACTGCCTGTTTGCCCCCGAGCATCCCAAACCCTAAAACCCAAAGCAACATGTTTACTCCTTCTACTACAGGCGAGTAAGTCTCCAAAGGTCGAGCATCCGGTAGATTGCGTAGTGACGTCGTTCGTTCAAAACCCAATCCATAACCCCGTAGTTAGCCGAACTACGACTTGCTCTGATTCTCATTCCAGATGAGATACGTAGGCATAAGACGCGATGTCTTAGCGAGAACACATCCCCCCAACCCATAGGTCAGCCGAGCTACGAAGACTCTGATTCTCATATTCAGATGAGATACGTATGCAGTGGATGCAACATCCGCGCGAGTCATTTTTATTTAACCCTTTTTTGTTTTTTTTGGCAAACAGCACAAGATAAACCCACACCCTTTAGACAAGAACTACAAAAGTGGATCCCGTAGAGTACTACGGATGCGTAGGGGTGCTAATACCTTCCCTTCGCATAACCGACTCCCGAACCCAAGATTTGGTTGCGAGACCCCGTCTTGTCCTTTGCTTTTTCAGGTTTACTTCGAGCGTTTCCTTTCCCTCCCTTGGGATAAATAACGCACGGTGGCGACTCTTCTGTCATTTTCTTTCGTCGGTTGTTTTTTCGCACACTGTATTTTTCAGGTTGCGACACCTGACGACTCTGCTGGGGACCCAGTTTCCCTAAGCGAGTCCCTCCTAGCTTTTGTAGTTTGTTTGTTTATTGGGTGTTCATGCTTTTGTACAGTTATTTATTTACCTGCTTTACCTTATTGCATTATGTACATATCATTGTTGTATCTGTTGGCTGGCTATGGCTGCTTGGTGATCTTTGTGAGATGAGTTCAATACCCGAACTCGAGTGCACTTAAGATAGGAGAATGGCATAGTCCTGTCAACTTGTATGGAGTATTCATTAGCGAGTTGACTTGCAAGCCCATTCACTTGGTGGAGGTCATGTTGAGATCAATAATGTCACATAAGTAAGTTGTGGTTAGACATTACTTGTTCCAATATAGACCTAAGAAGCCAAGGACCTTAGTTTACCAAACCCATCTTGGCCTATTCGTAGGACGTAGTGCGAAAGTCGTTCAAGTGTAAGATTTGATACGATTGTTACGCGATACTACACTCATAAGAGTCTCTCTTGAGAATATTGTTGGAATACGAGTAGTCGTTCCTCTGATAATATCCGAAAGATGGGATTATGACTATGGGAACCTTTTGTAGAACATGTTTGGCAGGTTTAAACCTTAGTACACTACTTTTGGGTGGTTCTTAACCTAAACTCCATGCTCGTGACTTGCGACAAACCCTTGATTCATGGTTGATCCGATCAGGTATCCTTAATATCAATGAAACTCGGGTGTTGATAAGGTGTAAACCATAATCCGCCGAAATGGGTGGTTGATATTAAGGATAACATGATCCATCCCATGACCTTTGTTTGGTGTACTCTTGATTTCTCTCCAGACAGTGCAACCTGACAGATGTTCAAGCAGATACAGCAATCCTGATTGACATGCCACTGCATTGCATTCACATCATCACATCATTTGCATTCATATCATTTAACACATGTTTATCCTTTTCAAGGAGGTTTAAATCTTCTTCTTGATTCTAGTCGGGGTTTTCTTTTTACACTGCTTATCAAATGTGAGACTGGAATCAAGGGGGTAGAATACTTTTGGAATTGATAAACATGTCATTGCATTTGCATAGTCATCCGCATGTCTTGCATAACAGGTACCGCCACAGTGTTCTCAGTTTGTTTGGTGTCCCACTAGCAGGATAGCTGACTCAGGCATTCACCGATACGGTACCCGGAGGAACCAACAGAGAGTAATGGAAAGCCTACAGGCAGAGCTCGCCGAGATGAAGATTCGCATGAATCAATTCATGGATTTGGTTCAAGGGGTGGCTCAAGGACAGCAGGAGCTTAGATTATTGGTGCAGAGGGATCCCCCTATTACTCAACCGGAGACGCTGGCTGATCCTCCAGCTGGAGAGGCTAATGGTCCCAATGGACCGGGGCCTATCCCAATCCTACATGTCACCTCCGGTCAACAACCCATTCAGGATGGTCAGGATGATCAGTTCCCCTTGCTTCAGGAAGACTTTGGCATGGACCCCATGTTTAGAAGATTGGAAGAAAGGCTGAAAGTTATGGAAGGACAAAATCCTCTGGGAGTAGATGTTGCTGACTTGGGGCTGGTCCCAGGTGTGAGGGTGCCACCGAAATTCAAGGTCCCGATATTTGACAAATACAATGGCAGCTCTTGCCCCAAAACTCACGTGCAAGCCTATTTCCGTAAAATGGTTGCATACTCTGATGACGAGAAGCTACTTATGTACTTCTTCCAGGATAGTCTAGCTGGGGCATCCTTGGAATGGTATATGAGGCTGGACAGAGCCCACATCCGTTGCTGGAGGGATTTGGCAGAGGCTTTCGTGAAACAGTATCAGTATAATGCAGACATGGCTCCGGACAGAACTCAACTTCAGAATCTGTCTCTTAAAAGCAATGAGTGCTTCAGGGAATACGCTCAACGCTGGAGGGATACAGCTTCCCGTGTTCAGCCTCCTATGTTGGAAAAGGAAATGGCCAACATGTTCATGAATACGCTGCCTAAACCTTACTTGGAGCGTCTGGTAGGTTGCAATGCTTCCAACTTTGCTGATGTGGTCTCTACTGGAGAAAGGGTGGAGAATTACCTAAAGTTATACAAGGTCCAGAGTGGAGGTGGATCCTCATCAGGGGTGAAGAAGCCGTTCATTCAGGGACAGAAGAGAAGAGAAGGGGATGCAAATGCCATATCTTCTTATCAGAACAGGGATAACCGGAGGAATAATTTTCAGAATTATCATCAGCAACCGTATGTTGCGGCTGTGACCATTCCAGCTGCAGCACCACTACAACAACAACAATCACGACGTCAACCAGCTCAGTATCAACAGCAGCAACAACCGGGTAACAGACCCGCTTATCAACAGAGGCAAAGGATGATGGATCGGTGTTTCGACACCCTTCCAATGTCGTACGCCCAATTGCTTTCTAGTCTTCAACAACTACAACTTGTGCAATTGCGCACTCTGGCTCCTCCTGTTGGTAGACTTCCGGTGGGTTACGACGCCAACGCTAGGTGTAGCTTCCACTCTGGGGCACCTGGCCATGACATTGAGAACTGCAAAGCTTTTAAGCACGTAGTTCAGGACCTCATAGATTCAAAGGCCATCGACCTTGCACCAGCTCCGAATGTCGTCAACAATCCCATGCCCCAGCATGGTGGTGCGAACGTTAATTTGGTAGAGGGAGAAGCCAAGTCCATTAAGGATGTGTTGAAGTTGAAGACTCCATTGTCGGATGTCAAAGGATGCTTGCTGAAGGCCGACGTTTTCCCCGGTTGTGGGAAGGGTTGTTTGGATTGTGCTACTCAGGGCGGAGGTTGTTTGAAGTTACAGCAGGGTATCCAGGCCTTGCTCGACAAAGGTATCCTCCAGGTTGAGAGTTTGTCTGTCCAAGAGTCTGTGGAAGGGGTTGAGAAAAAAGGGTTTGAAGATGCTACTGATGAATTCGCAGATGTTGTTCCTGTTAATTTTGTGATTCCCAGTGAGGTCTCTGCGGTCAACAATGAAGATGGGGATAGTGATTGCGACATTGACAACTGGGTGCGTCCGAGGATCCCGGGTGAAGTCATCAACAATTGGTCTTCTGAAGAGATTATCCAAGTCACTCTTCTTGAAGAATGCACATCACCGGATCCTATTGATAACGGTTCTGCTATGGCTCGTTTCGACTTTGAAAATCCAATCTTTCAAGCTAAAGAAGAGGGTGATGAAGACTGTGAACTCCCTGAAGAACTTACCAGGTTATTAAAACAAGAGGAAAGGGTTATTCAACTGCATCGAGAGTCTGTTGAAGTGATTAATCTCGGCACCGAAGACGCCAAGAGAGAAATCAAGATAGGGGCTTCTTTGAGAGATGATGTGAAGAAAGGGCTGATTGAATTGCTGCAAGAATACGTTGACATCTTCGCCTGGTCTTATCAGGACATGCCCGGGCTGGACACAGACATCGTGGTACACCGCTTGCCTCTCAAAGAAGGTTGTCCTCCGGTCAAGCAGAAACTCAGAAGAACAAGACCAGAGATGGTTGTCAAGATAAAGGAAGAAGTGCAAAAGCAGTTGGATGCAGGGTTTCTAGCAGTCACCAATTATCCGCCATGGGTTGCAAACATCATCCCAGTACCTAAGAAGGATGGAAAGGTACGGATGTGTGTCGACTACCGGGATCTGAACAGAGCTAGCCCTAAAGATGATTTCCCATTACCTCACATCGACGTTTTGGTGGATAATACAACTCAGTTCTCGGTATTCTCCTTCATGGATGGCTTTTCTGGCTATAACCAAATCAAGATGGCACCAGAAGACATGGAAAAGACAACTTTCATAACCCCATGGGGCACCTTCTGCCACAAGGTGATGCCGTTTGGTATGAAAAATGCCGGAGCAACATATCAACGAGCTATGGTGACTCTGTTCCATGATATGATTCATCATGAAATCGAGGTTTATGTGGACGATATGATTGCCAAATCTCAGACAGAAGAAGAACATTTGGTGAATTTGCAGAAACTGTTTGAGCGTTTGAGGAAATTCAAACTGAGACTTAATCCGAACAAGTGCACTTTCGGGGTGAGATCGGGAAAATTGCTGGGTTTTATTGTTAGCGGAAAATGGATTGAGGTGGATCCTGACAAAGTAAAAGCGATACAGGAAATGCCAGAGCCAAGAACAGAGAAGCAAGTCCGTAGTTTCTTAGGGAGGTTGAACTACATTGCAAGGTTCATCTCTCACCTAACAACCACGTGTGAGCCAATTTTCAAATTGCTGAGGAAAGATCAGGCTATCAGGTGGAATGAAGATTGTCAAAGGGCTTTCGAGAAGATAAAAGAGTATCTACAGAAACCTCCAATCCTTATACCTCCAGTTCCTGGGAGACCTCTGATAATGTACCTGTCAGTGACCGAGAACTCGATGGGGTGTGTATTGGGACAACATGACGAGTCTGGTCGAAAAGAGCATGCCATATACTACCTTAGCAAAAAGTTTACCGACTGTGAAATCAAATATTCGCAGCTTGAGAAAACTTGCTGTGCTTTGGCCTGGGCTGCTCGCCGACTGAGACAGTATATGTTGAACCATACTACCTTGTTGATTTCTAAGATGGATCCAGTGAAGTACATCTTTGAGAAGCCGGCTCTCACCGGACGTGTTGCCCGTTGGCAGATGATTTTAACAGAGTATGATATCCAGTATACATCCCAGAAAGCCATCAAAGGTAGTATTCTGTCAGACTACCTTGCCGAGCAGCCGATTGATGATTATGAACCGATGAAGTTTGAATTCCCTGATGAAGACATCATGTTCCTCAAGATGAAAGACTGTGAGGAGCCAGTTGTTGAGGAGGGACCTGATCCAAACGAAAAGTGGACTTTGTTGTTTGATGGGGCTGTCAATGCTAGAGGTAGTGGAATTGGCGCTGTCATTACTACTCCGAAGGGTGCCCACATGCCTTTCACCGCTCGTTTGACTTTTGAGTGCACAAATAATGAAGCTGAGTACGAGGCCTGTATCTTGGGTATTGAGCAAGCCATTGATCTGAGAATCAAGACTCTGGACATCTTCGGAGATTCAGCTCTGGTGATCAATCAAGTAAATGGTGATTGGAATACTCTCCAACCCACTCTGGTCCCCTACAGAGATTACACGAGAAGACTTTTGACTTTCTTCACAACGGTAAAATTGTATCATATACCTCGTGATGAGAACCAGATGGCAAACGCACTTGCTACTCTATCCTCCATGATCAAGGTAATTCGTTGGAACCATGCTCCCAGGATCGATGTGATGCGCCTTGGCAGGGCCGCGTATGTGTTTGCTGCTGAACTGGCAGTCGATGACAAGCCCTGGTATCACGATATCAAGTGCTTTCTGAAGAATCAAGAGTACCCTGCAGGGGCATCCAACAATGACAGAAAGACTTTGAGAAGATTGGCAGGCAGTTTCTTCTTGAACAAAGACGATGTGTTGTATAAGAGGAACTTCGACATGGTTTTGCTCAGATGTGTGGACAGACACGAGGCGGACATATTAATACAGGAAGTTCATGAAGGTTCCTTCGGTACTCATGCCGGCGGACATGCAATGGCTAAGAAATTGTTGAGAGCGGGTTATTATTGGATGACCATGGAATCAGATTGTTTCAAGTATGCTCGGAGTGTCATAAATGCCAGATTTATGCTGATAAGGTGCATGTACCGCCAAATCCTCTGAATGTGATGTCTTCGCCGTGGCCGTTTGCTATGTGGGGTATTGACATGATTGGAAAGATTGAGCCGACTGCTTCCAATGGGCATCGCTTCATCCTTGTTGCCATCGACTATTTCACCAAGTGGGTCGAGGCAGCGTCGTTCGCGAATGTCACCAGACATGTGGTTGCCCGTTTCATCAAGAAAGAAATCATTTGTCGCTATGGGATTCCCGAAAGAATCATTATTGATAATGGTTCTAATCTCAACAACAAAATGATGAAGGAGTTGTGTCAGAACTTCAACATTCAGCATCACAATTCTTCCCCTTACCTCCCTAAGATGAACGACGCTGTTGAGGCGGCAAATAAGAACATAAAGAAGATTGTGTAGAAGATGGTCGTCACGTACAGAGATTGGCATGAGATGCTACCCTTCGCCTTGCATGGGTACCGTACTTCAGTACGTACATCGACCGGGGCAACCCCTTACTCCCTGGTGTATGGTATGGAAGCAGTCCTACCTGTTGAAGTGGAGATTCCTTCTCTAAGAGTCCTGTTGGATGTCAAGTTAGATGAAGCTGAATGGATCCGGACAAGGTTCAATGAGTTGAGTCTTATCGAAGAGAAGCGAATGGCAGCCATTTGTCATGGGCAGTTGTATCAGAGTCGGATGAAGAGAGCTTTTGATCAGAAGGTGCGTCCTCGTTGTTTCCAAGTCGGAGATTTAGTGTTGAAAAGGATCCTTCCTCCTCAGACAGATCACAGGGGCAAGTGGACTCCTAACTATGATGGACCGTATATTGTCACCAAGGTTTTTGATGGTGGGGCTTTAATGCTTGCAACTATGGATGGTGAAAACTTCACTTCCCCTGTGAACTCAGACGCAGTTAAAAAATACTTCGCATAAAATAGACCCGCTGGACAGTAAAAAAGAGTAGTCCAGGCAAAAATGGGCGTCCCGGCGAACCAAGAAAATGAAAGGGTTCGGGCAAAAATTAGGGACAAAAATAAAAAAGATTGTACACCCGGTAAGTTGAAAACCTGAAAAGGCAACTTAGGCAAAAATGGGTATCCCGGTGGATCGAAAACCCGAAAAGGGCGATCCAGGCAAAAGTTAGGGATTAAGCGAATGACTGCGTTCTGAGTAGTTCTGAATCTCATCTCGTGCCAATGACTGGAAATTTTTGAAGGATAGGAAACAGTCCAATCACTCTTTCAGAAAGCTGATCATCTGGAGGATCTTGAAGACGGGCAAGTCATAGCAGAATTGGAACCCAATAGAAATCCATTTCACATTGCCATTAGATTAATTTCTGTTTTTATCTATTATGCGATTACCTCTTTCCAGGGATTGCTTCTTAATGTAAATGCCTATTCAGAGGCCATTCAATCAATAAAATCATGTTATTCAGTATATCTCTGTTTTCATTTTCATTTTACTATTTTGTTTGCAAAAATGACGTCCGAATTTTTGATAAACATTGCATCATGACACATAAGGGCTTTACAGGTACATGCTTAATAAACATTTAAAATTGCTGTAAATTTTAAGTGCTTTGGATCGTCTATTCAGAACAGATACCCTCGGGGCATTTCCTTAAAATTCCCTGCAGATGATCGTGAATATCTTCCCCAGTGAAGTCACCAACAGATAAATTCGGTGTCTTATCCCTGCAGAGCTGATCAGAGCGTTGGATTCTTCAATCCCCAGCAGTTTCTCACCATCGTACTTCCCCAAGCGGTTGTTTCAGGACATACACTCCCCAGTAGAGTTGATAGTACCAGACTACATATCCCCAACGGGGTTGACAGTGCCAGACTTTATCTTCCCAGCAGAAGTGGCTGCTCCTTAGAGTTCGATGCCAGATCGATAATCCCAATGCCAGATCCATGGTTTCTTTCCTTGAAGCAGAACCTCGGTACCGTATCAGTGTTTGCTCCCCCTACTGAGTCATCTCTCGCAAATCGTGGTTGCCAGAACCATTGTAGCTTTCCTCAGCAGCAGGCTTCCAATGCCATTCTTTCCCCGATCAGAGTCTCGGTATGGCCAGAACACCGCATGGCTAGTCATCTCCCCACAGAGTTCTTTGCGCTGTGCATCTCCAACAGCCTTGTCAGGGTCCAGAAGATGGTGATCATTTCCCCAGTAGATCCCCTTGCCTCAGCTTGGCATTCTACCCAGCATTTCGCATCCCTGCATGTAGAATCATATTGCATTGCATCCTTCCAAATCGCGTAGCATTTCCATTTTCATGGAGCATTACGCCATTGAAAAATTCAAACACACGCATGTAAGCATAAAACATTCTCGGTATCCCAAGTGATAAGCTAGAAGTTGTTTCTAGTACTCAGACTGAAGATTGTTCATGACTTACCTTTGTTATCCCCAGCAAGTGTCACTGGCCCATGCGCCGCCTCTATTATCATTCCCTATTTCTGCCAATGCTGACAGGCATGAAGTTTTCCGGTATCCAGACCGAAGTGGCATTCAGGCCAGTTTTCCGGTATCCAGACCGAAGTGGCATTCAGGCCAGTTTTCCGGTATCCAGACCGAAGTGGCATTCAGGCTAGTGTTCCGATGTTCAGATCGAAGAAGTTTCCGACGGTCAGGTCGATGCGACTTGTGGCGTTCAGGCCAATTTTCCGATATCCAGACCGAAGTGGCATTCAGGCCAATTTTCCGATATTCAGATCGAAGTGGCATTCAGGCCAATTTTCCGATATTCAGATCGAAGTGACATTCAGGCCAAGTCTTTCCGATGTTCAGATCGAAAAAGTTTCCGACGTTCAGGTCGATGCGACTTGTGGCATTCAGGCCAATTTTTCGATGTTCAGATCGAAGAAGTTTCCGACGTTCAGGTCGATGCAACTTGTGGCATTCAGGCCAATTTTCCGATGTTCAGATCGAAGTCATTTCCAGTATTCAGACTGATGAGCGGAATTCAGGCCATGGTTATTTCTGTGTTACCATTTATTTTGGTATCCAAGTTAACATTCTTTTTCGGTATTTAGACTGACTTTCACCGTACCAGACGGATTCTTCTTTCAAGACCACCTCTTTGCCGATTCTGACAGACATTGTTACTTCACTTCAGTGCAAATTTTTTGGCTTTTATTGTATTCAATCCCTTGATACCTCGAAGCACGAAAGCAGCTGCCATCTTCTTTCCGGGTCTCCAGTTGATTGAATAGGGGCAGCTGTAATACCCCAAAATTTACCCTTCATTTTTAGTGAAAAAAAAAAAGAAAAAAGAAAAAAATTAATTAATTAATTAATTAATTAATTAACTAAATAAATAAATAAAATAAATAAATAAAATATAACAAATTATTTTGGACTTGGGTCTCCCTCATTTGAGCCCACTACCCACGAAAATCAGTCTATAAATACTGAAGTTTCAGTAGAGGAAAACACACTTGGAGTTACACTTAGAGTTACACTGGGAGATTCACTGGAAAAAGATAGTGAGAGAAAGAAGATAGAACAAAGGGGGATTTTGAGGAGAAACAAAACACTCTGAGGTTTCCTTGGAACAAAACCCTGAGGAAAAAGATAGTGAGAGAAGACCTGACAGAGAACTCAGAGCAGCCTCCAAACCCTGAAGGGAACTCAACGTGTAAACCTCACGGGTGCAACTCAATTTCAATCAAGCTCTCCAATCAGGTTTGCCCTATATCCATCATCTTTATGCCTTTAATTTGAATGCTCTAAATGTATGAGGTATTATGGGTGAATTTGATACCTTTTTTTGTGAGCCTTTTGTGAATTTTGATGGAATTATTCATGTGGTTACATTTTGATTTAGGGGCAACTCTGGGTTACCCTGTTTTGTTTCTCTAACCTGTCTTTGCGTTGCCATGACATTGTTTTCCCTGGATTTCACCTTGTTTGTCTAACCTTTCTGTTGAATTTTCGCGAGGGCTCACATACTCTTGCAGGGATACCATCCGGAGGTTGATCCTGATTAATCGTATTGACTGATTTTCTTTGATGGTCTAGCTGGAGAGATCTCAGGGTTGCTAATCCTTTAATTGCTGTAACTTCGGATCTTTATCCGTGTGGTAATTTTTTCCTTTTCTCGTACTTTATCGCTTTCTTAGCTGGAAGACCTCGATAGGAGGCAATGTTTGGGCCCCTTGGTGGCATTTTACTTTGAGATACATGTTTTGTGTTTTGTATTCATATCCCCACATGTAGCGCGGTTCCTTCATCAAGGACTGCTTGTTTGCCCTCGAGCATCCCAAACCCTAAAACCCAAAGCAACACGTTTACTCCTTCTACTACAGGTGAGTAAGTCTCCAAAGGTCGAGCATCCGGTAGATTGCGTAGTGACGTCGTTCGTCCAAAACCCAATCCATAACCCCGTAGTTAGCCGAACTACGGCTTGCTCTGATTCTCATTTCAGATGAGATACGTAGGCATAAGACGCGATGTCTTAGCGAGCACACATCCCCCCAACCCATAGGTCAGCCGAGCTACGAAGACTCTGATTCTCATATTCAGATGAGATACGTATGCAGTGGATGCAAAATCCGCGCGAGTCATTTTCATTTAACCCTTTTTTGTTTTTTTGGCAAACAGTACAAGATAAACCCACACCCTTTAGACAAGAACTACAAAAGTGGATCCCGTAGAGTACTACGGATGCGTAGGGGTGCTAATACCTTCCCTTCGCATAACCGACTCCCGAACCCAAGATTTGGTTGCGAGACCCCGTCTTGTCCTTTCCTTTTTCAGGTTTACTTCGAGCGTTTCCTTTCCCTCCCTTGGGATAAATAACGCACGGTGGCGACTCTTCTATCATTTTCTTTCGCCGGTTGTTTTTTCGCACACTGTATTTTTCAGGTTGCGACAATTATTATACTGTGATTGTATATATTTGCATATATGTTTGCATGCATCATGTTATCACCGTGTTGGATTCTGGACAAGTGTGGTTCCTATGATTTGGGGGTGGGTGTTCTGAGTGGGGCTAAAACCCAAAGCCCGAGTATGCACCTAGGATTAGCATGGTCTCATGTTGTCTCACATGTTGGATCAACATGTTGTTGTGACATGACATACCACAGCTGGACGAGGTTCTTCTGAGAGAGCCCCTCCTTGTGGAGTTTCCACTATGGTTGGGTTACCTCTTTTGAGTTGTTGACTTCGGTGACCGTTCTTTCCCGGATCTTTGGTTTAGATGATCTTATGAGAGCTGCACGGCACACCCGAAAGGGCAAACCCATTGAGTATCTTGTCCGATTGTCGAGACCATTATCCGCCTTAGGATGACCTTATTAGGATTCACCTGTGAGGGGAGGGGTTTGATTCCTACAGATACAGGTTCTGTTGGCGACTCTTTGATGGTGACTTTGGTTCGGTCCGTAATTTGGGTTCTATTTATAAGATGGATTTATGAATTTATTTCTGAGACGCCGGAGTTTTGTCCGTGGTATTTATGAGCGGGTTCCGTTTATTTCGGATCCCCTGAGATGGATTTGAAGTTATTTGTTCAGATGATCTGGTTGCTATCCGTTTAGTGACTTTCTTGTGATGGTGGTGATGTATCCTCCAGTTCCGTTTATTTCGGATCCCCGAGTTGGATTTGTGGTTACTTAGTCCCTTGGATGGTTGTGATCAGTTCAGAGACCGGAATTTCCGTACAGTTGGTGTTCAGATGTCTTGGAGGATAGCACTATGCATTACATTCATGCATCTGCATCATTCCCATTTTGCATTCATCTGCATCTAACTCATGTTTATCCATATGCAGGGTACATTCTTGATTGAGATTCTGGTTGAGAGGCATCCTCATAATTTTCTGTTCCGTACGGCAAAGCCAGATGATTTATGTTAGAATATTGTTGTCAAATTATTATCCGTCTCAATGAAGCCAGGATCGAAGGACAGAATGTTCCTCATATGGATAGACATTGCATTCATGCATGAATTGTAATAACTTGTCTTCTATTTTGCAGGTGTCAGTATCTAACATGTTTGATTGACTCAGGAATCATTGCTCGCGCACACATAATCATTCCTCTGCACGTAGCTCGTCCGCACAGATACTTTACCAGACGCAACAAACCCAAAATGATGGATCCATCCAACGCTGACATTCTCGAGCTGAAAGAGAAGATGAATGAGTTGATCAACGCCATGCAAGGGTTCGCCCTGGGGCAGAAAGCACTCGCCGATAAAATGGAGAAGCTTGAGCGGGCTTCGGTTGCCAATAGTGGCAATAATCAAGAGGGTACCTCCAACAATGGTCCTGGTGGTTCTAGGGATGGTGGCGATCCCAGAAGGAAGGCAACTACTGCTGGTGTAGTCCTTAACAATGGTGGTGGTTTTGGTTTTGCTGCAGGCGGTGGACTAGGTCCTGTGGGCAACACTCTGAAGGACACTCAGTTTCCTCCTTTCTTTGGGGCTATGGAGGATAAGGAAGAGGATCAGTTCTCTATGCTGAATGAGCAGTTCGGTCAATATGGTGTTCAACCGCCGAATAAAGAGATTCAGGTACTAGCAGAAAAGATCAGGGCTCTGGAAAGCCATACCTCTCCTGGGACTATTAATATGACAAACATGGGGCTGGTTGAGGGGATTGTGATTCCACAAAAGTTCAAAGTGCCCACGTTTGATAAGTATAATGGGAGTTCTTGCCCGGAAACTCATATTCAAGCCTTTGTCCGAAAGATATCTGCCTACACCATGGATCGGAAGCTTTGGATGTACTTCTTCCAGGATAACTTATCTGGTGGGTCTCTTGAGTGGTACACCAAGTTGAGATCATCAAATATTAAGAGCTGGCAGGATTTGGGGGATGCTTTCTTCAAACAGTACCAATTTAATACTGACATGGCACCAAGCCGTACCCAGTTGCAGGGTATGTCTCAGAAGCCGAATGAAGGGTTTAAAGAGTATGCACAAAGGTGGAGAGAGTTGGCTTCCAGAGTTCAACCTCCATTAGTGGATCGGGAGATGTCGGATTTGTTCATGGGTACCCTTCAGGGGACGTTTGCTGAAAGGATGGTGGGATGTCCGGTTACCGGCTTTGCAGATATAGTAGTGGCCGACGAGAGGATTGAAAGCTGACCAAGAATGGGGAAAATACAGGGAAATGCTCCATCGTCTGGAGTAAAGAAGCCCTTTGGTAATGGTCAGCGCAAGAAAGAGGGTGATTCGAGTGCTGTGTATGCCCAGAAAGGACACGGTAGGAATCATTACTATCAGCATACTGCTGCAGTAACGATTCCTGCTGATAATCAATCTGCACAACAGCAACAACAACAACAGCCGTTTCAACAGAGAACACAACGGGCCGGGTATCAAGTGAGAGGAAGGATGACTGATCGTCAGTTCGACAGGCCACCAATGACGTATGCCCTTTTGTTGAAAAGGTTGAAGGATCTTGGGTTGGTTCAGCTGAGGACGTTGGCTCCGTTGAGACCAGATCAGAGGCCTGCCAGTTATGATGAGAATGCCAAGTGCGAATTCCATTCTGGTGCTCCCGGGCATAACGTTGAGGGTTGTAAGGCCTTTAAACATGTTGTTCAGGACTTGGTAGACTCCAAGGCCATCAATTTTGCACCATCGTCGAATGTTAATGCTAATCCCATGCCGACGCATGGTCAGATGGGGGTGAATGCAATTTCGGAGGATAAGAGGAAAATTGGGGTGATGGATGTGGATCGGTTGAGGACTCCGATGTCTGTGGTCAAGAGACAGTTGTTAAAGAATGGGGTTTTTCCGGGTTGTGATAATTGTTGTGCTGCTTGCACTGTCACTACAAATGGGTGTGTAATATTGAGGGAGACGGTTCAGAGAATGATGGATGAGGGAAATCTCCGATTTGAGAAAGTTGATTTGGAGAAGGAGGATGTTTCAACAATAACCATTTATTTTGATCCTGTCCACTTGTCAGTGTCGGCAGATGCGGCTCCAGTTACCATCACGGTGCCTGGACCTATTCCATATGAAAACGATGATGCGGTGCCGTGGGACTATGGTGGGGAGGTGTATTGTAATGGAAAAAAGAGGGAAGATCAGGCTGCAAGTGATACCACCGTTTCAAAGGTGGATAATACCGGACTTAGTGGTTTCACTCGCAGTGGGAGGTTGTTTGCGCTCGATACGTTGAGAGGTGGGGATGTAGAAAAAGAAAAGAGAGATAAGGCCAAGGCTTTAGCCAGGGAAAAAGGTAAACAGGTGGTGAATGAGGGTACTCCTAAAGCGGCACCGGCGCCTGTTGGGCCGGAGAATGAGCTTGATGATGAAGCCGAGAAGTTTTTGAGGATTATCAAGAAGTCTGAGTATAAACTTGTTGATCATTTGCAGCAGACTCCGTCCAAAATTTCAATATTATCTTTGCTGTTGAGCTCAGAAGGCCACAGAGATGCTTTGTTAAAAATCTTGAAGAGGGCCTATGTCCCGCAGGAGATTACGGTCAATCAGTTGGAGATAGTGGTGTCAAATGTCAATGCCAGCCATGGGTTGGGTTTCACTGATCTCGATCTTACTGTGGACGGGCGTAATCACAATAAGGCATTACACATTTTGATGGACTGTAAAGGAGCCGTGCTTTCGCATGTTCTGGTTGATACAGGCTCTTCACTCAATGTGTTGCCTAAGAAGGCCCTGGCTAAGTTGGACTGCGAAGGAGTGGTTTTAAGGCCGACTGATTTGGTGGTTAGAGCGTTTGATGGCTCTAAGAGGGATGTGTTTGGGGAATTTGAGCTCCCTGTGAAGATTGGTCCTGAGGTGTTCAAGTCTGTGTTCTATGTCATGGACATTCAGCCGACACACAGTTGCTTGTTGGGTCGACCATAGATACATGCTGCTGGGGCAGTAACTTCGACTTTGCACCAGAAGTTAAAGTCTATCTGGGACGGGCAGGTCGTAACAGTTTGTGGAGAGGAGGATATTTTTGTCAGCCATTTGTCATCGTTCAAATATGTAGAAATGGATGGTGAAATATTTGAAACACCAAGCCAGGCGTTCGAAACCGTCAGGGTGGAGAATGCCATTTTTACTGAGAAAGAGAAGAAGCCGTCCATTGCTTCTTATAGACAGGCTGTAGAAGTGGTGAAGAGTGGAGAGGCCCCAGGTTGGGGAAGAATGATAGACATTGCGGCGAAAGAGGACAGGTTTGAGATTGGTTATCAGTCGGGCCAAGGCTCGTCTGAACAGAATAGAGGACGTCGTCAACCGTTCACATTCACCAGTGCTGGAATGCTAGATCCAGATCGCGTATGCGTTGTGGGTGAAGAGACTGACAGTGACTGCGAGCTCGACTCGTGGATAAAACCGTGCGTACCAGGAATGGAGATCAAGAACTGGAAGGCCGAAAAGATCATCACTGTCACTCTGCGTGAAGAGTAATATTTGTGTTTTTAATTCTGTTTGCATGAAAGCCTTACGTTTTGCCCGAAACTTAATGGTCCATTGTAAGGGCCACCTCATGTGTTTCATTTTGCAACATTTGCATCATTAATAAGCGGAAGTTTTCACGTTAAAAGCGGTGTTCCCTGTTTTTCATTTATTTTTGCAGTTTATAAAAATAAAATAAAAATGACAATGGTTATTTTCATTTTTCTTCCTTTTAATTTGTCTCGTTCCGGCTCTAAAGCAATGCATGAATCAACATTCATGCAGATGCGATCATTCTCCGGATCTCATTGATAACAATCCTGTTACACCCTCATATGACTTCGACAACCCGATCTATCATGCCGAAGAAGAAGGCGAAGAAGATTGTGAACTGCCGGAAGATTGTCATTGAGAGAAGATTGTCCTCCAGTGAAGCAGAAGTTGCGCAGAACTCGACCCGAGATGGCCATGAAAATCAAAGAGGAGGTGCAGAAGCAGTTGGATGCTAGTTTCCTAGCTGTCACTAATTATCCGCCTTGGGTCGCGAACATTGTGCCGGTACCGAAGAAGGATGGAAAGGTGAGGATGTGTGTGGACTACCGGGATTTGAATAGAGCTAGCCCGAAAGATAATTTCCCATTACCTCACATCGATGTGTTGGTAGATAATATAGCTCAATTCTCGGTATTTTCCTTCATGGATGGCTTTCATGGCTATAACCAAATTAAAATGTCGCCAGATGATATGGATAAAACAACGTTCATCACACCATGGGGCACTTTTTGTTATAAGATGATGCCATTCGGTCTCAAGGACGCCGGTGCCACGTATCAAAGAGCTATGGTGACTTTGTTTCATGATATGATTCATCATGAGATCGAATGCTATGTTGATGACATGATAGCAAGTCCCAAACAGAGGAGGGGCATCTGGTAGACTTGGCCAAGTTGTTTGACCGGTTGAGACAATTCAAATTGAGGTTGAATCCAAATAAGTGCACTTTCGGAGTGCGGTCCGGTAAGTTGCTGGGGTTTATTGTAAGTGAAAGAGGAATCGAAGTTGATCCTGCTAAAGTAAAAGCGATACAAGAAATGCCTGAACCGAGAACAGAAAAGGAGGTTCGTGGTTTCTTAGTTAGATTGATTTACATTTCGCGGTTCATATCTCATCTAACAGCCACGTGTGAGCCCATATTCAAGTTGTTGAGAAAAGATCAAACGGTTAGGTGGAATGATGATTGCCAAGCGGCATTTGAAAAAATAAAAGAATATTTGCAGGAGCCTCCGATTCTGATGCCTCCTGTGGAGGGGCGACCGTTAATCCTGTACTTGACAGTCCTCGAGGGGTCTATGGGGTGTGTACTGGGGCAGCATGACGAGTCTGGTCGAAAAGAGCATGCAATCTACTACCTTAGAAAAAAGTTTACCGACTGTGAAACAAGATATTCACTGCTCGAGAAAACTTGTTGCGCTTTGGCATGGGCTGCTCGCCGACTGAGACAATATATGCTGCTTCATACCACTTTGTTAATTTCCAAGATGGATCCGATCAAGTATATATTTGAGAAGCCAGCATTGACCGGACGGGTTGCGAGATGGAAAATGATTTTGACTGAATATGATATCCAGTACACTTCTCAAAAAGCAATAAAGGGGAGTGTATTATCTGATTACCTCGCCCAGCAACCCATTGAGGATTATCAATCGATGAAATGTGAGTTCCCTGATGAGGACATCATGTTTCTCAAGTCGAAAGATTGTGAGAAACCTATCCCAGAGGAGGGGTCTGACCCTGAGTCCGAATGGATTCTGATGTTTGATGGGGCCGTTAACGTGAATGGTAGCGGAGTTGGTGCTGTTTTGGTTACGCCAAAAGGATCCCACATTCCTTTTGCTGCCCGGCTAACATTTGAATGCACCAACAGTGTGGCTGAATACGAAGCTTGTATCTTGGGTGTCGAAGAGGCGATTGATTTGCGAATCAAGAGCCTTGTTATCTATGGAGATTCAGCTTTGGTTGTGAACTAGGTTAGTGGGAAATGGCTTACGCATCAATCTCACTTAATTCCATACCAGGATTATACGAGGAGGTTGTTGACGTTCTTCACTGTCATACCCCGATTTTGACCCTGAATTTTTTCATTTTTTTATTTTTATTTGACACTTGGCCTAAAATTCATTTGCATACATTCATTCCCAAATCCATTTTTTTTATTGATAGACATGGGTCATTATCTAGCTTCTTGATCATGGTGTTTTTATTATAAAATGGATTTTTATTATTTGACTCTTTTTAACTTTCAATTTGATTTTAATTTCGAAATTAAGTTTAAATCCAAATTTCAATTTAATCTTAATTATTTATTTTACTAATGATTCAAACTCTAATTGATTTTAATTTCCAAATGAATGTTAGAGTTGATATCAAAGTAATTTTAATGAATTATAGATTAATTTGATTTTTAATTTGGTTTTTGCTGATTTGTTATTATTATTTAAATTGATATGTAGACTAGTCTTGGATTATTCCTAAAAGTCCATATCCATTTTATAATCAAATATCCAATAACCCAACTTTTTTTTAAAAATCCATATCCAAAATCCATATCCATTTTCACTATCCATTTGGAACCAATTTAAACCATAACCATCCAAATAGTTATACATTCCATACTGTCAACTACATTTTCATTCATACATTCCATACTGTCAACTACATTTTCATTCATACATTCCATACAATCAACTACATTTTCATTCATAACTTTCCATACAATATCCAATAAACCTTCCATTTAAATTCAGAACTGCCATACAAAGTCAATTCATCACGTTCCATACAAAATAAAATGCCATAAATGTTCCATTACATTTCTATCCTCCTCCTCTCATGGTCCGATTCCAACCAATCTCCGTTTAGGATCCGACCCGAATTGGTCCCCATCGATGCCGAATTCATCTCTACCGTCGAATGTTAAGAGTTCGTGGAACAAAGAAAGACCTGATTCAAGATAGTTCCTCAGAAGAGTTTTGTCTCATTGTGCCCGGTGTCATTGCCCGTTGTGATGGCTCTGTTGTTCAGAATATGCTGCAGAAGTGGTTTGAAGAAGCCAATCCTCAATTTCGGAATCAAAAGCAAGAGAACCAAGATTCAGAATTTCGGAATCAAAAGAGGATTTTGAAAATTCTCAAGTAAAGTTACCTGTCTAGTTGTGGAATATTGTCAACGTTATTATTGTGCATTGGCTGTTGGAGACAATGCTGTGATTTCAGCATATAGACTTTCTGAGGACAAAGGCAGGTCTTTAGTGGGAGCTGTCTTGCCTAAAGTTGTACCAGCAACATTTTCCACTATAGCTTCATTTTCTAAATTTGATTTGACGGAGTGAAAATACTTCTCCACAGAAATCACCAAAGAAATCAGAGGTGAAACTGACATGTATAAAGGATCATCCTAGGAAAGGTGAAAAGCTTACCTTATCACCAAGTGGTACATTGGCTGCTATAACCGGTTCACTCGGTCGCATATTGCTGCTAGATACTCAAGCACTTGTGGGGGTGCGCCTTTGGAAGGGATATAGGGATGCCAGCTGTTTTATTCATGGAGATGTTGGTAAATAAAGATACAGCCTCATCAAGCTCCACTTATTCTGAACCGATGAAGAGTGATTACTGCTTGTGTTTGGCTATTCATGCTCCCAGAAAAGGAATTATTGAGATATGGCAAATGAGAACTGGACCACGTCTTAGAACAATTACATGTGCAAAAGGTAGCAAGGTGTTGCAACCCTCCTGTAGGTTTGGTGTTAGCAATGTCTAGTGCATTTGGCAATCGTATGCTGAAGCCATTTGTTGTAGCAGAACCTGAGATCCAGGAGCAGAAGATAGAGAAGAAACCGGGTACGAAACCAAGGTCGGGCAAAGCATAACAAATGCAACCAAACCCTGAGAAATTCAAACTCAAACCATAAAAAAGGAGAATAAGAGAATCAACAATAAGAAAGAAAAAACTTTTAAGTTATCACCTTCTGTGGATATCCCAACATTAAAATTGGAATTAATGATCAACTAAGAAAGAGATTTGCTCTTTCAGAAGCCGTGGAAGCATCAGGCGACAAAACTCTCAGAATGATGAAGTAGGTGAATTGACGTGTTTTGAACTTTTGGAAGCTCTAGAGCTTAGCCGACGTCTGTTTTTAATGAGTTATGTACATTGGTTCACCTTTGCTTAGTCCCTTTGAGTCACGAGAATCTGCAAGAAAAAACATCAGAAGCTTTTGGCAGGGTATTGATGTTGGACTTAGTAATTCGAAATGAAGATAAGCTCCCTTACCATGAGCTTAGATGGCGAGGGAATTCTGCAAACTTGCTGTTGGCTGAAAAGATGATTTATGCAAATACAAATACACTAGAAGCAGCCTTACGATTCCTTTTAGCCCGGGCATAGTTCCAACTTTTTGCGGTGACTTGCAGCATAGCACATGAGATACCTATCCACACGAGGTTGAAGACTTTGCAACTGATGCATTATTCCTGGGCTTGTGGCCTTGATAAGAACACTGCTCTTCATTGTGCTGTTTCAGTATAGGTTGAAAATGATGTTGATGATGTTGCTGCCCAAGATTCTGTCACAAAATTCTCGGAAAAAACATGGCCGGTAGAAACTGAGTTAGCAGAACAAATTTTGATGGACAAGGAAGTTGAAATTTATTTTTTCTAAGACAGAAGTAGGACAGTAAATATTAGTACCACAATCTTAATGGAACTCCTTTCATCCCTTTGTGAAGAAACTTGGCCTGCAGAATGTGTGTACACCTTTCTGAATAGGTATGTTGCTACACCTTCCTTGTTCGAGATCAGTAGTGATTTACTAGCGGATGATGTCTCCCATATTCTTGAAAAAGAAAGTCCTGTCAAATCAAGCTTGCATTCCAAGAATGTTGTTGTGGCTACAATGACATCAAGTGGCAAATCTGTTTGCTACAACCTGCCTGTTCTAGAAGAGTTGCTTAAGAATTCATCCTCATGTGGGTTGTACATATTTCCAACAAAGGCATTAGCTCAAGATCAACTAAGGTCTTTGTTACACATGACAAAAGAATTTGATGCCGACTTAAATATTGGTATATATGATGGTGACGCTTCTCATAGCAAAAGGACATGCTAGCAGGTGCTTCCAACCTTTATGCTCACAAACCAAACTCAGTATGTCCTCCTGCAACATCAAACACAATGAGTTTCTGCATAAATTTACTAAAATTTACCAAGTTTCGATGAATTGGATGGCATGGGCAAAGAAGAAGTCTACCGTAAGTAAATGTCGGCATGATTACTATCGCCAAGCTATGCTCTCAGTTGGACATCCTTTGGGTTCTTGATCCCGTCGCTGTTTCCACCTTGTCGCTCCGATTTGATGCTTGCGTCCAGCTTTTTATACTCAAACCCACTGTTATCAGAGGAAATGGTTCTGAAATTATGGCTCTTCCTTCCTCCCATGAATCCTCCACATCCAAGGGTGCAGACAGTACTCATGATTCAATGGATGCGGTTGAAGCAGCAAAGTTGTTGGCGCTCACAATGGGGTGGCGTTGATGCAAAAAAATAAATAAATTATTACAGCATTAACACAAGAAAAGTCAAAGCATCTCCTACTCTGAGTCCAAAGGCGGTTGCCAACGTAACCCCAATCTCAGAAACAAGATCAAGAAAGTCACTGCAGTAAAAGGAGCAAATTAATTAGTAAAAATGCAAAAATCCAGAATTTCCCAATTTGGGATTAAGGCAAAAGCGATCAGAAAAAGCTAAGTTCAGAGTACCCTTTCCGAATTACAGCATCAAACAGGGCCAATCCAGTACTGAGCACAAAAAAGTGTTTTGGCATTTTCTTCTTTGAGCTCTAGAGACCGAATTTGAAACCCTAATCTGAAGCATAAAAGGAGAGAAAGAGAAATCAGTGGAGAGGACGAAAAATTAACGACAAAAAAATTGAGAGAGGGAGGCGGATTTGAAAAAACAGAGCAAACAGAACCCTAAATCTAAAAAATCAAAAACAAACCTATTTGGGAGAGGGAAGAAGCGAGGTTGAGCCGTCATTACCGTCTTCACCACCGGAGGTGAGCTCTCTTTTGCCTCAGCCTTTGTTTTTTGTATGATTCGAGAGTGATTGAGAGAAAGGGTTGAGGTCGAGGATGGATTGATTGAGGGAGATGAGCGAAGCGATTGAGGATGTGAGGGAGAGACGCGATTGAGAGAGAGGGCTGTGGGTTAGATTATGAGTCGAGAGAAGAGCGTTTGAGAGAGAGGTTCGTGAACGAGATATGGAGAGGCGGTTTCGAGAGAGAGCGAGATATGGAGAGGCGATGGAGAGTTTGAAAGATGAGTTCGTGAGGGCGTTTGGGGTTGTGAGAAGCGCAGAGTGAGAGAGACGGATCCATTTTGTTTTTCTTTCCTTATTTTCTTTTTTTCAATTTATTATTAAACAGAGTAAGTAGTTTTAAAAAACATTAAGAAAAAGAGATTCCTTTAATTTTCCTATGTTAGTTAGTTGTTAAATGTTTTAGGTTTCCAATTTATTCCTCATTGTAAACCCAACAGCCATGCGGCTGGGTTTAATTACCAGTAGACCAACAATTTTCTTTTATTTTAGTTTTTTTATTTTAATCCTTTTTTTAATTTATCTTAGTTTATATATTTAAGTTAGTCTTAAAATAACAATTAGTTAGTAGGTGGTCTGGTGGAGGGGAGTGATGTCTAGGTCTTTAGTGTAGTGGGTTCGATACTCTTAGGTGTAGTTTTTCTTTCTTTTAATATTTTCTTTTATATTTATGCTTTATTATTCATATTTCTTTTTTTATTATTGTTCAATAATATAGATTTGTTTTTTCTTTTAATTGCATCATGCATTCGAAACCATTTTTTAACTTATAAAAATCATATTTTCTCGATTTAATATCGAGCCCTTTTTCACACCCTTGTAAGTCGATTGCTTTTTTTAAAGCATCGCCGTCAACCTCACATAGCTTACTCTTGGGCTTTCTTACAATGAGCCGGTTCTCTTGCACTTACACTCATGCATTATTTGTTGTTTGGGCCCGATTTAATTATTTCATGATTTGTTAATCCCCATTTAACAAGATGTACCCCACTCCCCCGATGTGTAATAATTTGGTACTGTTTTATTTCTTTATTACTTGACTGTTTAGTTAGCTACTAACACAAGAATAAAATCAACAATTTCAAAAAAGATCAAAAATAAGACTCGATCCAATGTCGGGTATTTTCTCAATAAACAAATCAATCCATTTCTTCACCTCATTCTATTCCATTCAAAAAAAAAACTTCATCAAATGCTTGATCCAACGTCAAGCCATTTTCATAATAAAAACTCAAAAATATTAATCCCTATCTAAACCCTTTTCAATAAGATGGAAATGGAACGTGGTGTATACCACGCACTCCTGAGACTAGGATTCGAGATGTATATCTCGCCAATCCTAGTTCTCGCCATCATCCAAATTCATCCACTTTGTCTTCTCAAACACTCATTCAAATTTCTCAAACGTCCATCAATACTTGATCTAGGTCAAGTCATTTTTACAACAAAACTCAAGATACATAATTCTTATTTAACACTTTTCCAATAAAGGTGGAAATGGAACATGGTGTATACCATGCACTCCTGAGGCTAAGATTCGAGACGTATGCCTCGCCAATCTTAACTCTCGCCATCGTCTAAAATTGTCAATGTGGTTTCGTCAAACCCTTTCTCAATCAAATCTAAGATACCTAAATCTTATTTAACACTTTTTCAATAAAGGTGGAAATGGAACATGGTGTATACCATGCACTCCTGAGGTTAAGATTCGAGATGTATGCCTCGCCAATCTTAACTCTCGCCATCGTCTAAAACTGTCAATGCGGTTTCTTCAAATCCTTTCCCAGTCAAATTCCCAAAATACTTAATTCATATCTTAACTTTTTTCAATAAAGATGGAAATGGAACATGGTGTATACCATGCACTCCTGAGGCTAGGATTCGAGATGTATATCTCGCTCATCCAAGTTCTCGCCATCACTCAAAATACATCCAACCAATCAAATTCTTTTCTCGCCGCCGTGCGATTAATCAAAAATATTTTTTCATAAATGAAAGGTATATTGTCTTAAGATGATACAAAACATTGTTTCGGCCACGATTGTTGAGTAGAGATAAATGACGCTTTTCCGAATGTAGATTTGTAAATCCGTTTGATGTGTGGTATGCGTTCACTCCTCATCTGTTTTGGGTAAAATAATGTTTTCGTCGATTAATACAATATAGCTTTCGCTAAAAATCGACCAACAAACAAACATTTTTCTACCCAGAACTATGTAAGCCTTGATTTCTCTTTTGAGATACGTAGGAGCAGGATTCATAAATCTTGTCAGGCCCACTAATAAAAAACTTAGGTTTAGTCCTTCGTTAAAAAAAATCCAAAAACATCTTCTCTTTTCTTTTGATTCTATTTATTCTTTCCCACCTAATAATCTGAAAAGCCTAACATTTCAAACTAACATTAACGCACACAACTGACCTAATGGTTCCCGTTTAGTACAACGGACGTGAGGGGTGCTAATACCTTCCCCTTGCGTAATCGACTCCCGAACCCTGATATTGGTTGCGATGACCATATCTTATCCTTTCTTTTGTCTTGGGTTTTATCGATATTTCCCCTTTCCTTTTTAGGAATAAATAAAGTTCAGTGGCGACTCTGTTCAGTCCATCATTGCGAGCGTGCGATCGCGCTTCGCTTTGAAGTCGTATCCCCATTTTTTTCGAGGTGCGACAGATGGCGACTCTGCTGGGGATTCAAAGATTCTTAGCGAGTCAAGCCTAGTTAGGACGTTTGTGTGCCTTTGTTTGTTTAATTGTGTGGCTTTTCTTTATTGTTTTAATATCTTTATTGTTATATTGGTATTTTTTATATATTGGTTCCACCATGTTGGGTACTTGGATTTTGATTGCAAACCATGTGGGAAAGACTCTACACCCGAGTCTAGAGCGAAAAAACATAAGATAGGACGATGGTTGAGTAGTACAGACTCCCGAGGTGAATACTTCGTAAGGGTCAGTACGAGAACCTCACTTAGAGTAGATTCTTTTGCAAATATTGTCGCCCGAGGTGTATACCTCGTAAGCTTCGATGTTTCAAAGGGGTCCATGACTCTAAGAACCTTTTAGAACATTGAACTTTGACCAACTAGAAATGATGGTTGCGTAGTATGGATTCCCGAAGTGGATACTTCATAAGGATTGATACGAGAACCTCGCTCAGAATAGATTCCCTAGATGGAGTTGATGACCGGAAAGTGTTTTCCGTAACCGTCAAACAGTCTTTTGAATCCATGACTCTGAGTACCCTGTCTAGAACCCAATCGATGGTTGAGTAGTACGGACTCCCGAGGTGAATACTTCGTAAGGGTCGGTACGAGAACCTCACTTAGAGTAGATCCTTTTGCAAATATTGTCGCCCGAGGTGTATACCTCGTAAGCGCCGATGTTTCAAAGGGGTCCATGACTCTAAGGACCTTTTAGAACATTAAACCTTTGGCCAGCTAGAAATGATGGTTGCGTAGTATGGATTCCCGAGGTGGATACCTCGTAAGGATCGATACGAGAACCTCGCTCAGAATAGATTCTCCAGATGGAGTTGATGACCGGAAAGTATTTTCCGTAAGCGTCAAACAGTCTTTTGAATCCATGACTCTGAGTATCCTGTCTAGAACCCAGTCGATGGTTGCGTAGTACGGACTCCCGAGGTGAATACTTCGTAAGGGTCGGTACGAGAACCTCACCCAGAATAGATTCCCTTGATGGAGTTGACGACCGGAAAATATTTCCCGTAAGCGTCAAACATTCTTGTGAATCAATGACTCTGGGAATCCTTTGTAACAAAACCTTAGATCTTACCTGGTGAGAACCTATTCTTGGAAAACAATCAGATTCATCAGTACCTCATACTTTTGAACCCGTGTATGAAAAAACAAATGTGCATGGCTTGCATTGCATTCATTCGCATTCCATTGCATTTGCATCGCATCATAATGCATGTCATTCTCCAGACAAAATACCAAAAAACTCATCCATCTTTTGTCCGTGAAGCAAAGTGATTCTCAACACGCGTTTAGAACAAAGAACCATGTCTCAGGAGATGATGGACGAGCTAAGGAAAAGCCAAGAAGCATTGAAGGGGGAACTTAATCTTTTGAAGAGCCAAATGAGATGGGTCTTGGAAACCCTGCAAGTCTTGTTGAGAAAAGAGGGTCACCCAATATACACTGCTGCAACAAAGAGAGCTACTACCCCGTATCCATCCGGTGTTACCTCAAGTCAAGGGAAGTTCTATGTGGCAACTCCTCATTTACCAGTATATGGCCCTCCCTCAAGACGTCATCATCAACATTCTCTGGCTATTCCTCCTCAAAATCACCGAAGCCAGGTTCAGAACAAAAATCAGAATCAGAACAAGAGGAACAAGGATCACAGTGACCCGATTCCGGTGCCATATAGCAAGCTCTACCCGCAACTGATCCAAAATGCTTTGGTGACCCCTCGAGCTCTCACACCTGTGTCACCATACCTTCCATGGTACAATCCAAATGCAACATGTGAATTCCATAAAGGGGCATTGGGACATGACCTAGATTCTTGCTTCGCGCTAAAAGCCTTGGTACGAGGACTGATTAACAAAAAGAGCTTAGTTTTTGAAGAAGATCACCCGAAGATCAAGTGCGAATACCATACTGGAACAATGGGGCACTCCATCGAGGAATGCATGAGTTTTAAGCTCAAGCTGCAAGGATTAATTGACATAAGGTCACCGACACTCAAGGAGGAAGGCTCAGGTACATATACCTTGATTTCTGGGCCAGGTAATGAGAAAGGGAAAGGACCCTTGACACCCCTCAAGGTTTTGTACCACAAGGAAGATGTCAGGGATGTGGCTAGTGAGCTATCATTGTTTCCTGGTAAGAGCATTGAGATACCGCCTTGGATTTCCAATGTCACGACCTATACCAATGAAAGAAAAGGAGAAGTGAGTAGTGGATCCAAGAGGGTTGCGTTCGACGATGAGATTGAAAGAAAAGAATTTGAAGATCATCATGTCAAAAAGCTGGTTGATCCCAATCTTCAAGTTTGAAGAAATCAATTCCCTAAAGCTGGCAATCATTTGGTTGTTTCAACACTTCTTTTGTAGTTTCTTTGCATGTTGGTTGTTATTTGCTTTTAAACATTGTTGTTTTATTTGAATTGGTAAGATTAATGAAATGTTTATGCATCTTTTGAATTGATCCATTCGTATTCACTCGTTTTTCATTTATGTTAAAAAACAAAAATTCTCCTCTCATTCACTTTTGTTTATCAAACTGTTGTGTTAACAAAGATTGGAGGGAGGATGATGAAAACGAAACACCTGAATTTGTTGTGGTATGCTTTTGAGTAAAACCTTGTCTAGGATGTAAGGCATTGTTTCAAATCCCCAAACACTGGAGTAATAAGGAGTTAATCCCTAGACAACCACTTTGAGCCTAGAAGTTGGTGTTTATTTCGGATCTAAAACCCTTAATCTTAAGCTGGGGCAGGGTAGTTATGTTCAGATAGTTTGATTGTGCATTCGATCTTTTAAAAAAAATCGTCCATATGTACACCCTCCAATTAGGTTCAACCACATGTTATCCTTCGCGCACATGTTGAGGTGTCGAAGAAGTTGAGAAAAGCTAAAATTAGTGTTGGTTGATCCTTATCCACCAATAATATGGCAGTCAACACCTTTTAAAAAAAAGATTGAAAAAAAGCTCGCTAAGTCAAAAACCACAAAATGACTTAGGCAAAAGTTAGGGCATTCCGATGGACCAAAAGCTTCAAAGAAGCGGTCCAGGCAAAATTAGGGATAAAGAAAATCAATTAAAAGAGGTCATTAAATCCTCGACAAAAAAATATGGTGACTGCCATTTCAAGAAAATTCGTCTTGAATCCTCATCACACCTTCGAACCCTCTTGGAAGTCGAATGCGTGTATTGAATTGACTGAATATAGGAACTGGAGATCATCAAGAAGAAGGGGTGGGTAAAAATAAATTTTGAGCCTTATATCCTTTTGTTTCAAGAAACCGCGAACCAGACCACGTTACAACCCTTAAAAGACCTAATTGAGGCAGGGTTTATTTTGAAAGCATACTATAACAAGGTTGTGTTAACTTGACTCCAAACGATTTTTGTTAATCATTTGATAGCACCAACTTGTATACTGCGAATGACTTGATCACCATTGTGTTCTTATCAACGACTCGTTCACTGTATTTCACCCGTTCATATCAATAAATTTTGATTTTAAATTTTTGCATAAGCATTGAATTAAAATTACCATTTTTGAATGAACAATCTTATTTGCGAGTCAACACTCAGCATCAAAGAAATTCAATACACAGTTGAGGAACTAGATGGAGTGAAAGAAGTCTATTCGGGGGCAAATCACTTTGAGCATCAGTTAATTCGAGCTAATCATCCTAAGGGTCATCTAGCCAAGAGTAATCTGCTTCAAGAATCAGACCGGGGCAAGCCACCTCGGAGCTCAGTAAGTCCAATCACTCCAAGGTTCAGTTAACCAAGAGTAATTTGCTTCAAGACTTAGACCGGGGCAAGCCACCTCAGAGCTCAATGAGTCCAACTATCCAAAGGACAGTCAACCAAGAGTTTACCATTCCAACATTTGGTTAGTCAAGTTCAGACCATTGCAAGTTTCAAACACTTGGGGCAAGCCATCTTGAGGTAGTCTCATGGCAAGTTGTTTCCAAACTCACTTTCAAGATGAACATTTTCAAAGTCCCAACAGATTGGGGCAAGATGAGCCACAGAGGGGCAGACCCCCTTCATGCTTTCAAATTGCTCAAACAAATTCTGCCATACGTCAACAACTATTGAGTTTAAGACGAGTGCCCGAAAATTATGCTAGCACGATTCATTAATCCTCCAAAAGGATCCATTGGCTAAGCTGTGGCCATCAAACTGGATAGAATCCTCCTTTGACAACATCTATCATAAAATGTTTGGTTGAGTTCTCGGTGTTGAGGAATCATGAGCTTCCATAAAAAGCCTTTACAAACTCCCAGTCTGCCCAGTGTCAGCATTCTCGTAATCATGATCATTCATATATCATGCATAAAAGGAAATTCAAATCATGCATAACCGAAATGTACTTCGTGCTCATTTTGCATTGACTCAGGTCTTGTTGTCGATCCTATGATCCTTTGACCTTTGATTCCAGCTTGTCTTTGGTATCCCTAAACCAACATCCGGTTTTCACGGTCATTTTCAAGTCCAATTGTTGTTGGCAAAATCCGTTAAAGGGTGGTTGTAGTCCATTGCTTACGGTCAGAGTCCAATTGTTGTCATTCCAGTATCAGGTCATACATGAACCTGCTCCGAAGATTCTTTCTCTGTTTGTTCAATACTATTCAGGTCATGTATGAACCTGTTGTTGAGCTTTATTCCGGTGTAGGGTCATACTTGAACCTGCTCTGAAGATTTTTTTCCCTGTCGTTCAATACTATTCAGGTCATATATGAACCTGTCGTTGAGCTTTTTTCCGGGGTCAGGTCATACTTGAACCTGCTCTGAAGAGTTTTTCCAATTTTTGTTCAATACTATTCAGGTCATGTATGAACCTGTTGTTGAGCCTTTTATTCCGGGGTCAGGTCATACTTGAACCTGCTCTGAAGAGTTTTTTCCAATTTTTGTTCAATACTATTCAGGTCATGTATGAACCTGTTGTTGAGCCTTTTATTCCGGGGTCAGGTCATACTTGAACCTGCTCTGAAGAGTTTTTTCCAATTTTTGTTCAATACTATTCAGGTCATGTATGAACCTGTTGTTGAGCCTTTTATTCCGGGGTCAGGTCATACTCGAACCTGCTCTGAAGATATTTTTGTTCAATACTATTCAGGTCATGTATGAACCTGTCGTGGAACCCTTATTCCGGTGTCAGGTCATACATGAACCTGTTCTGAAGAGTTTTTCTCCATGATTATTCCCCAGCATTGTCAGGTCATACATGAACATGTTGTGGAAATTTCCGTATTCGGGCTTAGTAAGTCAAATTGTGAACTTACTCTCTTGTACTCTAAGTACTGCTTATCAAATTCCACTCAGATTACTCCCCAGTGTGTGTTTGACTTTCCAGCAGGATTTGGTTTTCCCCAGCGAGTTTGTTTCTTACCATTTGTCTGTCTTCCTGTGGACCACCAGCATTCCCACAGATTAGTCTGTCTAGTAGCATCTCCTGTCAAGGGTCCATCATATCCCTAGCAGATAAAAAATTACAAAAAAAAGAATCATACATCCATGCATATCATGGCATATCATGGCACATCATATCATATCACATCATGTCATGGGGATTCAGGATCAAAATCCGGGTCCTCTCAGTATTTAATCATCTCCCACTATGATCATATGAAGAGTGTCCTGCTTCATATTCTCTAGTTGAAGATACTTAAATAGGGGCAACTGTCATACCCCGATTTTGACCCTGAATTTTTTCATTTTTTTATTTTTATTTGACACTTGGCCTAAAATTCATTTGCATACATTCATTCCCAAATCCATTTTTTTTATTGATAGACATGGGTCATTATCTAGCTTCTTGATCATGGTGTTTTTATTATAAAATGGATTTTTATTATTTGACTCTTTTTAACTTTCAATTTGATTTTAATTTCGAAATTAAGTTTAAATCCAAATTTCAATTTAATCTTAATTATTTATTTTACTAATGATTCAAACTCTAATTGATTTTAATTTCCAAATGAATGTTAGAGTTGATATCAAAGTAATTTTAATGAATTATAGATTAATTTGATTTTTAATTTGGTTTTTGCTGATTTGTTATTATTATTTAAATTGATATGTAGACTAGTCTTGGATTATTCCTAAAAGTCCATATCCATTTTATAATCAAATATCCAATAACCCAACTTTTTTTTAAAAATCCATATCCAAAATCCATATCCATTTTCACTATCCATTTGGAACCAATTTAAACCATAACCATCCAAATAGTTATACATTCCATACTGTCAACTACATTTTCATTCATACATTCCATACTGTCAACTACATTTTCATTCATACATTCCATACAATCAACTACATTTTCATTCATAACTTTCCATACAATATCCAATAAACCTTCCATTTAAATTCAGAACTGCCATACAAAGTCAATTCATCACGTTCCATACAAAATAAAATGCCATAAATGTTCCATTACATTTCTATCCTCCTCCTCTCATGGTCCGATTCCAACCAATCTCCATTTAGGATCCGACCCGAATTGGTCCCCATCGATGCCGAATTCATCTCTACCGTCGAATGTTAAGAGTTCGTGGAACAAAGAAAGACCTGATTCAAGATAGTTCCTCAGAAGAGTTTTGTCTCATTGTGCCCGGTGTCATTGCCCGTTGTGATGGCTCTGTTGTTCAGAATATGCTGCAGAAGTGGTTTGAAGAAGCCAATCCTCAATTTCGGAATCAAAAGCAAGAGAACCAAGATTCAGAATTTCGGAATCAAAAGAGGATTTTGAAAATTCTCAAGTAAAGTTACCTGTCTAGTTGTGGAATATTGTCAACGTTATTATTGTGCATTGGCTGTTGGAGACAATGCTGTGATTTCAGCATATAGACTTTCTGAGGACAAAGGCAGGTCTTTAGTGGGAGCTGTCTTGCCTAAAGTTGTACCAGCAACATTTTCCACTATAGCTTCATTTTCTAAATTTGATTTGACGGAGTGAAAATACTTCTCCACAGAAATCACCAAAGAAATCAGAGGTGAAACTGACATGTATAAAGGATCATCCTAGGAAAGGTGAAAAGCTTACCTTATCACCAAGTGGTACATTGGCTGCTATAACCGGTTCACTCGGTCGCATATTGCTGCTAGATACTCAAGCACTTGTGGGGGTGCGCCTTTGGAAGGGATATAGGGATGCCAGCTGTTTTATTCATGGAGATGTTGGTAAATAAAGATACAGCCTCAACAAGCTCCACTTATTCTGAACCGATGAAGAGTGATTACTGCTTGTGTTTGGCTATTCATGCTCCCAGAAAAGGAATTATTGAGATATGGCAAATGAGAACTGGACCACGTCTTAGAACAATTACATGTGCAAAAGGTAGCAAGGTGTTGCAACCCTCCTGTAGGTTTGGTGTTAGCAATGTCTAGTGCATTTGGCAATCGTATGCTGAAGCCATTTGTTGTAGCAGAACCTGAGATCCAGGAGCAGAAGATAGAGAAGAAACCGGGTACGAAACCAAGGTCGGGCAAAGCATAACAAATGCAACCAAACCCTGAGAAATTCAAACTCAAACCATAAAAAAGGAGAATAAGAGAATCAACAATAAGAAAGAAAAAACTTTTAAGTTATCACCTTCTGTGGATATCCCAACATTAAAATTGGAATTAATGATCAACTAAGAAAGAGATTTGCTCTTTCAGAAGCCGTGGAAGCATCAGGCGACAAAACTCTCAGAATGATGAAGTAGGTGAATTGACGTGTTTTGAACTTTTGGAAGCTCTAGAGCTTAGCCGACGTCTGTTTTTAATGAGTTATGTACATTGGTTCACCTTTGCTTAGTCCCTTTGAGTCACGAGAATCTGCAAGAAAAAACATCAGAAGCTTTTGGCAGGGTATTGATGTTGGACTTAGTAATTCGAAATGAAGATAAGCTCCCTTACCATGAGCTTAGATGGCGAGGGAATTCTGCAAACTTGCTGTTGGCTGAAAAGATGATTTATGCAAATACAAATACACTAGAAGCAGCCTTACGATTCCTTTTAGCCCGGGCATAGTTCCAACTTTTTGCGGTGACTTGCAGCATAGCACATGAGATACCTATCCACACGAGGTTGAAGACTTTGCAACTGATGCATTATTCCTGGGCTTGTGGCCTTGATAAGAACACTGCTCTTCATTGTGCTGTTTCAGTATAGGTTGAAAATGATGTTGATGATGTTGCTGCCCAAGATTCTGTCACAAAATTCTCGGAAAAAACATGGCCGGTAGAAACTGAGTTAGCAGAACAAATTTTGATGGACAAGGAAGTTGAAATTTATTTTTCCTAAGACAGAAGTAGGACAGTAAATATTAGTACCACAATCTTAATGGAACTCCTTTCATCCCTTTGTGAAGAAACTTGGCCTGCAGAATGTGTGTACACCTTTCTGAATAGGTATGTTGCTACACCTTCCTTGTTCGAGATCAGTAGTGATTTACTAGCGGATGATGTCTCCCATATTCTTGAAAAAGAAAGTCCTGTCAAATCAAGCTTGCATTCCAAGAATGTTGTTGTGGCTACAATGACATCAAGTGGCAAATCTGTTTGCTACAACCTGCCTGTTCTAGAAGAGTTGCTTAAGAATTCATCCTCATGTGCGTTGTACATATTTCCAACAAAGGCATTAGCTCAAGATCAACTAAGGTCTTTGTTACACATGACAAAAGAATTTGATGCCGACTTAAATATTGGTATATATGATGGTGACGCTTCTCATAGCAAAAGGACATGCTAGCAGGTGCTTCCAACCTTTATGCTCACAAACCAAACTCAGTATGTCCTCCTGCAACATCAAACACAATGAGTTTCTGCATAAATTTACTAAAATTTACCAAGTTTCGATGAATTGGATGGCATGGGCAAAGAAGAAGTCTACCGTAAGTAAATGTCGGCATGATTACTATCGCCAAGCTATGCTCTCAGTTGGACATCCTTTGGGTTCTTGATCCCGTCGCTGTTTCCACCTTGTCGCTCCGATTTGATGCTTGCGTCCAGCTTTTTATACTCAAACCCACTGTTATCAGAGGAAATGGTTCTGAAATTATGGCTCTTCCTTCCTCCCATGAATCCTCCACATCCAAGGGTGCAGACAGTACTCATGATTCAATGGATGCGGTTGAAGCAGCAAAGTTGTTGGCGCTCACAATGGGGTGGCGTTGATGCAAAAAAATAAATAAATTATTACAGCATTAACACAAGAAAAGTCAAAGCATCTCCTACTCCGAGTCCAAAGGCGGTTGCCAACGTAACCCCAATCTCAGAAACAAGATCAAGAAAGTCACTGCAGTAAAAGGAGCAAATTAATTAGTAAAAATGCAAAAATCTAGAATTTCCCAATTTGGGATTAAGGCAAAAGCGATCAGAAAAAGCTAAGTTCAGAGTACCCTTTCCGAATTACAGCATCAAACAGGGCCAATCCAGTACTGAGCACAAAAAAGTGTTTTGGCATTTTCTTCTTTGAGCTCTAGAGACCGAATTTGAAACCCTAATCTGAAGCATAAAAGGAGAGAAAGAGAAATCAGTGGAGAGGACGAAAAATTAACAACAAAAAAATTGAGAGAGGGAGGCGGATTTGAAAAAACGGAGCAAACAGAACCCTAAATCTAAAAAATCAAAAACAAACCTATTTGGGAGAGGGAAGGAGCGAGGTTGAGCCGTCATTACCGTCTTCACCACCGGAGGTGAGCTCTCTTTTGCCTCAGCCTTTGTTTTTTGTATGATTCGAGAGTGATTGAGAGAAAGGGTTGAGGTCGAGGATGGATTGATTGAGGGAGATGAGCGAAGCGATTGAGGATGTGAGGGAGAGACGCGATTGAGAGAGAGGGCTGTGGGTTAGATTATGAGTCGAGAGAAGAGCGTTTGAGAGAGAGGTTCGTGAACGAGATATGGAGAGGCGGTTTCGAGAGAGAGCGAGATATGGAGAGGCGATGGAGAGTTTGAAAGATGAGTTCGTGAGGGCGTTTGGGGTTGTGAGAAGCGCAGAGTGAGAGAGACGGATCCATTTTGTTTTTCTTTCCTTATTTTCTTTTTTTCAATTTATTATTAAACAGAGTAAGTAGTTTTAAAAAACATTAAGAAAAAAGAGATTCCTTTAATTTTCCTATGTTAGTTAGTTGTTAAATGTTTTAGGTTTCCAATTTATTCCTCATTGTAAACCCAACAGCCATGCGGCTGGGTTTAATTACCAGTAGACCAACAATTTTCTTTTATTTTAGTTTTTTTATTTTAATCCTTTTTTTAATTTATCTTAGTTTATATATTTAAGTTAGTCTTAAAATAACAATTAGTTAGTAGGTGGTCTGGTGGAGGGGAGTGATGTCTAGGTCTTTAGTGTAGTGGGTTCGATACTCTTAGGTGTAGTTTTTCTTTCTTTTAATATTTTCTTTTATATTTATGCTTTATTATTCATATTTCTTTTTTTATTATTGTTTAATAATATAGATTTGTTTTTTCTTTTAATTGCATCATGCATTCGAAACCATTTTTTAACTTATAAAAATCATATTTTCTCGATTTAATATCGAGCCCTTTTTCACACCCTTGTAAGTCGATTGCTTTTTTTAAAGCATCGCCGTCAACCTCACATAGCTTACTCTTGGGCTTTCTTACAATGAGCCGGTTCTCTTGCACTTACACTCATGCATTATTGGTTGTTTGGGCCCGATTTAATTATTTTATGATTTGTTAATCCCCATTTAACAAGATGTACCCCACTCCCCCGATGTGTAATAATTTGGTACTGTTTTATTTCTTTATTACTTGACTGTTTAGTTAGCTACTAACACAAGAATAAAATCAACAATTTCAAAAAAGATCAAAAATAAGACTCGATCCAATGTCAGGTATTTTCTCAATAAACAAATCAATCCATTTCTTCACCTCATTCTATTCCATTCAAAAAAAAAACTTCATCAAATGCTTGATCCAACGTCAAGCCATTTTCATAATAAAAACTCAAAAATATTAATCCCTATCTAAACCCTTTTCAATAAGATGGAAATGGAACGTGGTGTATACCACGCACTCCTGAGACTAGGATTCGAGATGTATATCTCGCCAATCCTAGTTCTCGTCATCATCCAAATTCATCCACTTTGTCTTCTCAAACACTCATTCAAATTTCTCAAACGTCCATCAATACTTGATCTAGGTCAAGTCATTTTTACAAAAAAACTCAAGATACATAATTCTTATTTAACACTTTTCCAATAAAGGTGGAAATGGAACATGGTGTATACCATGCACTCCTGAGGCTAAGATTCGAGACGTATGCCTCGCCAATCTTAACTCTCGCCATCGTCTAAAATTGTCAATGTGGTTTCGTCAAACCCTTTCTCAATCAAATCTAAGATACCTAAATCTTATTTAACACTTTTTCAATAAAGGTGGAAATGGAACATGGTGTATACCATGCACTCCTGAGGTTAAGATTCGAGATGTATGCCTCGCCAATCTTAACTCTCGCCATCGTCTAAAACTGTCAATGCGGTTTCTTCAAATCCTTTCCCAGTCAAATTCCCAAAATACTTAATTCATATCTTAACTTTTTTCAATAAAGATGGAAATGGAACATGGTGTATACCATGCACTCCTGAGGCTAGGATTCGAGATGTATATCTCGCTCATCCAAGTTCTCGCCATCACTCAAAATACATCCAACCAATCAAATTCTTTTCTCGCCGCCGTGCGATTAATCAAAAATATTTTTTCATAAATGAAAGGTATATTGTCTTAAGATGATACAAAACATTGTTTCGGCCACGATTGTTGAGTAGAGATAAATGACGCTTTTCCGAATGTAGATTTGTAAATCCGTTCGATGTGTGGTATGCGTTCACTCCTCATCTGTTTTGGGTAAAATAATGTTTTCGTCGATTAATACAATATAGCTTTCGCTAAAAATCGACCAACAAACAAACATTTTTCTACCCAGAACTACGTAAGCCTTGATTTCTCTTTTGAGATACGTAGGAGCAGGATTCATAAATCTTGTCAGGCCCACTAATAAAAAACTTAGGTTTAGTCCTTCGTTAAAAAAAATCCAAAAACATCTTCTCTTTTCTTTTGATTCTATTTATTCTTTCCCACCTAATAATCTGAAAAGCCTAACATTTCAAACTAACATTAACGCACACAACTGACCTAATGGTTCCCGTTGAGTACAACGGACGTGAGGGGTGCTAATACCTTCCCCTTGCGTAATCGACTCCCGAACCCTGATATTGGTTGCGATGACCATATCTTATCCTTTCTTTTGTCTTGGGTTTTATCGATATTTCCCCTTTCCTTTTTAGGAATAAATAAAGTTCGGTGGCGACTCTGTTCAGTCCATCATTGCGAGCGTGCGATCACGCTTCGCTTTGAAGTCGTATCCCCATTTTTTTCGAGGTGCGACATTCACCAAGGTGGAATTACACCATGTGCCGAGAGAAGAAAATCCTTTGGCAGATGCTTTGGCTACTCTGGCCGCTTTGATTAAAGTGCAATGGTGGAATCAATTTCCTAGTGTTGAGGTGGGACGGTTGGATAGACCGACTTATGTGTTTGCTGTCGAAATAGGGCCTGATGATGAAAAGCCGTGGTATTATGACATCAAGCGTTATCTAGAAACCCAAGAGTATCCCGAGGGAGCGTCTAAGAAGGACCGAAAGACTCTGAGAAGGTTGGCCATGGCGTTCTATCTGAATAAAGATGGGGTTTTGTACAAGAGGAATTTTGATTGGGTTTTGCTCAGATGTGTTGATGACAAAGAAGCAAGCCAATTGATGAAAGAGGTGCATGAGGGATCGTTTGGTACCCACGCCAGTGGGAATGCGATGGTGAAAAAGTTGCTAAGGGCTGGATATTATTGGATGACAATAGAGGCTCAGTGTTTCAATTTCATGCGGAGATGTCATAAATGCCAGATTTATGCTGACAAGGTGCACGTGCCTCCAAATCCTTTGAGTTTGATGTCATCTCCATGGCCGTTTGCTATGTGGGGAATTGATATGATTGGAAAGATCGAGCCTACTGCTTCGAATGGACACTGGTTCATATTAGTGGCTATTGATTACTTCACCAAGTGGGTGGAAGCGGCATCGTATGCAAACGTGACAAAACAGGTCGTGGCCAGGTTTCTGAAAAGAGACATCATTTGCAGATATGGGGTTCCCGAAAGAATCATTACTGATAATGGTTCTAATCTCAACAACAAGATGATGGTGGAACTGTGCCGGAAGTTCAAGATCGAGCATCACAATTCTTCTCCTTATCGTCCAAAGATGAATGGGGCGGTCGAGGCGGCTAATAAGAATATTAAGAAGATTGTGCAAAAAATGGTCGTAACCTATAAGGATTGGCACGAGATGTTGCCGTTTGCATTGCATGGGTATCGAACCTCAGTGCGTATGTCTACTGGGGCAACGCCTTTCTCGCTGGTGTATGGGATGGAAGCTGTGCTACCAGTTGAGGTCCAGATTCCGTCATTGAGAGTCCTGATGGATGTGAAATTGGAAGAGGCTGAATGGGTAAGGACTCGGTATGAAGAGTTGAGCCTGATTGAGGAAAAGAGGCTGGTAGCCATTTGTCATGGGCAGTTGTACCAGCAGCGAGTGAAGCGTGCTTTTGACCGAAAGGTGCGACCTCGTGTGTACCATGTGGGAGATATGGTGTTAAAAAGGATCCTTCCTCCTCAGAACGATCGTCGGGGCAAGTGGACACCCAATTAGGAAGGTCCATTGGTGGTCAAGAAGGTTTTCTCTGGTGGAGCCTTGTTGTTGACGACCATGGATGGTGAGGATTTTCCATCCCCTGTAAATGCGGACACAGTTAAAAAATACTTCGTATAAAAGACCCGCTGGACGAAAAGAATAAAATAGTCCAGGCAAAAATGGGCCTCCCGGCGAACCAGAATAAAAATGAAAAATGTTCGGGCAAAAATTAGGGATAAAAAAAAAATTGTACACCCGGCAAGTCGAAAACCCTACAAGGGTGACTTGGGCAAAAAAGGGTATCCCGGTGGACTGAAAACCCGAAAGGGAGGTCCAGGAAAAAGAGGGAATGAAACGAACAACTGCGTCTAGCGTGGTCGTTTGTCCTTTGGATATGACACATCGATAATCTGAAAGCGGAGATCGGTCGGAAGCGTCTTGTTTCGGAAGGTAGAAAGTGCGGAGAGTCTTGAGGACATATGGGTTGTAACCGGGTTGGAACTCGATGAGATCACGGGTTCACATTGCCACTAGGATAGATTTTCCTTTTGGTGCGCAATTACCTCTTTTCAGGGATTGTTTCCGGTGTATCTCTCAGTTACGAGCCACCTTTCTCAATCAATAAAATGCATATTCAGTCAAATAATTTTGTTTTTGTTTTCATTACCGCTTTGATTGCAAAAACATCTGTTTATTTTGATAAAGAATCTTTGCATTTTTGAGACATAGGGGTCTTTCCCAATGCATGCTTAGAGGATTGAAACTTGAAATCTTATTCGGAAGGTAGAGTGACCTGGATGTTGAAATTTTGGCACGCCTGGGGCACGTTTTATCTAACGATCTCTTTTGCAGGTGCTGTTGGTTTATTTTCACTCACTTGCAGGTTGTGATATGAAGCGTTTTTGACAAAAGATTCCTTTGAAATCCGATCAGGGATGAGGAATTAAAGGATGGTGTAAAGACGACGAAAGAATTGCGAAGATCCTAAAGGGTTAATCAAGAAGACTCTTCAAAGTCTGAAGAAGTGGAAAGTTGACATTGTGGTTAGATGGTGAATGCCAGTGTTCGGCGAGTCGACGGGTGTTCCGTGCTAGGTATTCCGTATTTCCCCGGCAGGGGTGTGCGTTGGAAGTTTCCCCAGTAAAGTCCCCAAGAGGATCGAGTTCAGTAGAGGTCATCCCTAGTGAGGATTGTCCTTTCCCCAGCAGCAGTGTTATCTCAAGCAGGGTTGGAGATTGGAGCGATATCGAGTTCCTCAGTAGAGTTACTCGTGTCGTCCCCTGAGGGGGATATTTTTTATGCATTCATCGTTTAGAGAAGCATAGCATATTGCATAGCAAATTGCGTAGCATTTCCATGGTTATGGAGCATTACGCTGTAAAACTCATGCATCAGCATTGCAAGCATAAACTAGTCTCGAGTCGTGGTTACCGTTTGAGAATTGGTCTAGCAGGGTTGGTGAAGATGTTACTCTGAGGAGTTTGGCATCGTGATTTTGAGCCAACAAAGTATTCCCCAGTAGTGCGATATTGGAGGAAGCGATTCCGTCGTTCGGAGATGGAAATGAAGATTGGAGAATGTTACGTGATCAGCGCGGAGATCGGGGTCCATCAGGAGAAAAGGAGACGCAGAGTGTCTTCTAGAGAACGGGGTTCAAATGGAGAACGGGGTTCTTTGTTTGGCAGTAAAATCAAAGAAGTTTCTAGGGGTTCAAGAAAAGCAAAAATATTAATAATTCCCAGCGGAGCGCAAATTGTTCGTTTGTTCTTGGTATTCAACCACTTTTCGCCCTGATCATCTGAAAGCCGAGGCTGTTCATATCGACAGGTTCACGGTGGGTTGAATAGGGGCAGCCTGTTCGTGGCTTATCTTTATTATTCCCAGCAGGGGTCGTTGGCCCACGTGCCGCCTCAATGATCACTTTCCTTATTTCTGCCGATGCTGGCAGGCATGAGAAAATCCCCAGCAGAAGTGGCATTCAGGCCAATTTTCCGGTATTCAGACCGAAGTGGCATTCAGGCCAGTTTTTCGGTATTCAGACCGAAGTGGCATTCAGGCCAATTTTCCGATGTTCAGATCGAAGAAGTTTCTGACATTCAGGTCGATGCAACTTGTGGTATTCAGGCCAGGTTTCTGGTATTCAGACCGAAGTGGCATTCAGGCCAATTTTCCGATGTTCAGATCGAAGAAGTTTCCGACATTCAGGTCGATGCAACTTGTGGCATTCAGGCCAGCTTTCCGGTATTCAGACCGAAGTGGCATTCAGGCCAATTTTCCGATGTTCAGGTCGAAGAAGTTTCTGATATTCAGGTCGACGCAACTTGTGGCATTCAGGCCGGTCTCTCGGTGTTCAGACCGATATTAATAATCTCATATCTTCCGATGCTCAGATCGAAGTCATTTCCAGTATTCAGACTAATGAGCGGCATTCAGGCCATGGTTATTTCTGTGTACCATTTATTTTGGTATCTAGGTTAACATTCTTTTTCGGTATTCAGACCGACTCTCACCGTACCAGACGGATTCTTCTTTCAGGACCACCTCTTTTCCGATTCTGACAGGCATTATTACTTAATTTCCAGTGGAGTGCAAATTGTTCGTTTGTTCTTGGTATTCAACCACTCTTCACCCTGATCATCTGAAAGCCGAGGCTGTTCATATCGACAGGTTCATAGTGGATTGAATAGGGGCAGCTGTAACACCTCAAAATTTGTCCTCCTCTTCTTGAGACTAGCTTGACACATTGCATTTCATGCTTAGAGCATTAGGCATTGCATTTTGCATATCATAGGGAAATAAGGAGGTCATCCTCCAAAATCTTTTCAAAAGATGGAGAAATTACATGATTCAAGCCTGAGGGTCTCTATGAATTGATTATCAACCATCTGAGGGTATGGGCTCTAACTAGGGCTTCTTGATTCTTCAAAGGTCTTGAGCATCATCTTATCTGCAAGGATATATCACCATCATCATGGTTCTATCATCATCAAGGGTTTCATAGTTCATTCTCAAGTTCCTTTGGATTAGGATTGTGACCTCTAGTCAACCTTAATCAATGCAGTTCTTCCAACTAGGGTTTCTCAAAGAGATGAGGTATTTTCTTGGGATGAGGATCACATGATTGTTATAAGGAGCTCACATGAGCTAGGGTGTCATTTTTGAGCAATTTCCCCAAGTGGTAGAGGCTCAAGTGGATCAAGGCATTTCAAGGTCATCTGAGGACCAAAAAGTCAACTGTGCAGTCAACTGAGGGCTATGAGGTGGGGAAATGAGTTGAGACACCTCAATCATGTTCAAAAGAGGTCCATTCATCATTTCAAACATCCATCTTGGAGATTCGGAGGTCATGGCAAAAGTTACCAAAAATGGAAAGTCACCTGTAATTCAAAGTTTCCAAATTTGGCAAGTTTTTGGTCCACTTTCAACTTGACTTTTCAATATCAAAGATGTTTCAAATGGATATTTTGTGAACATGAAAGTTGTAGATCTTTGTCTCCCCTTTCTAAAAAGCCCTAATTCATGTCCATATGATGAGTGGTTGAGGAGTTATGGTCATTTGATCACAAAGTGTGCATGGAAATTCAAAATGGCATAACTTTTGATACAATGCTCCAAATTGGTTCATTCTTTTTTTCAAAATGCTTCTCATGTGCAAGGAATCCCAAAATGATATTATTTGACTCAATTGTGCAAGAGGAATCATGGTCTAAAATCGCATTATTTCACATTGGTTCAAAGGATGGTATCATGCTAAAAATCAATATTCACAAGGAATCAAGGCAAAGTTTCAACTCAGCATGCTCCAAAGACCATATTTGAGTGAATTGGAAGCCTTGCATGGGAGAGTGTACGTGGATTATGGCCATGAAGTGTCATTATTCATTTTTTGCAATTGGTTTAATAATTCACTAATCATGTTTAGTGAAGGTCTAATTTGGTTTTCAGCATCATTAGCATGAAGTATAAATACCAAAACCCTAGCCATAACTAACAATTCAGATCTGAAAATTCAAAACTCTCCAATTTCTCTCTCTTCGAATTTTGATTTTCTCCACACAAACATAAAAAATTCTTGCATATTCTTGATCATCATGCTTCATTGAGCAAGAATCATCCACTGTTTTGAGCAATTCAGCTAGATTTCGAGCAGTTCATGTGCACTCTCATGTTGATGGAATTTGAAAATTGAAGTAGATCCAGGTGGTTTCAACTGATTCTCTTTACACAAAGCTTCAAGGCAAGGTCAAAGGAGTAGATCTGGAGTTGTAGAGCGCTTGAGAGCACGATTTCAAAAACCTCCATTCCAAGGTGACTCAAAATTCACTCTCTCTTTTTGCTGTTTTTAGGTCATAGACGTGTAGATCTTGATTAGTAGAGCTTGTAGATATGATTAGATTTGATTTTGGTTGATTATTGAGCATGTTATGTGAACTGAAAGTTTTGATCATGAAAATGTTTCTCTTCGATCCGTGCAATATAGGAAGAATTAGAATGAATTGATTTGATATTTGGATTCTGTGTGAGAGGACGGTTCGAATGGTACCGGTCTTATTGATTTCTGGAAATTTTTGGTTGTCGCCGCCGTGCTTGTGGTCGGAGAAGACGACCGGAGACTGTAGCTCCGGCGTCTGTAATTTGTTAGGGTTTGTGCCATGTGTGTGCTGCGTGGAAGCCTGCGTGGAAGGTTGATTGGTTACGAATGCCTTGACCAAAGCCACGCGTGTAGTTGACTGGCGACTGGGCGCTGAGTCAATTAATGAAGCGCTGCGTTTTGATGTTTTAAATGTGGACCGTTGATCATGCTTGCGCGCCACATCCAATGGTTGATGTTTATTCTGAGTTTATTTGAATATTTGAATTTCCCTCCATTTCCATTTAATAATTCAATTATTTTGGTTGTTTTGAAAAAAATCATAAAAAATACAAAAATAGTCCAATTTAATCCCAATTTTTTTTCATAGTTTTGTATGGATGTCTACTTCTTTTTGGTATTAATTTCATGAATTGTTGATGTCTGGATTTTTATTTGTGAATTTTTGAATTGACATTGTGCTATTTTGACCTATTGTGTTCAATGCATTGTGAAATTCTCTATGTTGAGCCATTTGATCCAATTCTTTGCATGCTTGACATTCATACATGATGTGAATTTTTGATCACTGGTTTGGAATTTTTCTCATATGTTATCATCACTTTTGACACATAGAGAAAAGTGTGACAATTTGTGTCACATTTTTGACATTGAATTGTTGCATTTTTGTTCACCTTGCATTTGCATCATTCTGGATTTGATCTTTTGCATATTGGACATTCATGACATGAGGAACTTGTACAAAAAATCTCAAAGTCATTGCATACATTTCTGATTTGATGTGAATTTTCTAAGATGGAAGTCCATTTTGTGCACATTTTTGGTCCTTGCATTACATAGACCATTTGAGGCATTTGATTATTATTTTGATGCTGGTCCTTTTGAGGACATTAGATGGATTGTTTGAATATGCATTGTGTAAAAGATTGGGTTCTGTTTTGGTCATTTGATTTGGTTTTGAATCTAGTCTTTGCACTAGTGTTTTGTACATAAGCTAACTTTGTTTTGTGTTTCAGGTTTGGACATTTAGCATTGATGGTTGATTTGTTCTCACTTGTGAGATGCAAATGAATTTGAGTTCTAACATATGTTTGTTTTGTAGGATTTTAAGTGATGTGGTGAACCTATGAGCCCATTTGAGTGCTTGGGCATTGTGCATTGAATTGTGTAACTGTTGGAAAGTTTCACTGTTTGTCTGTTGGTTTAATAACTGAAGTACTAACTGGTTAGTCTTTGTACAGGTACCTTAGTTGCTTGCTTGCTTTTGCTCTTGCTTGAGCATTGGATTGTGGTTGACACACCACTCAGGTAGTTAGCTTCTTACTTCATGTAGTCTGGAAGTCCTGTCACTTTTTTGGCAGGCATTTTGCTGGCAAGTCCTCCTTCAGAGGCTCTGTTTGTGTTTGTTTAACATTGTGCCCAAAGACCTCCAAGGAGAGGCATGTGTTATTTGATAAGACCTCCAAGAGAAGAGGCAATTGACGGATAAAAGGGATTAGCAGCCAATCCCCCGTTATTCAGTGTGTCGTTCTTTATGCTCGCACTACGTGCTGATGCTTATGAACATGTGCTCTAGATCTTTGTACAGTGTCTGTCAAGTGGAAAAGGATCCCACTTTCTGGATCCCCACGCTTTCTGTGTCATGAGCTCACCCTGGCCAGGGTTAAGAGCTATGAGGTCTCATCCTCATTACCATTTTGATCTGCTCACCCTGACGTTCAATGTTAGTGGTTAAGAGCTATAGATTACCCCTTACAGTTTGGCTTGTTTGTCGAGGTTGATATGACCCCTCTTGACTAAAGCCCACCCATTGTTTGGGCCTCTTGTATGGATATAGTGTGTGATGCTTGTTCACTTGTGCTGGTGTGTTTATCTGCTTTTTGTGCTGGTGTGTTTATCTGCTTTCCTCTTCTCATCTCCATTTCTGTAGGAGTTGTATGGTTGATTTCTGAGGAAGTTGAATGCATGTTAGAGACCTCAACTTAGGGATGTTTGATTGCATGACAACTATTAGGCTCGAGTCTTAGTCTCCCTATTAGTTTGTTGTCTCCCTGGTCTCTGGTTAGGAGAGTGTTTTACCCCTGTTCAGGGGAACTACGTCGCCCTGATTCTCATACCAGATGAGATACGTAGGCAGGAGGTTGCGAGCAATCTCTCCGGGCACCCTTTTTATTTTTTGCTGTGTTGTCTTGTGTGTGTCCACCCTCTCCTTTGTTTTGGCGTGAGTATTTGTTTGTTCAGCGTGGACATGTGAGGTATGTTTATACCTTGGGGGATTTCTTCTGTTATTCATTTGGGGTTCATCTTCGGGGTTCATTTATGACGGTTGTCATTCATATTAGGGTTCATCCTTGGGGTTCATTTGTGACGTTTGTGATGATTATTCACTTGGGGTTCATCTTTGGGGTTCATCTTTGGATATTTGGTTACCTTGTTGGGGTTCATTCTGATAACCTTTTTCTTTGGTGTTCGCTGATTAGCGTTGGTTATTGTTAGGAGTCGGATATAAGTCCATGTATTGGCATTCTGTTTCCTGTTTGTTTGTTATTGTTAGGAGTCAGATATAAGTCCATGTATTGGCATTCTGTTTCCTTGTTTGTCATTGTTGGGAGTTAGGCGTAAGTCCATGTATTGGCATTTTGTTTCCTTTTGAGTGTTTCTTTTGACGTCTCAGCGTCCCTTTTTAGTGTCTTGTTTCGGCGTGCATTAGCCGAGCTACGAGTGCTATGATTCTCCTCTGGATAGAGAAGATACGTAGGCATAGGACGCGATGTCCTAGCGAGCATGTCTCCCTTTTCCCCGAACTACGTTGACTCTGATGTTTGTTTCTGACAAACTACGTAGGCCCAGGATGCAACATCCCGCCGAGTCCATTTCCTCCGTCTTCTTTCTTATTTCACCTGTTTATTATTCCAGTTTGGTGCAGTTTTCTTTGAGCAGTTTATTAGCAACCCCTTTCCTTTCCTTTGAGCTATCTTTTGAGCGTGGATCCCGTCGGGTACGGCAGACGTGAGGGGTGCTAACACCTTCCCCTTGCGTAACCGACTCCCGTACCTTGTAATCTCTGGTCGTAAGACCGTTCCTTTCTCTTTCTTAGGTTAGTCCTGCGCTCCCTTTCCGTCATAGGATGAATAGCGTCGGTGGCGGCTCTGTGTTTTTTCCGCCGGTTGTTTTTCGCGTTGCGACACATATGACTACCACATGTGCGCCTATTTTCAAGCTTCTTCGAAAATATCAGTGGTGTGATTGGTCCGAAGATTGCCAGAAAGCTTTTAATAGTATCAAAGAGTATCTGCTTGAGCGTCTGATTCTGTCTCTGCCTGTTAAAGGAAGACCTTTGATCATGTACTTGACTGTGCTTGATGAGAGCATGAGATCTGTTCTGGTTCAGCAAGACGAATTTGGAAAGAAAAAGTATGCAATTTACTACCTTAGTAAGAAATTCACCGACTATGAGACTCGGTATTCTATGCTTGAAAAGACTTGTTGCGCATTAGCTTGGGCAGCTAAGCGTCTGCGTCAGTATATGTTAAATCATACTACTTGGTTGATATCTAAAATGGATCCAATTAAGTACATCTTTGAGAAGCGTGCTTTAACTGGGAGGATTGGCCGTTGGCAGATGTTGTTATCCGAGTATGATATTGAATACTAATCTCAAAAAGCAATTAAAGGTAGTGTCTTGGCTGACCATTTAGCTCACCAACCTATTGAAGATTATCAGTCAGTGTAATATGATTTTCCTGACGAATAGATTTTGTACTTAAAGATGAAAGGTTGTGATGAACCATTGCTTGAAGAAGGACCAAAATCTGGTTCTCGTTGGGGCATGGTATTTAATGGAGCTGTTAATTCATATAGTAATGGCATTGGGGAAGTGATTATTGCTCCTCAAGGAACTCATTTTTCGTTTACAACTAGATTGAGTTTCAAGTGCACAAACAACATGGCTGAGTATGAAGCTTGCATTATGGGGCTTGAAGAGGCCATTGATCTGAGAATCAAATACCTTGATGTCCATGGAGATTCAACTTTGGTTGTGAATCAAATCAAAGGTGAATGGGAGACGAATCAACCCGGTTTGATACCATATAGAGACTATGCGAGGAGGATTGTAACTTTATTTACAAAGGTTGAGTTTCATCATATCCCTCGAGATGAAAACCGGATGACAGATGCTCTTGCAACGTTGGCTTTAATGATTGTGGTGAATTTTTAGAATGAAGTTCCCAATTTGACTGTGATGCATCTTGATAGGCCAGGTCATGTATTTGCTGTTGAAGAAGTCAAAGATGAAAAACCATGGTACTTTGATATCAAATGTTTCCTCCAAAGTTAGATTTACCCACTTGGTGCATCTTTGAAAGATAAGAAGACTTTGAGAAGATTAGTTGGCAACTTTTACCTGAATAGTGATGTGCTCTACAAGAGAAACTTTGATATGTTTTTGCTCAGATGCGTGGATAGACACGAAGCAGACCTGTTGATGGCTAAAGTCCATGAAGGATCCTTTGGTACTCATTCCAATGGACATGCTATGGCTAAGAATATGTTGAGAGCATGTTACTATTGGCTGACAATGGAATCTGACTGTTGCAAGTTTGTGAAGAAATGTCAGAAGTGTCAAATTTATGCAGATAAGATTCATGTTCCTCAGACACTATTGAACGTCATTTCCTTTCCATGGCCCTTCTCCATGTGGGGAATTGATATTATTGGAATGATTGAGACCAAAGCTTCAAACAAATATGGTTTTATTCTGGTGGCTATTAACTACTTCGCAAAATGGGTTGAAGCGGCATATGATGTAACCAAGCAAGTTATTGTGAGGTTTATCAAGAATCAGATTATATGCCGTTATGGTGTCTCGAGCAAGATCATTACTGATAATGGATCAAACTTGAACAATAATATGGTGGAAGCTCTTTACAAAGACTTCAAGATTGCACATCATAATTCTTCTCGCTACAAACCCAAGATAAATGGGGCTGTTGAAGCTGCAAACAAGAATATCAAGAAGATTATTTAGAAAATGGTCGTGACGTACAAAGATTGGCATGAGATGCTCCCATTTGCTTTGCATGGGTACCGTACATCCGTCCGTACTTCAACAGGGAAAACCCCTTTCTGTCTTGTTTATGGTATGGAGGTTGTGCTCCCCGTGGAGGTTGAGATCCCATCATTGCGTGTCTTGATGGAAACTAAGTTGACAGAAGCTGAATGGTGCCTGACTAGATATGATCAGTTGAATTTAATTGAAGAGAAGAGGTTGACTGCCATGTGTCATGGTCAGTTATATCAGCAAAGAATAAAGAAGGAGTTTGATAAGAAGGTCATACCTCGTGTGTTCAAAGAAGGTAACCTTGTGCTCAAAAAAGATTCTATCTTTTAGACCTGATGTTAGGGGCAAGTGGACCCCTAAAAAGAAAATAACAACTCGCTAAGTTGAAAACCCGAAAGGGCGACTTAGGCAAAAATGAGCGTCTCGGTGGATTGAAAACCCGAAAGGGCGATCCAGGCAAAAGTTAGAGACATAAAACAAACAAAAAATATCCCGATAGATTGAGCACCTCACCTTGGGGCAATCTAGGCAAAAATTAAGGATTATGGCAAGTAATTGCATTCGGTTGGTCCTGATCATTCGAGTAGTTTCAAGCAAGTCGTTTGATTCTGATTCGTTATTCTCAACCGAAGACAAGAGCACAATGGATATTGAAGTGGGTAGCGAAAGTAGCGATCATTGTATTCAATGTAGCCATTTTCCATGTAAATTACCATTTTCAACTTTTTGAAAAAGATATGGAGTCTTGTCAATTATAGACTACCATTCTATTAAATAAAGTTGAGCTTTTTATCCAATTGTTTCTATTCTTATTTATTTCAGCTAAATAAAATTAAATTTTTATGATGATAATTTTGAAATAAATTAAATAAATAAAAATATTTTTTTTTAAAAAAATGAAAGAAATTACTTTAACAAACAGTCGATTTCAGCAAGAAATATCAACAGCAGTCTGAGAACATGTAAGTCTTGAAATGTGAAGCCTTGTTGGTCTTCCCTAAGCAGATCCTCATTTGTCCCCAGTATAGTTGAGTTGGTGATCGGTCCTTTTCGCAAACTTTTTCCAACTAAGTTGTAGGCTCACATCCTCAGTAGTTTGCCTAGATCTTTCGTGCAGAGTTTTATCTCTTGTACTCCCCGGTGGAGTTCATCTTCAGATATGGCATTGTTTATTCTAAGCAGTATTTGATTTGGTCCCCTGCAAGGTTTTCTCCCATTTGATATGGTATTGACCTAAAATTCCCTGCAGAGTTGACAATTTGGATCCTCAGCAGATCTTTTTCTCTTTCCCCTGTCAGGTTTGAGATATTCAAAGCCAGATTATTTATATTCATCCCCATCATTTTTTCTCCAGTTGGTGTTTCCATCCTGTTGAGATTAGCCGAGTGTTGCGGTGGTGATTCAAATTTGTGATATTTGTATCATTTGTGATGTTTTTGTCAGCATAATCATCAAACATATGCATACATATTCATACATCAGATATTTCATTATGCCTTTGATTGCATTTGATTCCTTTATTCTGATCCTCTGCTACGGGGATATTGTTTCCCCATGCAGATTAGGTGTGTCTGTCCTCCTTCAATTGTAGAGTGTCAGCCCCTTAAGCAGAAAGAACTTAACCTTTCTCATTCCCCACTGAGTTATTTCCTCGTGGATGATCATTATTTCAGTTTCCTCCCTAGTTAATTATCTGGATGGAACCACTCCCCTTGAGTATATCCTCATTTGGGTCGAGTCCTTGTTTGACCGTTTCTTTCTAGCTCTTACCTAGATAGATACTTTTGGTCCCTTGAGAGTCTATTCCCAGTAACTGGTAATACTCCTCTCGATTTTTGAGTACTTTACTTTTACCCGGTAAAACTAATCTACTTTCTTTGCTTTCTCCAGCGGAGTCATTTTCACATTTCCCCAGGCAGTCTATCCTTGATGTGTTCATCCTAACCGATGACAGATATTCTCCCTTTGTGGTTTTCTACCCAGTGAGAGGTAGTTGTAATCCCTATTTCATTCCCCAAGAGAGTTAGTACTTGATATGTTCATCTTAACCGATGACGGATTTTCTCCTCTTTGCAGTCTTCTGCCCAGTAACAGGTAGTTGTAAATCCTGCTTTTTCCCTTTGCTGAGTCTATCATTGATATGTTCATCTTAACCAATGACGAATATTCTCTCTTTGGTATTCTATCCAGTAACTGATAAATATAAACCCTATTTTCCTCGGCAGTTTATCCTTAATATGTTCATCCTAATCGATGAAGGATATTCTTCCTTCGAGTTTATCCTTGATATGTTCACTGTAACCAGTGACAGGTATTCTCTCTTTGGTATTCTACCCGGTAACAGGTAGTTGTAAACCCTATTTTTCCCAGCAGGTTATTCTTACCCAGTAACAGGTAATGAACATAACTCTTTCTCCTCAGCGAGTCATCCTTGATATGTTTTCCCTAATCGATAACGGATGTCTCTCTGTCAGAGTACATTATCTTCTTACCCAGTAACCGGTAATAGATAATATACTTCTGGTACTCATGCGTTGAAGTTTATTCTTCCCCGGTTGAGTTTGATTCGAGTATTTCAGTTTTGTTCTGATTTGCCCGTTTCCCCCGCAGATTTCCCTTATCCCCAACCAAGTCCTTCCATTGATTTATTTTCATGGAATTCCTCTCGTGTCTCCAACAGTTTTCAAGTTGTAGCCTGGCATACGCACAACTATTTACCCCCCTAGAGTCTCTGTCTCCCCAGTGAGTTTTCTTTGAGGAATGCATTATGCTTTTATAGACCTTCAGTCTCTCCGGATTCTTTTCCTTGTGACAATATTTTCCCCACAGAGATTATTTTAACATTTCATATCATATGCATCATGAGGTCTCTTAGGGACTAAAATTTGTTTCTATTGTTGTTATTTAAGTCCATTTTACAGAGTTGATACGAAGATCTTAACCTTCACATCCTCAGTTAGAATGTCTTTAAATAGGGGCAGTTGTAAGACCCCAATTTTAACCCTAAGATCCCTTATGTTATCTCATCATATGCATTAGCTTCGGGATCACACATTGGCATCCTCCTTAACCCTCACTCATTGGGTTTGCATTGGGAAAGGTCACCAAGCATATTTGATTGTATCATACTTTTTTTTCATTGTTTACTAACCAAAATGCCAAAAATATATCAATGTATAGTTTGTTGCTTTTGTAGGTAGTGTGTGTGTTCAGCCATGCTCCATCAAGCTCATATCTAGGGTTTGAGACCTTTAATGCAAGGATACTAATCAAGAGATGGTTCACGTTGACTATAGACTCCATACATGGATACTTTCGCGGATGCGACAGCTGCGCTGTCGCATCCGCGAAAAACAACCGGCGGGCAAAATAAAACAAACAAAGCCGCCACCATGTGTTATTTATCCCAAAAGAGGGAAAGGAAACGCTCGAAGTAAACCTGGAAAAGACATGGTCTCGCGACCAGAGAGAGATGGGATCGGGAGTCGGTTATGCGAAGGGAAGGTATTAGCACCCCTACGCATCCGTCGTACTCGACGGGATCCACGCTCAAAAGAAAAGAAGAAAGGTTGCTAAACACTGCTCACAAACTGCACACACACACTGGAAGGAAACACAGATGGAAGAAGAGGGGAACGGGCTCGCTAGGATATCGCATCCTATGCCTACGTATCTCATATGGAATGAGAATCAGAGCTACCGTAGTTCGGCTCACGCACGCCGAAACAAAACACACACACAGACGCTGAGACGTCAAAACAAACACACAAACACAACCTGGAAACCGAATGTCAATCGTTGGACTTACATCAGACTCCAAACAAACAAACACACACAGGAAACTGACTGCCAATCGCTGGACTTACGTCAGACTCCACACAAACAAACACAGGAAACCGACTGCCAATCGCTGGACTTACGTCAGACTCCAAGCAAACAAGAGGTTAACCGGACGCTGAATCGTCAAAAGCAACGAAAAATTTGAACAAACAAACCAACAGGGAGTATGGTACTCGAGCCTGCTAGCTGTCAAGCAAACACACACAAAAAGAAAAAGGGTGCCCGGAGAGATCTCGCACGATCTTCTGCCTACGTACCTCATCTGGTATGAGGATCAGGGTAACGTAGTTCCCCTTAACAGGGAAAAAGCTTCTAACCTAACCAGAGACTGGGAAATGACAAACTAGAAGGGAGCCTGACTCGAGCCTAATAGTTATCATGTAATCCACAATGGCCCTAGGTTGAGGTTTCTATCTAACTTGCACAGGGAGCAAGCTATCCTAAACAGCACAGTCACACATACAAGCACAATAAAGCAAGTACACACACTATATGCACACAATTCGGGCTCATACAAGGCTAGGCTGCAAAAGCAAGCCAACTGGAATGGGGTGTGGTTAGCTCTTAACCCTAACATTGAGAGTTAGGGTGAAGCAGATGAAATAGGAAGTGAGGGTAAGACCTCACAGCTCTTATCCCTGGCCTGGGAGAGCTTGACTCAAATAGAATGTATGGGAGTTCAGAATGTAGGAACTTTTCTCCACCAGTGACTGACACAACATGATCTTGGGTTATTATCCACAATGCATCAACACAAGGTGTGTGAGCAAAGTGAATGACACACTGAGTAGCAGGAGATGGATTACACATCTCTTTTATCTTCCAATTGCCTCTTAAGAGGTCTTTACCTGCTTGGCACAAAAGTAAACATTCACAAGCATTGCCTCTTAAGGAGGGCTTCAGACAGGTGCCTGCCCACATAACAGGACAGGTCTTCCAGACTACATGAAGTCAGAGAAAATATACCTCAGTGGTTAAGCAACCAAGTAAAGCAAAAGCAAGTTCAAAAGAACTCAAAGCAACTTAGGTACCTGTGAAAAATCTAAACTAATCAGTTCAACTGTACAGGCAAACAATCAATAGGCAATAGCAAGCAGACAGACAATGCATTAGGCCACAATGAGCAAAGCACAAGCCATTAGGCAACTTGTTCTCAAAGCCTACAAAACAACTCAATATTAGCCAACATCAATCAAGTAATCAACTCAAATGAATGAGCCACTCCAATCATGGCAATGTGTCTTTGAACCTGAAATCCACAATCTAAACAGTGAGTCCAAACCACTAGGTCAAAGCCTAGGGTCAAAAGTAGGTCAAACATTCAAAACAGAACTTGAAATTTAACATGAATAAACTTCAATCAAATCTTGAAACATTCCAAAAGGTCTCATATCAATATCATTAACCAAAAGCATTTCATGATCAATTTAAGTTCAAGGCAATTTTAAAGCTCAAATGTGACCAACCAGAATGAAAAATCTCAATTAAATCAGAAATGATTCAAATAATTCCAAGAAAATTCATGATCAATCCAAACATTCATAACATGCATCACACAAAAAATCAGGGCAATTGGAGATCATTTGGCATGGCAAACACATCATACAAGTTGAACATCACAAGGTGTGACACAAATTGTCACACCAACTTAGCACATTCATAAAACAGAATTGACAATTAATAAAAATACCAAATCAACACCAAAATGTCAAGCAATGTGTCTAGTTTCAACATGCAAAATTTCAGAAGCATTGGATTAAAGACCAGCATTTCACAACATGATAACCAAGGCAAGGTCAAATATGGACATGTACTCAAACATTGTAGCACCAAAAGATATCCAGCCAAGCACAATTTTGAAATTAATGATAAAAGAATAATAGACAAGATAAGGATCACAATGCAAAAAATTGGAGGTCATTTGGTTGAATTTTCAATTTATTATGAATTTTAGAAGTTCATGGAAGAAATAAAAAATGAAATGGAGCAAGCATGGCAAATATGAAGGAAATAGTGAGAAAATACAAGGCAATGTGAAAATGCTCTCAACCAGACTCGAACCGTGTACATTTTTGAATCCAAATGCGCGCTAACAACCAAACGACAGCGTTTAACCATAAAACCCTAAAATGCGCGCGCTGCATGGCAATTTGAAATCCGCAGGAAATCCATATGCGTTTCCCAGCAGAATCCGCAGGAAACTGGAAAATGCATGAATCTCTTGAAGAACACGATGAAGATCATGAAGATCTTCATCCAACTTTTCCAGATTTTTTCAAAAGTTCCAGAAATGAAAAGTGAGCACAGCACTTGAATCACCAGGTCATGTACATGCAAGATCCACAAATCATTCATGCAAAAACATCAAAATATGCTTGGATCGAAGGAATTACAAATCATCATCAAAACTTTAATTACATGTAACTTTGTGTATAATGCATCATTTTACTCGATTCAAAGCTCAGATTTATCACCATTCAAAGATCTTCACAACTAGCATAATGGATTGGAAAATTAAAGAGGTCGAAAAACCAATCTCTTGATGAACAGAATTGAAATCACTTGCTTCCAAGCCTTGCCACGCTTCAATCCTTCTCCAATATGCTTCTTGTAGTAAATGATGATGAACTGGAAGCTTGAATGCACATGAATCTAGCTCAATATTCAATTGCCATGGATGCTCCAAGCTATGAACATGAATAATACAGCCATGATTTCCTCTGAATTCTTGTCCAATTCTACTCAATTATGCTTCATGATGATGAATTAATCAATGAAAAGTGCTTAAGTTTGAAGAATTTTGGAAAAAATGTGAGAGAATTTTTTTGAGAATTTGGTTGAATCTAGATCTGAAATGTTAATTCTGAGCAAAACAATTATGATTAAGCATATATACCTCATGCTAATCATGTTTAAGAAATGTTTAGGGCAAATGCAAATGTGATTAGTGAGTTTTGTGGTGCTTGTGCAAAAATGCAATTTCCATCTCATGCACCCCCATGCACGTGAACAGTGCATGTTCTGGCCCAAAAATGGCTTAAAATGATTCAATGCACACTTTTGAATTGGTTTGATATGCATATGTTCAACCAAAATGAGTTTATGAAATTTTCCCCAAAAATCTTCATGAATGCACCAATGATCATGCAATGAGATTTCATGCCAAGTGATAGTATGCTTGGAAAATACATGTTACAAGGATCAAAGTGCAAAAAGAACCACTCAAATTGGAGTTTTGGTTTGAAAGTTATGCTCATTTGAAGTTTAAACCACACTTTGCCATGATTGGACCATATCTCCTCAACCACACACGAGAAATCCATGATCTTGGACTTTTTGGAAATGGGAGAGAAAGATCTTAAACTTTCATGTTGGACAAAATTTCATTTGAAGCTTTCTTGATGATGTAATCTTGAGTTGAAGTTGGTCCAAAACCTTTCCATTTTTGGAAAGTTCAAATTACAGGTCACTTGCTATTTTTGGAAAGTCTTGATCTGACTTCAAATTCTTCAATGTTGATGTTTGAAATGTCAAATGAGACTTGTTTGAACATGAATGAGGCATATCTAACCACTTCCCACCTCCAAATTCACAATTGACTGTGCAGTTGACTTCTGTTGACTTTTGTGGGCCTCAAATGATTTGATCATGGACTGATGCATTCTGAGCCTTCAACCCTTGCTGGGATAACTCCCCCATGAAACCCTAGCCTATACAAGCTCAATAAAATCATATGAAGATCTCCATCTCAATAAAGACCTTATCTCCTTGCAAAACCCTGACTGTTAGGATGCAACTGATTAGGGTTGACCAGAGGTCAAAACCCTAATCCCAAGGAACATGATCAGGCACAATGAACCTCTTGGTGATGATAAAACCATGATGATGGTGATATACTCTGGCAAATAAGATAACACTCATCCTCCTTGAGGAATCAATAAACCCTAATTAAAGCACAAACCTTCAGATGGCTAGTGATCAATTCATGAGACTCTCAAGCTAGAATCTTTTAACCTTTCTATCTTCTGAGCAAGACTTAGGAGGATGACTTCTTATTATCAGATGATATGCAATATGCAATGCCTAATGTCCTAAAACATGAAATGCAATGTGCTAAGCTAGTCCCAAGAGAGGAGGGCAAATTTTGAGGTGTTACAGCTGCCCCTATTCAATCCGCTGTGAACCTGTCGATATGAATAGCCTCGGCTTTCAGATGATCAGGGTGAAGAGTGATTGAATACCAAGAACAGACGAACAATTTGCGCTCCGCTGGGAAAATAAATAACAATGCCTGTCAGAATCGGCAAAGAAGCGATCTCGAAAGAAGAATCTGTCTGGTACGGAGACAGTCGTCCTGAATACCGAAACGGAACGTTGACCTGGATACCAAAATAAATGGTAACACAGGAACCATCATGGCCTGAACGCCGCTCATCAGTCTGAATTGTGCATCGGAACATGAGAGTATTGATGTCGGTCTGATCACCGGAAATCTGGTCTGAACACCACTTCGATCTGAACATCGGAAAACTGGCCTGAGTGCCACAAGTACTTCGACCTGATCGTCGGAAACTTCCTCGATCTGAAAATTGGAAAGTTGGCCTGAAAACCCACCTCGGCCTGAACACCGGAAACTTGGCCTGAATGCCACAAGCTGCATCGATCTGAACTTCGGAAGCTTCTTCGATCTGAAAATCGGAAACTGGTCTGAAAACCCACTTCGGTCTGAATACCGGAAACTTGGCCTGAATGCCACAAGCTGCATCGATCTGAACTTTGGAAGCTTCTTCGATCTGAAAATTGGAACTGGTCTGAAAACCCACCTCGGCCTGAACACCGGAAACTTGGCCTGAATGCCACAAGCTACATCGATCTGAACTTCGGAAGCTTCTTCGATCTGAAAATCTGAAACTGGCCTGAATGCCACTTCGGTCTGAATACCGGAAACTTGGCCTGAATGCCACAAGCTGCATCGATATGAACTTCGGAAGCTTCTTCGATCTGAAAATCTGAAACTGGCCTGAATGCCACTTCGGTCTGAATACCGGAAACTTGGCCTGAATGCCACAAGCTACATCGATCTGAACTTCGGAAGCTTCTTCGATCTGAAAATCGGAAACTGGCCTGAATGCCACTTCGGTCTGAATACCGGAAACTTTGTCATGCCTGTCAGCATCAGCAGAAATAAAGGATATTGATAAATGAGGCGGAACGCGTGCCAACGACCCATGCTGGGGATAACAAGCCATGAGCATGCTATCCTCTATTCAACCCTAGCAGACGAACAATTTGCGCTTAGCTGGGGATTTTTCTCTCTTTACTTTTTTTCCTTTGAACCCCAAAACTTCTTTGATTATCATTTCCATCTCCGCCCGACAGAAACTTTTCCTCCAATATCGCACTACTGGGGAGTACTGTTGATTCACATCACGATGCCAAACTCTTCGGAGTAACATTTTCACCCTCTGGCGAAACCACCTCTCAAACAGTAACCACGGCTTGAGACTAGCTTATGCTTGCAATGCTGATGCATGCTGCTGATTTTTATTAGCGTAATGCTCCATAATTATGGAAATGCTACGCAATTAGCTATGCAATATGCTATGCTTATCTACATGATGAATGCATAAAAAGTATCCCCCTCAAGGGACTCTTCTGAGGAGCTCGAGGCATTCTGCTGAGGAATTCGACAACACTCCAATCTCCACCCTACTGGGGAATAGCACTGCTGCTGGGAAATAGGCCACCCTTACCAGGGATGACCTCCACTGAACCCGATCCACTCGGGGATTTCGCTGGGGAAGAAACCACCAACGCACTCTGTGGGAGAAACAACAACCTTTGACTTGCTGGGGGAAAAACTAGCCACGGACACCTCCGCTGGGGAAATAGCAACCTTCAGGCCTGGCTGCTGAGGAAACACCGATCTAAAACCTGCTGGGGAGATAACCATCCCGACCCTGCTAGGGAAGACACAGACCTTGAATCTGCTGGGGAGGTAACAATCCCAACTCTGCTTGGGGAAACAAGGAAAGTCTGGCACAGAACACCCGTCGACTCGTCGAACCCTGGTATTCCACATCTAAGCCCAGTATCAGCTTTCCACTTTTGAGAGCTCTCAGACTCGTCTGGACTTTTCTGATTCATCACCTTGTATTCTCAACTTCTCCATACTCCACGGAGATCGAACCCTCTGGATTCATACAAACTTTCCAGTCTTCAGACTTTGAAGAGTCTTCTTGATTAATCTCCAAGATCATCGCACGTCTTTCGTCATCTTTTCACCACTCCTCAGTCCCTTGTCCCTAATTGGACTCCATGGGGATCTTTTGTCAAAAGCTTCACATCACAACCTGCAAGTGAGTGAAAATATCTAACAGCACCTGCAAAAGAGATCGTTAGACAAAACGTGCCCCAGGCGTGCCAAAATTTCAACACTTGGGTCACTCAACCTTCCGAATAAGATTTCAAGCTTTCAATCTTATAAACATGCATTGGAAGGGACCTGTATGTCTTAAAATGCAAAGATTCTTTATCACAAACAATGGGATGTTTTTGCAATCAAAGCGGTAATGAAAACAAAAACAAAATTATTTGACTGAATATGCATTTTATTAATTGAAAAGGTGTGGCTCATGAATGAGCAATACAAAGGAAGCAATTCCTGAAAAGAGGTAATCACGCACAAAAGGAAAAATCTATCCTAATGGCAATGTGAACCCGTGACCTCATCGAGTTCCATCTCGGTTACACCCTGTCGCATTACGCGAAAAACCGGCGGGAAAAGAAGAACAACAGAGCCGCCACCGTGCGTTATTTATCCCAAAAGAGGGAAAGGAAACGCTCAGAGTAAACCTGGGAAAGACATGGTCTCGCGACCAAAGAGAATGGGTTCGGGAGTCGGTTATGCGAAGGGAAGGTATTAGCACCCCTACGCATCCGTAGTACTCTACGGGATCCACGCACAAAAGGAAGGAAAATTGGTTGCTAAAACACTGCTCAAACACACACACACTGGCTGAAAAAGACACAAGAAAACAAGACTGAAACTGACTCGGCAGGATATCGCATCCTGGGCCTACTTAGTCTATCAGGCATAGACATCAGAGTCGAAGTAGTTCGGACTGGGGAAACGACACATGCTCGCTAGGATATCGCATCCTATGCATACGTATCTTCTCGGACGAGAGAAGAATCAGAGCATTCGTAGCTCGGCTGACACGCACACAAACAAAACACAGGCAAAGGCAAACGTGGAGCCTGAATGCCAATCACTGGACTTACATCAGCATCCGAACCAAAACACACCCACACTGGAACCCGAATGCCATTCGATGGACTTACATCAGCTTCCAAGCACACAACAACATAACAAGTTAATAGGGAGTCGGGGACTCGAGCCTATAACTGTCAAGCACACACTCAAACAAACAGACAACAAATTGCTAAGGAGTCAGGCACTCGAGCCTAGCAACTGTCAAACAACACACAAAAAGAAAAAAAGGCGCCCGGAGAGATCAGCTCATCTCCTGCCTACGTACCTCATCTGGTATGAGGATCAGGGCGACGTAGTTCCCCTACGCAGGGAAAAAAGAAGGACTAGCCTAACCAGATAACAGAGGGAGACACAACACTAGGGAGACTACGACTCGAGCCTAGATGTTGTCATGCAAAATCGTCCCTAAGTTAAGGTTTCTAGCTAACTTGCACAGGAAGCAAGCCTATCCTAAACATGACTTGCACAGGAAGCAAGCCACACCAAACCTAACTTGCACAGGAAGCAAGGGTCTCGATTGCAACTAGGGCAAGAGAAAGGGGAGGTCTCAATCACAACGAGGGTGAGAGAAAAGAATTAGTGTTAGTTGTTAGTCAAACTCGACAAGACATCGCATCTCGTGCCTACGTATCTCATCTGGACATGAGAATCAGAGTTGCCGTAGTTCGGCTGAACTATTTCTGTTGGTTTGTGTCTTTTAAGTGGACAACGTCACTGCACAATCTACCTGATGCTCGACCTTGAGAGACTTACTCATCTGTAGTAGAAGGAGTTGACGTATCCTTAAGAGGGGATGATGTTTGTTTGTGTTTTATGAAAGCTCAAGCAAGAAAGGAAGTCCTATACGAAGGAACCGTGCTACCTTAATTGACATGCAAACGAGACTACGCGGAGTCTAACAAACCTAGGGGATACAATCACACCACACAAACATACACAAGCACATACAGCATAAAATAGACACACCAACAAGGGGCTCAAACATGGGTTAGGTTTTAGTCGAGGGGTCATATCAACCTCAACAAACAAACCTCTGGAACTGGGGTGAAGGGTGCTCTTAACCTTGCCATTGAGGGGCTAAGGTGAAGCAGATGAAAGGAGATGAGGGGTGTGCCTCATTGCTCTTATTCCTGGTCAGGGAGAGCATTTGACAAGAATGTGTGGGTTCAGAAAGTGGGAACCCTTCTACACATTTGATACTGACTCAACTGTACAATTGTACAAGATCTTGGGTTTGTATCTGCAATGCATCAACACAGTGGTGTGAGCAAAGCAGAAGACACACAGAATAGCAGGGGATAGGTTGCTTATCCCTTGGTTCTGCCAATTGCCTCTTCACTTAGGAGAACTTTCATATGTACAGGGACAAATTAAACATACACAAACATTGCCTCTTAAGGAGGACTTCAGACAGTTGCCTGGCCAAGTAACAGGCCAGGTCTTCCAGACTACATGAAGATTAAGGGATATACCTCAATGCAAATTGCTTATACAAGCAAAGCAAAGCAAAAAGTTCACAAGGAACTAAGCAACTAAAAGCACCTGAAATAGTCAAGCAGATGTTAGTATGCAACTCAAAAGTTTAAGCAAAAGGAAGTAGGAATGAACAGTTAAATCAACAGACAAATGTGCAAAAGCACAAGACCCAAATCATATGAGTCAAGCCACCTACAAAACAAAGGTTAGCTCATGATAAACAAATAAGCTTAATCAACTTGCAAAAAGTTTCTTTGAAGCATTTGTAGCTCAACCTGAAACAATGAACTCAAACATAAGCCAGGAGACCCCTAGGACAAGCCTAGGGTCAAAAATAAATGAAAAAGTCAAAACAGCAGATGAAAGTCAACCAAAATCAAGTTCAAACATTTAAGAAGCAAACTCAATTGGTCCCACATTCATATCATTCATCATCATGATTTCATAAGCAAAGGAAGTCAAAGCATGGCAAATGAAAGCTCATAGAAGTCAACAGCAAGACTTAGCTCAAAACAAATCATAATCAATTCCAAAAATCATCAAATAATTCATGATCAATCATAATCCATAACATGACATGCATATAAAATTTCAGCTCATTTGGATCATGGGAAGATAGTCAATGAAAATCAGAAATTCAAAGCAAGTTTAAGCATGCTCAAAGAGGTCAAACAAACATGTATCAACTTCAAAAATTCATAAATCAGTGATAACATATGAGAAATGAATGGGATCAACACTATGACAAAGATTAAGATGTCTACTACTCACATGTAAAATTTCATGATCATCCAATAAAGTATGAGAATTTCCCAAATGGAATGTCAAGACGTATCACACAAAGTCAACATTTGACTAGACAGGGGGGGAAAATCCCAAACAATTAGGAAATGGCATAATTAATTCCAAGAAACTTCACACATAAACTAGACATATAAGAGAAGGCTCATGCAAAAATTCACATTAATTGGAGGTCAGGAAGCATGTCATCAAAAATCATGAAATTGCATAACATTGGTGTGACACAAATTGTCACACCCTAGTTCAAAAATTCATAACTCAGCAACCAAATAAGATAAATTCAATAACTCTACATCAAAATAACCATGGATGAGTGTAGATTAAGCACAAACAATTTCAGGGTCATTGGATATATCCTCATTATTTCACAATTGAATTGGTAAAGGGTACAAAATATGCATACATGTCAAAAACCCTAATGCCATTAAAAATCCAGCCATCCAAAAAATCAGCAAAAATCATGATAAAAAAGTAGACATCAAACAGGACATGATGCAAAAATTTTCATGAATTTTGGAATTAAAATGCATGAGATGTGATTTTTGGAAGATGAGGTAACAATTTGGAACAAATGAGCAAAATAAACATGATTCAATGGTCAAAGTGGTTGACCGGTGGCAATTTCGTGAATATCACACCAACTAAACCAAACGCATCGTTTTAATGGGACACATGAAATGTTGTAATTGGTTGCTCAATGGAACAGTGTTAGGGCATGCAGAAAATTCAAACAACAACAGCCAATCGCGTGAGAAATTCTGGGCAACAACAGTGTTTAGGGTTTTAAAACAGTGGCTTCATCTTCATCATTCATCATCAACGAATTTCAAACAGAGTTTCTCAAACAGCATGGCAATGCAACAGTAATATTCATGCAATCACAATACAAACAACAGTCAAACACATTCACAAGCTCATAAATTTTCTGGGCAGATCCTCGGGTTTACTACTGTAAAGCTTCATCTTCATCATTCAAGCATGAAAAAATTAAATCGCCCAGAACATGAAATTAGCCATACCAATCGAACAAACCAACTTCAAACATTACAAATCCATCAACCAATGGCATTGAAACACACTGAATAACATGCATCGAGCAAAAATCAACAATGAACACCAAACTTCATTTCCAGATATTTTACTCAATATTCAACCATTTCATGTGATTCAAGTTGCATTATAACCAGCAAGGCAAGATCTAACAGAAACATGGCATGGATTAGAGAAAAAAGAGAATCGAAATCTTACTTGGTTGTGAAGAAACTTGAGAAGCAGTGGTTGTTTTGGAGATGTAGGCTCAAACAGATGAAGCTGATGGTTGGTATTGATGTACACTTGAAGCAATTTAGCTCAGCAAGGCTTGGAATCTTTCAAATCGATTTTCACCATCGTTGGAGCTTTGGAAAAAACAGAACATGAGGGTGCTGCACAGCTCGGGTTTGATGCTTCAAATTGCTTCCAAATGTTGGCCAGGTGATGAAAGAACCAATGGATGCTCGGGCTCTTTGGAGTTTTAGCAGAAAAAATGCAAAGTGAGAAAATGGAAATTGAGAGAGAATGAGAGTTTCTGTATGATTGAGGCTGCAACTAGGGTTGAAATGTGCAGAAAATAACTTTAAATACTTCTGTTTTGCATTGCTAATGAAGATGCTAATCAAGGTCATCCCAAATGAAGCAACTTTGCCATTTGCTAACTTTCCACCATATGCACATGGGGTGTGTGGTCTGGCCGAGTTTGGGCCTTGGACATGCTTCAAATATCATCTCAAACAAGTCCCAATTGGCCACAAGTGTTAAAAATGACTAAATCAAAAAGTCAATTTTTCAACATACTTGAATTTAATTAAGGAAAGTCCAAAAATGCCATTTTGCATGGTGTGGTTTTGGTACATGAGGCATGCATTTTTGGAAAGAGGGGAACAAATAGAGCTTGTAGGAAAAAACCCCACCAAAATTGGCCAAATGGTTCATGAGATATGGCCTTTTGAAGTTCAAGAAATTTTGAAATTGATTTGATCACATCTTGCCAACCATACATGGGATTTGAGAGTTCTTGGACTTTTTGGAAATGGGAGAACAAGATCTTCAACTTTCATGTTGGGCAAAAATTCATTTGAAGCTTGTATCATGATATAAGCTTAGGCTCAAGAAGTTTCCATTTTTGGCAGTTAAAATTACAGGTCCAGTTTCTATTTTTGGAAATTTTCTGATTGGCTTCAAATTCTTCAATGATATTGTTTGCCATGATATATGAGGCCTATTGGGACATGAATAAGCTCTCTCAAACCAAATCCATCCATCAAAACCATAAAATCAGCCACAGTTGACCAAGTTTGACTTTTTAGGGTTTCTGACTGATTGTGCATTGAATGATGACTTCTGAACATCCAATCTTTGACCTAAACACTTCAAATGGATCCCCAAGTCATGAGAACATGTTGGACCAACCCTAGGGCCTTGGCTCCTTGAGAATTGTGCTTGCTTGCTTGGTTGACTGATCTCTTGATCAGTTTGACCTAATTCTCTTGATGATCTTGCACTTGAGGCAAATGGGACAATGCAATGCTATGCAATGGACCATGATATGCTATGACCTAATATGAAAATGTATGTACAATGATAGGTGCAAATTTGAGGTGCTACAGCTGCCCCTATTCAATCAGCTGGGAACCCGAACGGATGATAGCAATTGCTGTCAGACTTTCAGGGTAAACAGGGATTGAATACAAAAGAACCGTAGAAATTTGCACCAACTGGATATAATACAAGAATGTCTGTCAGGATCGGCAAAGAAACAGTCTTGAAAGAAAAATCCGTCTGGAACGGAAAAAGAAATCGGCCTGAATACCGAAACGGAGACGTCGACCTGGATACCAAAATAAATGGTAACACAGGAATAACCAAGGCCTGAGCGCCGCTCGTCAGTCTGAATACTGAGCACCGGTGCATGAGAGATTTGATGTCGATTTAGAACATCGGAAATTGGCCTGGACGCCACTTCGGTCTGAACACCGGAAAATTGGCCTGAGTGCCATAAGTACATCGACCTGATCGTCGGAAACTTCTTCGGTCTGAATACCGGAAAAAACATAAGTACATCGACCTGATCGTCGGAAACTTCTTCGGTCTGAATACCGGAAAAAACATAAGTACATCGACCTGATCGTCGGAAACTTCTTCGGTCTGAATACCGGAAAAAACATAAGTACATCGACCTGATCGTCGGAAACTTCTTCGGTCTGAATACCGGAAAAAACATAAGTACATCGACCTGATCGTCGGAAACTTCTTCGGTCTGAATACCGGAAAAAACATAAGTACATCGACCTGATCGTCGGAAACTTCTTCGGTCTGAATACCGGAAAAAAACATAAGTACATCGACCTGATCGTCGGAAACTTCTTCGGTCTGAATACCGGAAAAAACATAAGTACATCGACCTGATCGTCGGAAACTTCTTCGGTCTGAATACCGGAAAAAACATAAGTACATCGACCTGATCGTCGGAAACTTCTTCGGTCTGAATACCGGAAAAAACATAAGTACATCGACCTGATCGTCGGAAACTTCTTCGGTCTGAATACCGGAAAAAACATAAGTACATCGACCTGATCGTCGGAAACTTCTTCGGTCTGAATACCGGAAAAAACATAAGTACATCGACCTGATCGTCGGAAACTTCTTCGGTCTGAATACCGGAAAAATTGGCCTGAGTGCCAAAGCGTGAATTGGTTTGTGTTCCAAAACACTCAACATCCTGAAGAGGGCTAGAAAAGCAGTCTTGTTAAAGGATGGACATTCGATTCCACAAGAAATACGAATCTTACTCGACTGGGGAGGACGACTTCGACCCAAGAGCGCATGAGGCGTATTATCTATAGCCGTCAGAACGTAGATAATAACCTCGCATGGAAGATTATCCATAACCGGGTTGTAGGTTGTTAAATGAATAATCGACCGACATCATCCTGAAGAGAGCGAAGGCAAACTTGTTAAAGGATAAACATTCGATTCCACAAGGAATACGAATCTTACTCTGTTGGAGATAACAATCGAAAGATTGACCAAAGAGTGCATGAGATATATTATCTATAGCCGTCAGAACGTAGATAATAACCTCGCATGGAAGATTATCCATAACCGGGTTGTAGGTTGTTAAATGAATAATCGACCGACATCATCCTGAAGAGAGCGAAGGCAAACTTGTTAAAGGATAAACATTCGATTCCACAAGGAATACGAATCTTACTCTGTTGGAGATAACAATCGAAAGATTGACCAAAGAGTGCACGAGATATATTACCTATAGCCGTCAGAACGTAGATAATAACCTCGCATGGAAGATTATCCATAACCGGGTTATAGGTTGTTAAATGGATAAACGACCGAAAAGAAAGGCATCGGTACCAGGACTAGGTATGCAAAGATGACCAATCAAAAGAGGATGAAGTTGCCAACTCGGAGCAAATATCCAAAAGGAAAGGGAAGGCCCAATGGGGACAATACTGCTTGATCAAGGCAAGTATCCAAAGGGGACAAGACCATTAATACCACAAAGAGGGGATTACATCTACCGGTTTGTAGGCAGAAAACCACGGAAAAGTAACCAGTCATCATCGGGATGAGCACAAAGGGTTAACTCCAACAAGGGGAGAATGTGGGATTTTACAACTACCAGCTAGTGGGTAGAAAACCACAAAGATAGGACTTACAACTACCGGTTCGTAGGTAGAGGCCAAAAATTCCGCTAAGGATAAGATGAATGAGTGCCGGTTAGTGAGCGACTATTCATTTATGCCCCAGGGAAGCACGGGAGACAGCCAACAGGAAGCCAATTTAGGATCGATCCAAAAAGGCAGACTGAAACAAGACTCATCCTAATGAGGAAAGAACTCAATAGGGAAAACCCATCCCGTGTAGGGAGGGAACGGAAGCAACCGTCATCCACGAGGATGTATCTCAGTGGGGAAATGGAAAGAAAGGATAGACACTTTTTGCTTAAGGGGTTGACTCTACATGGAGAGATCAGACACACCCACATCTGCTAGGGGAGAATCTACTGGAGAGATTCTTATCACCAAACAGCAAGAGACAACAATCAACAGATACACGGCAACAGCTGCAACATGAGTATCCAAATGCTATGATTATGCATGTATGCATTCTACCTAAAATGTATGATGAATGCTGACAAACAGACATGTAAACACACAGGTTCAGGAATCAACCGCCCGGTACTACTCTTCTTCCATAGGGAAGGCCAAAAACACCAGAGAGCAAACACGATCTGCTGGAAACCGGGATATCAGGGAACGACACCATCCTGCAGGGAGAGGAGAAGACTGCTCTGCTGGAGAGAGGAAAGCTAACGTCTTCAGTAAACACTCTGTTTGGGGAACTGCCCCACAATAGTATTTCAACAGCAACCTTGCTGGGAATGCCCCACGGTAGGGCTCAAACAAACCTATACTGGAAATGCCCCAGAATAGGGCTAACAGGGATCTGGAGGAAGAATGTTGTATTGCCGGGAACATGAAGATAAACAACTTCAACCAACACTGCACTGAGCAACCTCGCTGAGGAGAAACCATGAAAATGTTCTGCAGGAAAAAGATACAGTCATGCTCGAGATACGAACAATTGTCTTACCTGTTGGTAATCATACCACCCTCGGGAGAGCACTGCGGATCTCCTAAGTATCCTTCCATCATTGTGAACGTTCACTTTGTTTAAGAACAATTTTTTTTGAAAAATTTGTTTATTTTGAAAAACAATGATACTTTATCAATTAAAACATGCAAAACATTTGTTGAGTTGAAAACAAATAAGAGTGCAAATAATTGGATAAAAGCTCAAATAGATGTAATGGAATGGTAGTCTGCAAAGGGCGAGACTCCATAGATCTGTACAAGTTTGAAATCGGTGATATATATTGGAGAGGGCTACATTGAACATAATGACCTTTCCTCTACCATTCTGAATTTTCGATGTATTCGGAGCTTCAGTCGACGATGAATCGAGAATTCCTGACGGATGACAGATGTACAGCACAGTCTTGTCAAGATGCAGTTACTTGCCAAATCCCTAATTTTTGCCTAGATTGCCCCAGTGTGAGGTGATCAATCTAGCGGGATGCAAATTCCCTTTTTTTTCAATGTCTCTGACTTTTGCCTGGATCGCCCTTTCGGGTTTTCAATCCACCGAGACGCTCCTTTTTGCCTAAGTCGCCCTTTGGGGTGTTCGACTTAGCGAGCTGTTTTGCTTTTTTTTTTCTTTTAGGCGAAGTATTTCTTAACTGCATCAGAATTCACAGGACGAGTGAACTTCTCCATCCATTGTTGTAAGTGTCAAAACATTGCCTGAAAAGGCTCTCTTGACAACATATGGACATTCATAGCTTGGGGGTTCACTTGCCCCTGGAATCGAGCACGAAAGACAGGACTTTCTTGAGCATGAGGTCCCTCGGAACACACGAGGCTTGACCTTCTTGTTGAATGCTTTTTCACTCTCTGCTGATATGACTGACCATGACACATGGCAGTTGATCTCTTCTTCTTGATCGAATTCAGCATCAGTCAACTTGGGACTTTGAGGGTGCTATTTTTCTTTTGTTTTCTTTTGATTTTGCTTTTGATTTCTTTTGATTTTGCACCCTCTTTTCCTTCTTTTTTTTTGTTTTATTGTTTGTTTTTTTTTTTTTTGTTATGCCCCAGTTGGCTGTTCTGCTGATTCTCGAAATGCAGCTGAGTGATCTTCTTTTCTTGCTCAAGAAGTCGGGAAATACCGTCAGGAATTCCTTCAACATCATCTTCGTTTGCTTCGAATACAGGGAATTCAAAATTGGGAGATGACGTCCGATCACTATGTTCAATGGGTTTGAGAAACAACCTGCATAAAAATTTTGAGTATAAAAAGCACTTTGAAAATCAAACAAGACAATCGTTATGCTGATGAAAAGATTGCTTTTATTCTTGTTTTTTTTTAGGTTTTTTTGGTGATCACCAATTTCATGCAAAAAGCGAAAAGGGAAAACAAATGGAAAAACAAATGTTTAACATGAATTTATTTGAATGAAAATATCATTGCACAAAAATGTTGCCAACAATGTCATCACTTCTCCTTTTGGCATGGGAGAAGGGTTTTTAAACAAAGTGATTATTACAAAGACTTATGAACAACTGTAGGAACGCCCACAGTGACCCAATTGTGATAGATCCCACCGGGGATGACAACCGTCAGTATCTCTTGCATCAGCAGCTTCTGTTTTCTGAACAACCCTTCTGAAAAAAGTCGGCGCCAGCCCAGGACTTGTTATCTTCAAGCTTGATTAACACGGGGACCTAAATCCTCCAAGATCAGAATGCCTGACCTCACAAGGTCTTGAACCTTCATCTTCAGCTGGAAACAACTATCCACATCATGACCAGGAGCACCCGAATGATACACACAATGTTGTTCAGGCCTATACCACCACCGAGGGTTGACGGGTATGGGCGGCGGGTCTCTGGGAGTAATCAAGTTCCGCTCTAACAGAGAGGGATACAGTTCGGCGTAGGACGTGGGGATTGGATCAAAAATGATCTTCTTCCTCTCATTACTTGTACCAGCTTGATTACCATTGTGAGGCTGGGAAGCCTGCCGCTGAGGACGATGTTGCTGACGCTGATGCTGCTGAGCTGATCTTCTCTGTTGCTGTTGAGGTTGAGTTGCTGGAATAGTCACAGCAGCAGCCTGACGATACTGTCCTCTGTTCACACTCCTCCGACGGTGCACAGCATTTGTTTCAATCTCTCCCCTTTTGGGTGCCCCAGAGTATAGCTTCTTAGAATTTGAAGAGTTTGAAGAGCCAGGATGGCGGACCGGAGCGAGGGTTGCTCTGACATTAACAGTCTCTGCAGCAAGAGGCTGTTCACTGATTCTGATCCCCTTCAATTCATCACCCACGACATAGTCATCGACGAGAATAGTGACAGCAGCATTCTCATGAACGGGTACATCCACTGGTGGAGCACGGTGGACCGGTGGAATCACAGCTTCCAGTCTCTGGGCTAAGGCACGCAGCTCCTCTTGCCCCTGAACAACTCCTTGCATCATTGTCATGAACTGGGCCATGTTCGCCCTCATCTCAGCCAACTCAGTCTGAACCTGATCCATACTTCTTTGATGATTGAGTCTGGTCGCGATGCGGACGGTGATCAACAATCCTGTCTCAGTCAAAACCCAAAGTGAGAAGTCACGTCCCCAAACATGTCTGTAACGCAAGGATGATATGTACATGATATGCGTATGATGCGGATGCTATTTTATCATGAATGATCCTGAAAAGGATATGCGTATGCGAGTTAACTTTTTCATGCATTACTATTTTTTTGGAAAATAAACATGCTATGATGCAAATGATGGCGCCAAGACTGGCAGGAACTGGCATCTGAGGAACCATCTGAAATCCCAAAATCATCTGAGGAGCTGGCATCTGAACCCAAGTCTGGAGAACTGAGTCACCATCTGAGCGAGTACCCTCAAATTCAGCCCAAGGATCCGAAATAAACGGAATCCTCCGATCAATACCAGGGTCAAACCTTCGGCGTCCAGAAATATAACTCGTAGTCACTATCAGTACCAGGAGTCACCAACTGTACCTGTTAAAATGATCAAACCCTTCCCCACTCACGGGTGTCGTCTAGGCCAGGGTAAGGTCGAGAGAAACGCAGCATAAATAACCTTTCGCAGAATATCATCCTGTGCACACCCGATGTATGCACCGATAATATCCCACCAGGGTCTGAACTGCTCGTGATATCAATGTTCCGCTAAGTGGCGCAATACCACTCGCTTCCCACGAATCACTCTATTCCTAGGTTTCCTAGATTTCACTCATAGCCTGGGTATTGGGCCTTTTACCTCGAGTAACTCCCACCCCAAACAGAGAAACACAGCCAGATGAACAGATGAATATGAATGAATGCAAACATTAATGCAAATAATAAATGCAAACAGTAAATGCAAATATATACAAAGAATGCAATAAAACAGCATAAAGCAACCAAAGCCCTAACCTAGAGAGCGCTAGGAGAGACTCGCTTAGGGAAGATGGACCAGCACAGGTCAACTTCTCTTACATCCCCAGCAGAGTCGCCAGCTGTCGCATTACGCGAAAAACCGGCGGGAAAAGAAGAACAATAGAGCCGCCACCGTGCGTTATTTATCCCAAAAGAGGGAAAGGAAACGCTCAGAGTAAACCTGGGAAAGACATGGTCTCGCGACCAAAGAGAATGGGTTCGGGAGTCGGTTATGCGAAGGGAAGGTATTAGCACCCCTACGCATCCGTAGTACTCTACGGGATCCACGCACAAAAGGAAGGAAAATTGGTTGCTAAAACACTGCTCAAACACACACACACTGGCTGAAAGAGACACAAGAAAACAAGACTGAAACTGACTCGGCAGGATATCGCATCCTGGGCCTACTTAGTCTATCAGGCATAGACATCAGAGTCGAAGTAGTTCGGACTGGGGAAACGACACATGCTCGCTAGGATATCGCATCCTATGCATACGTATCTTCTCGGACGAGAGAAGAATCAGAGCATTCGTAGCTCGGCTGACACGCACACAAACAAAACACAGGCAAAGGCAAACGTGGAGCCTGAATGCCAATCACTGGACTTACATCAGCATCCGAACCAAAACACACCCACACTGGAACCCGAATGCCATTCGATGGACTTACATCAGCTTCCAAGCACACAACAACATAACAAGTTAATAGGGAGTCGGGGACTCGAGCCTATAACTGTCAAGCACACACTCAAACAAACAGACAACAAATTGCTAAGGAGTCAGGCACTCGAGCCTAGCAACTGTCAAACAACACACAAAAAGAAAAAAAGGCGCCCGGAGAGATCAGCTCATCTCCTGCCTACGTACCTCATCTGGTATGAGGATCAGGGCGACGTAGTTCCCCTACGCAGGGAAAAAAGAAGGACTAGCCTAACCAGATAACAGAGGGAGACACAACACTAGGGAGACTACGACTCGAGCCTAGATGTTGTCATGCAAAATCGTCCCTAAGTTAAGGTTTCTAGCTAACTTGCACAGGAAGCAAGCCTATCCTAAACATGACTTGCACAGGAAGCAAGCCACACCAAACCTAACTTGCACAGGAAGCAAGGGTCTCGATTGCAACTAGGGCAAGAGAAAGGGGAGGTCTCAATCACAACGAGGGTGAGAGAAAAGAATTAGTGTTAGTTGTTAGTCAAACTCGACAAGACATCGCATCTCGTGCCTACGTATCTCATCTGGACATGAGAATTAGAGTTGCCGTAGTTCGGCTGAACTATTTCTGTTGGTTTGTGTCTTTTAAGTGGACAACGTCACTGCACAATCTACCTGATGCTCGACCTTGAGAGACTTACTCATCTGTAGTAGAAGGAGTTGACGTATCCTTAAGAGGGGATGATGTTTGTTTGTGTTTTATGAAAGCTCAAGCAAGAAAGGAAGTCCTATACGAAGGAACCGTGCTACCTTAATTGACATGCAAACGAGACTACGCGGAGTCTAACAAACCTAGGGGATACAATCACACCACACAAACATACACAAGCACATACAGCATAAAATAGACACACCAACAAGGGGCTCAAACATGGGTTAGGTTTTAGTCGAGGGGTCATATCAACCTCAACAAACAAACCTCTGGAACTGGGGTGAAGGGTGCTCTTAACCTTGCCATTGAGGGGCTAAGGTGAAGCAGATGAAAGGAGATGAGGGGTGTGCCTCATTGCTCTTATTCCTGGTCAGGGAGAGCATTTGACAAGAATGTGTGGGTTCAGAAAGTGGGAACCCTTCTACACATTTGATACTGACTCAACTGTACAATTGTACAAGATCTTGGGTTTGTATCTGCAATGCATCAACACAGTGGTGTGAGCAAAGCAGAAGACACACAGAATAGCAGGGGATAGGTTGCTTATCCCTTGGTTCTGCCAATTGCCTCTTCACTTAGGAGAACTTTCATATGTACAGGGACAAATTAAACATACACAAACATTGCCTCTTAAGGAGGACTTCAGACAGTTGCCTGGCCAAGTAACAGGCCAGGTCTTCCAGACTACATGAAGATTAAGGGATATACCTCAATGCAAATTGCTTATACAAGCAAAGCAAAGCAAAAAGTTCACAAGGAACTAAGCAACTAAAAGCACCTGAAATAGTCAAGCAGATGTTAGTATGCAACTCAAAAGTTTAAGCAAAAGGAAGTAGGAATGAACAGTTAAATCAACAGACAAATGTGCAAAAGCACAAGACCCAAATCATATGAGTCAAGCCACCTACAAAACAAAGGTTAGCTCATGATAAACAAATAAGCTTAATCAACTTGCAAAAAGTTTCTTTGAAGCATTTGTAGCTCAACCTGAAACAATGAACTCAAACATAAGCCAGGAGACCCCTAGGACAAGCCTAGGGTCAAAAATAAATGAGAAAGTCAAAACAGCAGATGAAAGTCAACCAAAATCAAGTTCAAACATTTAAGAAGCAAACTCAATTGGTCCCACATTCATATCATTCATCATCATGATTTCATAAGCAAAGGAAGTCAAAGCATGGCAAATGAAAGCTCATAGAAGTCAACAGCAAGACTTAGCTCAAAACAAATCATAATCAATTCCAAAAATCATCAAATAATTCATGATCAATCATAATCCATAACATGACATGCATATAAAATTTCAGCTCATTTGGATCATGGGAAGATAGTCAATGAAAATCAGAAAGTCAAAGCAAGTTTAAGCATGCTCAAAGAGGTCAAACAAACATGTATCAACTTCAAAAATTCATAAATCAGTGATAACATATGAGAAATGAATGGGATCAACACTATGACAAAGATTAAGATGTCTACTACTCACATGTAAAATTTCATGATCATCCAATAAAGTATGAGAATTTCCCAAATGGAATGTCAAGACGTATCACACAAAGTCAACATTTGACTAGACAGGGGGGAAAAATCCCAAACAATTAGGAAATGGCATAATTAATTCCAAGAAACTTCACACATAAACTAGACATATAAGAGAAGGCTCATGCAAAAATTCACATTAATTGGAGGTCAGGAAGCATGTCATCAAAAATCATGAAATTGCATAACATTGGTGTGACACAAATTGTCACACCCTAGTTCAAAAATTCATAACTCAGCAACCAAATAAGATAAATTCAATAACTCTACATCAAAATAACCATGGATGAGTGTAGATTAAGCACAAACAATTTCAGGGTCATTGGATATATCCTCATCATTTCACAATTGAATTGGTAAAGGGTACAAAATATGCATACATGTCAAAAACCCTAATGCCATTAAAAATCCAGCCATCCAAAAAATCAGCAAAAATCATGATAAAAAAGTAGACATCAAACAGGACATGATGCAAAAATTTTCATGAATTTTGGAATTAAAATGCATGAGATGTGATTTTTGGAAGATGAGGTAACAATTTGGAACAAATGAGCAAAATAAACATGATTCAATGGTCAAAGTGGTTGACCGGTGGCAATTTCGTGAATATCACACCAACTAAACCAAACGCATCGTTTTAATGGGACACATGAAATGTTGTAATTGGTTGCTCAATGGAACAGTGTTAGGGCATGCAGAAAATTCAAACAACAACAGCCAATCGCGTGAGAAATTCTGGGCAACAACAGTGTTTAGGGTTTTAAAACAGTGGCTTCATCTTCATCATTCATCATCAACGAATTTCAAACAGAGTTTCTCAAACAGCATGGCAATGCAACAGTAATATTCATGCAATCACAATACAAACAACAGTCAAACACATTCACAAGCTCATGAATTTTCTGGGCAGATCCTCGGGTTTACTACTGTAAAGCTTCATCTTCATCATTCAAGCATGAAAAAATTAAATCGCCCAGAACATGAAATTAGCCATACCAATCGAACAAACCAACTTCAAACATTACAAATCCATCAACCAATGGCATTGAAACACACTGAATAACATGCATCGAGCAAAAATCAACAATGAACACCAAACTTCATTTCCAGATATTTTACTCAATATTCAACCATTTCATGTGATTCAAGTTGCATTATAACCAGCAAGGCAAGATCTAACAGAAACATGGCATGGATTAGAGAAAAAAGAGAATCGAAATCTTACTTGGTTGTGAAGAAACTTGAGAAGCAGTGGTTGTTTTGGAGATGTAGGCTCAAACAGATGAAGCTGATGGTTGGTATTGATGTACACTTGAAGCAATTTAGCTCAGCAAGGCTTGGAATCTTTCAAATCGATTTTCACCATCGTTGGAGCTTTGGAAAAAACAGAACATGAGGGTGCTGCACAGCTCGGGTTTGATGCTTCAAATTGCTTCCAAATGTTGGCCAGGTGATGAAAGAACCAATGGATGCTCGGGCTCTTTGGAGTTTTAGCAGAAAAAATGCAAAGTGAGAAAATGGAAATTGAGAGAGAATGAGAGTTTCTGTATGATTGAGGCTGCAACTAGGGTTGAAATGTGCAGAAAATAACTTTAAATACTTCTGTTTTGCATTGCTAATGAAGATGCTAATCAAGGTCATCCCAAATGAAGCAACTTTGCCATTTGCTAACTTTCCACCATATGCACATGGGGTGTGTGGTCTGGCCGAGTTTGGGCCTTGGACATGCTTCAAATATCATCTCAAACAAGTCCCAATTGGCCACAAGTGTTAAAAATGACTAAATCAAAAAGTCAATTTTTCAACATACTTGAATTTAATTAAGGAAAGTCCAAAAATGCCATTTTGCATGGTGTGGTTTTGGTACATGAGGCATGCATTTTTGGAAAGAGGGGAACAAATAGAGCTTGTAGGAAAAAACCCCACCAAAATTGGCCAAATGGTTCATGAGATATGGCCTTTTGAAGTTCAAGAAAGTTTGAAATTGATTTGATCACATCTTGCCAACCATACATGGGATTTGAGAGTTCTTGGACTTTTTGGAAATGGGAGAACAAGATCTTCAACTTTCATGTTGGGCAAAAATTCATTTGAAGCTTGTATCATGATATAAGCTTAGGCTCAAGAAGTTTCCATTTTTGGCAGTTAAAATTACAGGTCCAGTTTCTATTTTTGGAAATTTTCTGATTGGCTTCAAATTCTTCAATGATATTGTTTGCCATGATATATGAGGCCTATTGGGACATGAATAAGCTCTCTCAAACCAAATCCATCCATCAAAACCATAAAATCAGCCACAGTTGACCAAGTTTGACTTTTTAGGGTTTCTGATTGATTGTGCATTGAATGATGACTTCTGAACATCCAATCTTTGACCTAAACACTTCAAATGGATCCCCAAGTCATGTGAACATGTTGGACCAACCCTAGGGCCTTGGCTCCTTGAGAATTGTGCTTGCTTGCTTGGTTGACTGATCTCCTGATCAGTTTGACCTAATTCTCTTGATGATCTTGCACTTGAGGCAAATGGGACAATGCAATGCTATGCAATGGACCATGATATGCTATGACCTAATATGAAAATGTATGTACAATGATAGGTGCAAATTAGAGGTGCTACACACCCCATATGTCCTCAGACTCTCTGCGCTTTCTGCCTTCTGAACAAGACGTTTTCGACTGCTCCCGGCCAGGGATCATCCACGATGTATCCAAAGTACAAACGATCATACTAGACGCAATTGTTCGTTTCAATCCCTCTTTTGCCTGGACCGCCCTTTCGGGTTTTCAGCCCACCGGGATACCCTTTTTTGCCCAAGCCGCCTTTTCAGGTTTTCGACTTGCCGGGTGTACATTTTTTCCTTTTTATCCCTAATTTTTGCCCGAACCTTTTTCATTTTTTTCTTCGGTTCGCCGGGATGCCCATTTTTTTGCCTGGACTCTTTTGTTCTTTTCGTCCAGCGGGTCTCTTTATACGAAGTATTTTTTAACTGCGTCTGCATTCACAGGGGATGGAAAATCCTCGCCATCCATGGTCGTTAACAACAAGGCTCCTCTAGAGAAAACCTTCTTGACCATGAATGGACCTTCATAATTGGGTGTCCACTTGCCCCTACGATCGTTTTGAGGAGGAAGAATCCTTTTCAGCACCAGATCTCCTACGTGATACACACGAGGTCGCACCTTTCGGTCAAAAGCACGCTTCATCCGCTGCTGGTACAACTGCCCATGACAGATGGCCTCCAGCCTCTTTTCCTCAATCAGGCTCAACTCCTCATACCGAGTTCTTACCCATTCAGCCTCTTGCAATTTCACGTCCATCAGAACTCTCAACAACGAAATCTGAACCTCAACTGGCAACACGGTCTCCATCCCATACACAAGTGAGAAAGGCGTTGCCCCAGTAGATGTACGCACCGAAGTTCGATACCCATGTAATGCAAACAGCAACATCTCATGCCAGTCCTTATAGGTCACGACCATCTTCTGCACAATCTTCTTAATATTCTTATTGGCTGCCTCAACCGTCCCATTCATCTTCGGACGATAAGGTGAAGAATTGTGATGCTCGATTTTAAATTCCCGGCACAGTTCTGCCATCATCTTGTTATTGAGATTAGAACCATTATCAGTAATGATTCTTTCGGGAACCCCATATCTGCAAATGATGTCTCTTTTCAGGAACCTGGCAACGACCTGCTTTGTCACGTTTGCATAAGAGGCTGCTTCCACCCACTTGGTGAAGTAATCAATAGCCACCAATATGAACCGGTGCCCATTCAAAGCCGTAGGCTCAATCTTTCCGATCATATCAATGCCCCACATAGAAAACGGCCATGGGGACGACATCAAACTCAACGGGTTTGGAGGCACGTGCACCTTGTCAGCATAAATCTGGCATTTATGACACTTCCGCACGAAATTGAAACATTGGGCCTCCATGGTCATCCAATAATAACCTGCCCTCAGCAGCTTCTTCACCATTGCATTTCCACTGGCATGGGTACCGAACGACCCTTCGTGAACCTCTTTCATCAATTGGCTTGCTTCTTTATCGTCAACATATTTGAGCAAGACCCAATCGAAATTTCTCTTGTACAAAACCCCATCCTTATTCAGATAAAACACCATGGCCAACCTCCTCAGAGTCTTTCGGTCCTTCTTGGATGCTCCCTTAGGATACTCTTGGGTTTCCAGATAGCGCTTGATATCGTAATACCACGGCTTCTCATCGTCAGGCGCTATGTCAACAGCAAACACATGAGCAGGTCTATCCAGACGTCCCACCTCAACACTTGGGAACTGATTCCACCACTGCACCTTAATCAAGGCGGCCAGAGTAGCCAAAGCATCTGCCAAAGGATTCTCTTCTCTAGGCACATGATGCAATACCACCTTGGTGAAAAACGTCAACAATCTCCTCGTATAATCGCGGTATGGGATTAAATGAGATTGATGCGTATACCACTTTCCGTTAACCTGATTCATAACCAAAGCTGAATCTCCATATATAACAAGATTTTTGATCCTCAAATCAATCGCTTCTTCAATCCCCAGGATACAAGCTTCGTATTCAGCCACGTTATTGGTGCACTCAAATGTCAGCCGGGCAGCAAAAGTAATGTGGAATCCTTTCGGCGTAACCAAAACAGCACCAACACCGCTACCATTCACGTTAACGGCCCCATCAAACATCAAAATCCATTCGGATTCAGGGTCAGGCCCCTCCTCCGGGATTGGTTCCTCGCAATCTTTCGATTTGAGAAACATGATGTCCTCATCAGGGAATTCAAACTTCATCGGTTGATAATCCTCAATGGGTTGCTGGGCGAGGTAATCAGACAATACACTCCCCTTGATTGCTTTCTGAGAGGTATACTGAATATCATATTCGGTCAAAATCATTTGCCACCTCGTAACCCGTCCGGTCAATGTTGGCTTCTCAAAAATATACTTGATTGGATCCATCTTGGAAATCAATAAAGTGGTATGAACCAGCATATACTGCCTCAGTCGGCGAGCAACCCATACCAAAGCACAACAAGTTTTCTCGAGCAGTGAATATCTTGTTTCACAGTCGGTAAATTTTTTGCTAAGGTAGTATATGGCATGCTCTTTTCGACCAGACTCGTCATGCTGCCCCAGTACGCACCCCATAGACCCCTCGAGAACCGTCAAGTACAGAATTAACGGTCGTCCCTCCACATGAGGCATTAGAATCAGAGGCTCCTGCAAATACTCTTTTATCTTTTCAAATGCCGCTTGGCAATCATTATTCCACCTGATCGTTTGATCTTTTCTCAATAACTTGAATATAGGTTCGCACGTGGCTGTTAGATGAGATATGAACCGTGAAATGTAGTTCAATCTACCTAAGAAACCACGAACCTCCTTCTCAGTTCTTGGTTCAAGCATTTCTCTTATTGCTTTTACTTTAGCAGGATCAACCTCGATTCCTCTTTCACTTACAATGAACCCCAGCAATTTACCGGACCGCACCCCAAAAGTGCACTTGTTCAGATTCAACCTCAGTCTGAACTGTCTCAGCCGGTCAAACAACTTGGCCAGATCTACCAAATGTCCTTCTTCTGTCTGGGACTTTGCTATCATGTCATCAACATAGCATTCGATTTCATGATGAATCATATCATGAAACAAAGTCACTATGACCCTCTGATAAGTAGCATCGGCGTTCTTGAGACCGAATGGCATCACCTTATAACAAAAAGTGCCCCACGGTGTGATGAACGTTGTTTTCTCCATATCATCTGGCGACATTTTGATTTGATTATAGCCAGAAAAGCCATCCATGAAGGAAAACACCGAGAATTGAGCTGTATTATCTACCAACACATCAATGTGAGGTAATGGGAAATCATCCTTCGGGCTAGCTCTATTCAAATCCCGGTAGTCCACACACATTCTCACCTTCCCATCCTTCTTCGGCACCGGCACAATATTCGCGACCCAAGGTGGATAATTAGTGACAGCAAGGAAACCAGCATCCAACTGCTTCTGCACTTCCTCTTTAATCTTCATTGCCATCTCAGGTCGAGTTCTGCGCAACTTCTGCTTCACTGGAGGACAATCTGCTCTCAACGATAACTTATGCACAACAATATCGGTATCCAACCCTGGCATATCTTGATAAGACCAGGCGAAGATATCAACATACTCTTTCAACAAGGCTACCATTCTGCTCTTAACATTTGCCTCCAAAGCAGCCCCAACTTTCACTTCCTTTCTGACCTCGTCGGTACCCAGATTCACAACCTCGACTTGTTCCTCGTGCGGTTGAATCACCTTCTCCTCTTGTTTCAACAACCTGGCTAACTCCCCCGGCAGTTCACAATCTTCTTCGCCTTCTTCTTCGGCATGATAGATCAGATTGTCGAAATCATATGAGGGTGTAACAGGATTGTTATCAATGAGATCCGGCGAATGATCGCATCTGCATGAATGTTGATTCATGCATTGCTTTAGAACCGGAGTGAAACAAATTGAAAAAGGAAAATGAAAACATTGCCATTTTTATTTTGTTTTAAACTGCAAAAATAAATGAAAAACAGGGAACACCGCTTTTAATTGAAAAATATCCTTTTATTTATGATGCAAATATTGCAAAATGAAACATGAGGTGGCCCTTACAATGAACCATTACGTTTCGGGCAAAACATAAGGCTTCCATGCAAATAAAATTGAAAACAGAAAATATTACTCTTCAAGTAGAGTGACAATGATGATCTTTTCGGCCTTCCAATTCTGGACTTCCATCCCTGGTACGCACGGCTTTATCCATTGATCTATCTCGCAATCACTGTCAACTCCTTCACCCACCATACAGACGTGATCTGGATCCAGCATTCCAGCACTGGTGAACGTGAATGACGGACGACGTCCTCTACCTTGTCCAGACGAGCCTCGGCCCTACTGATAACCCACTTCGAATCTATCCTTCTTGGCGGCGATGTCCATCATCTTTCCCCAACCAGGAGCTTCCCCACTCTTCACCACCTCAACAGCCTGCTTATACGAAGAAATGGACGGCTTCTCCTCCTCTTTGGCAAAAAGAGCATTCTCCACCTTGACGGTTTCGAATGCTTGACTTGGAGTTTCCCATATCTCACCGTCCATTTCAACATATTTGAACGATGATAGGTGGCTGACGAAGATATCCTCCTCTCCGCAGACTGTGACGACCTGCTCGTCCCAGATATACTTCAATTTTTGGTGCAAAGTCGAAGTCACTGCCCCAGCAGCATGAATCCATGGTCTACCCAACATGCAACTGTATGTCGGCTGAATATCCATGACATAAAATACCGACTTGAACACCTCGGGCCCGATCTTCACCGGGAGCTCCACTTCCCCAAACACTGCCCTCTTCGAACCGTCGAAAGCTCTCACTATCAGGTCAGTGGGCGTCAAGATCAACCCTTCACAGTTCAGCTTCGCCAAGGCTTTCTTTGGCAACACATTTAAAGATGAGCCAGTATCAACCAACACGTGCGAGAGCACGGCTCCTTTACATTCCATAGCAATGTGTAATGCCCTATTATGATTCCTCCCATCCACAGTTAGATCTAAATCAGTGAAACCCAACCCATGACTGGCATTGACATTTGACACCACCGTCTCTAACTGATTGATTGTGATCTCTTGGGGAACATAGGCTCTCTTTAGTATCTTTAATAAAGCCTCCCTATGCCCCTCGGAGCTTAGCAACAACGACAAGATTGAGATCTTGGATGGAGTATGCTGCAAATGGTCAACAAGCTTGTACTCTGACTTCTTGATGATTCTAAGAAATTCTTCAGCTTCATCATCAAGTTCTTTCTCCGACCCACCAGGCGCCGGTGTCACCACAGGAGTACCTTCATTTATCACTTGTTTCCCTCTTTTCCTGGATAAAGCCTCGACCTTATCTTTCTTTTCTCTCTCTCTCCCTCCCCATTCCTCAAGGCGTCCGGTGCAAACAACCTTCCCCTGCGAGTGAATCCACTAGGTCCGGCATTATCCACCTTTGAAATAGTGGTTTCACCTGCAGCCTGATCCTCCAACTTCTCCCCATTACAATATACTTCCCCACCATAATGCCACGGCACGGCGTCATCTTTGTCATAAGGAATTGGCCCAGGTACCGTGATAGTAACTGGAGTCGCATCGGCCAGCGTTGACAAATCAACCGGGTCGAAGTAGATGGTTATGGTGGAGACATCTTCTTTCCCCGAATCAATCTTCTCAAATCTGAGGCTTCCTTCATCCATCAGCCTCTGGACAGCCTCCCTCAACGACACACATCCATCAGGAACAACAGTGCATGCAACACAACAATCATCACAACCCGGGAAGACCCCATTCTTCAACAGTTGTCTTTTGACCTCAGCCAACGGAGTCTTCAACTGATTCACACTTATCAGCCCGATTTTGCCCTCTTCAGAGATTGCATTCACCCCCATTTGACCATGCGCAGGCATGGGATTAGCATTCACATTTGGAGATGGTGCAAAGTTGATTGCCTTAGAATCCACCAAGTCCTGGACCACATGCTTAAAAGCTTTACAGTTTTCCACGTTATGTCCAGGGGCACCTGAGTGGAATTCGCACTTGGCGTTCTCATCAAAACTGGCCGGCCTCTGATCAGGACTCAACGGCGCCAACGTCCTCAGCTGAACCAACCCCAAATCCTTCAACTTCTTCAGCAAGAATGAATAAGTCACAGGTGGTCTATCAAATTGGCGATCGTTCATTCGTCCTCTTACTTGATATCCGGCCCTCTGCGGTCTCTGTTGAAATGGTTGTCGTTGTTGTTGCGGTTGTTGTTGTTGCTGTTGTTGATTATCAGCAGGAATGGTTACCGCAGCAGTGTGCTGGTAGTAATGCTCCCTGCTTTGTCCCCTCTGAGCATACACAGCGTTGGTGTCACCCTCCTTCTTCCTCTGACATTTCCAAAGGGCTTCTTCGATCCAGACGACGAAGCATTACCCTGTATCTTTCCCAGCTTCAACCAACTTTCAATTCTTTCTCCAGCCACCACTATATCAGCAAAGTTGGTAACCGGGCATCCAACCATTCTTTCAGCAAAGGTCCCCTGCAAGGTACCCATAAACAGATCTGACATTTCTCGGTCTACCAACGGAGGTTGGACCCTGGCAGCCAGCTCCCTCCACCTCTGGGCATATTCTTTAAACCCCTCGTTAGGCTTCTGAGACATACCCTGCAATTGGGTACGGCTAGGAGCCATATCAGCGTTGAATTGGTACTGTTTAAAGAATGCATCACCAAGATCCTGCCAGCTCTTGATGTCAGAAGATTTCAATTTGGTGTACCATTCCAAAGACCCTCCAGACAAACTGTCTTGGAAGAAGTACATCCACAATTTCTGGTCCATTATATAAGCAGAAATCTTACGGACGAAGGCCTGGAGATGGGTTTCCGGGCAAGAACTCCCATTGTATTTGTCAAATGCAGGCGCTTTGAATTTTTGCGGGATCACAATCCCCTCAACCAGCCCCATGTTAGACATATTAACAACCCCTAGAGTAGCATAGCTTTCAAGAGCCCTGATTTTCTCCGCCAGCACCTGAATCTCTTTGTTTGGTGGTTGGACACCGTACTGCCCAAACTGTTCATTTAACATGGAGAATTGATCTGCTTCTCTGTCTTCCTCTCTATCCTCTTCAGCCCCGAAGAAAGGAGGAAACAAGCTATCCTTCATATTGTTACCCATCGGACCTGGTCTACCACTTGTGGCAGCACCAAAACCCCCAGCATTATTAGTCACTACACCAACAGTTGTTTTCTTTCTGAGATCTTCCCCATCTCTGGAACCACCAAGGCCGTGGTTGGAGACCCCCTCTAAATTGACACCACTATTGGCAGCCGAAGCCCGCTCGAGCTTTTCCACTTTATCAGCAAGCGCTTTTTGCCCCACGGCAAACCCTTGCATGACATTGATCAGTTCATTCATTTTCTCCTTCAGCTCGAGAAAATCTGCGTTGGGTAGATCCATCAGCCTGGGTGTGTTGTGTCTGGTAAAGTATCTGTGTGGACGGGTTGTGTGCAAGGGAATGACTCTACGCGCACGAGCAATGATTCCTGTAACAACCAAGCACGTTAGAAACTGACACCTGCAAAATAAAAGACAAGTTATTATGATTATGCATGAATGCAATGTCTATCCATATGAGGAACACTTTGCCTTTCGATCCTGGCTTCATCGAGACAGATAATAATCCGGCAGCAATATTCTGACATTCATCGAATGATTTCATCATACAGATCAGAGAATTATGATTTAGCAAAGATATCACCCAACCATGTGTGTGCTATGTGAGTGCATACAGGAAAGCAAATAAAGCTTGAAGATCGATCCCTGAATGAAAATAACCATGGCATATCAAAAGTGCACAATAAGTGCGAGAGTCATACATCGAGTCTGATACAAATCAAATACAATTCTCCAGAATCAGAAAGAAAATACAAGCAAGTGAATTCCGTCAACAGGCCTGACGGTAATCCAACATAAATGATAACAAAAGGCTACGCTGAAGAAGGTCCCACAGAGGGCTCTGCGTCATCTACCATCTTGGCAAACTTCACAGCAAACCTGAGTTCGGTGTTCTCCTGCTGTAATCTTCCTATCTCCTTCTGGTGAATCTTCATCTATCGGAAATAATGATCTCTCTCAACAATGTAGTGATCTCTCTCGGCAATGATCTTCGCGTTTTCCGCTTCCTTAATCTTCAGCTTTGCCTCCCACTCGGCGATAAGGGTTTTGACTCTGTTGTCCCTCTGATCCCTCATAAGGATTTGTCTCCTCTTCTCATCTTCGATGACCTTCGAAGCTCTAGCCAACCTCTCCTTGGTGACGTCATGCTCCTTCGTGGATGACTCCAAAGCTTGGTTAACCTTGCCATAATAAGTGGTGTCTATCTCAAATCGCTTCACCACAAGAGCATGCCTCTTATCCTGGTCTTCCATTTTCCCTTTGATTTCCTGATTAGCCATTTGGATCTTAGCAACACTCATCTCCAACTCAGTATTTTCTGCCTGCAGCTGATCTCTGGCTTCCTTCATCTCAAGGAACTCTTCCGTGCTAACAGAAGAACATGGCCCCTCAATCACTGGACACCAAGGATCACCTCCAGGAAATGGTAGATGTGTGAGCTCAATCCTCTTCCTAAGCCAATCATCAAATGGAGGAAATGACTTGCTATTAACTTTACCAAAAGGAACCTTGCCCTTCCTCTGAATGTCACGCCACTCATCAGACACTTGCCTCAACTTTGTCTGATTGCCCTCAATTGGGAAGTAGAAAGACTCCTGAATCTCTCGTCCAAGAGGAGGACCCTCCACAACAAACCCCATCTGTCTCCTAAGAAGCACCGGGTTGTAATTAATGCAACCTTGAACTCCTATAAGAGGCACATTGGGAAGACTCCCACAACTGTAAATGAAATCCCGTCCAGCCATACCATTGTGAGTCCAAGCTATGTCATTGGCTCGGAAACCCATCAACCTGACTGACCACTTGACAGTAGGGTCAAGAAAAGCAAAGGCACCCCTGGAAGGTAAATACCCCATGAACCATTTGTACAACAACTGAGCACAACATCTGATCAATCCCCCACGCCGCTTCTCGTTCCGATTATGGACCGAGTAATACACATCCCCAACCAGAGTAGGAATAGGATTCCTCTGTATAAACAACCGGATGGCATTAATGTCCACAAAGTTCTTCAGATTAGGGAACATGATGATCCCATAGATGCTCACAGCAATCAAAGCACAGACGGCCCTCCAATTACCCACAACAGCCTGCTCCTTGGCTCTAGCCTCCAAGAAACTCAGATGAAAACCAGGTAACTTTCCCTTCTCCTTCAAACCCCCCTTAGTCATCTCTGGGCTCAAATAAAGAGCACGATAAATCTCCACAATATCAGGTTCCCCCTTGGTGACATAGAAAGGAATCTGATCTCTGCTCTGAATACCCAGGATACTAGCATAGTCCTCCATCAAAGGCCCCAATAGGTAACCCGGGAACACGAAGCATCTCAAACCCGGGTCATAAAACTGGAGAAGAGTATGGATGGCGCTCCTATCACTGTCTGTGAGCCTGAAAACTAACTTCAGAATACCACCTTAAGTCTCACGGAACATCCCCACATGGTCAGGTGTAATCAATGCTATCATATCTCTCAGCAAACCAATCTATGGGTCGAAGAAACTGTAGACGACGTCGTCTTTCAAACCGGTCCTCATGTCTGGAACAAAGAAATCTCTCATCCAGGATCTCGATCAAGAATGTCCCCTGCATATGGATAAACATGTGTTAGATGCAGATAAATGCAAAACGTGAATGATGTTGATGTATGAATGCAATGCACTGTGCCATCCTCCAAATCATCTGAACATCTACTGCACTGAGTTACGGCCTCTGAATTGATCACAACCATCTGAGGGAATATGTAACCACAAATCCGACTTAGGGTTCCGAAATAAACGGAACCTGAGGATATATCACCATCACCACTGTCACCACAAAGAAGACACTGAACTGATAGCCTCAAAATCATCTGTATCAACCCAGGGAATCCTGAAATAAACGGATCCCCACGGATAAATACCACAGATAGAACTCCGGCATCTCGGAAGTAAATCCATAAATCCGACTTATAAATAGAACTCTGATCAATAATTGAACCATTAGTCGCCATCAAAGTCACCATCAGACCATGCATCTGTAAGAATCAAACCCTCCCCTCACAGGTGATATCTAATCAGGTCATCCTAAGACGGATAATGGTCTCGACAATCGGGCAAAGATACTCAACGGGTTTGCCCTTTCGGGTGTGCCACTGCAACTCTCATAAGATCGTCTAAACCAAAGATCCGGGAAAGATCGGTCACCGAAGTCACCAGCTCAGATGAGGTGACTCAACCAAAGTGGATACTCCACAAAGGAAGAGCACTCTCAAATAAACCTCGTCCGGCTTGTGGTATGTCACGTTGCTCAAAACATGTTGACCTAACATGAGAGGCAACATGAGACCACTCTAATCCTAGGTGTATACTCGGGCCTGGGTTTTAGCCCCACTCAGAACACCCACCCCAAATCAGAGGAACCACCTGTACAGAAGACAACACAATGATAGTATGATGCATGCAAACATTTATGCAAATATATACACAACATAATGATCATAAATGCAATAAATAGAACAATAAAAGCAACCTAAACTATCCTAGAGAATGCTAGGAGTGACTCGCTTAGGGAAGATGGACCAGCAAGAGGTCAACTTCTTATTTCCCCAGCAGAGTCGCCAGCCGTCGCATCCGCGAAAAACAACCGGCGGGCAAAACAAAACAAACAGAGCCGCCACCGTGCGTTATTTATCCCAAAAGAGGGAAAGGAAACGCTCGAAGTAAACCTGGAAAAGACATGGTCTCGCGACTAGAGAGAGAGATGGGATCGGGAGTCGGTTATGCGAAGGGAAGGTATTAGCACCCCTACACATCCGTCGTACTCGACGGGATCCACGCTCAAAAGAAAAGAAGAAAGGTTGCTAAACACTGCTCACAAACTGCACACACACACACTGGAAGGAAACACAGATGGAAGAAGAGGGGAACGGGCTCGCTAGGATATCGCATCCTATGCCTACGTATCTCATCTGGAATGAGAATCAGAGCTACCGTAGTTCGGCTCACGCACGCCGAAACAAAACACACACACAGACGCTGAGACGTCAAAACAAACACACAAACACAACCTGGAAACCGAATGCCAATCGTTGGACTTACATCAGACTCCAAACAAACAAACACACACAGGAAACTGACTGCCAATCGTTGGACTTACGTCAGACTCCACACAAACACACACAGGAAACTGACTGCCAATCGCTGGACTTACGTCAGACTCCAAGCAAACAAGAGGTTAACTGGACGCTGAATCGTCAAAAGCAACGAAAAATTTGAACAAACAAACCAACAGGGAGTCTGGTACTCGAGCCTGCTAGCTGTCAAGCAAACACACACAAAAAGAAAAAGGGTGCCCGGAGAGATCTCGCACGATCTTCTGCCTACGTACCTCATCTGGTATGAGGATCAGGGTAACGTAGTTCCCCTTAACAGGGAAAAAGCTTCTAACCTAACCAGAGACTGGGAAATGACAAACTAGAAGGGAGCCTGACTCGAGCCTAATAGTTATCATGTAATCCACAATGGCCCTAGGTTGAGGTTTCTATCTAACTTGCACAGGGAGCAAGCTATCCTAAACAGCACAGTCACACATACAAGCACAATAAAGCAAGTACACACACTATATGCACACAATTCGGGCTCATACAAGGCTAGGCTGCAAAAGCAAGCCAACTGGAATGGGGTGTGGTTAGCTCTTAACCCTAACATTGAGAGTTAGGGTGAAGCAGATGAAATAGGAAGTGAGGGTAAGACCTCACAGCTCTTATCCCTGGCCTGGGAGAGCTTGACTCAAATAGAATGTATGGGAGTTCAGAATGTAGGAACTTTTCTCCACCAGTGACTGACACAACATGATCTTGGGTTATTATCCACAATGCATCAACACAAGGTGTGTGAGCAAAGTGAATGACACACTGAGTAGCAGGAGATGGATTACACATCTCTTTTATCTGCCAATTGCCTCTTAAGAGGTCTTTACCTGCTTGGCACAAAAGTAAATATTCACAAGCATTGCCTCTTAAGGAGGGCTTCAGACAGGTGCCTGCCCACATAACAGGACAGGTCTTCCAGACTACATGAAGTCAGAGAAAATATACCTCAATGGTTAAGCAATCAAGCAAAGCAAAAGCAAGTTCAAAAGAACTCAAAGCAACTTAGGTACCTGTGAAAAATCTAAACTAATCAGTTCAACTGTACAGGCAAACAATCAATAGGCAATAGCAAGCAGACAGACAATGCATTAGGCCACAATGAGCAAAGCACAAGCCATTAGGCAACTTGTTCTCAAAGCCTACAAAACAACTCAATATTAGCCAACATCAATCAAGTAATCAACTCAAATGAATGAGCCACTCCAATCATGGCAATGTGTCTTTGAACCTGAAATCCACAATCTAAACAGTGAGTCCAAACCACTAGGTCAAAGCCTAGGGTCAAAAGTAGGTCAAACATTCAAAACAGAACTTGAAATTTAACATGAATCAACTTCAATCACATCTTGAAACATTCCAAAAGGTCTCATATCAATATCATTAACCAAAAGCATTTCATGATCAATTGAAGTTCAAGGCAATTTTAAAGCTCAAATGTGACCAACCAGAATGAAAAATCTCAATTAAATTAGAAATGATTCAAATAATTCCAAGAAAATTCATGATCAATCCAAACATTCATAACATGCATCACACAAAAAATCAGGGCAATTGGAGATCATTTGGCATGGCAAACACATCATACAAGTTGAACATCACAAGGTGTGACACAAATTGTCACACCAACTTAGCACATTCATAAAACAGAATTGACAATTAATAAAAATACCAAATCAACACCAAAATGTCAAGCAATGTGTCTAGTTTCAACATGCAAAATTTCAGAAGCATTGGATTAAAGACCAGCATTTCCCAACATGATAACCAAGGCAAGGTCAAATATGGACATGTACTCAAACATTCTAGCACCAAAAAATATCCAGCCAAGCACAATTTTGAAATTAATGATCAAAAAATAATAGACAAGATAAGGATCACAATGCAAAAAATTGGAGGTCATTTGGTTGAATTTTCAATTTATTATGAATTTTAGAATTTCATGGAAGAAATAAAAAATGAAATGGAGCAAGCATGGCAAATATGAAGGAAATAGTGAGAAAATACAAGGCAATGTGAAAATGCTCTCAACCAGACTCGAACCGTGTACATTTTTGAATCCAAATGCGTGCTAACAACCAAACGACAGCGTTTAACCATAAAACCCTAAAACGCTCGCGCTGCATGGCAATTTGAAATCCGCAGGAAATCCATATGCGTTTCCCAGCAGAATCCGCAGGAAACTGGAAAATGCATGAATCTCTTGAAGAACACGATGAAGATCATGAAGATCTTCATCCAACTTTTCCAGATTTTTTCAAAAGTTCCAGAAATGAAAAATGAGCACAGCACTCGAATCACCAGGTCATGTACATGCAAGATCCACAAATCATTCATGCAAAAACATCAAAATATGCTTGGATCGAAGGAATTACAAATCATCATCAAAACTTTAATTACATGTAACTTTGTGTATGATGCATCATTTTACTCGATTCAAAGCTCAGATTTATCACCATTCAAAGATCTTCATAACTAGCATAATGGATTGGAAAATTAAAGAGGTCGAAAAACCAACCTCTTGATGAACAGAATTGAAATCACTTACTTCCAATCCTTGCCACGCTTCAATCCTTCTCCAATATGCTTCTTGAAGTAAATGATGATGAACTGGAAGCTTGAATGCACACGAATCTAGCTCAATCTTCAATTGCCATGGATGCTCCAAGCTATGAACATGAATAATACAGCCACGATTTCCTCTGAATTCTTGTCCAATTCTACTCAATTATGCTTCATGATGATGAATTAATCAATGAAAAGTGCTTAAGTTTGAAGAATTTTGGAAAAAATGTGAGAGAATTTTTTTGAGAATTTGGTTGAATCTAGATCTGAAATGTTAATTCTGAGCAAAACAGTTATGATTAAGCATATATACCTCATGCTAATCATGTTTGAGAAATGTTTAGGGCAAATGCAAATGTGATTAGTGAGTTTTTTGGTGCTTGTGCAAAAATGCAATTTCCATCTCATGCACCCCCATGCACGTGAACAGTGCATGTTCTGGCCCAAAAATGGCTTAAAATGATTCCATGCACACTTTTGAATTGATTTGATATGCATATGTTCAACCAAAATGAGTTTATGAAATTTTCCCCAAAAATCTTCATGAATGCACCAATGATCATGCAATGAGATTTCATGCCAAGTGATAGTATGCTTGGAAAATACATGTTACAAGGATCAAAGTGCAAAAAGAACCACTCAAATTGGAGTTTTGGTTTGAAAGTTATGCTCATTTGAAGTTTAAACCACACTTTTCCATGATTGGACCATATCTCCTCAACCACACACGAGAAATCCATGATCTTGGACTTTTTGGAAATGGGAGAGAAAGATATTCAACTTTCATGTTGGACAAAATTTCATTTGAAGCTTTCTTGATAATGTAATCTTGAGTTGAAGTTGGTCCAAAACCTTTTCATTTTTGGAAAGTTCAAATTACAGGTCACTTGCTATTTTTGGAAAGTCTTGATCTGACTTCAAATTCTTCAATGTTGATGTTTGAAATGTCAAATGAGACTTGTTTGAACATGAATGAGGCATCTCTAACCACTTCCCACCTCCAAATTCACAATTGACTGTGCAGTTGACTTCTGTTGACTTTTGTGGGCCTCAGATGATTTGATCATGGACTGATGCATTCTGAGCCTTCAACCCTTGCTGGGATAACTCCCCCATGAAACCCTAGCCTATACAAGCTCAATAAAATCATATGAAGATCTCCATCTCAATAAAGACCTTATCTCCTTGCAAAACCCTGACTGTTAGGATGCAACTGATTAGGGTTGACCAGAGGTCAAAACCCTAATCCCAAGGAACATGATCAGGCACAATGAAACTCTTGGTGATGATAAAACCATGATGATGGTGATATACTTTGATAAATAAGATAACACTCATCCTCCTTGAGGAATCAATAAACCCTAATTAAAGCACAAACCCTCAGATGGCTAGTGATCAATTCATGAGACTCTCAAGCTAGAATCTTTTAACCTCTCTATCTTCTGAGCAAGACTTAGGAGGATGACTTCTTATTATCAGATGATATGCAATATGCAATGCCTAATGTCCTAAAACATGAAATGCAATGTGATAAGCTAGTCCCAAGAGAGGAGGGCAAATTTTGAGGTGTTACAGATACCCATAGTCTTCACATATTATTTTGATCAATAATTCATTAAGAGTTTGAACCTTGTTTGCCTTGGAAGCCCTAATTCATATGGGTATCTTGTGTGACTTCCTCAACAAGTTTCTTCAACATTTGATCAAATATTTCAAGTGGTACTTCATTATACATAATCCCTCACATATATGATCCTCCATGAGTCCCAAATATCAATAAAATGTCAAGTTTGCAAGATGGTTCATGGTGGTTCACCAGAGAAAGTCAACTAGTCAAAACTGGGGTTCCCTAGACCCTATCTCCTACAATGTTTGTCATATGAAAATTATTCCAAGAACAAAGTTAATCCTTATGACGTTCCAAACAACTTTCATGTTGAAGTCAAAATCTAGTTTTGCTTGGAAAGTCACTTTTTATGGTGAAAGATTATAGGTCATTTTGTCTAAACCCTAGTTAGGAGGTCAACTTGCAAGGACCATAACTTGCTTAATGTTCATGATATGAACTCCATTCAAGATCCATGATCAAATTCAAGATGTTATCTCCAACATTTATGTTAGGAATAAGTTCAAATTCAACTTGCAAATGCATGTGTCAAGAGGAAAGATTATAGGTCATTTTGGGCTATTACCATTGAACAAGTGATTTTCCTCAACTTCTAAAATGCATAACTCCTTCATGCCAAATCAAAATGAGGTCAAGCTTTTGAAAAAATTGAATAGGTTTGAAATAGCTACAATTTTTATGAAGGAACATTTTCCATTTGAAGTCCATAGCAAAAGTTATTCAAGGTGGAAGAAGTGAACATTTGACTTAGTACTTAGAAAATTCTCAAATATGCTTGATTTTCCAAACTTACACCTCGAAACTCATCATGATCCAAGCTACAAATGGAAAAGTATTCAACATGAAAGTTGTTCCCCTTGATCGCATGAATTGGAGATGGATTGCATCATTCTTTAGGCTCAAACCATTGCCCATGCATCAATGCAACTTGGTTTCCAATTTTGGCAAAATTTCAAGTGGTGCAAAGATCAATTCCCTTGCCTATTTAGACAAGCACATGGCCTCAGAAATGATATCAACGCCTTTCCCAAACTTTTCCAAAAGAACTCAGACCCTCACACCATAGAATTTCTTGAGGATTTCTTAGAAATCGAGGTTGAACTTCACTTTCTATTTTGAAGTTCAAACTCCAAGAATTCATTGCCTTTTCCATCTCAATTGATTACTGCAAGCAAGAGGAGAAAGAATCAAGCAAATCCAGATCAAGATCAAGCTAAATCGAAGCTACTCGAAGATGAAATTTCAGAAACTTCTCTTCTTCGATTCTCCCTCATTTCTCAATTATTTCGATTGATTTTTGGTTGGCTAAAGTCCTACCAATGTAGGCAACAAGATTGAGTTGCTTTGAGGTTAAACTGAAGCCACTCAGTTCATGATCCTCAAAATTCAAATTCCTGTATCTTTTTATATACTTGGAATTGGAGAAAATTGAGGCCAAATTCGAGCTCCTGGGCATTTTCTCTTTGAAATAGTGTCCTTGCTTGTCAGTTTTCCTGAAGTTGAGGTTGGACCAGTCCGATGATGATCATCAAAGAATATGACCGGAGCTAGGGCTCCGGTGGTGCGTTGGCAAGTCCCAAGCCATCTGATCTGGTTCAAATGTTTTAATCTTGAACGTTCATTCTGATTACCACGTGTACATTGTATTGACCAAGGAGCATGGTGGAATGCGCGTGTGTGGCCATCAGATCTGCCACCTCAATTAATAAGGGAGATCTGATGGACCTCGTTTTTTTGAATTTCCTTTTAATTTCTGAATTTATGTTAAATTGCTTTATTTTGTTTAATTCATAATAATTTCATTTTTAATCCAAAAAATTTGGGACTTTCACCAAAAATCTTTAAATATTTTTCCCTTTCATTTTCTGAATTAAAATTAATTTTTGGATTAATTTTGATATTTTCATGAATTAAATATTTTTGTGCATATTTTTAATTGTTTAAAAATACTTCTGACTTTTCAAAAATCATGAAATTTTTTGTCTAAGGTCCTTTGACCTTGGTTAACCTAGGATAAATCTCTTGCCCATTTATTTGGTGTTTTGAAGAGATTTTAGGTTTTGACCAAATTAAATTGTATTTTAATGAATTTTTAATTTGATTTTTAATTGATAAAATGTGTAAAAATTATGTTGAGCTATTTTTATGGTCTTGTGATGTTTGACTATTTATTTGGGCCTTAGTCAAGGTTGATTTGAATTTTGTTGAATTAAAATCATTGGATTTAGGGGATTGATGAAATGTACATTTCATCTCCCAAAATGAATGAATGATTTTAATTTGATAAAATTCCTTCCATGATCAATTTGTGTTTCTCTCACTCCCCTCCCCTTTCATCTTCATCCATATTCTCTCTCATTCCTTTCATCGACTAATGAAATATCAAATATCCTAAGGGTAATTGGTTCATCAATGACCTTGTGTTAGATGAACCAATACAAGTATGGATGAGATAGGTTCATCCCTCTTGATCTTTTCTTTTAGTGTGTGGTATGTTTTAGGAGTTTGGTTCATTATACCAAATCTCTAACATGCATTAACACCTAAATTTTTATTGTCCGGCCTCAGATAGTTGTGACTTCTACATAAGTCCAATTACGATTGTTTAACATAGAGCTAAATTTGACCCTCAAGGCATAGCATTCTAGTAAGTGGAAGTGTAACTCTCCCCTTCTTCATGGCATTGTTTGGAGACTTGACCGTTTTTCCTTTCATGGGAGCTAGTGGCATACTTGTGAATTATCCAAGTTGGAGCCCTTCTCATGGAAGATGTCTTGGTTCAAGGATCCATACTTGTGAATGAAGGGTTGAGTGTTCTCCAAAGAATGGCTTAATCAATTAAAAAGCGAAACACCATTAACCTTTGACTAACTCTTGTTAATATTGCTTTTCTTTCAAGTCATTTACTTTATGCAATTTAAATTTTAGTCATTTATCATTCATTTACCATTTACATTTCATTTAATTTGTTTATGTTTATGTCATTTTCACTTTGCTCATTTGAGCCATATCTTGTGATTGTACATTGTTTGTGTGTTTTGGTTTTGTTTATGGTCTTAGGACTTTAAAATACCAAATAATAACAAAAACCCTAAATAAATCGGCGGACTGTTGATCTTGATCTGAACCTTTGGACTTAGGATTAGAAAACATTCCCTGTGTAAAAAGGACTTGGCCAATGCCATCATTTTGAGACTGAGTTACTGTGAACTGTGCCTTCATCTGATGCAAGCCTTGGATCTTGTTCGAATGCATCTGCTACTCTGTCTTGGTGCTAATTGTCATTTTGATCTTACGTCTGATGCTTTCTTCTGAGTTGATCAAGGAATATTTCATTTGATACATGAGAAGACAAAGAAGACTGCTAGCTTTGGGATTTGCTTGCTTTGATGTGGCTATCTTTATTTGATGCCTTGATCTTCTTGAAGTTTGGATATTGCTAATTGCTTGTTGATTATTGTTTGATTCAAAGTCCAAAGGAAAAGTGGGTTTTCTATATGACATTCTTGTCTATTGGATTGCATCCCATTGGTCAAATCTCTTCAACTCTTAAATTTTAAGTTTGTACTCAGGATAACCTCTTCATCTCCTCCCACTTCTTAAATTTCAAAAATATCTACCCCTTTTCAAAAAATTTATTTGCTTGTGATTTCAAACTTAGACATTGTTTAAATTAGAAACTTTGGCCTTATGCCAATGAATTTTTAAATCTTTTCTTAAATCAAATTTATAAATAAACTTAATCATATTGACTTAAAATTTCAAAAGACAAAAAGAATTAACACCCCATTCAAATCTTTGGCCTCTTTGTTCCCTTTTACTTAAATCTTTGTTAAAATTAATTCATCAACTTCTTTGAAATTTTTACCATGAACTACGAGGTTTTAATCCCTCATTTTTATGTTGGTACATAGGCACAAGACTGAAGGTCTTGTCAAACACAAAAATATAATCAATTAATTCTTTTCTCATCCTCACACTCTATTTTCTCCAACATCATTTATACCAAAAACACATACACACATAAAAAAGGGCTCCCTAGGAGTACCTATGACACTTTGGGTGCTAACACCTTCCCTCTATATAACCAACCCCCTTACCTATAATCTCTGGCATTTTATTAGTTTTGATTTGAAAACTTCTTATCTTTGGGTTTTGTTTGTACTTTTCCCTTTTCCTTTGGAAACAATAAAAGCGTGGTGGCGACTCTGGTTTTATTGACGTTAAGCTTATCCATAGCTTGATGGTCATGAATTTACCGCTACAACGATGAAGAATGAATAAGATATCTTCAACAAGAAGAGGAAGGTGTAAGAGGATTTATTTTCCTCTGGTGTTCAGTCAGATACTCCTTGGAAGTTGATCGTGGACAAACTTGTGCTCGAGAAGGTTTCGATGGAAGAACAAATTAAGAAGCTCAAGTTGAGACTACTAGGGGAATATCAATAGGACCTTGTTTAGATTTTATTTAGTTTTGTTTAGAACTTTTGAAAGTGTACTCAAACTTTGTAACTCTCTTTGAATAATGAAATGAGTTTCTTTTAGTCGTTGTTATTTGCCTTTTGATGTTTGTAATTATCTCTTAAGTTCCTTGAAACTTTTAAAAATTTGTATTTTAATTGCATTCATGCATATGTCATCACACTTGCATTTTTTTTTATCAAAATAAAAACTCATTTTCGTCATTTCTTCTCTAATAGTTTCCACACCGAGACCCTCACATCGGTATAACACCAGAGCTAAAGCCCGACGTAGAATGGCCGAGCAAGAGCAAGAGATGGAAAGAGTCAATAAAGAGCTTACATATCTACATGGGAATATAGGTCAAATCATGGAGATGTTGCAAGTAATACGTGCAAAGATGGATACTCAACCCACAATTGTTTCTGAGATCGTCAATCCAGTGATTAATCCTCAGCCAATAGTTACTACTCCAGCAACTTGGCCTCCCTTTGGTCTTCCTCATGGTTTTGTGCCTCCCCCTCAAGGAAAATCCACTCAACACACAGTTCCACTAACTACTGAAGTTAATCATGTGATTCCCACTTTTGCACCCACTTCCATGCACACTCGACTTCAACCGTACTTCGATGATCATCAACAAGTGTATAGTATATCTGATATGTATGAAGAAGGTGATGAAAGACATGAAAAGCTGAGAGAAAATGTTGAAACTATTGAGAAAAGGCTAGAAATGGAAGGTGATCAGATCTTTGGTGCTGCTGCTAGAGAAATGTGCATTGTATCTGGATTGGTGATCCCCGCAAAATTCAAGACACCCAACCTTGATCAATATGAAGGAGCTACTTGTCCCAAAAGTCATCTCATCATGTACTATAGAAAGATAGAAGCTGACGTGGACAATGACAAACCCATGATCCACTGTTTCCAAGACAGTTTGAAAGGTGCCTCTTTCCAATGATACTTGACCCTTGATCAGACTCGCATCCGTTGTTTCCAAGATTTGTCTGATGCTTTCATTAAATAATACAAGTACAACATGGTTCTAGCTCATGATAGAAGGCAATTGTTGAGCATGTCCCAAAAAGATTCTGAATCCTTTAAAGAATATGCACAAAGGTGGAGAGAGACTGCATCTCAAGTGGAACCTCCATTAATTGAAAAAGAATTGGCAGATTGGTTCGTCGACACAGTGCGACCATAATTTTTTTAAAGGATGGTGGGAAGCATGACTGCAAGTTTTTCTTACTTGGTGGCCGTGGGTATCAAAATGGAACTTGGCTTAAAAAATGGCAAGATGATTATTGCAGCTAGTAATTCCAACAACAATAACAATACCAAGAAATTCTCTAGCAGTTTCCATAAGAAAAAGGAAGGAGAAACAAATGCAGTGATGGGTAGTGTCACACCCTGATTTTGGCCCTGCAAATTTTCCCAATCAATCATTCATTTGCATTCCTCCTCATGACCATTTCATCTGGTCATGAGGCTGTCCACCCACATTTTTGTTTAGACACTGTCATCACTTGTCGTTCCATAACTTTTAGATTTTCACCTTTTCATCTGACCTTAGATGTTTGATCTCCATAGTCGAGCAAGACTTAGAATCTCTTTCTCATTTGATAGGATCTGGTGGAATATCATGACTTTCATTCTTATGTTTAAATCCAATCCATGTTTTGTCTCCCTCATAAAACATTATCTACTTTTTGTTCCAATATATCATCCATGTGACCGATCGCTTTTATGTTGTCATATTCTTAGTACTCATTTCTTTTTCAATGAAATTATGTGTCAAGTGCAAAACGTTTTGTTTTTGGTCAGCATTCATATTCATTTTCTGCCCCTTCATGATTCTAAATTTCCATTCATGTTTCTTCATTCACATTGGGAAATTTTCCATTCATATTCAGAATTCCCGCCTACTCATTCATGTTTCGATTACTTTATTCATGTTCAAGAAGTTTCTCCCATTTATTCAATCATAATCATCCGTTTACATGGAAAGTGATTAATGTAATCTTAAAGTATCTCACATGAATACTTGGAAGTTCTAAGGCAAAGAACAACTATGTTTTGCTACAAGGACACCAATTTTCATTCACATCCAGTGTTATATTCATTACAAATCATGAGATGTTTCTAAGCTTACAAATTTACAAAATGGACATTGGGACCAAATCGAACTCATCCCAAAACCCCAAAAAAAATCCTAATCCCTACTTCACTCTTGATCCTTGATTAGTGTCGTATGCCATTGTATTTTCATGTGCAAGATAGTTGGATATCTATTATTGAGAGCCTTCATGCTAATTCTTTCCATGTTGTGTGTGATCTGCAAAGGACCAACCAAAGATGTAAATCTATCATGCATTCAAACAAGACTCTAAGACGTCATTCGCATGTTTAACTATGTCATTCATGAGCAATGCATTGAACATGTGTAAAAAGCCATACCAAAGCCATTGAAACTTGGTCCAACCATATGTGTTTTCGAGTCATTGAAACAAACCAAGTCCAGGCTAATGCCAGCCTGATGCAACAGAACGGGAAACACGCATTGATACATTAGGGACTCACGCCACGAAGCAAACCATCATGCATATGGCAGCTCACCAGAATATGCCATGATCTAAAATTCTGCACAACATCAAATGCATCAATTCCGCATAAATTCACGACTCTGCAATTTCACAATTTGGTGTACGAAAAGAGTCAGTATCTTAAAGCGGTAAAGGCTTGTAAATACTTCAAGTCTAAATATCCTGACATTGAACTCGTACCTGAGGAAGAATTTTTACGCGATGCTCCCAAGGATATCAAGGATTCCTTTTTATCGAAAGACAGTGCTCATAATCTGATGCTCAAGAGACTCAATCTTGAGCTATACCAGCATAGAAAGCTCTGCAAACATCATGCGAAACTGGAACAACCAAAGAAAGTCCTTTTGGATACTATTGCAAACCGAAAGAAGTTCCTGACAAGTCTCCCTTCACATCTCAAGTCTCTTGAGAAAGCATCATTGCCTGTTCAAAATCAATTAGGAATTATGCATACTAAGAAACTAAAGCAGCATCATTCAGCAGAGTTGCTGCCACCAACCCTTTATGTGATTTACTCACAGCTATTAACTCACCAGGAGGCCTTTGTAGAACCCATTGATTTGAAGGTCGTAGGAAGCCTGAAAGGTGCTCCAGCTTTGGCTCGTAAGCAAACTCACAAGGAAACCGAAATTTCCACTGTCGCAGAGAATTCTAAATTGGAAGATGATGTTCCCGATGATGAAGAAGATGGCCAGAGATGTAGAAAAAGGCCAAGGAGGGTACAAGTCAGGGAGGGCTCTAATCAAGGGGGCATTTCAAAGTCATCCACTTAAAATCATTATCCATATGGCTTGAGCTTCCTCACCAATCAGTTAATCTTTTATTCAAGAGGCTATAACGTTCAATGCTCAGAGAGCTTCACATCCTTACAAATGGGCTCAGCATCTGTCAGGGATTGATTTCTTGCCTGAAGTATCTCCATTGCTCCCCACTAAGAACAGTGAAACAGCAAGAAGCGAAGATGTTATATCTGGTCTCTCATTATAGTGCCAACCTGCATGTTTTGTTTCCAAACAAGCAAAATAAAAGTGCGCATCAGTCCAATAATAATAACCATAAATCATGACAGCAGACCATTACCACCACAAAGGATGAGAGCATATGCAGGTCCAAATCGATTTGTCATAAAATCTGATTCCAACAGGCTAAATTCAAACTCGCAGATGTTTGGTTTTTCTTTCATTGAGAGCTTTAGTAAATACCATAAGTACCTGAGAACCAACATAGTTCAAAGAGAATGAATGGAAATAAGCCATGACAATAAGCATTTTTCATTTCATATTTACCACAGTAAAACAATGATGGCCAAACGAACCCTGCAGCGATGAGAAGCACATAGATATTTGAGACTTTTTCCAATTTACAACAGTAATTTTTACCTGTTACCCAGGGTAGAAGGTTAGGACAAGGATTGGAGAGGGACCGCCAAGTTTGGGCGAACAATGTCAGAATACTCGCGCTCCACCACACGGACAGTGGCCTAAGCTTTTGATCACTACCAGCAGTACGGAAAAGCAGAGGAGAGGGACCAAAGAGAGAATTTTTGAGGCCTCTCACAATCGGAAGAGGACTACATAAAGAAAAGAAAGGATATGTTAAAAGGAGAGCATCAGCCGAAAAACCCTAAAAGAAATTCAAACGAAACAGAGTTTAAAGAACCTAGTGGTGGTATTCCTTGGAGAGAATTTCAGAGCTTCATCTCGACACCTTTTTGGACGGAGCCTTTACTCATGGCGGAACACGCGAGCGAACGCACACCGGCGGTGAGTCGACGTACGAAGGAGAATTTGCTAAAAGGGTCCAAGTGTGACCTTTTCCAATCGCCGTCAATCTCGCCATGACTTGTAAGTCCTTTCTCGTACCATGCTTTATTTGATCTAATCTTGGCGACCTTTCTCCACACTGTTGACCATAGTTTAGGGGGGGTGTAGATTTTGGTTTTGGGGTTTCGTCATTCCCTTTTATTCTCGGATTAAGCTCCTCCGGCGTCATCCTTGAAGCTTTATGTTCTTGGATTTTTGGTTTGCTTTTCCTCAAGCTGGGATTTTGTTGTTTACTTTTCTCTGAGAATGTTTGATCTTTTAGGGGGAGAGACGAATGTTTTTCTAACTTTCTTTTCAGTTTTTTTTTCTTTTATTTATTTTGGTCTTAAGGCAATTAAAACGCACCCGCAGGATTACCGTGCCATTTAGTTGTCGTTTGGCTTTTCCTTGCAAGCAGCTTTTCATTAACTGCTGCCTGCTAGCATTGATGATGATTGGCCTCGTCATTTGCACCCAACAGCCATGTGGCTAGGGTATGTCCATTGGATTCCCATGTTCACTTCCATGTGGGCCAGTTTTGGTTAATGTTTGTTGACCCGAATTCAACACGGTCCAAACTTTGATTGGGCTTTATTCTTTTTGAGGATCCATACCCCGTGGCCCGCGATGTACCCCTTTGTTTTTTGTTGATTAGCATTTCCTTTTGTACCATTTTCATCCGTAGCTTAAAAGTTGTTGACCTTTGGCCTGGTGGGGGTGGAGCTAATTTGTTTCCCCTTAGTTGTGGTTTCGATACCTATCTGGGACGTATTTGGGTGTTATGCATGATTTATTTTTTATTGTTTCTATTTATTCTATTTCTTTTTATGCTTTATCCTCATTTCTTCGACATTTGTAAATTTCAGTATTTATTTCATGTTTTAAACATCGATTTTCTTAACTTATGGATTTGGCAATTCCCGCGCCATTTATCCATGATTTATTTTTATCGATACATCGACAGTATTTTCGCTGCGTTTTGATTAATCATATATGACGTTTCAATTATCGTCAATATGCATAAACTGGCTTTGAGCACAGTATCTAGGATTTTATTTGTCTGCTTCTTTTTAATTTAATTTCCATCCTCTTTGCACGTTCTTGCGTTATGTGACTTTGATTCACATCCTCGCGTCCTGATTTTTATCTGTGCACGTCCCGATGTTGTTTCTTTCAATTTAATTTTTGAGTGTCTTATAAATATAACTTGTTGTGTTATTTATTTTCTTCACATGGCTTACTCTTGGGCCTTCTTACAATGAGACAGTTCCCTTGCACCTACACCTACTATTGTTTATTCATTGATTGATCCGATTTAATTATTTCATTACTTCGAATCCCCATTCGACAAAATGTACCCCCACTCCCATGGCATGTAATAATTTTATCGCTTTTCATTTCTTTATTTGCTTGATTGTTTAGTTAGCTACTAACACAAGAATAAAATCAACCATTTCCAAAAGATCAAAAATAATGACTCGATCCAACGTCGAGTAATTTCTCAATAAACAAATCCATCCATTTCTATTTATTCCCTTTCTTTCAAACCTACATTCAAATCTTTCTCAATCACTCATCAAATGCTTGATCCAACGTCAAGCCATTTTCAAAATAAAAACTCAAAAAAACTTAATTCATATTTAAGACCTTTTCAATAAAGATGGAAGTGGAACGTGATGGATACTGCACACTTCTGAGACTAGGGTTCGAGATGGATGTCTCGCCTATCTTAGCTCTCGCCATCATCCAAATCTATCTATTCTGTTTCTCTCAAACATTCATTCAATTTTCTCTTAAGCGTCCATCAATGCTTGATATAATGTCAAGCCATTTTCACAATAAAAACTCAAAATACTTAATTCCTATTTAACACTTTTTTCAATAAAGATGGAAATGGAACAGGGTGGATACCATGCACTCCTGAGATTAAGATTCGAGGTGGATGCCTCGCCTATCTTAGCTCTCGCCATCATTTAAAATTATCAATGTGGTTTCTTCAAACCCTTTCTCAATCAAATTCAAAAACACTTAATTCTTATTAAATACTTTTGCAAATAAGATGGAAATGGAACGTGGTGGATACCACACACTCTTGAGACTAGGATTCGAGATGGATATCTCGCCCATCCAAGTTCTCGCCATTACTCAAAACACATCAAACCAATCAATTTCTTTTCTCGCCGCCGTGCAATTGACCCTTCAAACCCTTTCTCAAACGAAAGGTACTTTGTTTCAAAATAATGCAAGGCAATGTTTCTCCACCTGTTTTGGGTAGTCCAACAATGTTTTCGTCGATTCAACACAAAGTAGCTTTCGCTAAAATCGACCAACAAATAAACATTTTTCTATCCAGAACTACGTAAGCCTTGATTTCTCTATTGAGATACGTAGGAGCAGGATTTGTAAATCTTGTCAGGCCCACTAATAAAAAACTTAGGTTTAGTCCTTCGTCAAAAATCCAAAAACATTCTCCTCTCTTCTATTCTTTATTTCCCACCTAATAACTTGAAAAGCCTAACATTTCAAACTAACACTAACGCGCACAACCAATCTAACGGTTCCCGTTGAGTACAACGGACGTGAGGGGTGCTAATACCTTCCCCTTGCGTAATCGACTCCCGAACCCTGATTTGGTTGCGATGATCAATATCATTGTCGTTCTTTCTTGGGTTTTATCGATATTTCCCCTTTCCTTTTTAGGAATAAATAAAGTTTGTTGGCGACTCTGTTCAGTCCATCATTGCGAGCGTGCGATTACGCTTCGCTAGGTCGTGTTCTCATTTTCCGAGATACGACAGATGGCGACTCTGCTGGGGAGTACCATTCCCTAAGTGAGTCAAGCCTAGTTAGGACGTTTGTGTGCCTTTGTTTGTTTATTGTGTGGCTTTTCCTTATTTATTGCTTTTATTATCTTTATTCTTATATTGATATATTTGTTGTATATTGGTTCCACTGTGTTGGGTACTTGGATATTTGATTGCAAACCATGTGGGAAAGACTCTACACCCGAGTCTAGAATGAAAAACATAAGATATGATGATGGTTGAGTAGTACAGACTCCCGAGGTGAATACTTCATAAGAGTCGGTACGAGAACCTCACTTAGAGTAGATCCTTTTGCAAATATTGTCGCCCGAGGTGGATACCTCGTAAGCTTCAATGTTTCAAAGGGGTCCATGACTCTAAGAACCTTTTAGAACATTGAACCTTTGGCCAACTAGAAATGATGGTTGCGTAGTATGGATTCCCGAGGTGAATACTTTGTAAGAATCGGTACGAGAACCTCGCTCAGAATAGATTTTCTAGATGAAGTTGACGATCGGAAAGTATTTTCCGTAAGCGTCAAACATTCTTTTGAATCCATGACTCTGAGTACCCTGTTTAGAACCAAGTCGATGGCTGCGTAGTACGGACTCCCGAGGTGAATACTTCGTAAGAGTCGGTACGAGAACCTCACCCAAAATAGATTCCCTTGATGAAGTTGACAACCGGGAAGTATTTTCCGTAAGCGTCAAACATTCTTGTGAATCAATGACTCTGGGGATCCTTTGTAACAAAACCCTAGATCACACCCGGTGAGAACCCCGTTTTGGAAAGCAATCAAATTTATCCATACCTCGGACCTTTGAACCTGTACCAAATCACATTGCATCCATCCATTCATTGCATGCGCATAAAAAGCAAAACTCTTAGTTTGTTTCGCATTATTTCAGGAATCTAAGACTTGTTAGCAAAATGAATCCTGAGAGAAGAAGCACTTTTCAGTTCAAATACAAGAATGTGGACCTTGCCAGCCTACAAAAGTTGAGTGCCAAAGTAACACCAATCAAGCTCAACAGCTTTGTGCAAGACTATGGAAGAATTCTGGACATCCTAAATGAGAAGATGGACATGATGACCGTAATGACTATTGCTCAGTTCTATGATCCACCTCTACGTTGTTTCACGTTTTCTGACTTCTAATTGGCTCCTACCTTGGAGGAATTTGAGAGGATTGTAGGCCGAAACCTGAGGGATCATAATCCATTTCCGAAGTTTGATGAAGGTATTCCTCCCAAGAGGATAACCTTAGCTTTGGGTTTGAAGGTTTCTGAAGTCGTGGATAATTGGGATATGAAGGGAGCTCTCAATGGTTTTTCTAGGAAGTTCTTGGAAGATCAAGCTAAGAAGATGGAAAAAGAAGGAAATTGGGAAGCCTTCTATGTTGTGTTAGCTGTGTTGGTATATGGGATAGTTCTCTTCCCAAATATTGACCATTTTGTGGATCACCTGGCGGTGAGAATCTTCCTCTCTGGTAACCCTGTACCGTTCCTCTTTGCAGACCTCCACTACACTTTACACGATCGTCACGAGAAGAAGGGAGGAACCATTTTATGTTGTGCGCAGCTGTTGCATGCCTGGTTTAGATCTCATATGCCAGAAGATGACCCTTTTGTCTCAAAGGAACTCAAGCCCTCCCAGAAGTTAGCTTCCCTCACCTCCAATCATGTTAAGTGGTATATCATGGATTGGGAAACCGAGGATGTCATTGTCAGCATTGGAGACTTCCCTAATGTACCTTTGATAGGAACCAAGGGTTGCATCAACTATAACCCCATGTTATCTTTGAGGCAACATGGTTACCCTATGAATGACCCTCTAAAAGCTGAAGCTTTAGAGCCTTTCATCTTACACAGTGCTGAAGCAGATCATCCCATGGTGAAGAAGATCAAGAGGTCTTGACAAGCAGTTATCAAAAAAGGGTAAGGAGTTGGGTAAGAGAAATGTCATCGCTCAAGATCCTTATACTTGTTGGGTTAGAGAGAGGGTTCAGATGGTTAAACTCCCTTTTCCATTTGATCCTTCTATCTATCCATCGGTTCCTGAGCCAGAACCCATATTACCTGAAGATGTGGAGAAACTCAATGTTCGTATTAAGGAGCTGGACTTAGAGAATGCTGACTTGAGGATTAAGCTCGACCGAGTCTCGGTAGAAAATGGGAATTTGAAAGACGATCAATAGAAGAAGGACAAAGAGCTTAAAATCTCCAACAAAAGAGCTAGGGAGTCTGAAGCAAGGAGAGAAAATTTCGGACAAGCGCTCTACAACACTAAATATGTGTTCAAGTCAAAGGAGGAGGAGTTGAATAGAGCTCTACTCCGGATTCAAAAACTCAACAAGACTCTGGAATTGACCCTTGAAATGAAAAGGGAAGCACAACTAATTTCTGATATTCGTACTCATGAACTAGAGAATACCATTCAGAAATACAAGGATACTCTAGAACGCGAGAAGCTGAGGACTGAAGAGTCAGAAAGAGTTTGCACACGGCTGAAATATTAGTTGGAACAAGCCGATGCTAGAATCCAGGCACTTGAAGGTGGGGGTCAGGATGCCGCCTATATGATGTTGCTAGGTGAGTGCAGATATTGGAGAAACCTCTATAGGGACATAGAGGTGACCAAGGCTGAGGACTTGCGCATCATTCAAGACCTCTAAGGGCTTTACACTGATTGGAAGGGAAAATTTCTGAGGCTGTCCAGATTTGCGAATTCCGTCATGCGAGAGCTACCTGAGAAACTGCAAGAAGTTGATTGGTGCATGTGTCCAGAGAACACCCCACATCAAGTCTTTAATTTCATTAAATTTTGTAAGGCGATGTTGGAGGGACTGACTACCGACCTTGCTACGGTTCGGAAAGCCCATAAGCCATAAGCATGTTATTTGTATTTGAACTTTGTTCTAATTAATGAAAAATCACTTTTGAGATTCATTTTTATTGTGTTTTATTTCCTTATTACTTTAAATATTTGCGAACAAATGTTGTGGCATTTCTGAAATGAATGACTGAAACTAACCAAGAGTTTTGCAAACAAGATGCATCCATACATGCATTCATACATTTTCAAAATAGAGTCTCACCCCGCCCTTTCTTCCTCCAGTTTCACGCTGAATTTTCAACACTAGTACAATACTCGCGCCCGAGCAAGACAAATGATGGCTGAACAAGAGCAAGAGAGCGCCCGAGTTAGAGTTGAACTAGACGAGATCGAGAGAGGCATGCCCCAGATGAGAGAGATGCTGCAAGCCTTAACCTTCAGATTTGAGGTTCCGCAAGCGACCGTGATTTCAGAGACCACGGGCCCAGCCGTGGAAGTCCAACCTTAGAGGACGTTACCCTCAACCCTTCCTCCATATGGGCTACCTTACGACTTCGTCCCTCGAGCGGAAGTAATGCACGACATGGGGCAATCTGTCCAACAAGCCGTGCCATTACCGGTTTACATCGATGCACGCCCAGCCATCCACACCATTGCTCCACCAGCTGCCTATGCTAGGCACATTCCTCACTTTGAAGATCAACATCACATGTATCAGACTGTCGACTCAATCGTTATTGGTGACGAAGTAAGATTCGAGGATTTTAGAGAAGTAAAGGAGAACATGCAACTACTTGAGAAGAAGTTCCGAGATTTAGAAGGAGACCGCGTCTTTGGATCTGCTGCCAAAGAAATGTGCCTTGTATCTAGGTTGGTGATTCCGACCAAATTCAAAATTCCAAACTTCGACAAGTACAAGGGGCATACTTGTCCAAAGAGCCATCTCATCATGTATTATCGAAAAATGGCTGCACACGTGGAAGACGACAAGCTGATGATCCACTGTTTTCAAGATAGCTTGAGTGGGGCTCCTTCCAAGTGGTATTTAAGTCTGGATCAGAATAGGATCAGGTGTTTCTAAGACTTGTCAGACGCGTTCATAAAACACTATAAATACAACATGGACATGGCGCCTGATAGAAGACAGTTGCAAAGCATGTTCTAGCATGACAAAGAGTCCTTCAAGGAATATGCTCAGAGATGGAGGGAACTGGCTTCTCAGGTTGAACCACCTCTAGCTGAAAAGGAATTGGCCGAACTATTTATCGACACTGTCCAACCCCAATTCTATGAGAAGATGGTTGGAAGTGCTTCCTTGGGATTCTCCGAGCTTATGGCTATAACAACTCGCATTGAATATGGTTTAAGAAATTGAAAACTGGCGGCTGTAGCTGGAACTTCAAATGCTAATCCAAAGAAGTTCTGTTGGTTCTATGTGTTGGCAGTAATTTTGGTAAAACCTAGAATGTTCACAAGTTGTCACAAGTGTTGTCTTGACATAAGATTACATGTACCTGCAGGATGTTTAAAATGTGATTATGCAGGATTTTACTGAGATGTCAGACCCGATGTCATGACATCTGTATACAGAACATTCAGTCTGAATGTTATATATTATGTGATTGCGTTTTTAATGCTAATATATGTATGATTGATGAGATGATTGAACGCGCTATCAATCAGTAATTACAACTAGATTGACTTATTTTCCAAAGAGATATAATCAACTGTCATGAGAAGATATGAATGGAAAATAGTTTTAGGGTTTTATGATGTCCAAGCCCAGCCAATTTCTTCTATATAAAGGACATGGAAAACCTGGTTTTATACACAAGAAATAACGAACGAAATATTGAGAGAGAATAAGGGTTTTAGTCTTGTGTGGTCGTGTGAATTGTAAGCCATTCAATTCATCCATAGATGATTGAATTTGTCTGATTTTTGAGTTGTAATTTGTCCACTCTAAGCTTTGAAGCATGAGTGTGTGTTTACTTGATTGAAGCTTTTAAGTAAGATCAAGTATGTGTCTTTGAAGAGTGTCTTCTTTTCATTGTAATTCTTGTTTTATATCACTGCTGTGATTGAAGGGGAGTGAGTAGGATCTCATATCTAAGAGTTCTTAGGTAGAAGTCACACGGGTAGAGATTAGGTGAAAAGACTGTAACTTGAAGTTGTTTACTGAGAGTCTTTGAACTGATTCTGTTTAGTGGATTTCTTTCCTGGCTTGGTAGCCCCCAGACGTAGGTGAGTTTGCACCGAACTGGGTTAACAATTGCTTGTGTATCTTGCATTACTGTTCTTTATCTTTTATCCTGTTTGTATTGTTCATATATTAGTGTCGTGAAATTACCTTTGACATCTCATATCTGATACCATAATTTCAATTGGTATCAGAGCAGGCATCCTGCTCTGGTTCTGGGTGAGATCTAGGGACGTTACTTTCTGGTACTATGGATAGAGACGGAGGATCTGTTCACAGACCACCTATTCTGGATGGATCCAACTATGACTACTAGTAACCTCGAATGGTAGCCTTCCTAAAATCTTTGGATAATAAGGCTTGGAAGGCTGTTTTAACTGGCTGGGAACATCCAGTTATTACTAAGGATGGAGAAGTTACAACTGATAAGAAGGCTGAGGAACAATGGACCAAGGAGGAGGAGGATCTAGCCCTTGGAAACTTTAAAGCATTTAATGCTATATTTAATGGAGTAGATAAGAATATCTTCAGATTGGTAAACAATTGTGAGGTGGCTAAAGATGCTTGGAACATTCTCAAAACCACTCATGAAGGCACCTCTAGAGTGAAGATGTCTAGACTGCAGTTGCTCACTACCAAGTTTGAAAATTTAAGGATGAAAGAAGATGAAAATATTCATGAATTTCATATGAATATCCTAGAAATTGCTAATGCCTCAGGAGCCCTGGGTGAGAAGATGTCAGATGAAAAACTCATGAGGAAAATACTCAGGTCACTTCCTAAGAGATTTGCCATGAAAGTGACAGCCATAGAAGAGTCTCAAGACATTTCCAATATGAGAGTTGATGAGCTAATTGGATCCCTCCAAAAATTTGAGATGGGAATGTGTGATGGATCTAAAAAGAAAGTCAAAAGCATAACCTTCATGTCAAACACTGAGGAGAAAGAGGAGGAAAGTGGTCAAGACATTGATGAAGATCTGGCAAATGATGTAGCATTGCTGGGAAGACAGTTCAACAGACTTCTGAAAAAGATGGATGTAAGGTCTAAGGCTAATGTCAAGAACATTTCATCTGACATCAGTAAATCCAACAATGCTGGAAGAAGAACAAGATCAGATGAAAATCCCAAAGAAGGAAAAGGAGTTCAGTTCCATGAATATGATGGGTATGGACACATTAGAACTGAATGTGGAACCTACCTCAAGAAACAGAAGAAGAGTCTCGCTGCTACTTGGTCTGATGAAAGTGAAATAGAAGAGTTTGTAAATCTTATGACTGCCTTGATTGGAAGATGGGGTTCTGATGAAGACTCAAGTGATGATGAAATGACCTTTGATGAGTTAGCCACTACCTACAGAAAGTTGTGTCACAGAAGTGAGGAAGTGTGTCAACAAGTTGAAAGTCAGAAGAAAGTGATAGCACAGCTGGAGAATGAGAAGGCAGAGTATTTGGAAACCATCTCTAAGTTAAAAACTGAAGCAGTATTCTTGAATTCTAAACTGGATGAGATGACAAAGTATGCCAGAATGCTAAACAATGGAACTGACACCTTAGACAAAATTCTCCAGACTGGACAAATGGAAGGAGACAAGTCTGGCATTGGGTTCAATGAATCTAAACCTGAGTGCAGTCACACTTGTAGCAAACCTAAATCCAAACCTGAGTGCAGTCACACTGGTAGCAAACCAGAGATGTCACATCACATGTCACAACATCATAAAGGAAGACAGCAGAAAAGGAAACATAAAAAATGGAGATGTCATTACTGTGGAAAATTTGGCCATATAAAACCATTATGCTATAAGTTGTATGGCTATCCTAGTCCTTCTCATCATCAACCTAGACCCAAACATCACATACCTGTCAACAGAAAACAATTGGTTCATAGGACTGGTGTTACAAACCTGATATCTCACACTTCCTTCAGAGTTTCATCCAAAGAAGACTGGTATTTTGACAGTGGGTGCTCCAGACACATGACTGGAAACAAAAACCTGCTAACTGGCCTTCATCCTCATGCCACCAGCTATGTAACCTTTGATGATGGAGCAAAGGGTGAAATCAAGGGAATTAGTAAGCTTAACTGCCTTGGAGTTCCTAACCTTGACAATGTCCTACTTGTTAAGGGACTGACTGCAAACCTAATAAACATCAGTCAACTATGTGACCAAGGTCTAACTGTAAAGTTCACAAAAACTGAATGTCTGATTACTAATACAGAAAATGAAGTGATCATGAAAGGGGTTAGGTCTAAGGACAACTGCTATATATGGAGTTCTCAAGAAACTGGTTATTCATCAATGTGTACTCTAGCCAAAGAAGAATAAGTGAAGATATGGCATCAAAGATTGGGCCATCTGCATCTTAAAGGAATGAAGAGGATTATATCTGTTGAAGCTGTTAGAGGAATTCCCAACTTGAAGATTGATGAAGGAAGAGTTTGTGGGGAATGTCAGATTGGAAAACAGACAAAGATGTCACATCAGAAGCTCAGATATGACACCACTTCCAGAGTGCTGGAACTTCTCCATATGGATTTGATGGGTCCCATGCAGATGGAAAGTCTTGGTGGGAAGAAGTATGCTTATGTAGTGGTGGATGACTTCTCCAGATACACCTGGGTCAATTTTATAAGAGAAAAATCTGATGTATTTGAAGTCTTCAAAGATCTTTGTCTAATACTCCAAAGAGAAAAAGAAAGTCAAGTTATCAAAATCAGAAGTGATCATGGGAAGGAATTTGAGAACAACAAATTTGCTGGATTCTGTGCATCAGAAGGAATTAGTCATGAGTTCTCATCTCCCATTACTCCCCAGCAAAATGGTGTGTGTAAGACCCTAATTTTGACCCTAAGATCCCTCATGGCATCATATCATTGCTCATTGCATTGCCTCAAGGATCATAGCATGTTTGGCTCCTTAACCCTAGGGGTGGGACTTGTGTGAGTGGTTTGAAACCACCAAGCATGATTGTATTGTATATTATTGCTTATCTTATTTTGATTACTAACCAAAAGCACAAAAATATGTCACTAACTCTTTTGTTTTGAAGCTCAAGTGATTATGTGCTCCCATGCTCCTAGGAGGCCCCTAAGCTCAATGAAGTGGCTAGATGAAGATGAGAAAAAGCATGACAATGGTCCAAAAATATCTTAATCATCATATATGTCTCCCAAGTATCTCAATTTTCCAATTTGATCAAGATAACCCAAAGGGCTTGAGGATTGTTTCCCAAGGAAACCCTAATTCAATTGTGCATTTATTGTGCCTTGCTCATGAAGCAACCTCAACCTATGATCAAATTTAATCAAGGGAAGTTCTTTAATTAATTATTTTATTCATATATGAGCCTATGTGAGTATCCTCAATCATTCATTCATCAAGATTTGAAGTTTGTCCTTGAGAAGTTGACCAGTCAAGTCATATGACTAAACTGAAGATCACTGAGATACAACTTTTGATGTGTTTGTCAAATGAAGATAACCCCAAGATAAAAAATGTTCTTAAGAACCATATGAACAACGTTAATGTTAATAAAAAAATCCATTTGAAACTTGGAAGGTCATCATTCATTTCAAAACATTATAGGTCATTTTGACTGAAACCCTAAATTTGGGTCAACTTCCCAAGGACCTAACTTCCTTAATTTTTATGGTTTTTAGGTGAGACCAATTGCATTAGAAATATTAAGATGTATAATTAAAATGTTATGTTGGACAAAATTTCATAATCCTAAAAGAAATACATGTTATAATACAAAATATTATAGGTCACTTTGGACCTAAGTCATTGATTGAAAAATGTCCAACTTCAAGTGCCCATAACTTTCTCATGAAAAATCCAAATGATGCAAAATTTAAGTCTAAATTGATTATCTTGAATATATCTACAATTTTAATGTTAGAGGTGTTTCCATTTGAGGCTTACATCATTGAAACAGAAGGGCTTGAAGTTGCTTACTTTTGGCAAAAAAAATTCAAAAGGAACCTAAACATGTTTTGTACCCAAAACTTCATAGCCAGTTTTCATAAATTTCCAAACTCCAAATGAATTTTTGCCCAACATGACTTTTGTTCCTTATTTCAAGGGATTTTTAACCATTACTCACATTAATTTTTTGGACTTTCCATGAGTGAGTTTCGAAGAGCTTAATGTTTATGTTCATTTGTGCATTTCACTTTGAAACTTCATGTGCAAGCAAATGCCAAGCCTTGTGCACATCCAGTTCACTTATACTTGATCTCAGCATGGATTTCCATTCATTTTTGGGCCTCACATGCGCCTGTACAGGCCCATGCATGGAGGATCCAAATTTCATGCACACGAGTCAAGCATTGCATTGCATCACATACAACTATAAATAGAGGTGCCTTGAGCTTCATTCTTCAACCATAAGGAGATCTAAGATGCTGCTGGATTGAAAACCAAACCCTCACCAAAGGAATTTCAGTTTTTCTATTTCATTTTCAAGCTTGAATTTCAACATCATTAGTTGAATTTCAAAGCATAATTCCTTAACCTTTCATCACTATCACACTTCCAGATCAAAATTGGATCAAGAGCTTGGACAATTCGTGTTGTTTGAAGCTCCATTTCAGAGGTATATCACCAAACTTTTTTGATTCAGATCTTGAAATATAATGTGAATTCCTTTGGTTTGTGGTGTTTTCTGAAGCCCTCATGCATGAGGCAAGCCAGTGGTGGTCTTAATTTTGCAAATCGTTCCATTTCAGATCAAGCACCATGATCTTCAAGATCATGTTTCTCTTTAAATAGGAACTTTGAGAATGATCCATGGTTACAGGGGGGATGTACATCACCTCAGCTTCATTTTGATACCTTGATTTTTCATTTTTATTAAGGTTTGATTTCCTGCGCGTGGTGGTCGAAATTGGTTGTCTGGCCGGAGAAGATGGTGGTTCCACCACCATCCCCACGTGGGAGCCTCAGAACCCTTGGATTTGGCTGAAATGTTATAATCATGGCCCTCGCTTGTTATGACTTATTTTAATTCCACATGTAGCGCGCTTGACTTTGGTCTTTCGTGTGACCGCGCCTCTGAATCCTCAGATCAATGCCACGTCAGTTAATGAGACAATCCTGTGGCTGCGCATTTTTGATATTTTCCTTATTTTTTTTTATTTTCAGATAATTCACTTTATTTTCAAAAATTCATAAATATTTTATTTGAAGTCACAAAAATATGAGACCAATGCCAAAAAATTTAATTCAAAAATTCATTTAATATTTTTTTTGAATTATTTGGTTTTTAATAGTTTTAATTCATTTTAAAATACCTTTTGATATTTGAAAAATCCAAAAATATTTTCTTAACACATATGGATCATGATAAGTCAAGGAAAAATAGTCTCATTAATTTCTTAATTGATTTGAGATTTTAATTCATATTGTGTTATTTTTGTTATTTTTAATTGTTTTTAAATAGTTTTGATTTCAAAAATTATTGAGAAAATTTGTCAAAGCTTGTTTGACCATGTTAGACCTATGAGAATTTAATTGGACTTGTTGAAGTTGATTTGAATTAAATTTGAGGTTTGACCATATTTTGTCCATTTTATTTTTGCAATACCAAAAAACTATGTTTGACTTGTTGACTTGTAACCTTCATTTCTCTTTTGTTTAACATTGGTTGATGATGATTTGATTCACTTTTGACCAATTGTATTTGATACTTGATTTCTCTTTTCATCCATTTCATCTTCATCTCTTTCTTTTTTATCTTGGCCAATGAGTTAATGTCTTATGGTTGGTCTTGACAAATGAGAGGGTTAACCTTCTTTGATCCAAGATCAAGTGAGTTGCTTTGTGTCCAAGATAGGTTGCTTCTTGGTCAAGCAAAAAACCTAAAGTCCATACAAGACCTTTCCTCTTTTCTTTTGGCATGGTAAGTTTTAGGAGCTTGGCTTACTAGTCATGATCTCTAACTTGTGTTTATTTGCCTATAGTTTTATTGACCGACCTCAGATAGGTGTGACTACTACATTAGTCCACTTACGATTGCTTAACATAGCGCTAAATTGTCTTATGACAAACTAACATAACCATACTAATTACTAACTTTAATTTGAGCATTTAATTTCTTGCAATTTACTTTAATGTAATTTACTTTCTTGCTCATTTATTCATATTGTTTTTCCCTTTGCTCACTTGAGCACATATTTTATGTTTATGTCATTTTCCTTTTGCTCATTTGAGCTTATTATTGTATATAAATATATTATTGTCTTGTGTTTGTTTTGTCTTTGTTTTGTGTGAACCCAGTGCAAAAAAGGAGAAAGGACTTAGAATTAGGATTTACCTATGCTTAAAGGAGTTCAAGAGCAACTAGGCCTCATGCCTTTAGAATGCTAAATTTGTTGAAGAGCAACTAGGCCTCATGCCTTTAGAATGCTAAATCTCAAAGTTAATTCCAAAGGACTTCCTCTTCAAAACCTATTCTTTGTTTATTCCTCTTATTGTGTTGTGAACTTTTTGATGTTTGCTCTTGTGTGATAGGGATTCCATCTTGAGATAGTAAGAAGGACCATTGTCATGAGTAGCCAAGTTAAGAGAGACAAGCCAAATGGAGATCTTAGGAGCTTGAATCTAATTTGTGTGATTTCTTGTTATTTGCTAAGTCCAAAGGAAAGGAGCATCTTGAATCATCTCTATGATTTCAAGAAAAGGAACTCCAAGGGTTTTACCTCTTTCTCTTATCTTTGTATGCTTTAGGACTAGCCCTTCTCTTCTTCTCTTCACTCTAACCCAAGCCAAAAATCTTTTCTTGCAAACCTTGACATTGTTTTTCAAATTAGAAACCTAGGCCTTATGCCTTTGACTTTTCAAAAATCTTTTCATTAATACTCATTATGAATAGATCTTAATTCAACTTTTACCTAATTTTGTAAATAAATCTAACTTGTAAATACAACTCACTTCAAGTTGATTTTGTGGTTCCAATGGCCACCTTTGTTAAAACTTTTCATAAACATTAGTCGTAGGTTTGAGTTATCATAGTGGTTGATGTAAACCTCACCTTATCCTTAGTGATTGGATTATAAGTCTTCCATACTTATTATAGGGTTAACCCCTCACTAGCATGTTGAAGCCTTCCTCACATGGTGGTTTGTTGGTTTAGGTTGAGTTTTATCCCATTGATAACAAAAGACCTTAAGGCTTTTGATCAAATCAATTCACCAATCTTTGAGATTTTTACCCCGAACTACGAGGTTTTAATCCTACCTTTGTGATGGTACGTAGGCAATGGGTTCATCCATTCAAACAACAAAATTGTAAATATAATCCTTAGCAAGTTGACTTGCAAGACCATTCACTTGGTGGAGGTCTTGTTGGGATCAATAATGTCACACGAGTAGTCGTGGTTAGGCATTACTCTTTCCAATATAAACCTTAGAAGCCAAGGAACTTAGATACCTAGCCCATCTTGGCCTAGTTTAGGACGTAGTATGAAGGTCGTTCAAGTGTAAGATTTGATACAATTGTTACGCTATACTACACTCATAAGAGTCTCTCTCGAGAATATTTTTGGAATACGAGTAGTTGTTTTATCCGATAATATCCGAAAGATGAGATGATGACTATGGGGACCTTTTTAGAACATGATCGTCAGGTTTAACCATAGTACACTCCCATTGGGTGGTTCTTAACCGAGACTCCATGCTCGTTGTTAGACCCTAATTTTGACCCTAAGATCCCTCATGGCATCATATCATTGCACATTGCATTTGCCTCAAGGATCATAGCATCTTGGCTCCTTAACCCTAGGGTGGGACTTGTGTGAGTTGGTTTGAGACACACCAAGAATGCTTGAATTGTATATTATTGCTTTTCTTATTTTGTCTACTAACCAAATGCACAAAAATATGTCACTAACATCTTTTGTTTTGTAGCTCAAGCAGTCATGTGATCCAAGGTTCCTAGGAGGCCCCTATGCTTAAAGAATGGCCAGATGAAGTTTAAAGCAAACATGAAAATGGTTCCCAGAGCTCTAAATCATCATATATGCCTCCCAAGTACATCAATTTGTCAATTTGATCAAGGGAAGCCAAAGGGCTTGAGGATTGTTTCCCAAGGAAACCCTAATTCAACTGTGCATTGACTGTGCCTTGCTCATGAAGCAACCTCAACCCATGATCAAATAAAATCAAGGGAAGTTCTTTCATTCATCATTTTTATGCATATATGAGCCTATGTGAGTGTCCTCAATCATTCATTCATCAAGATTTGGAGTTTGGACTTGAGAAGTTGATCAGTCAATTCATCTCACTATTTCGAAATACATTGAGACCTAACTTTTTATGTGTTTGTCAAATAAAGATGACCCCAAGAAAAAATATGTTCTTAAGAACCATAGGGACAAATTTCATGTTCATAAAAATTTGATTTGAAGCTTGTAAGGTCAACATTCATTTCAAAACATTATAGGTCATTTTGACTGAAACCCTAATTTTGGGTCAACTTCCCAAGGACCTAACTCACTCATTTTTCATGATTTTAAGGTGGTATCAAATGAATTGGAAAGTTTAAGATGTATAATTCAATTGTTATGTTGTATAAAATTTCATAATCCTAAAAGAAACACATGTGATAATACAAAACATTATAGGTCACTTTGGACCAAAGTCATTGAATCTTGAAAAAGTCCAACTTCAAGTGCCCATATATTTCTCATCAAAAATCCAAATGATGCAAAATTTAAGTCCAAATTTATTGTATTGAAAATATCTACAACTTTTATGTTGAAGGTTTTGTCATTTGAGGCTTGCATCATTGAAACAGAAGGGCTTGAAGTTGGTCCATTTTGGCAAAATTCACATACACATGTTTTGTACCTTGAACTTCATGGCCTGTTTTCATAAATTTCTCAATTCCAAATGGATTTTTGTTCAACATAACAACTGTTCCTCATATCAAGACCTTTCCAACCATTACCCACAAAGCCATGTTTCATTTTGGTAAGAGGCATTTTCGATGAGGTGAAGATTTATGTTCATTTATGGAAACCATGTGAAAAATTTGTGCACAAGCCAATGTAATCAAAACTGCACGTCCAAGCCTGATCAATTACACTTCAGCATGCTAAACCAATTGCATTTGGGCCTCCCATGCACCTGTACAGGCCCATGCATGGAGGCCCTCATTCCACATGCACATGAACTTTGCATTGCTTGCCTCATCATTTGCTATAAATACATGTGCTCAGCTTCATCCATTTCCAACCTTAAGGCGCCTAATACTCTGCAGAATTGGAATCCCACCCTTCACCTAAAGGAATTTTGCATTTTCTCTTCAATTTTTCAGTTTCAATTTTCAACTTCCTTGGTTGATTATTGAACTCTAATTCCTTAGCCTAGCTTCATTTCCATCTCAAGACCAAGCTGCGACAAAGAATTGGGAGGGATCGTGCCTCATAGAGTTGCACTTCAAAGGTTGTTGTTCAAACTTTTTCCATTCGAATCTCACTGGATCTTGATCATTTCTTGTGTTTGTTGGTTCCTCTGAAGTCCTCTCATAAGAGGAAATTGATTGGTGTATTTAATTTTATGAATCCATCAAGTTCAGTTTGAGCTCCATAATTTTCAATCTCTGATTTCTCTTTCTGTGAGAGTCAAGAGGAGAAACCAATGGCACAGGGGTGATGCACATCACCCCAACTTTCCAATGATATGAGGATCGTGCGTTTTGGTGAGGTTTTCATAACCTGCAACTCTGGCTGGAGCTAGCATGCTCGTCGGAGAAGACGGTGGTGTATACAACGTCCACCATGCCAGATTGAATCTGGACCATTGATTGCTAATTCCAAATCTAATCATGGCCTTCCAATGTTATGACTATTTTAAATACAATGTGTTTCGCCTTGACTCTGGATCACCATGAGCGCGCGCATGAGGACCTTTGGATGTGCCACCTCATTTAATGAGCTTGATCCAACGCGCCAGGCTTTTTGCAATTTCTGATTTATTCATTTTATTTTCTTTATTTCATTTTATTTCAAAAAATCATAACTCTTTCATTTTAAATCCAAAAAATATGGGACCAATTGCGTTATTTCCTTTTTTAATTCTAGTTTCTGAAAATGATTTTTAATATTTTTTATTTTGCCATTTGATATTTTTTGTGAATTTTCTCTTTTCTGGTTATTTTTAATTCATTTTAAATAGTTTCAAATATTCAAAAAATGCAAAAATATTTTCTTAACATCTTTGAATTATGATGAATCTATGAAAAATATTCTCATCAATTTCTTAATTGATTTGAGATTTATTTGAGATTTTAGTTCAATTATGTTATTTTTTATTCATTTTTTATTGTTTAAAAATAGTTCCTGGTTTCTAAAAATGGTGAAATTTTTTGTCAAGCTTTGTTTGACCATGTTGAACTTAGGATGATCCATTTGGACTTTTCCAAGTTGATTTGAAATGGATTTGAAGTTTGACCTTTATTTTTTTATTTTAATTCAAGTATTATTTTAATTCTCAAAAATACCAAAAATATTTTATTTGTTTCTTGACTTCTAAGCTTCATCTCACTTCTGTTTACCATTGATTGACTTTGATTCTATTCATGTTTGATCAATGTGTGTTGGATATTTCATTTGAATTTCAATTTGTGTACATTCTTATTCTTCTTCTTCTTCTTCTTTTTCTTTTTGATCAATGAGTTAATGATTGGTGGTTAGCCTTGACATATGAGGGGCTTAACCTTCTTTGATTCAAATCTAATTCATCTTTATCAAAGATCAAGTGAATGGCTTTGCATTAGAGATAGGTTGCTTCTTGGTCAAGCAAACAACCTAAATCCATACAAGATCATTATTCTTTTCTTTTGGCATGGCAAGTTGTAGGAGCTTGGCTTACTAGTCATGGTCTCTAACTTGTGTTTGTTACCTATAGTTTTATTGACCGGCCTCAGATAGGTGTGACTACTACACTAGTCCACTTACGATTGCTTAACATAGCGCTAAATTGCCTTATGGCACACTAACACTAACTACTAACCATTAACTTTTAATTCAAGCCTTTAATTCTTGCAATTTACTTTAATGCAATTTAATTTCTTGCACATTATTTCATTTGCTTTTGCCCTCTTGGCTACTCTCATAAGAGCCAAGAAACTTAGATACCTAGCCCATCTTGGCCTATTTTAGGACGTAGTACGAAGGTCGTTCAAGTGTAAGATTTGATACGATTGTTATGCTATACTACATTCATAAGAGTCTCTCTCGAGAATATTTTTGGAATACGAGTAGTCGTTTTATCCGATAATATCCAAAAGATGGGATGATGACTATGGGAACCTCTTGTAGAACATGATTGTCAGGTTTAACCATAGTACACTCCCTTTGGGTGGTTCTTAACCAATACTCCATGCTCGTGACTTGCAACAAACCCTTGATTCATGGTTGATCCATTCTCGTATATCCTTAATATCAATGGAACTTGGGTGTTGATAAGGTGTAAACCATAATCCACCAAAATGGATGATTAATATTAAGGATGACTTGATACATCGCGTGACCTTTGTGTTGTGTGTTTTGCTTGATCCTTGAGTGTGATTGTTTTGCACATCATAATTCTTTTCCTTATAGACCCAAGATGAATGGGGTTGTTGAAGCTGCTAATAAGAACATCAAGAAGATTATTCAGAAGATGGTTGTTACGTACAAAGATTGGCATGAGATGGTGCCATTTGCTTTGCATGGTTATCGTACATCTGTCCGCACTTCAACATGGGCAACCCCTTTCTCCCTTGTATATGGCATGAAGGTTGTGCTCCCAGTAGAGGTTGAGATCCCATCAATGACAGTCTTGATGGAAGCCAAGTTGACTGAAGCTGAATCGGTTCAGAGTCGTTATAACCAACTGAATTTAATTGAAGAAAAGATATTGACTGCCATGTGCCATGGTCAGTTGTATCAGCAAAGGATGAAGAAAGCCTTTGATAAGAAGGTCAAGCCTCGTGTGTTCCGAGAAGGTGACCTTGTGCTCAAGAAAGTTTTGTCTTTCGCGCCCGATTCCAGGGGCAAGTGGACTCCAAACTATGAAGGCTCGTATGTTGTTAAGAGAGCCTTTTCAGGCGGTGCTTTGATACTTACAACTATGGATGGGGAGGATTTCACTCGTCCTGTGAATTCAGATGCAGTCAAGAAATACTTCGCCTAAAATAAAATTAGAATAACTCGCTAAGTTGAAAACCCAAAAGGGCGGCTTAGGCAAAAATGAGCGTCTCGGTGGATTAAAAACCCGAAAGGGCGATCCAGGCAAAAGTTAGAGACATAAAAAATGAATATATATCCCGCTAGATTGAGTACCTCACCCTGGAGAAATCTAGGCAAAAATTAGGGATTTGGCAAGTAACTGCATCCTGACAAGACTTTGTTCTACAACTGTCTTCTGTCAGATATTCTCGCTCAATCATCGTCAACTGAAGCTTCAAATACATTGGATTCAGAGTTGGTGGAGAAATGGTCATTATGTTCAATGTAGCCCTTTTCCAATATATATCACCAATTTCAAATTTGTAAAGATCCATGGAGTCTTGCCATTCGCAGACTACCAGTCCATCAAATAAATTTGAGCCTTTATCCAATTCTTTGCACTCTTATTTGTTTATATTCAACAAATGTTTGCATGTTTTAATTGATAAATATCATTGTTTTAAATAAATAAAGTTATTTATAAACTGTTTTTTAAACAAAGTGAACATTCACAATGACAATAAGGATAACTGGGACATCTTCAGTGCTCTCCCAAGGATAGTATGATCTCCAAAAGGGTAAGGCATTTGTTCATTATTCCTGGCATATTTGTATCCCCTTCATTATATTTCAGTTTGTCTCCTCCGCGAGCGCAGAAGAAGGTTAAGCATCACCAAATTCCCCAGAGAGTCTGGAACTTTGGTCCTAATTTGTTTAGAGAAGTATATCTCTAACTCCACCAGATCCCCTGAGTGTTTGGAGTTTGGCCCCGGTCTTCTAGCTAGAAGAAGGTAATCACCAAATTGCTTATGATCCCTTGCTTGTTCCCAACAGCAGTCTCTGATTCCCGGTGATCTTGCGTGTTCCCCTAGCAGTGATCTTTGTCCCTGGCAGCGACTTTGCTCGATTCTCAGCATTGGTCTTTATCCCCTGCAGAGATTTGGTGTTTCCTGGTATTTGGTTTCCCCCACCAGATTGGATTTCCTCCTGTGGGCCTAGCTTTCTCTTTTGAGATGTAGTACCGGATATCTGTCCATTGTTTTTCCTGGACCTGTTTGTGTTAGATATGTCTGTTTGTCAGCATTCATCATACATAAACCATGCATATACATGCATAATTATAACATTCAGATATTCATGTTGCATTCTTTGCCATATATCTTTGTTTGTTGCTTCCTGCTATTTGGGTGATACATATTTCCCCAAGCAGATGTTTGTGTCTTATCTCTCCATACAGAGTCATCCCCATAGGCAAAAAGCGTCTATCCTTTCTTTCATATTCCCCACTGAGTTATGTCCTCGTGGATGATGGTTATTTCAGTTTCCTCCCAAAAAATATATTGGGATGGAATTACTCCCCTGAGTTATATCCTCATTGGGTTGAGTCTTGTTTCATCGTGTCTCTCTAGTTTGTTCCTAGATTGACTACTCTTGTTATTTCCCCTGCAACTTCCCCGTAGTTTAGATGAATGATTGCTCAGTAACTAGTAATTGTCCATCTTTTCCCCGGCAGATTTTTTGTGGCCTTCTACCCAGTAACCGATAGTTATAAGTCCTATTTCTGTGGTTTTCTACCCAGTAACCGGTAGTTGTAAACCCCATTTCCCCTTGCAGAGTTAACCCTTGATTTTTGTTCATCCTAACCGATGACGGTTACTCTCTTCTGTGGTTTTCTACCCAGTAACCGGTAGATGTAATCCCCTCTTTGTTGGTTATCTTTATCCAATATTCGGTATTGATATTCCTTCGTTTTGAGTGCACCACCCAATAACCGGTGATGTATCTCCTGGATGATTGCTTTTGATCAAGTAATTTATCCCCAGTGAGTAATCTTTCATTCACCTTTGTTTGGTAATGATTGTTTCTCCCCTTGATTGGTCATCATTTTATACCCAGTAGTCGGTATCCCGATGTCCTCTCTTTTCGGTCGAGTTATCCTTTATTAACCCAGTAACCGGTTGTGGATAATCTTCCATGCGAGTATGTTATCTATGTTCTGACGGTAATAGATAACATATCTCATGCGCTCTTAAGTCGAAGTATTTTTCTTCCCCAGTCGAGTAAGATTCGTATTTCCTTATGGAATCGAATACCCATCCAGTAATCGAGTTTGCTTTTTTCAGCCCTCCTTTTGGATGATGAGTGTCTTGGAAATATTCACACCTGGTTGGTCACCTATTATATGCCCAGTAACCGGTATCCCTGGTGTTCCTTCCTTCCGCTCCCTATTATGACTTTTTGTCACCTGTGGAGTCAGATTTTCCTGAGTTGAGATATACCTTTTTTAGGTCTCCCTCAGATGTTTTGGATGATTGATATCTCTCACCCTTATACCGGTCTTAGATATTCATTCTCCCCGAGCGTGTTGTTCTCTCACCCTTATACCGGTGTTTTGATCACATGTCTCCCTGAGCTTATTACCCAGTAACCGGTAATACCTCATTTGTCTTTCCCTCAGCTGAGTCCTTTGTGGATTTTCCCAGCCTGAGTCCCTCTGTGGATTTTCCCCACCTGAGTCCGGATTTTTATCCGAAGTATCCTTTGTGGATAGTTTTGTTGTATTGGCATATTCCCCAATACATGCATCTTTGTGTCAACTCGAGTCTTTCCATTGATTTATTTTCATGGAAATCCATTCGTGTCTCTCAGCAAGTTTTAAGTTGTGACCTGCTCACGCGTTTTATCCCCTTTATTCCCCAGTTAAATCTCCAGAGTCTCTGTCCCATTTATGAGTGTATTATTCATGTGGATTTTCAGTTTCTCCTGATTTCTTTTCCTTTGGGGACATATATCCCCACAGAGTATTAACTTTTGCATACATACATTTGCATCACGAGGTCTCTTAGGGACCAAAATTCGTCTCTTTGTTATTATTTAAGCCCATTCTACCTCGTCAAGATGAAGATTTTAACCTTCATATCTCCGGCTAGAATGACCTTAAATAGGGGCATCTGTAAGACCCTAATTTTGACCCTAAGATCCCTCATGGCATCATATCATTGCACATTGCATTTGCCTCAAGGATTATAGCATCTTGGCTCCTTAACCCTAGGGTGGGACTTATGTGAGTTGGTTTGAGACACACCAAGCATGCTTGAATTGTATATTATTGCTTTTCTTATTTTGTCTACTAACCAAAAGCACAAAAATATGTCACTAATATCTTTTGTTTTGTAGCTCAAGCAGTCATGTGATCCAAGGCTCCTAGGAGGCCCCTATGCTCAAAGAATGGCCAAATGAAGTTGAAAGCAAACATGACAATGGTTCCCAGAGCTCTCAATCATCATATATGCCTCCCAAGTACCTCAATTTGTCAATTTTATCAAGGCAAGCCAAAGGGCTTGAGGATTGTTTCCCAAGGAAACCCTAATTCAACTGTGCATTGACTGTGCCTTGCTCATGAAGCAACCTCAACCCATGATCAAATACAATCAAGGGAAGTTCTTTCATTCATCATTTTTATGCATATATAAGCCTATGTGAGTGTCCTCAATCATTCATTCATCAAGATTTGGAGTTTGGACTTGAGAAGTTGATCAGTCAATTCATCTAACTATTTTGAAATACACTGAGACCTAACTTTTGATGTGTTTTTCAAATGAAGATTACCCCAAGATAAATCATGTTCTTAAGAACCATAGGAACAAATTTCATGTTCATCAAAATTTGATTTGAAGCTTGGAAGGTCATCATTCATTTCAAAATGTTATAGGTCATTTTGACTGAAACCCTAATTTTAGGTAAACTTCCCAAGGACCTAACTCACTCATTTTTTCAGGATTTTGAGGTGGGATCAAATGCATTGGAAATTTTAATATGTCTACTTCAATTGTTATGTTGGATACAATTTCATAATCCTAAAAGAAAAACATGTGATAATACAAAACTTTATAGGTCACTTTGGACCAAAGTCATTGAATCTTGAAAAAGTCCAACTTCAAGTGCCCATAACTTTCTCATAAAAAATCCAAATTATTCAAAATTTAAGTCCAAATTTGTTGTCTTGAAAATATATACAACTTTCATGTTGAAGGTTTTGTCATTTGAGGCTTTCATCATTGAAATATAAGGGATTGAAGTTGGTCCATTTTGGCAAAATTCACATACACATGTTTTGTACCTTGAACTTCATGGACTGTTTTCATAAATTTCCCAATTCCAAATGGATTTTTGTTCAACATAACAACTGTTCCTCATATCAAGACCTTTCCAACCATTACCCACAAGGCCATGTTTCATTTTGGTAAGCGGCATTTTCGAAGAGGTGAAGATTTATGTTCATTTATGGAAACCATGTGAAAACTTTGTGCACAAGCCAATGTAATCAAAACTGCATGTCCAAACTTGATCAATTACACTTCAGCGTGCTAAACCAGTTGTATTTGGGTCTCCCATGCGCCTGTACAGGCCCATGCATGGAGGCCCTAATTCCACATGCACATGAACTTTGCATTGCTTGCCTCATCATTTGCTATAAATACATGTGCTCAGCTTCATCCATTTCCAACCTTAAGGCACCTAATACTCTACAGAATTGGAAACCCACCCTTCACCTAAAGGAATTTTGCATTTTCTCTTCAATTTTTCAGTTTCAATTTTCAACTTCCTTGGTTGATTATTGAACTCTAATTCCTTAGCCTAGCTTCATTTCCATCTCAAGACCAAGCTGCAACAAAGAATTGGGAGGGATCGTGCCTCATAGAGCTACACTCCAAAGGTTGTTGTTCAAACTTTTTCCATTCGAACTCACTGGATCTTGATCATTTCATGTGTTTGTTTGTTCCTCTGAAGTCCTCTCATAAGAGGCAATTGATTGGTGTATTTAATTTCATGAATCCATCAAGTCCAGTTTGAACTCCATAATTTTCTAACTCTGATTTCTCTTTCTATGAGAGTCCAGAGGAGAAACCAATGGCACAGGGGTGATGTACATCACCCCAGCATTCCAATGATATGAGGATCGTGCATTTTGGTGAGGTTTTCATAACCTGTAACTCTGGCCGGAGCTAGCATGCTCGCAGGAGAAGACGGTGGTGTACACCACCGTCCACCATGCCAGATTGAATTTGGACCATTGATTGCTATTTCTAGATCTAATCATGGCCTTCCAATGTTATGACTATTTTAAATACTACGTGTTTCGCCTTTGACTCTGGATCACCATGAGCGCGCGCACGAGGACCTTTGGATGTGCCGCCTCATTTAATGAGCTAGATCCAACGCGCCAGGCTTTTTGCAATTTCTGATTTATTCATTTTATTTTCTTTATTTCATTTTATTTCAAAAATTCATAACTCTTTCATTTTAAATCCAAAAATATGGGACCAATTGCATTATTTCCCTTTTTAATTCTAGTTTCTGAAAATGATTTTTAATATTTTTTATTTTGCCATTTGATATTTTTTGTGAATTTTCTCTTTTCTGGTTATTTTTAATTCATTTTAAATAGTTTCAAATATTCAAAAAATGCAAAAATAATTTCTTAACATCTTTGAATGATGATGAATCTATGAAAAATATTCTCATCAATTTCTTAATTGATTTGAGATTTATTTGAGATTTTAGTTCAATTATATTATTTTTTATTCATTTCTAATTGTTTAAAAATAGTTTCTGGTTTCTAAAAATGGCGAAATTTTTTGTCAAACTTTGTTTGACCATGTTGAACTTAGGATGATCCATTTGGACTTTTCCAAGTTGATTTGAAATGGATTTGAAGTTTGACCTTTATTTGTTTATTTTAATTCAAGTATTATTTTAATTCTCAAAAATACCAAAAATATTTTATTCGTTTCTTGACTTCTAAGCTTCATCTCACTTCTGTTTACCATTGATTGACTTTGATTCTATTCATGTTTGATCAATGTGTGTTGGATATTTCATTTGAATTTCAATTTGTGTACATTCTTCTTCTTCTTCTTCTTCTTCTTTTTCTTTTTGATCAATGAGTTAATGATTGGTGGTTAGCCTTGACATATGAGAGGCTTAACCTTCTTTGATTCCAATCTAATTCATCTTTATCAAAGATCAAGTTAATGGCTTTGCATTAGAGATAGGTTGCTTCTTGGTCAAGCAAAAAACCTAAATCCATACAAGATCATTCTTCTTTTCTTTTGGCATGGCAAGTTGTAGGAGCTTGGCTTACTAGTCATGGTCTCTAACTTGTGTTTGTTGCCTATAGTTTTATTGACCGGCCTCAGATAGGTGTGACTACTACATTAGTCCACTTACGATTGCTTAACATAGCGCTAAATTGCCTTATGGCACACTAACACTAACTACTAACCATTAACTTTTAATTCAAGCCTTTAATTCTTGCAATTTACTTTAATGCAATTTAATTTCTTGCACATTATTTCATTTGCTTTTTCCTTTTGATCACTTGAGCTCATGTTTATGTTAATGCAATTTGCCTTTTGCTCACTTGAGCACATTATTGTGTATATACTATTGTACTTGTTTTGTTTTGTTTGTGTGAACCCAATGCAAATGGACAAAGGACTTAGATTTTAGGACCTTACCTATGCTAATGGAGTTTGAAGAGCAACTAGGCCTCATGCCTTTAGAGTTCTAAAATTGTCAAAGAGCAACTAGGCCTCATGCCTTTAGAATTCTTAATCTTGAAGATGAACATTGAAAGGATCCTAATTCTAAACTCACTCTTGTCCATTCTTTATTTGTGGAACTTTTTGATTTGTGTGTTCTTGTGTGCTAGGGATCCAAACTTGCCAATTAGAAGAACCATTGTCATGAGCATCCAACGTGAGAGATACAAAAGCCAATTGGAAGATTCCTAGGAGCTTGATTGTTATTTACTTGATTGCTTGAGTTATTTGCTATTTGCTCGCTAGTTCCAAAGGATGGGAGCAACTTGGATCATCTTTATGATCTCAAGAAGGGAACTCCATGTGGTTTTATTTCTCTTCCTTCATCTTTGCATGTTTAGGACCTAGCCCTTCTCTTCTTCTCTCCACTCTAACCCAAGCCAAACTTTTGTGCAAACATTAACATTGTTTTCGAAATTAGAAACCTAAGCACTATGCTTTTGATTTTTCAAACTCCTTTCATAACACTTATTTTGAATTGAATCCTTAAGTCAACTTTGACCTTATTTTGTGAATACTTTTCATTTGTAAATACAACTCACTCAATTGTTTTTTTGTGGTTTCAATGGCCATTTCTTGCCAAAGCTTTTCATAAACATTAGCTATTAGGTTTGAGTTATCCTAGAGGTTGATATAATACTCACCTATATCCTTAGTGATGGACTATAAGACTTCCATGCTTATTATAGGGTTAACCCCCTCACTAGCATGTTGAAGCTCTCCTCACATGGTGGATTTATGGTTTTAGGTTGAGTTTTTTCCCTTTGATGACAAAAGACCTTAAGGCTTTTGGCCAATTAATTCACCAACTTCTTTCGAGATTTTTACCCCGAACTACGAGGTTTTGATCCTAATCTTTTTTAAGATGGTACGTAGGCAATGGGTTTATCCATTCAAACACAAAAATTGTAAATAACTTGTATATTCTTTTCTCATCTCCCCAATCATGTTTGCACAAATATTTTTTCACAAATACCAACCTACCTTACAACAATTGTGAAAAGGGATTCCTTAGAGTACTAAGGATGTTTTGGGTGCTTAAAACCTTCCCATTGCATAACCAACCCCCTTACCCAGATCTCTGACATTTTTATTAGTTTTTTATTTGATAAAACTTCTAGGTTTTTGTTCGCTTTCTAACCTTTCCTTTGGATAAATAGAAGTGCAGTGGCGACTCGAATTGTATGATTTACTTTTGATTTAGTCAATAAATCTAAAGGTAATGAATACCCCGCTAAACTCGTGACTTACAACAAACCCTTGATTCGCGGTTGATCCGTTCTCGTACATTCTCAATATCAATGGAACTTGGGTGTTGATAAGGTGTAAACCACAATCCACCAAAATGGATGATTGATATTGATGATGACGTGAGCCATCCCATGACCTTTGTGTGGTGTGACTTGCTTGATTCTTGAGTGTGATTGTTGCATCCATGCATTCATGCATTCATTTGCATCCATGTCATCAACAATGAAAATTTCAAGGAACTTGAGAGGTTTATTTGCAAATTTTCAGACATGGATAAGCAAAGAAGGAATACGAAGAAGTACATTTTCAGACAACCCGACTTGAAAGAGTTAAGGAGTTTGACATCCTATGTATTAGAGCCTTTGGAGTTCAAAGCTCGCCATGGGAAGCTCTTGTTTATTCTTTCTACTAAGGTGGATGAAGGTCTGATTAGTGTGTTGGTGCAGTTCTACGATCCTCTGTATCGGTGCTTCACTTTTCCGGATTTCCAGCTTTTGCCTACACTTGAGGAGTATGCCTATCATGTGGGTATACCTATCCTAGATCAGTTGACGTTCAGTGGTTTGGAGAGGGTTCTGTCTTCTCAAGAGATTGCTGACATGCTTCATATAGATGTATCTGATATTGTTGCTCATATGACTACCAAAGGTGGAATTCAAGGTCTCCCATCTGATTTTCTCATTGCCCAAGCTACTTTGTTTGGGAAGGCCATGAGTGAGGACGCCTTTGAAGCCATATTTGTACTTCTCATCTATGGGCTAATGTTATTTCCCAACATCGACAATTTTGTAGATGTGAACGCTATTAGGATTTTCTCTTCTCTTAATCTCGTTCCGACTCTGTTGGGTGACACTTATTTCTAATGCATATGAGGAATGCAAAGGGTGGTGGTTCCATTGTATGTTGTCTGCCTCTGTTGTACAAGTGGTTTATTTCTCACTTGCCTCAGACGCTTGCCTTCAAGGAGAACAATGGATGTCTACGGTGGTCTGCGAGACTTATGTCTCTCACTAATGATGATATCTCTTGGTATAATCGTGTTTATGATGGCGTTCAGATTATTGACTCTTGTGGTGAGTTCTCTAATGTGCCTCTTCTTGGTACATGTGGTGGAATTAACTACAACCCTGTTTTGGCTCGCCGTCAGCTTGGGTTCCCCTTAAAGGATAAACTTAACAACCTTTTGTTGGAAGGTGTGTTCTTTCAAGAGGGTAAAGATCCCCAGAATTTGAAGGTTAGGATGGTCCGCGCCTGGCGCAAAGTTCATAGGAAGGGAAGGAAGGAGCTTGGTCCGAAGAATTGCATTGCTTTGGAACCCTACACCGCTTGGGTGAGGAAGAGAGCTCTTGAGTACCGCATGACATACGATTATCCGAGACCTACCCCTATGGTTATGGTTGGGCATTCAACCCTCCCTAACCAAGGAGTAGAGGAGTTGAGAGATGAAGACCGGTCGTGTGGTTGGGTTCATGAGCGAGAGGAACTTCTTCAGCAGCTCAAAGATAAGGATACAGTGATAGAATTTCTAGAGCGTCAGGTTATTGATGAGCCTGATGATGTGGTTACTTCTCTTCTTCCTCAGTCATCTAGGTTCTGGAAGAGGAAGTATGATCGGCTCGCCAAGAAGAAGGCCGATATGGAAGCAGCTTATGAGAGAGAGGTGAAGAGGCTTCATGCAGCTTATCTTCCGATCTCGAGGGCTTTGGACGATTGTTTCTAGGGTTCCATAGGATGTTCGTTCTCCTTTTCTCTTATATTGTATTTGGTTACCAAAACTGTATTACTTCTCTGGTGTAAAAAGTTTCCAAATATTATGAGTATTCCATATATGTCTTAAAAGATTAATATTTTCAAGTATTTGCAAATAGATCTCTGTAAAGTTCCTCTGATTAAAAACAAATCATATGCACAAACATTGCATGCATCATATGCATAAGAAGGTTTTGTTCCAAGCTCTTGATCAGTGGTCTCACTCTTTGCTCTTCATTTATTTTGAAGACAATTGACGCACCGGTATAATACAAGGGCCAATCATCCAAGGATAATGGAGCATTTAGAGCAAGAGAACCGGGAATTGAAAGAAGAGATTGCTAGGTTGACTGCCATGATGGAGTCAGTTCTGGCCGCCCAGAGTCAAGCTTCGTCGACTCCTGCAACTCCTCCCTAGAGGACTATCGTTTCTGAGGTTGCTACATCGACTGTGCTTGCTGCAACAACCCATTTTGCTCTGTCTATGCCAGACGGGTTCCCTTGGGGAATGCCTGCTAATTTTGTGCCAAAGGGTTTTGCTCCACCTCCCGTTGTGCACACCTTACCCCGTGTTGAAGACACCATCTATCATTCCGAGCCATCTGAGGGACCGAACGTTTATGAGAAGATGGACGAGATGAAAGACCAATTCCTTGAGCTGGGCAAGGAACTAAAGACTTTGAGGGGTAAGGACCTCTTTGGTAAAAGTTCTATTGAGTTGTGCTTTGTGCCCAATGTGAAGATCCCTTTAAAATTCAAAGTACCTGACTTTGAGAAATATAAGGGAAACACATGTCTGCTCATCCATCTTGTGATGTATGCTCGCAAGATGTCAACACAGACCGATAACGACCAACTGCTTATCCATTACTTCCAGGATAGCCTATCAGGTGTTGCGCTCCGGTGGTATATGGGGCTGGAAAGTGCAAGCATCCGCTCTTTCAATGACCTTGGAGAGGCTTTTGTAAAGCAATACAAATATAATATGGATATGGCTCCAGATAGGGACCAGTTGAGGGGAATGTCGCAGAAGGACAAGGAGACCTTCAAGGAGTACGCCCAGAGATGGCGAGAATTGGCAGCTCTGATAGTGCCACCCCTAGAAGAGAAGGAGATGACAAAGATCTTTCTGAAGACTTTGAGCTCTTTCTACTATGAAAGAATGATCTCCAGTGCTCCCTCAGACTTCACCGAAATGGTGAACATGGGGATGAGATTGGAAGAGGGGGTCCGTGAAGGACGGTTATCCAAAGAAGATGGTTCCTCAGCAAAGAGGTATGTGGGCTTTGCTAAGAAGAAGGAGGGAGAGACTCGTGATGTGTCCTCCCATATTAAAAGAAGGCCCTCTGTAAGGAGGAAGGACATGCGCCCTGCCGTTAACCAACACCAGGTGGCTCATATAGCACCTGCTTTTCGAGAACTTCACCATCAACAACAACAACAACATCGTCAATAACAACAGGCCTACCAACCTCGAAACAATAATAACACCAGCAACTACGAGAGGAAGAGGGTAACTTTTGACCCGATTCCAATGACATATGCTAAGCTCTATCCTTCTTTGATCGATAGAAAGTTGATAACTCCATGAGACCCTCCTGCTGTACCAACCAATCCTCAGTGGTGGTATAAGCCAGAGCTTCACTATGTATATCATTCTGGTGCTCCCGGACATGACGTGGAAAACTGTTACCCGTTGAAGACCAAGGTGCAAGACCTTGTGAGAAGTGGTATATTGTTTTTCGAGGACGTAGGTCCTAATGTTAAGAAGAACCCATTGCCCGAACATGGGAAAGCAACTGTTAACATGGTCCAAGATTGCCCTGGCAAATACAAAGTCCTGTATGTTAATGACATAAGACAGTCTTTGGTCGAGATGCATAAGCTGTTGTGTGAATACAGCCACTACGAGCATGAGCATGATAGGGGCTAGGTGTGCACTATCAATGAGAGAGGATGCCGACAAGTTAGAAAGGACATCCAAGAGATGATTGATCAAGGAATGATTGAAATACTTCAGAATCATAATGAGGACGAAGTTGATGTTATCACCCCGGTGTTTAAAATTCCAGAGCCTGTTGTCGTCAAGTATGATGGCAGCAAGAAGAAGGTATCTCCAGCTCTTGTGATAAAGCCAGCGGGTCCTGTCCCGTATTCATCAGACAAAGTTGTTCCCTATCGATATAACGCTGTGATGCTAGAAGATGGGAAGGAGGTGACGTTGCCCTTAACCTCTGTTGTGAGCATCTCAGACGTCAGTGGTGTGACCCATAGTGGTCGTGTTTTCTTGGCGTAGCCGAAACCCCATGAAGATGTTGTGAAGAGAACTGTTGTTAATCCTGCCGGTCCCGTGGGGACTTCTTCTTCAAACAATCCTGTTCCTGTTGTTAAGGTTGTTGACCCTGATGTTGTTAAGAATAATAACACTCATGTCCTGGTTGGCCAGTCTGGAATTCTGAAAGAGGATTGCAATGAGATGCTGAGGCTCATCAAAAGGAGTGAATACTATGTTGTTGATCAATTGCTTCAAACTCCATCAAAGATATCTGTCTCATCTTTGTTGATGAATTCTGAGCCACACCATGAAGCTTTGCAGAGGGTGTTGGACGTGGCATACGTGGATCACGATGTCACAATTGAACAGTTTGATAACATTGTTGCAAATATAACCGCTTGCAACAATTTGAGCTTCTGTGATGCTGATCTTCCCGAGGAGGGAAAAGACCACAATTTGGCTCTACACATTTCAATGAACTGTAAGGATGATACCTTGTCCAATGTGTTGGTGGACACAGGATCATCGCTTAATGTGTTGCCAAAATCCACTCTTGCCAAACCTTCATACCAGGGACCTCCTATGAGGCAGAGTGGAAAGGTTGTGAAAGCGTTTGATGGATCGCGCAAAATTGTGATCGGCGAATTAGAACTCCCGATCAAGATTGGACCTAGTGATTTCAAGATCACTTTCCAGGTCATGGATATTCATCCTTCTTACAGTTGTTTTCTTGGCAGACCATGGATTCACGAGGCAGGCGTCGTGACATCCACCCTACACCAAAAATTGAAGTTTGTGAAAAACAAGAAGTTGGTGGTGATAGGGGGGGAAAAAGCTCTCTTGGTCAGCCATTTATCTTCCTTCTCCTATATTGATGTTGAGGATGAGGTTGGGACTCCGTTCCAAGCCTTGTCTATTGCTGAGCCTTCGAGGAAAGGACTTTCTTCATTTGTCTCCTACAATAATGCAAAGTTGGCCATTGAGTATGGTGCAACTGCTAGTTTGGAAGAGTACTATGTACGTGAATCACCATATTTATTTCAATGCAACTTCCTTACTTTTCAATTGTCCCCGTTGAACATTTTATTTTAATCTTATTTACTTTTGAGTTTTCACTTTACGTTGTCGTCTATGCTGTCGACACTGATTCTATTACGATAATAGAGTTCACCAAAAGCATGTTCGTCGTGTACGTCTTTTGAATGTTGTAGTGTTGTCAGTCACGAGTCACCCATAGGCTATAGCGTCATTTAAACCTCTTCGTGTGGAAAAACTTGCGTTTGTTCAATACTTTGTCAGGAGCCGTTCCTCACAAAGTTGTTCTGTCGAATTGAATAAACTACACTTGCACTAGCACATGTCTTAGGATCAACTGGTCGATCCTGCAAGTAACCCTTAGTTTCAAGGCCTAGGGAGGACTTGCGGTTGTTTACCAATTTCCACAGTAAACACAGACTCAAACATCTGCTTAGGGAAGAATATTTCACCAATAGCAGGAGATAACAAACAAAGATATATGGCAAAGTATGCAACATGAATATCTGAATGTTATAATTATGCATGTATATGCGTGATTTATGTATGATTAATGCTGACAAACAGACATATCTAACACAAACAGGCTCGAGAGCCACAGATAGACATCCGATATAACATCTCAAAAGAGAAAGGCCAGGCCCACAGGAGAGGTCAGTTCTGATGGGGATGATCTAATACCAAGAGACACCAATCACCGCTGGGAATAGGCAAAGGTCACAGCTACCAACTGTCGGGATATTCCAATAATTCTCGGGAACAGGTGACGGGATATCAATAAGATCTACCGTAGAAGAACTCTACTGGGGATCTTATCAAGGAATGATGCGAAACTCCGTGGGGAACAACCACCAAACAGATACGCATCAATCAAAACACCCCCTTCTAACTGCTGGAGAGACATCTTCGCCAAGGGGAGAAAGAACAATTGCTCCGCTGGGGAAGGAAATAACACATCTTCCTCATCATCGTCCAATACTGGAAGAGATCTTCAACCATGGAGGGGATACAAATTGTCAAACTCGTATCAGGCAACCCTACTGGGGATGGACTGTAAGCAACCCTACCGGGGATAAATTGCTAGTACTCCTGAAGGAACTGTCCTGGCTGAGGGAAACGGAAATGAATCCTTCGTCAACAAGTGTCATGTTGGGGATGAAAAGGAAAACAAACCTTTTACCAACTACTCCAAACAACTTCCTGCCGAGGAAACAACTTATCTGGAAAGGAAGCTATTTAGGGAACACATGCTTACTCCGCTGGAGACTTCTACTCATACTAGGGAAAGACAAACTTCCTCGTGAATAGATAGCATATCAACTTTTATCAATCTATAAGGGATTTTAGGTCAGTCCACACAAGGGATGACAACCATATAATTGATAAAACACAAATGCTAGTATCAAACTCTTTGGGAAGCTGATGATGTATCACTCTTCTTTGCGCTCGTTGGGGAGACAACCTGAAAGCTGATGAAGAGGATATAAACATGTCAGCAATATGAACAAATGTCTTACCTTTTGGAGATCGTACTATCCTTGGGAGAGCACTGAAGACATTCCATTTATCCTTTTAGTCATCGTTAATGTTCACTTTGTTTAAAATAGTTTATAAAAACTTTATTCGTTTAAAACAATGATATTTATCAATTAAAGCATGGAAACATTTCTTAAACAAAAACAAATAAGAGTGACAAGAATTGGATAAAGGCTCAAATTTATTTAATAGAATGGTAGCCTGCCTATGGCGAGACTCCATGGATCTTTACAAATTTGAAATTGGTGATATATATTGGAAAAAGGGCTACATTTTGAACATAATGACCATTTCTCCACCAACCCCGAATCTAATGTATTTGAAGCTTCGGTTGACGATGACTGAGCGAGAATCTTTGCCAGAAGACGGTTGTAGAACAAAGTCTTGTCAGGATGCAGTTACTTGCCAAATCCATAATTTTTGCCTAGATTGCCCTAAAGTGAGGTACTCAATCTAGCGGGATATATATATTTTTTCATGTCTCTAACTTTTGCCTGGACCTCCCTTTCAGGTTTTCAATCCACTAAGACGCTCATTTTTGCCTAAGTCGCCCTTTCGGGTTTTCAACTTAGTGAGCTATTTTGTTTTTATTTTTTTAGGCGAAGTATTTCTTGACTGCGTCTGAATTCACAGGACGAGTGAAATCCTCCCCCATCCATAGTTGTAAGCAACAAAGCACCGCCTGAAAAGGCTCTCTTAACAACGTATGGACCTTCATAGTTTGGAGTCCACTTTCCCCTGGAATCGGGCGTGAAATACAAAACTTTCTTGAGCACGAGGTCACCTTCTCGGAACACACGAGGTTTGACCTTCTTATCAAAGGCTTTCTTCATCCTTTGCTGATATAACTGACCATGGCACATGGCAGTTAATTTCTCCTCTTCAATCAAATTTAACTGGTCATAACGACTCTGGACCGATTCAGCCTCAGTCAACTTGGCTTCCATCAAGACTCTCATTGATGGGATCTCAACCTCCACGGGGAGCACAACCTTCAGGCCATATACAAGAGAGAAAGGGGTTTCCCCTGTTGAAGTGCGAACTGATGTACGATAACCATGCAAAGCAAATGACAGCATCTCATGCCAATCTTTGTACGTAACAACCATCTTCTGAATAATCTTCTTGATGTTCTTGTTAGCAGCTTCAACAACCCCATTCATCTTGGGTCTATAGGGAGAAGAATTATGATGCGCAATCTTGAACTCGCTACACAGCTCTTTCATCATCTTGTTGTTCAAGTTAGATCCATTATCAGTAATGATTTTGTCTGGCACACCATATCGGCATATGAGTTAATTCTTGATAAACTTCACAACCACCTGCCTGGTCACATTTGCATATGATGTCGCTTCAACCCACTTGGTGAAGTAATCAATAGCTACAAGAATAAAACGGTGACCGTTTGACGCCTTTGGCTCTATCATGCCTATCATGTCAATTCCTCACATAGAGAAAGGCCACGGTGAGGAAATAACATTCAGAAGTGTCGGGGGAATATGAATCTTATCCGCATAAATCTGACACTTGTGGCATTTCTTCACATATTTGCAGCAGTCAGACTCCATTGTCAGTCAATAGTAGCCTGCTCTCAATATCTTTTTTGCCATGGCATGTCCATTGGAATGAGTACCAAATGAACCCTCATGGACTTCAGTCATTAACAGGTCTGCTTCGTGTCTATCCACGCATCTGAGCAAAACCATATCAAAATTTCTCTTGTAAAGCACATCGCTATTGAGGTAGAAACTACCAGATAATATCCTCAAAGTCTTCTTATCTTTAACAGATGCCCCAGGCGGGTAAGTCTGACTTTGAAGAAAACACTTGATATCATAACACCACGGCTTATCATCTCTTACTTCCTCTACTGCAAACACGTGAGCTGGTCTATCCAAGCGCATCACGGTAATATTGGGAACTTCATTATAATACTTCACCATAATCATTGAAGCAATCGTAGCAAGAGCATCTGCCATCTGATTCTCATCTCGAGGAATATGATGGAAGTCAACCTCAGTAAAGAAAGTTGAAATCCTCTTTGCATAATCTCTATATGGGATGATGCCAGGCTGATTCGTCTCCCATTCACCCTTAATCTGATTAACAACAAGGGCCGAATCACCAAAAACATCAAGATGTTTGATCCTAAGATCAATACATTCCTCCAAACCCATAATACAAGCCTCGTACTCCGCCATATTATTCGTGCATTTGAAGGTTAGCCTTGTTGTAAAAGGAAAATGTGTGCCTTGAGGAGTAATAATCACTGCCCCAATACCATTTCCATACTGATTAACAGCACTATCGAACACCATGCCCCATCGGGAACCAGGCTCTGGCCCTTCATCGAGCGTAGGCTCATCGCAATCTTTCATTTTCAAATACAGAATCTCCTCATCAAGGAAGTCATACTAAACAGACTGATAATCTTCAATTGGTTGATGTGCCAAGTGGTCAGCCAAGATACTACCTTTAATAGCTTTTTGAGCTCGATACTCAATATCATACTCAGATAACAACATATGCCAACGGGCAATCCTCCCAGTTAAAGCAGGCTTTTCAAAGATATACTTGATTGGATCCATTTTGGATATCAACCAAGTCGTATGATTCAACATATATTGGCGTAAGTGCTTAGCGGCCCAAGCCAAAGCACAACATGTCTTCTCAACCCTTGAGTACCAGGACTCACAATCAGTAAACTTCTTACTCAAGTAGTATATTGCATACTCTTTCTTCCCTGATTCATCTTGCTGACGCAATACACAACCCATGGAGTCATCGAGCACAGTCAAGTACATAATCAATGGTCTCCCTTCAACAGGAGGAGACAAAATCGGAGGCTCGGACAGATACTCTTTGATACTGTCAAAGGCCTTCTGGCAATCTTAGGTCCAATCATGACGTTGATCTTTCCGGAGGAGCTTGAATATAGGCGCACATGTGGCAGTCATGTGGGATATAAATCTCAAAATGTAATTCAAGCGGCCAAGAAAACCTCGGACTTGCTTCTCAGTTTTGGGCGCAGGCATATCCTATATTGCTTTGACCTTGGCAAGATCAACTTCAATACCTCTTTCATTGATAATAAAGCCTAATAACTTGCCGAAACGGACTCCAAATGTACACTTGTTTGGATTCAGGCGGAGTTTGTACCTCCTCAAATGCTGGAAAAGCATTAACAAGTGTTCTACATGTTCAACTTCCGTTTTCAACTTTGCAATCATATCATTAACATACACCTCGATCTCTTTGTGCATCATATCATGAAACAAGGTAGTCATAGCTCGTTGATATGTGGCTCCGGCGTTCTTCAAACCGAAGGGTATCACTCGATAACAGAATATTCCCTAAGGTGTGATGAATGTTGTCTTCTCCATATCCTCGGGTGCCATTTTAATCTGATTATAACCGGAAAATCCATCCATAAATGAGAAGACATTGAATTTAGTTGTATTGTCTACCAACATATCAATGTGTGGTAGAGGTAAATCATCTTTCGGACTAGCTTTATTCAAGTCACGGTAATCCACACACATTTGGACTTTTCTATCTTTCTTAGGCACAAGCACAATATTGGCCACCCATTGAGGATATGTAGAAGTCACCAGAAACCCCGCATCAATTTTCTTCTGAACTTCTTCTTTAATCTTCACTGCCGTATCTGGATGAGTTCTTCTGAGCTTTTGCTTCACAGGCACACACTCAGGCTTCAACGGCAAGAAATGTTGCACAATATCAGTATCTAGACTAGGCATGTCTTCATACGACCAGGCAAAGACGTCGACATATTCTCATAGCAACTCAATCAACCCCTTCTTCACAAACTCTTCAAGGAGTGCCCTAATCTTTACTTCACGAGTGCAGTCTTCAGACCCCAAGTTGACTGTTTCTAGATTTCGAGATGCGGCTGAATGATTTTCTCCTCGTGCTCAAGCAGACGGGTAATCTCGTCAGGAATCTCTTCAACATCATCTTCTTCTGCCTCAAATACAGGGAACTCAAAGTTGGGAGATGGTGTTGGATCATTATGTTCAATGGGTTTGATTAACCTGCATAATGTTTTGAGTATAAAAGAGATTTCAGAATTCAAGCAAAGCAAATCATTATGCAGATGAAAAAAATGATTTTATTCTCTTTTTTAGGGTTTTATGGTGATCACCAATTTCACTCAAAAAGCAAAAAGGGAAAATAATTTGAAAAATAAACATTTAACATGCGATTATTTAGTGAATATCATTGTATTAATCAAAGTGTGCCAACAATGTCATCACTTCTCCTTTTGGCATGGGAGAAGGGTTTTTCAAATAAAATGAACACATTACGTTGACTTATGGATAACTGTTGGAACATCAACAGCGACCCAATTACTGCAGATTCCGCCAGGTATGACAAAGTTGCCAAGGTCTTCCTCTTCATCATCCTCAACAATGGCAGCAGCTTCCTGATCTTCAACAGTGTGGATGAAACCTCCACTCTGGAACCACCCACGCTTATTGGAAACACCGGAAGAGTACCCTATGCCAGCTCGGGACTTGTTATATCATACTCAGATAACAGCATCTGCCGACGGGCAATTCTCCCCGTTAAATCATTGAAAGTGCGGATGCTTGTACTCTCTATCCCCATATACCAACGGAGCGCAGCACCTGTCAGGCTATCCTGAAAATAGTGAATCAGTAGTTGATCATTATCTGTCTGGGTCAACAACTTGCGGGCATACATCACAAGATGACTGAGTGGAAACGTGTTTCCTTTATACTTCTCAAAGTCAAGCACTTTGAATTTAACTGGGATTTTTACGTTGGGCACTAAGCACAATTCAACAGCACTCTTCCCAAACAGATCTTTGCCTCTTAGTGTTTTCAGTTCCTTGCGCAGCTCAAGGAATTGATCCTTCATCTCATCCATCTTTTTATAAACGTTCGGGCCCTCAGATGGCTCGGAGTGATAGATGGTGTCTTCTACTCGCGGCAAAGTATGCACAACGGGAGGTGGCACAGACAGGACCGGGCTAGATTCCGACATAGAAGCAAAGGTGGGAGCGAAACCCTCTGGAACAAAATTAGATGAAATTCCCCAAGGGAATCCAGCAGGCATATTAGGAGCGAAGTGGGCAGTGGCAGCAGGAACTCTTGAGGTAACCACTTCAGAGATAACTGTCCTCGCGGGAGGAGTTGCAGGAGTTGGAGAAGCTTGACTCTGCGCAGCAAGAACTGACTCCATCATGGCAGTCAGTCGGGCAATCTCCTCTTTCAGATCTCGGTTCTCTTGCTCAAGGTGTTCCATGATCTTCTGATGATTAGCTATGGTGTTGTACCGGTGCGTCAGCTTGTCTTCAAAATAAATGAAGAGCAAAGAGTTAGACCACTGTATCAAGGAGCTTGGAACCAAAACCTACTTATGCATATGATGAATGCAATGCTCGTGCATATGATTTGTTTTTAATCGGAGGAACTTTATAAAGATCTATTTGCAAATTTTTTGAAAATATTGAACTTTTTTGACCTATATCATTGATCAAGTGATTTTTCCAAACTTCAAAAATGCATAACTCTATCATTTCAAATCCAAATGATATGAAATTGGTGACCATTTTTAAGGTCTTTGAGAGAGATACAACTTTGATGAAGACACGTTTCTCATTTGAAGCTCCTATAAAAAGTTAAGCAAGATGGAATATTGAGACATATGGCTTGACACTTAGAAAATTTTTGATATGTCAAAAATTTCCAAACTTCCACCTCAAATTTCTCCAAGTTCCAAGCTCCAAATGAAAAAGTGTTGAACATGAAAGTTATTCCTATTGATCTCACCTTTCCAAAGAGCTCAATTTCATTCATTTTGGACAAGAAATGTATAGGCTGCACATGGCTTAAACAGGGGGACATCACTTGGCATGGATCAAGCTTCAAACATCAATGTGCATTTGCCTTGCAATCCAAGCTTACTTCAGAGCATCTGATGTCCATTTTTGGACCTCTAGCAATCATTTCATGGGCCTATGCGCACCCATGCACCATTACATCACCATTTTCCAAAATTGGAAAGTGAAGGAGAGTGTGCAATTATCAACCATTTCAGCTATAAATAGAGCTTCAATTGCTCAGAAATACAAACACAATCGCGCCAGCTTTGATCCCCCATTTCAAACCCTCACTTCTAAAAGGATAAGCCTGAAAATTTCTATTGAATTTGAGCTTGAATCTCCACTGTTTTGGAATTCAATTCTCCAGGAATCCATAGCTTTTTAACCATTCAATCCTTCTCCTGCAAGCAAGTGGAGTGAGTCCAAGCACAAGTAAGATCAAGACCAGTTGAATCCAGACCTCCATTGAAGGTATTTTTCATAAATTTTGAACTCTTCGATTCTCTAAAATCTTGCTCAATTCTATTGATTCTTTGGTTGCTTGAAGTCCTACCAATGTAGGTAAGAAGTTTGAGTTGCTTTGAGGTCAAATCGAAGCAACTCAGTTCATGCACCTCAAATTTCAATTCCATGTATCTCTCAATATACTTGGAATTAGAGTGAATGGAGGTCAGATTCGAGCTCAGTGCCATTTTTTCTTCAAGATCATGTCCTTGTTTTTCATTATGGTGATGGTTCATGGTGGACAAGTTCGGTGAGGTACACCGGAGAAGATGACCGGAGCTCTGGCTCCGGCGATGAGTTGGCTAGCATCTTAACCACATGATCCATCCATTGTGTTTTAATCTTGATCGTTGGTATTGATTACCCAAGTTGCAGCGTTGTTGACTCAAGTCCATGTGGAACGCGCACTAGGGACCATCTGATTTGCCACCTCAATTAATGAGGGAGATCTGATGGTCCACGTATTTTTTGATATTCTGATTTTTTATTTTAATTGCATTATTTTCAATAATTCATATTAAATTCAATATTAATCCAAAAAATATGGGACTTTCACAAAAAAAAATCAAATATTTTTCTCTTTCATATTCTGAATTAAAATTATTTTTTAGATCATTATTAATATTTTCATGAATTAATTGATTTTGAATTTGTTTTTAATTGTTTAAAAATATTTTTAAATGTCCAAAAATTATGAAATTGTTTCTCCAAGGTCCTTTGACCTTGTTTGACCTATGATAAATCTCATGGCCATTTCTTTGGTGTTTTGATGAGATTTTAGGAATTGGACAAAACATATTTGATTTAAATGCACTATTTTATTATTTTTAATTGAATAAATGCCAATTAAATTTTGTTGACCATTTGTATTGACTTGTATGAGTTTGCTTATTGTTGTTGGGCCTTGGTCAAGGTTGGTTTGACTTTGTCAAGTTAATATCATTGGATTTAGGGGATTGATGGAATGTACAGTCCATATCCCAAAATGAATGAATGATATTAATTTGGTAAAAGTCCTCCTTTGACCAATTTGTGATCTCATTCATCCCCTTCCCACTTCATCTCATTCCTCTTCTTAATTCATTCATTCCATTTGGCCTATGACATCTCAAAGTCCTAATGCTAGTTGATTGAAAAATTGACATGAGTATGGATGAGATTAGACCACATCTTTTGCATATTCTTTTTTGTGTGTGGTATGTTTTATGAGCATAGTCCATTATACTATGTCTCTAACATGCATTAACACCAAAATTCTATTGCCATGCCTCAAATAGTTGCCACTTCTACATAAGTCCAATTACGATTGCTTAACATAGCGCTAAATTTGTGACATAAAAGGAATAAGCATTCTAGTTAGTGAGATTGTAAGTCTCCCCTCTTTCATGGTATTGTGTGGAAACTTGGCCTTCTTTCCTTCCTTTGGAAGATGTTTTGGCTCAAGGATCCATGCTTGTGATGAGTGGGTTGAGTGTTCTCCAAAGAATGTCTTGAAAAAGCAAAATCAAAACAAAACTAACTTTTAATTTCAAGTTTTTACTTTAATGCAATTTACTTTTAGCTTTTTATTTCAGTTGCCATTGTTCATATCATTCTAATTGTTTATGTTAATGCAATTTTCACTTTGTCCATTTGGAGCATATTGTGTGATATATTTTGTTTGTGTATACTTTGTTTGTTTGTGTGGTCTTTGACCATTAATATACATTATAATAACAAAAACCCTAAAAACCTTTTGTGTGGACTGTTGGCTTGATCTTGGACAAATGGACTTAGAATCTAGGCAACCTTCCTAAGCTAAAGGACTTGGCCAATGCCAACTTGTTGAAGAACCAAGTGCTTGCAATTTGAAATTCATCTGATACATCTTTGAAGACCTCTCTAGGATTCATCTGCAACATGATCATTGTGAAGCTGTTATTTTGAACCTGTGACTTGTGGAATTCATCTGTTGCATGGGCTATTTTGAAAAAGATCATGGAAAGGATAAGCTTGGATGAGGCCATCTTTATTTGATGTCTTGCTCTTCAAGATAATATAATTGTGCATTTGTGTGTTGCTTGATTCTAAAAGTCCAAGGGAATTCTGGGTTTCTATTGACATTTTTGTCTATTGGATTGCTACCCATTTGGTCAGATCTTTTCAACTCTAAACTTTTAAATTTTTGTACACAGGATAGTCTCTTCATCTTCTCCCCGTTTCTTTAATTTCAAAATCTCTCCCTCCATTTTCAAAATCTTCTTTGTATGAACTACTTTCGTTCTAAACTTTGACCACTTTTGCAAAAAGATAGAAACTTTGGCCTTATGCCATTGCATTTTCAACTTTATTTTCTTAAATCAAAACTTGTAAATAAACTTAACTATACTTGAATTAAACCTTTAAAAAGCCAAAAAGAACTAACTCATTCAAGTTATTTTAGGCCTTTGTGCCTTTCAAACTTAAAATTTTGTTAAAAGCAATGCATCCATTTTGAAATTTGTATCACGAAATACGAGGTTTTGATCCCTCATTTTTATGTTGGTACGTAGGCACAAGACCGAAGGTCTTGTCAAACACAAAAAAAAATTAATGAATTCTTTTCTCATCCCCCCATTCTATTTGTTTGTAAACATCACTTTGTACAAAATACATATGCATACAAAAAGGGCTTCCTAGGAGTACCTAGGACACTTTGGGTGCTAACACCTTCCCTTTGTGTAACCAACCCCCTTACCTGTGATCTCTGACTTTTATTAGTTTTTGTTTGGAAACTTCTTACTTTTTGGATTTTGTTCGTACTTTTTCCCTTTTCCCTTGGAAACAGTAAAAGCGCGGTGGCGACTCTTGTTAATTGATCTCTAGCTTGTCAATAGCTTGATGATCATGAATTTCCCGCTACAGAAATTAAGTGGCGACTCTGCTGGGGAGTAGTCTCCAGTGGGTTTAGCCTGCTTTTTGTGTGAATATATTTGTATATATGTGATGTTTGTGTATATGTATATATGATATAATCTGCTTGTTGTGCTTGGTGATATCTGAGTGGTGAGATAAGTTCTAACCCGATCTTGAGTGCAACTAAGATAAGAGGATGGTATAGTCATGTTCGACTTGTGTGGAGTAGTCCTTAACAAGTTGGCTTGAGATCCATCTGCTCAGTGGAGACTCCTTTGGATTTGGAAATGTCACACAAGTATTTATGGTTAGGCATTACTATCTCTAATTGGGTCCGAGAAGCTAAGGACCTTAGAACATTTAACCCATCTTGACCTATTTAGGACGTAGTGCGGAAACTGTTCAAGTGTAGACTTGATAACAGTTGTTACGCGATACTACACTCAGACGAGTTTCTCTTGAGAATATTATGGGTTAATGAGTCAGTCATCTTAACCTGTAATATCCGATAGATGGAATTAAGACTCTGGGAACTTTTTAGAACATGATCTACAGGTTTTTATCCTTAGTTCACTCCTTTGGGATGGTTCTTACCCGGACTCCATGCCCGTGACTTACAACAAACTCTTGATTCTTGGTTGATCTAATCAAGTCTTGTCAATATCAATGGAACTTGGGTGTTGATAAGGTGTAAACCATAATCCACCAAAATGGATGATTGATCTTGACAATGAATTGATTCACCCCTTGACCTTTGTTTGCCTTGTGTGTGATCCCTTATTTGTGATTGTTGCATTCATGCATTCATGCGCATCATAACATTCATCACACAAAAATGTCAAGGAACTAAGGTATCATTTGCAAATATTTTCAGAACATGGATTGTGGACGAAGGAACACTAAGAAGTACAGTTTCAGATGTCCTGACTTGAAAGAGTTAAGGAAGCTAGCATCTTTTGTATTAGATCCCTTGGACTTCAAACAACGTCATGGGAAGCTTTTGTCCATCTTGTCTGCTGATGTGGTTGAAGGACTCTTGAGCGTATTGGTGCAGTTCTATGATCCTCTCTACCATTGTTTCACTTTCCCAGATTTCCAGCTTGTGCCTACCTTGGAGGAGTATTCTCATCTCTTAGGGATACTTGTTTCTAGTAGAGTGCCTTTTAGTGGATTGGAAGAGATTCCCCAATCTAGTATTATTGCTGGAGCTCTTCACTTGAAGAAGTCTGAGAAAGAGACTCATTGGGTGAAGAAAGGAGGGTTATTTGGGCTGCCATCTGTTTTCCTCATCGAGGAAGCTACTACTTTTGCTCAAGCTGGTAGTATGGATGATTTCAAAGCTATCTTTGTATTGCTCATCTATGGATTAGCTTTGTTCCTTAACATTGACAGTTTTGTTGATGTTAACACCATTAGACTTTTCTTTATTGGGAATCATGTGCCTACTTTGTTGGGAGACATGTATTTCTCTTTGCATCTAAGGAGTTCTAAGGGTGGTGGAACGATTGTCTGTTGTATTCCTCGTTTGTACAAGTGGTTTATTTCACACTTGCCTCAGACGCCTGCTTTTGTGGAGAACAAACGATGTCTAAGGTGGTCTCAGAGACTTATGTCTCTCACTAATGATGATATAGTTTGGTATGACCCATCTTTGAGAAGTTTGGACATTATTGATAGTTGTGGTGAATTCACTAATGTGCCTCTCATTGGTACACAAGGAGGAATTAACTACAACCCTGCTTTGGCTCGTCGTCAACTTGGGTTCCCCTTGAGAGAAAAACCTAATAACATGTTGTTAAAAGGTCTTTTCTATCAAGAGGGTAAAGATTCCCAACATTTGTAGCAAAAGATTGTGCATGCTTGGCATAATATGCATAGGAAAGGAAGATCCGAGCTTGGTCCACGCAATTGTGTAGCTTTGGAAGCTTACACTCTTTGGGTGAAGAAGAGAGCTATGGAGTTGAAGATGCCTTATCCTTGCGAAAGACCTATGTATATGGTTGTGGTTGAGCCATTAACTCTCCCTAACCAAGATGTAGAGGAGTTGGAAGACACGCTCATCAAGATGAAGCAAGAGAAGGATATGTGGGAAGAGCGTTTCCGTGCTTTGAGCAAGAAGCATAAAGAGTTGCACTTGGAGTCTAAGGACAAAGATGCACTTATCGAGCTACTTAAAGACCGAGTGACGAAGAGACAGAGAGAGCCATAGGTTTCATCTTCTAGCATGCCTCAGCATTCCATTGCTTGGAAGAAGATTGTTGACCAACTTGTCCTCGAGAAGACTCAGATGAAGGCTTCTTTTGAGACCGAGATCCGTCGCATTCGAAGGAAGTACGCGCCTTCAGCCAGATCTTCCGACATTGTTGTTAGGGATCCTTAGGATGACTAGTCTCCTTTTCTCTTGTATCTTTTTATTTTTGGTTTCTGAAATCGTATTCAGTGTAATCCTTCCAATATATAAATAAAAAGAGATTTTTGGTCATATCAAATTGTTGCAATCGCCATTGAAATATTATATATTTGCAAATGATATAGTAAGTTCCTTGGAAATAAAAATAATCAAGCATTGCATTTCATGTATCATTTGCATAAGCAAGTTTTTGCCAGGTGTCTGATTGGTGTTTCTTCTGTGCTTTAGTCAAGCTGACTCACTGGTACAATACCAGAGCCAATCATCTGAAAATTATGGAGCATCTAGAGCAAGAGAACAGAGAGCTGAAGGACGAAATTGCCCGACTGACTGCCATGATGGAGTCAGTTCTTGCTGCTCAAAGCCAAGCTTTTCCAACGCCTGCAACTCCTCCCGCGAGGACTGTTACTTCATAAGTGGTTACCTCTACCGTGCCTGCTACTACCGCCCACTTCGCGCCAAACCTGCCTGCCGGATTCCCGTGGGGAATGCCGCCCAACTTTGTGCCAGAAGGCTTTGTGCCTACCTTTGCTTCCATGCGGGCATCTAGTCTGGTCATGTTTGTGCCACCTCCCGTTGTGCACACTTTGCCTCGCGTAGAGGACACCATCTATCATTCTGAGCCGTCTGAGGGTCCAGATGTTTATGAGAAGATGGACGAAATGAAAGACCAATTTCTTGAGCTGCGCAAGGAATTGAAGACACTGAGAGGTAAGATCTGTTTGGGAAGAGTGTTGCCGAGTTATGTTTGGTACCTAATGTCAAAATCCCGGTGAAATTCAAAGTGCCTGACTTTGAAAATATAAGGGGAACTCTTATCCGCTCAGTCATCTTGTGATGTATGCCCGTAAGATGTCAACTCAGACAAATAATGACCAATTTCTTATTCACTACTTCCAGGATAGCCTGACTGGTGCTGCACTTCGTTGGTATATGGGGTTGAATAGTGCAAGCATTCGTACTTTCAACAACTTGGGAGAGGCTTTTGTGAAGCAATACAAATATAATGTGGACATGGCGCCGGATAGAGACCAATTGAGGTCTATGTCTCAGAAAGATAAAGAGATATTCAAAGAGTATGCGCAAAGATAGAGGGAGTTGGTTGCCCAGATCACTCCTCCTTTGGAGGAGAAAGAGATGACAAAGATCTTCTTGAAAACCCTGAGTTCATTTTACTATGAACGCATGATCGCTAGTGCCCCCGGTGATTTTACCGAAATGGTAAACATGGGGATGAGACTTGAAGAAGGAGTCCGTGAAGGATGTTTGTCAAGAGATGAGGCGTCAACAAGTAAGAGGTATGGTAGTAGTTTCAGCAAGAAGAAGGACAGTGAGACAAATGCAATTTCCAGTGGGAGGCAGAGGAGGCCTCAGATCAGAAGAAATCCACCACCCCGTCAACATCATCATCATCAAGTGTCATCAATAATTCCGGTATTTTCTAATCAACAAGCAACACCAATTCAACAACAACCACAACATCAACGTCAACAATAACAACTGCAACAAAGAATGAACACCTACAACAACAACAATATCAATAATCAGCAAAACTTTGAGAGGAAAAAGGTATCTTTTGACCCGATTCCTATGTCATATGCAGAGCTATATCCATCGTTAGTTCTCAAGAACTTAATTCAACCGAGGAACCCACCACAGATCCCAGAACCACTTCCCTGGTGGTATAAACCTGAGCTTCATTGTGCTTTTCATCAAGGAGCACCTGGGCATGATATTGAAAATTGCTATCCATTGAAATATGAGGTTCAAAAGCTTATGAAGAGTGGCATGGTGTCCTTTGAGGACTGCGCGCCGAATGTGAAAGCAAACCCTTTGCCCGCTCATGGGAACTCTTCAGTGAATATAGTGGACGGTTGTCCTGGAGAATTCAAGGTTTTCGATGTCCGGTTTATCCGAAGATATTTGGTGCAGATGCACAAAGACATTTGTATGGTGAGTGACTGTGAACATGACTATGATGGGTGTGTTGTGTGTAATATGAACCCAAGAGGGTGTGAAGTGGTGAAAAGGGACATTCAGCGTCTGATGGATGAAGGCATGATCCAGATTGCCCAATCTCGTCATGTAGATGACGACGTCAATGTCATAGTACCCGTTTTCAAGCAACAAGACGGTTGATAATTCAGTACGATAGCAGCATCAACAAGAATGTCAGTCAAAGATCAGTATCGTCGTTGGTAATACGGTTAGCGGGCCCAGTCCCGTATGCATCTGATAAGGCGGTATCGTACCAGTATAATGCTACAATGATGAAGAATGGTCAAGAGGTCCCGTTACCTACGACCAGTTCAGTGGTGAGCATTGTTGATGTTACGAAGGTGACCCGTAGTGGTCGAGTGTTTGAGTCGGTGGTCCCAGAGGAAACAGTGGTTGGTAAGAAAATGGAGATACCTAATGTAGAACCAGTTGGTTGTTCAAAGGATAAGTCTGGTGAATCCAGCAACTTGAAAGCAAATGATGATGATGAGGTACTCCAACTGATAAAAAGAAGTGAATTTAATGTGGTTGAGCAGTTGCTCCAGACTCCCTCAAAAATCTCAGTGTTGTCTCTGCTTTTGAATTCTTAAGCACACAGAGAAGCACTGCAGAGAGTTCTTGAACAAGCATATGTAGAACAAGATGTTACTATGGATCAGTTTGATCACATTGTGGCTAACATCACTTCATGCAATAATTTGAGCTTCTGTGACGAAGAGCTCCCTGAGGAGGGAAGAAATCATAACCTGGCTTTGCATATTTCAATGAACTGTAAGGAATATGCTTTGTCAAATGTGCTTGTTGACACCGGTTTGTCACTCAATGTGCTTCCGAAGTCAACTTTGTCAAAGTTATCTTACCAAGGAACTCCCATGAGATATAGTGGGGTAATTGTTAAAGCCTTCGATGGCTCGCGCAAAACGGTTATTGGTGAAGTGGACCTTCCAGTTAAGATAGGTCCGAGTGATTTTCATATTACTTTTCAAGTAATGAATATCCACCCGGCCTACAGCTGTTTATTGGGAAGGCCATGGATTCATGAGGCAGGAGTTGTTACCTCCACTCTGCACCAGAAACTCAAATTTGTTAAAAATGGTAAGCTAGTGATTGTGGGAGGAGAGAAAGCGTTGTTGGTTATCCATCTGTCATCTTTCACGTATGTAGAAGTTGACGATGAGGTTGGAACTCCGTCCCAAGCCTTATCCATTGCTGCTGAGAAGAGAGTTGGGGCACCTATGTCCTCGCTGAAAGATGCTTAGAAGATTGTTGAAGAAGGTACTGTAGATCAGTGGGGGCGCATGGTAGAGGTCTCTGACAACAAAGGAAGAACTGGTTTGGGGTCCCAGGAAGGCTCATCAACTGTTAGATATGAAGATATGCAACTTAGCTTCCGTAGCGGAGGGTTCATTCATGGAAATGAACAACACTTAGCTGTTGTGCTAGAGGATGATGAAGAGGAAGACTGCACCAACTTTTTAACGCATGGAAGGACATGCAACAATTGGACTGCCGTTGATATTCCTATTATTTTGCATCAATCTAAGTAATCGCTTTTATATTTTTAAAATCCTTCTCCTATGCCTAAGGGAGAAGTGAACATTGTTTGGGCATTTTAAATTGATCATCAATAAAATTAATTCTATTCATCCACATCTTTGATGTTTATTTTTACTTCTTGCTTTATTCTGAAAATGGTAATCACAAAAAACGTAAATAAACAATAAAATTGTCCATCTGCATAATATTTGGTCACAAATTCACTTCTCTAAAATCAAAATATCAAATCATTATGCAGGTTGGTTCCTAACCCCATTGAATACAATGATCCTTCTCCTTCTCCAAATTTTGAATTCCCTGTGTTTGAGGCTGAGGAAGAAAGTGATGTAGAAGTGAGTGATGAATTGTCTCGTCTTCTTGAGCAAGATGAAAAGATTATTCAGCCGTTTGAAGAGCAGATTGAGTTAGTCAACTTGGGTTCCGAGGATGATGTGAAGGAAGTCAAGATTGGGTCTCGACTGTGTCCAGATGCTAAGAAGGGGTTGATTGATCTTCTTCGAGAGTATTCAGATGTGTTTGATTGGTCCTATCAAGACATGCCTGGATTGGATTCTGAGACTGTGGAGCATAGATTTCTGTTGAAGCCAGAATGCCCGCCAGTCAAGCAAAAGTTAAGAAGAACACATCCTGATATGGCCGTAAAGATCAAAGAGGAAATGCAGAAGCAGATTGATGTCGGTTTCCTTGTAACCACTGAGTATCTGCAATGGGTGGCCAATATTGTGCCTGTGCCAAAGAAAGATGGAAAAGTCCGCATGTGTATCGACTATAGAGATTTGAATAAAGCCAGTCCGAAAGATGATTTCCCTCTGCCACACATTGATATGTTGGTAGACAATACTGCTAAATTCAAAGTCTTTTCGTTTATGGATGGATTTTCCAGATATAATCAGATCAAGATGGCACCCGAAGATATGGAGAAGACCACATTCATTACAACTTGGGGAACATTTTGTTATAGAGTGATGCATTTCGGTTTAAAGAATGCTGGTGCGACTTACCAAAAAGCAATGACTACTCTTTTTCATGATATGATGCATAAAGAGATTGAAGTTTATGTCGATGACATGATTGCTAAATCAATTGATGAAGAGGAGCATGTTGAGCATTTGTTGAAGCTATTCCAGCGTTTGAGGAAGTATAAACTCCGCTTGAATCCCAATAAGTGTACTTTTGGTGTTCGTTCTGGTAAGTTATTGGGCTTTATTATCAGGGAGAAGGGTATTGAAGTTGATCCTGCCAAGGTCAAAGTAATACAAGAGATGCATGCGCCCAAAACTGAGAAGCAAGTCAGAGGTTTTCTCGGCCGCTTGAATTATATTTCCATATTTATTTCCCACATGAGTGCCACATGTGCGCTTATATTCAAGCTTCTTCAGAAAGATCAGTCTTGTGATTGGACCGAAGACTGCCAGAAAGCATTTGATAGTATCAAGGAATATTTGCCTGAAACTCTGATTTTGTCTCCACCTGTTGAAGGAAGACCATTGATCATGTATTTGACTGTGCTAGAAGATAGTATGGGTTGTGTTCTTGGTCAGCAAGATGATACTGGAAAGAAAGAATTTGCATTTTACTACCTCAGTAAGAAGTTCACCGACTGTGAGACTCGGTATTCAATGCTTGAGAAGACTTGTTGCGTATTGGCTTAGGTTGTTAAGCGTCTGCGCGAATATATGTTGAATCATACCACTTGGTTGACATCCAAAATGGATCCAATCAAGTATATATTTGAGAAGCCTGCTTAATTTGGGAGGATTGCCCGTTGGTAGATGTTGTTATCAAAATATGATATTGAATACCGATCTCAGAAAGCAATCAAAGGTAGTATCTTGGCTGACCATTTGGCTCACCAACCAATTGAAGATTATCAGTCAGTGTAGTATGACTTCCTAGATGAAGAGATTTTGTACTTGAAAATGAAAGATTGTGATGAACCATTGCTTGAAGAAGGGCCAGAACCTGGTTCCCGTTGGGGCATGGTATTTGATGGAGTTGTTAATCAATATGGAAATGGCATTGGGGCAGTGATCATTACTCCTCAAGGCGGGCATCTACCATTTACATCTAGATTGACTTTCAAGTGTACAAACAACATGGCAGAATATGAAGCTTGCATTATGGGGCTTGAGGAGGCCATGAATCTCAGAATCAAGTATTTGGATGTTTTCGGTGATTCCGCTTTGGTTGTGAATCAGGTCAAAGGAGAATGGGAGACGTATCAACCCGATTTAATACCATATAGAGATTATGCGAGGAGGATTTCAACTTTCTTTACAAAGGTTGAGTTTCATCATATTCCTCGAGATGAGAACCGGATGGCAGATGCTCTTGCCACATTGGCGTCAATGATCGTAGTGAAATGTTGGAATGAAGTTCCCAATCTATCTGTGATGCGTCTTGATAGGCCAGCTCATGTGTTTGCTGTTGAAGAGATCAAAGACGAGAAGTTGTGGTATTACGACATCAAATGTTTCCTCCAAAGTCAGATTTACCCGCCTAGGGCATCTTTGAAAGATAAGAAGACTTTGAGAAGATTAGCCGGTAATTTCTACTTAAATGGTGATATAATGTACAAGAGAAACTTCGACATGGTTTTGCTCAGATGTGTGGATAGACACGAAGAAGACTTATTGATGACTGAAGTACATGAAGGTTCCTTTGGTACTTATTCCAATGGACATGTAATGGCAAAGAAGATGTTGCGAGCAGGTTACTATTGGCTGACAATGGAATCTGACTGTTGCGAATTTGTGAAGAAGTGCCACAAGTGTCAAATTTATGCTGATAAGATTCATGTTCCTCCGACACTTTTGAATGTTATCTCTTCCCCATGGCCATTCTCCATGTGGGGAATTGATATGATTGGGATGATTGAACCCAAAGCTTCGAATGGACATCGTTTCATTTTGGTGGCAATTGACTACTTCACAAAATGGGTTGAAGTGGCATCATATGCAAATGTAACCAAGCAAGTCGTTGTAAGGTTTATCAAGAATCAGATCATATGTCGTTCCGGTATGCCAAGTAGGATCATTACTGATAATGGATCGAACTTGAATAACAATATGGTGGAAGCTCTTTGCAAAGACTTCAAGATTGCACATCATAATTCTTCTCCCTACAGACCAAAGATGAATGGGGTTGTTGAAGCTGCGAATAAGAATATCAAGAAGATTATCCAGAATATGGTTATAACATACAAGGATTGGCATGAGATGCTCCCTTTTGCTTTACATGGGTATCGTACATCCGTCTGCACTTCAACAGGGGCAACCCCTTTCTCCCTTGTATATGGTATGGAAGCAGTGCTCCCCGTAGAGGTTAAGATTCCTTCATTGCGGGTGCTCATGGAAGCCAGGTTGACTGAGGCTAAATGGTGTCAGACCAGGTTTGATCAGTTGAATTTAATAGAAGAGAAGAGATTGACTGCCATGTGTCATGGTCAGTTATATCAGCAGAGGATGAAGAAAGCCTTTGATAAGAAGGTCAAACCTCGAGTGTTCAGAGAAGCTGACCTTGTGCTCAAGAAGATTTTGACATTCAAGCCAGATTCCAGAGGAAAATGGACTCCCAATTATGAAGGCCCATATGTTGTTAAGAGAGCTTTTTCAGGCGGTGCATTGATTCTTACAACTATGGATGGTGAAGAGTTCACTCGTCCTGTGAACGCAGATGCAGTCAAGAAATACTTCGCCTAAAAATAAAAAATGAAAAAACGGCTCGCTAAGTTGAAAACTTGAAAGGAAGGCTTAGGCAAAAATGAGCGTCTTGGTGGATTGAAAACCCGAAAGGGCGACCCAGGAAAAAATCAGAGACATAAAACAGAAAGAATTTCCCGATAAGTTGAGCACCCCACCTTGGGGCAACTTATGCAAAAATTAGGGATTATGGGAAGTAACTGCATTCTGCTAATCTTTAGTGGTTTTGAGGACTTGTTTGAGCACAAGGGTTGACATCAGTGTGACAGCAAGCCTCTAAATGGTTTTGATGAAGACAACATTATTCATTCAAGATGTTATACATGCTCAAAAAGGAAATGGATCAAGACATTGAAGCGAGAACAAGATTTCATATTATTTAAAGTCTTGAAGTTTTATCTTGGATTGATCAAAGGTATAACATTCATCTCTTGATAATGTTTATGCAAGTGTTCAAAAGTGTCTTATGCATGCTATATAAGTTTAAGGGTGTTAGAAAATATATGCCATGAGTTTCATGCTTTTAAAGAATTGTTTTTAAATTTTTTTTACTTTTGAAATTTGAATATTTGAATATTTTTAAACATGCAGTTGTTGGTAAATTATGGCGTTTTGAACCGCCGTAATTTGCATCGTTTTGAAGTAGTTTTTTTTACTTTTGAAATTTGAATATTTGAATATTTGAATATTTTTAAACATGCAGTTGTTGGTAAATTATGGCGTTTTGAGCCGCCGTAATTTGCATCGTTTTGGAGTAGTATTTTACTTTCTGCACGTTGAGGTGTGTTAACCGATTAACACATATGTTAATCGATTAACACTGATGCAGTGGCTAAAAATAGGCAACTTTTCATGTCTTTGTGTCTAAAACTTTTCTCAAATGAATCATGGCATCCCCTCATCATTGATACCTATTTGTAGAGATGTTTTAGCAATATATAAACATCATAATGTCAGAATTTCAAACATACCTCCTTTGCATAAAACTTCAAAAACAATCATTTACATAAAATATTCTTTGTCACAAAGTGTTCATAAAACTTTCAAAAGTGTGAAACTTGTGCATCAAACTTTCATATATTATTCATCTAAGTTTCATCATACACTTGAACACTTGCGTGTACATTATTAAAGTGATTGTTACATAAGGAGAAGATCAATCAAGAGAAGATTGATAATACTACACTTTATTCAAATCATCAAAGAAGATTTATTTCTGTTTGACTTGTGATCCAGGATTGTTGGACACAAGGGTTGGTGTTGAAGAGGATTGTTCTTCATACACTTGATTACCTATAGGTTAGATAGTAAGCATCACCATTGGTGTGAGTAGGCTGTACAATAATTCTAACTATAGTGAAATCTCTTTCGAATCGAAAGGGGAGTGGATGTACCTTCGGGTTGTGAAGGGAACCACTATAAATTCCGGTGTCTTTTTACTTTCCGCAATTTATTTTTCCGCACTTAAACGAAAAATAACCAAGAACTGAAAACAAGATCGAAGAATTTTTTAACCACCTAATTCACCCCCCCCCCCCTCTTAGGCGCATTTACAACTTACAATCAGTTCATCTCCAGCAGCGGTCAAGAGTACGGTGGATATCAAGAGTTGGTAGAAGGATTAAGGATCATTTGTATTCAATGTACCCCTTTTCCATGTAAATTATCATTTTCAACTTTGTAAAATCTATGGAGTCTTGTCATTTACAGACTACCATTCTATTGAATAAAGTTGAGCCTTTATCCAAATTGTTTCTACTCTTATTTACTTCAGCCAATAGTTTTAAATCTTATTATGATCATTTTGAAATTAAATTTTTAAATCAAAATCAAGTTTTCTTTAAAATATAAAAGCAAGAACTTTTCCAAAGCAAGTAAAAGGAATATCAACAGGATTTCAATGGATAGCAAGTCCTTAAGTGCGAAGCATAGGAGGTTCCCCGAGCAGTTAACCCTTCGGGTATCCCTGGTCATTAGTGTTGATTCATTTCCCCGGTGGAATATTGTTATCCCCAACTGATTTGGTAGATTCAGGTACCCTGCTGTGTGTTGTTTTCCCCGACAGAAATTCTACCTTCCCCAGTGGAGCCTTTTTTCTCTGTCCCCAATAGAGTTTCGGCCTTCCCCAACAGAGTTTGTACATCCCTAGCAAAGTTCGTATCTCCTCAGCAGGGTTGATCTTCAGAGATGGTTGATCTTCCCCAATAGTTTGCACTTGTTCCCAGTTAGAGGTTCCTCCTGGTTTTTGAGCATCTTTTGTTGATTATTTTCTCTGTAGGGTTGTCTCCCATTTTATGGTGTTGACCTAAAATTCCCCACAGATTTGGATGTTCTATCCTCATCAGATCTCCTCCGTCCTCAGCTAGAGTTGAGCCCTTTGGGATGTTGATCTCTCTGTTCTCCAGCAGTTGTCTCCATATTTTGTGGATTGACCGAGGATTGTACCGATGATTCAATTTCTTTGTGACACCTCCGTATCCTTAGTGATCGTTTTATTAGCATAATCATCAAATATACATATACATATACATTCATATAATTTCATGATTTACATATCCTGCATCTTCATATTTGATTTGTTTGAGATTCTCATTCTCTGTTATGATGGTACTTTATCCCCATACCAAATCTGGTGTCTGTCCTCCTTCAAATTGTAGAGTGTCAGCCCCTTAAGCAGAAAGACTTTAACCTTTCTCTGTTTCCCCACTGAGTTTGTTTCCTCGTGGGTGGCTTTTATTTCAGTTTCCTCTCCAGTAAATTTGTTGGATGGAATTACTCCCCTTGAGTTATGTCCTCATTGAGTTGAGTCTTGATTAACCGTTTTCTTTCTAGCTCTTACCTAGATAGATATTTTGGTCCCACAAGAGTCTATTGCCCAGTAACTGGTAATATTCTTCTTAGTTTGCAGTTTGTTACTTCTTGCCCAATACCCGGCAAAAGTACCCTTTTTCTCCTCAGTGGAGTCCCCTGGAAGTATATCCTTGATATGTTCACCCTAACAGGTGACGGATATCTTTCTTTCCCCCGCGAGAGTTTATCCTTGATATGTCCACTTTAACCAGTGACGGATAATCTCACCTTTGGTATTCTACCCAGTAAATAGGTAGTTGTAATCCCTACTTTGTTCCTCAGAGAGTTAATCCTTGATATGTTCATCTTAACCGATAACGAGTTTTCTTCTCCTTGTGGTCTTCTACCCAGTAACCGGTAGTTATAAATCCTACTTTTTCCCCTATGCGGAGATTATCCTTGATATGTTCACTTTAACCGGTGATGGATTTTCTCTTCTTTGGTATTCTATCTAGTAACTGATAGATGTAATTCCTATTTTTGCTCCCCTTTTCAGAGTCTATCCTTGATATGTTCATCTTCACCGGTGACGGATTTTCTCTTTGATTGGTCTTCTACCCAGTAACCGGTAGTTGTAAATCCTACTTTGTCCCCTCGCAGAGTTAATCCTTGATATGTTCATCCTAACCGGTGACAGATTCTCTCTCCGGCGGTTTTTTATCTAGATTTCGATAGATGTAATCCCCCCCTTTTTTTGTTCGGTTGGTATATCCTTGATATGTTCATCCTAACCGATGACGGGTGTCCTCCCTGACATTTCCCAGGCAAGTCTATCCTTGATATGTTCACTTTAACTAGTGACGGATTTTCTTCCCTGTCGAGTTTATCCTTGATATGTTCATCCTAACCGATGACGGATACTCTCACCCTTGGTCTTCTACGCAGTAACCGGTAGTTGTAAATCCTATTTTCTGCAGTTTTCCCCCAGCAAGGCTATTCTTACCCAGTAACCGGTAATGAATACTCCCTCCTAGCATTTCCTCAGCGAGTCATCCTTGATATGTTCATCCTAACCGATGACGGATGTTCTCTCTGTCAGACTTTTATTATCTCCTTGCCCAGTAACAGGTAGTATATAATAGATTTTTGCTCCTCCTGTGTTGAAATTTATTTCTTCCCCAGTAGAGTTGAGTGTGCATTTCCTTATTGAAATCGCTTTCCCCTGCACGAGTCGAGTACCTCAGCTTTATCTTGACGTATTCGTATCCCCTGCGGATGTTGTTATTTCCCCGGCTGAGTCTTTCCATTTTATGGAATCCCTCTAGTCCCCCAGTAGTTTTAAGTCGTAGCCTGGCCTACGCATAACTCCTTTTCCCCCAGAGTCTCTGTCTCCCCGGCGAGCTTTCCTTATAGAATGCATTATGCTCCTACGGATTTTCGGTCTCTTTGATTTCTTTGTGACAATATTTCCCATAGAGCATTAACTTTCGCATTCATATCATATGCATCATGAGGTATCTTAGGGACCAAAATTTGTTTCTATTTGTTTTTATTTAAGCCCATTCTACTGAGTCGAGCCGAATATTTTAACCTTCACCTCCTCAGTTAGAATGTCCTTAAATAGGGGCAGCTGTAAGACCCCAATTTTGACCCTAAGATCCCTCATGCAATTACATCATAAGCATTAGCATTGGGATCATATCTTGGCATCCTCCTTACCCCTCTTTCATTGGGTTTGTTTTGGGAGAGATCACCAAGCACTTTGTGATTATATCATACTTATATATTATCATTTTACTAACTAAAATACCAAAAATATGTCTTTGTGTTTGCCTAACTCTTTTGTAGGTAGGGCATTGATCTCATTTGACTCATCAAGTTCACATCTAGGGTTTGAGACCCTCATGAACAAAGAGCACAACCAAGAATTGATACAAGAATGTTTATGAACATCATATATAAGTCCCAATGATCTCTACATGTTATATTGATCAAGTTTTCTTCAAGAGTTTGAGGGTGATTTGCCTGGGAAACCCTAGTTTGACTGGGTATCTTGAGTAACTTCTCCAACAAGCTATCTCACCAATTGATCAAATTTCTCAAGGGACACTTCAAAATTAATAATCTTATGCATATATGATCTACCATGAGCGAATAAATTCAAGAGAATTGGAAATTAGCAAGTTGGTTGATGGTGGTTGGCCAGATGAATTCATTTGATCAAAACTGGGTCTCCCTAGACCCTATCTCCTACAATTTTCACCATATGAAAATTATTCCAATAGAAAACTTTCTCTAAATGACATTCCAAACAACTTTCATGTTGATACCTAGAGCTAGTTTTGCTTGTAAAATCATTTTCTATGTTGAAACATTATAGGTCATTTTGTCTAAACCCTAATTTGAAAGTCAACTTCCCAAGGCCATAACTTGCTCAATTTTTATGAGACGGAAGATTTCCAAGTTGCACAATCAAATTAAATGTGTCTACTAAAACTTTGATGTTTGTAGTGGGAGATAACTCAACTTTTTTTGAGCATGTGATATGAGGCTACATTATAGGTCACTTTTGATCTATACCATTTATCAAGTGATTTTTCCAAACTTCAAAAATGCATAACTCTATCATTTAAAATCCAAATTACATTAAATTGGTGACCATTTTGAAGGTATTTGAGAGAGCTACAACTTTGATGAAGACACGTTTCTCATTTGAAGCTCCTATAAAAAGTTAAGTAAGGTGGAATATTGAGACATATGGCTTGACACTTAGAAAATTTTTGATATGTCAAACATTTCCAAACTTCCACCTCAAATTTATCCAAGTTCCAAGCTCCAAATGAAAAAGTGTTAAACATGAAAGTTGTTCCTCTTGATCTCACCTTTCCAAAGAGCTCAAATTCATTCATTTTGGACAAGAAATGCATAGCCTACACATGGCTTAAACAGGGTGACATCACTTGGCATGGATCAAGCTTCAAACATCAATGTGGATTTGCCTTGCAATCCAAGCTTACTTCAGAGCATCTGATGTTCATCTTTGGACCTCTAGCAATCATTTCATGGGCCTATGCGCGCCCATGCACCATTACATCACCATTTTCCAAAATTGGAAAGTGAAGGAGAGTGTGCAATTATCAACCATTTCAGTTATAAATAGAGCTTCAATTGCTCAAAAATACAGACACAATCGCGCCAGCTTTGATCCCCCATTTCAAACCCTCACTTCTAAAAGGATAAGCCTGAAAAATTCTCTTGAATTTGAGCTTGAATCTCCAATATTTTGGAATTCAATTCTCCAGGAATCCATAGCTTTTTAACCATTCAATCCTTCTCCTGCAAGCAAGTGGAGTGAGTCCAAGCTCAAGCAAGATCAACACCAGTTGAATCCAGACCTCCATTGGAGGTACTTTTCATAAATTTTGAACTCTTCGATTCTCTCAAATTCTTGCTCAAGTTTATTGATTCTTTGGTTGTCTGAAGTCCTACCAATGTAGGCAAGAAGTTTGAGTTGCTTTGAGGTCAAATCGAAGCAACTCAGTTCATGTACCTCAAATTTCAATTCCATGTATCTCTTAATATACTTGGAATTGGAGTGAATGGAGGTCAGATTCGAGCTCAGTGCCATTTTTTCTTCAAGATCATGTCCTTGTTTTTCATTATGGTGATGGTTCATGATGGACAAGTCCGGTGAGGTCCACCGGAGAAGATGACCGGAGCTCTGGCTCCGGCGATGAGTTGGCTAGCATCTTAACCACATGATCCATCCATTATGTTTTAACCTTGATCGTTGGTATTGATTACCCAAGTTGCAATGCTGTTTACTTAAGTCCATGTGGAAATCGCGCTAGGGACCATCTGATCTGCCACCTCAATTAATGAGGAAGATCTGATGGTCCACGTATTTTTTGATATTCTGATTTTTTATTTTAATTGCATTATTTTCAATAATTCATATTAAATTCAATATTGATCCAAAAATATGGGACTTTCACCAAAAAAATTCAAATATCTTTCTCTTTCATATTTTGAATTAAAATTATTTTTTGGATCATTATTAATATTTTTCATGAATTAATTGATTTTGCATTTGTTTTTAATTGTTTAAAAATATTTTTAAATGTCTAAAAATTATGAAATTTTTTCTCCAAGGTCCTTTGACCTTGGTTGACCTATGATGAATCTCATGGACATTTCTTTGGTGTTTTGATGAGATTTTAGGAATTGGACAAAATATATTTGATTTAAATGCACTATTTTATTATTTTTAATTTAGTAAATGCCAATTAAATTTTGTTGACCATTTGTATTGACTTGTATGAGTTTGCTTATTGTTGTTGGGCCTTGGTCAAGGTTGGTTTTGACTTTGTCAAGTTAATATCATTGGATTTAGGGGATTGATGGAATGTACATTCCATCTCCCAAAATGAATGAATGATATTAATTTGGTAAAAGTCCTCCTTTGACCAATTTGTGATCTCATTCATCCCCTTCCCACTTCATCTCATTCCTCTTCTTAATTCATTCATTCCATTTGGCCCATGACATCTCAAAGTCCTAATGCTAGTTGACTGAAAAATTGACATGAGTATGGATGAGATTAGGCCACACATTTTGCATATTCTTTTTTGTGTGTGGTATGTTTTATGAGCATAGACCATTATAATATGTCTCTAACATGCATTAACACCAAAATTTTATTGTCCGGCCTCAAATAGTTGTGACTTCTACATAAATCCAATTATTATTGCTTAACATAGCGCTAAATTTGTGACATAAAAGGCATAAGCATTCTAGTTAATGAGATTGTAAGTCTTCCCTCTTTCATGGTATTGTTTGGAAACTTGGCCTTCTTTCCTTCCTTTGGAAGATATTTTGGCTCATGGATCCATGCTTGTGATGAGTGGGTTGAGTGTTCTCCAAAGAATGTCTTGAAAAAGCAAAAGCAAAACAAAATTAACTTCTAACCTACTAAGTACTAACTTTTAATTTCAATATTTTACTTTAATGCAATTTACTTTTAGCACTTTATTTCATTTGTCATTGTTCATATCATTCTAATTGTTTATGTTAATGTACTTTTCACTTTGTCCATTTGGACCATATTGTGTGATATATTTTGTTTGTGTGTACTTTGTTTGTTTGTGTGGTCTTTGACCATTAATATACATAATAATAACAAAAACCCTAAAAAACTTTTGTGTGGACTGTTGGCTTAATCTTGGACAAATGGACTTAGAATCTAGGCAACCTTCCTAAGCTAAAGGACTTGGCCAATGCCAACTTGTTGAAGAACCAAGTGCTTGCAATTTGAAATTCATCTGATACATCTTTGAAGACCTCTCTAGGATTCATCTGCAACATGATCATTGTGAAGCTGTTATTTTGAACCAGTGACTTGTGGAATTCATCTGTTGCATGGGCTATTTTGAAGAAGATCATGGAAAGGATAAGCTTGGATGAGGCCATCTTTATTTGATGCCTTGCTCTTCAAGATAATATAATTGTGCATTTTTGTGTTGCTTGATTCTAAAATTCCAAGGGAATTCTGGGTTTCTATTTACATTTTTGTCTATTGGATTGCTACCCATTTGGTTAGATCTTTTCAACTCTAAAGTTTTAAAGTTTTTGTACATAGGATAGTCTCTTCATCTTCTCCCCATTTCTTTAATTTCAAAATCTCTCCCTCCATTTTCAAAATCTTCTTTGTATGAACTACTTTCATTCTAAACTTTGACCATTTTTGCAAAAAGATAGAAACTTTGGCCTTATGCCATTGCAGTTTCAACTTTATTTTCTTAAATCAAAACTTGTAAATAAACTTAACTATACTTGACTTAAACCTTCAAAAAGCCAAAAAGAACTAACTCATTCAAATCATTTTAGGCCTTTGTGCCTTTCAAACTTAAAATTTTGTCAAAAGCAATGCATCCATTTTGAAATTTGTATCACGAACTACGAGGTTTTGATACCTCATTTTTATGTTGGTACGTAGGCACAAGACCGAAGGTCTTGTCAAACACAAAAAAAAATATAATTAATGAATTCTTTTCTCATCCCCCCATTCTATTTGTTTGTAAACATCACTTTGTACAAAATACATATGCACACAAAAAGGGCTCCCTAGGAGTACCTAGGACACTTTGGGTGCTAACACCTTCCCTTTGTGTAACCAACCCCATTACCTGTGATCTCTGACTTTTATTAGTTTTTATTTGAAAACTTCTTACTTTTTGGGTTTTGTTCGTACTTTTTCCCTTTTCCCTTGGAAACAATAAAAGCGCGGTGGCAACTCTTGTTAATTGATCTCTAGCTTGTCAATAGCTTGATGATCATGAATTTCCCGCTACACCAATGCTGACGAAGTTCCAACAGAAAAGGCAACCACTATTCTTTCGCCTTTTCCTTATTTAGAGAGAAAAAATAAACACTTATTTTCTCTATTGTTAGGGTCGAAAAAGGGTTCCAGTCAATGCACCATCCCCTAGCAAACCTTCCAAAAGACAAAGGGTGCCATCGACTCCGAAACCGCAGGTATTTCGTGTCAGCGTTTCATGAGGCTTTATTTTTTAAAATTTTGTCACCGTCTCACTTATCTTATGAATTAGGTTCCTGAACAGGTGCCTTCTATAGACAGTGAAGACTCTGATGGCAGTGTGCATTCACACATCTTTCCAACATCGAAGGTGCCACCGGTTACTCCACCTACTCCGGCCCGAAAAAAGAATGTCTGGGCCAAGAAACCCCCTTCAAGGATCGCTCCTTCGACCGCGAAGACCTTAGCTCCAGATGATGTCACTGAGGTATTTTCCCCTCATGGTCAAGAAATAAGTACTCATGCTTCCCCGTAACACGTGGCTTCTCAGGTATTTGTCTCTCTTTATTTTATCAACTCGCGAAATATTCTCTGACGTGGGTCCTGACTTATTGGTTATAGGAACATGTGGCCGATTCAACTCCTGTTTATCCCACAGTTGACGTGAGGGTCAAAAGTCAAGCAGCTGAGACTATCTTGAGTCCTAAAAAACAAGACGAGTTCCGGAGTGCGTCACCTTAGGCTCAAAAAAATCTCACTGCTCAGCAAACTCAGGCCCCTTCGATCGTTACTGGAGAAGGCATATATATCATCACTTTGACTCCGGAAGAGGTTTTGGCCATGAAGCGACAAAATCCGGTAGAGGCCTTAAGGAAGCTACAACAACTTTGTCAAGTTTCGACTGAGGCTCAGCCTTTCTCTTCGACTGTTATACCTTCCCTGGGGATGGATGCCAGCGTCACTCTCAAGCTTCAACAGTTAAAATATTATTTGTTTAAGCGTGAAGTTTTAATTGTCGTCAAAGAAGAAGAAGGTATGGCGCGCGACATTTTTAAACTTCTCGACGAACTTGCCCTTCATGAGCTTCCTGCCCCGCCTACCAAATACTTGATTGACTTCGAAGCTTTCTTCACCTAACTGGTCAAGGACCTTGCTATTCGTTCGAATGCTGATTTTCATATTAAAACGAAGATCAACGAGATGAGGCTAGAGTGGGATTTTAGTGAGGACTGTGAGAAGAAACTTAGTGACTTTGAGGCCAAGAAACATGAGCATCTCAACCAACAACAAGCCTTCAATCAGCAAATCTCGAACTATCAAGCTCAAATAACTAAACTTAATAAGAAGATTGTTGAGGTGAAATCACAAAAAGCCTCTTTGGATACAGTTGAACCTATTCATACTCAAGATGTCGTCGACGGGAAGTTCTGAAAGGGATTTCACATGGTGAAAAGGCCCTTGAAATCGAAGCTAGGATTAAAAAAACTGCAGGAGAAGAAAAACCTTCTTGACAGCAGAATCGGTCATGAGAAGACCCTTTTTGAGGACTTTAAATCTAGGTTTCCTGCTTGATTTTTCTTTTGTCGCGACCCTTGTAAGGCAGGTGGACCACTTTGTATGCCATCTTGGCTTTAAACAATTAATGAATATTTTCACTATGTTTGGATTTGAATCTCTTATAGCATAGGTTTATATTTTTTCAAATATTTCCTATTTACCCTTAAGATCCTTCGATCCATACCTAGCTCCTGAAATTTGTAGGCATTGTTCGTAAACGTTTGGATTATTTGAAACAATCCTTCCCATTTTTGTAACCTTTTTCCTAAAGTTTGATCTCTTCGATCCATAGGTAAAATTACCTTCCAAATGTAATCATCTATTACAAAGGTTTTCATTTTAACCCTTATGTTGTAAACTCTGTCTACACGCGTCTTTTGTCATATCAATACGTCTATTGCGGCCAACCTTTCTTCGTCTAAATCAGTCAGTTCGTCGAACATCAATCTCTAATACTGCTCTGAATGGATTTTGTTTTGGCGTTTCACCCTGACTGATTGTAAACAAATCTCTGCTGGCAACACAACATCGTGCCCAAATGTCAAACGGAAAGGCATTGAATTCGTTGCCTCTTTTGGGGATGTTCGACAAGCCCATAAAATTTGGTCTAATCTTTTGTGACAATTCTTAGTTTCTTAGCAACATGTTTTTTTATTAAACTAATTATCACTTTGTTGGCTGCCTCGAGTTAGCCATTTGCTTGGGCATAGTAAGATGTGGAAGTAACCAACCTGAACCATGTTTCAACGGCAAATTCTTGCATCTTTTACCCCACAAAAATTGAGCCTTGATCTGTGGTAATGGTCTCGAGAATCCCAAACCTATACACAATGTGTTTTTGAATGAATTTGATCACAGCCTCTTAATCCACTTTAACGAAAGGGATATCTTATATCCATTTTGTAAAGTAGTTTATTCCGACCAGGATAAGCTTTTGTTGTTTCGACGAGGCTAGTCAAATTTCACCGATGACATCTAATGCCCACCCCTAAAAGGGCCAAGGCTTGATAATCGCATGCAACTCACTTGCTGGTACGTGTTGGACACTTGCGTGGATCTGACATTCTTGGCACCCTTTGGCGAACTCAATACCTTATCGGAATAAAAGCCATTTCATCTTATAGCTTGCTTCGTGTGCCCCACAGGTTCTATTGTGTACCTCAGATATTGCTAAGTAAGCTTGTGTATTTCCAAGACACTTGAGCAATATTCCTTCTGGAGTTTTCTTCAGCAACTCATTTCCCAGGTGTACATAACTTAAAGCTCTATACTTGATTTTCCTGTCGGTGTTTCCAACTGGATTTTACAATTACTCTATGATTGGTTTCCTCCAATTTGATTGCGACAAATTGTCAATGGAAAAAACTTTATGCCTTGCCAAAATTTCGAAAATTTCAAGACATTCATTACTGCTGAACTCTGCCCCCAGTTTTTGGGATTTCCATATTAGGTGTCGGCAAGACGTTCAACACCATCTTTTCCTTTATCTCAATATAATCCTTAAGCTTTTCTTTCGATACCTTGTACCCATAGAAGATTTGTGCTAACTCATTGGCTTCTTGATTCTCCATTCTTGGCACATGCGTAATGCTGACAACCTCGAAGCATTCCAATAGTTATGTCGCCATTGCGAAATACATCAGCAGATTTTATTTAATGAACTTGTATTCTCGTGTGATCTGTCTAATCACTAGTTCTGAATCTCCTTTTATTTCTACTTTCTTAGCCCCTAAACCTCTTAGGATTTTGAGACCAATTATTAGGGTTTATTACTCTGCTTCATTATTGGAACATTTTCCGTCGACTTTAGATTTGAACTTCGTCGGAATTTCTTGTGGGGATAATATTAAGACCCTAACTCCTGTTCCATTTTTGTGACTTGACCCGTCGAAATATAATCGCCAAGGGTTCGTGTCAACCATGTTTAGTGAAGGTTCGACTATGGCATGATCCCCCAATAAAATATGCCATTATCTGGCCCTTCATAGCCCTTAAAGGCTTATATGTTAACAAAGATTCTGTTAATGCTAGCGCCCATTTCCCAATTCGACTATGTCGAATGGATTAAGACAACATATGTTTAATAACATCATAATGAGACGAAACATAAACGTTAACTGGTTTTATATATTTCTTTAATTTCATACATGATAAGTACAAGCACATGCACAGTTTTTCAATCACATTGTACCTAGTTTCAGCATCTATCAAAATTCGACCGAGGTAATATATGGGTCTTTCGACACCACTGACATCCTCTTGAGCTAGCATACTTCCTATGGTCGTATCCGACGTAGAAATATACAAACTCATATTCTTATTCCTAATAGGAGGTAACAAAATGGGAGGCTTTGTGAGGTATCCTTTGATGGCGTCGAAAGCCTCATACTGCTCTTGCCCTCGGTGAAAATCACTTTCCTTCTTGATCTTGAGTAGTGGCAAAAAAACCTTCGTCTTTCCACTTATATTCGATATGAATCTTCTCAAGAAGTTTATCTTCCCCAACAAAGACTGGAGTTGTTTCTTTGTTGACAGAGGCGTGAGATCCAAAACTGCTTTTGTCTTGTTTTGGTTGATGTCGATGCCTTTCTTATGTACCACGAAACCTAAGAAGTCTCCTACATGTACACCAAAAGCACATTTTAGTGGATTCATTTTTAATCCATATTTTATCATCCTCTCAAATGAGCGTCAAAGGTGATCAAGATGATCATTTTCAGATGATGATTTTATCACGATATCATCAATGTACAGCTGCATAAAATTTTCAATAAAATCATGGAATATGGCATTCATGGCTCTTTGATAGGTTGCTCTAGCGTTTTTTAAACCAAACGGAATCACAACCCATTCATATGTCCCCAAAGCTCCAGGACATCGAAATGCCATCTTGGGAACATCATCCTCTGCTATGAGAATTTGATTATAGCCAAAATAACCATCAAGCATACTCAAGTATTCGAAGCTTGTGGCTGAATCGACTAGCATCTCTGCCACAGGCATCGAATACTCATCTTTTAGAGTAGCATTATTTAAATCTCTAAAATCCACACAAAATTTGAGAGTTCCATTTTTTTAATAACATGTACTATATTAGCTAACCATTCGACATACCTTGCAGTTCTGATGAACCGGCTTTTGAGGAGTCTTTTGATCTCCTGCTTAATCTTTATAGTGACTTCGGGAGTAAACCGTCGAGGATGTTGCTTTAATGGCCTTTTTCTAGGTTGAATAGGCAATCGGTGCTCCACCATACTTAGATCTAGACTAGGCATTTCGTCGTAGTTCCAAGCGAAACAATCTTTGTATTCTTTCAATACTTCGATCATTTTAACCTTCATCTTTGACCCAACTTTAATACTTATGTACGTTGATCTTTTTTTGACTTCATCTCCTAGATCAATTTCTTCGAGTGGGTCTTGTGCTTGCATTTTCTGCAACTCATTCAATGGCTTTTTCTCAAATCCCAAAGGCTCATTGTCGTAGATGCAATCAAGCCTCCGGCTTTCTGAAGCTGTTATTTGGCCTTATTGGCCATCTTCCCCCTCTTTGGCTTCGAAAGCCAAATTCTTAAGTCTCTCAACTTCTAGGGTCGGCTTTCTTTTGTTCTCATCCAAATAGGCCAAAATTCGAGCTAAACATTCTGACTCAGCAGTCATCTCCATCGACTGCAGGCCACCCCGTGGGTGGAATTACCATTTTTGGCTCCATTTCTTCTTCAGCATCCCATATGAATATGTAGTCAGGATCGAGGTTCAACACGCGACTTGTGTTGACTGAAGTATAGGACTATGATTCATCATCACAAGGTGCGATGTTTGCCAAATGTTGGTCGAAATATTTCTTCGAGCCATTGGCCTCATCAACCCTGTAATAACTCTGGTCAGATTTGATGTTTTCCATGATGTCGTCCTTTCTCCATATTATGAGCCTTTGATGTACAATTGATGGTACTGATCATATTCCATGGATCCATTCCCATCCTTGGAGTAGGTTAAAATTTGCTCTAGAATTTATTACAATAAATAGCGTCGAGCACGTTGTCATGCCAACGGCTAGATCAACCTGGATAACACCAAGTATATTACTGGTTTTTCCCTCGTAGTTGAATAGAACTATATTGTGTTGTCGGAGATCATCATTGTATTTCCCCATCTTCTTGAATAAAGTGTAAAGCATTAAGTTGACAGTTGCACCACTGTCTACGAATACCTTGATCACTGTTATCCCGTGGACCTTCGCCCATATGAATAAAGTTTTCAGATGGTACATCATCCATGGGCTAGGTCTTTCGAACATGGCTTTTTGCTCCTCGACCACGCCACTATTCATAACGTAATAGCATAGTGGTTTGTCTCCAACAATTTCGTCTGGCATGAAGTCCTCCTCTATTTTGGAGACTTCTGACACCATATCATATTCTGCAGGCAACACTGATACGATTCCGCAGTTAATAACGAAATCTTCACCATAAGTGTCGTCGTTAATATCGTCGTACATATCTTCGTCGAACTCTTCATCGGACTATGGAGAATATTCAGGTTCCCCCTCATCCGACTGAGGGGAGTATTCAGGCTCCTCCTCATTAAATTTAAGCGTGTCCTTCGGCTCTTTCTCCTTCTCGACCTGAGGTGAACATTTCATACTTTGGGAAGATACCATCCATTTTATTCCTATAGAGTCAACAGTCATGGCTATTGTCTGATTAACCACGGTCTTTCCTTTTTCTGCCCATACTCTTTTTGGGAGTTGCCTCTTTCGTCTAGAGGTTTTGACAGGCTTCAACTATGGAGTCGGAGCCTCTTTCCCATCTTTTTTGTTTCGCTGGTAACACCTGAATTGCATTCTGTTCATTGGGTTTTTCCCCTTGTAGTTGGGAGAAACTACATAACCTCTTGTTTCGACCTTCTTTTATGGTGTCTTTGTTTCTTTTTCTAAATCTAGCACTCTTCACTTTGGCCTCTTGCCCCCCTTCTGGTTCATCGATTCCACCCACTTCTCCTATGGGATATCCGATGGTGGAAGGAAAGTCTTTGGTCAAGGCTGCTGGAATTGCCTCCTGTATTCTTCCTTTCGACATGGTGCTCCATGTTTGTCGAACACGAATCTGGGGATGACAAGTTTCTCTTCTTCCTGTACACCTTGGACATAGTATCGCTTTTGACCCACTTACTTTGCATTTATCTTGGAAATATATTAGGTTTTCACCCACTTGGGGATAAGCTGATTCCAATTCATCTTCAGTTCTCTTGTCGAAACCATCAGTAGTTTCAACCATTAATACTTCAAAAGATTCAGCTAGAGAAATGGCATTCAGAGACTCTATGAGACCATCAGTAGTCTCCACCATCATGCATTCAAGAGGTTCAAAGTACAAGGCTTATTCAACCTTCAGAGGATCATACTCCACTTGCATCTTTGGCCTTTCGCCAAATTGAAGCATTCCTTCTTTCAATGTTTTTTGCGCCAAATCCCTGAAAAGAATACATTGATAAGTTTTATGACCAAGAAAGTTATGAAACTTACAAAATCCCCTTTTCTTTTTCTGTTCTAAAGGGGGATCCTTTTAACCCTGAGGAACAACGACTTGACCATCTTTAACCGGTAAATCAAATATCCCGTCACACTTAGAGACATCAAACGTGTAAGTTTTGGCAACGCATTTATCTATTTTTTCCGCTTCGATGGGATTTTTCTCGTTTTATGGTTTTAATACTTTACACGTGTAAGGAGGTCCAGGCTTGAGTTCAGACACGTTGACCTCGCTTTCGTCGGCAAACTCTTCCTCGTCAGAAGAGTATTTCTCAACTGCTATATAAGACACTTTCTATTTCTTATGGTATCGACCAGTTTTGGTCTTTTCAGCTTTCAAGTGTTTGATGTGTCGAACTCTATCAGCTAATTGCATCATATCTCTTAAACACTGGGTATCCAACTTCTTTCTTATAGAATAATCTAAATCGCTTGCGGCTATCTCGACTAACTCGTGCTCAGGGACTTGAGTAAAGCATTTAGCCTTCAATAGTCTAAACTTGTTGAGGTACTGATAAACTGACTCAGCAGTCTTTTGTTTGACACTGGCTAGTTCTTTCAGACTCATTTTCGACTGTCTTATGTAAAGCTATTCATGGAACAATCTCTCTAACCGTGTCCACGTTTAGACGGATTGTGGAGGTAGCTTCATAAACCATGTGAACTCATTTTTTGCAAGAGAACTTGGAAAGTATTTAAACTTAAAATCTTCATTATTTGTTATGTCGTTAGCTTCAGTTTGATATCTGGCAACATGTTCGACGATAGATTCTTTGGTACCTCCGGCGAACTTGGTGAATTTTGGAACCTTCCACCCCTAGGCAATTCTGTTTGTAAAACAAAATTTGGTAAAGGAGAAGAGTATGTCGGCCTCTATAGGCCTGGCTTTATCCCGTTTCGCACTATGATCCGTTCGACAATAGCCTCTAAGTTTTTCTCCCCAGCTGTTGTCTCTTGTCGAATATGATTGACCACATGGTCCGGATCCTGGTTCCTATTAACTAATACAATAGGAGGCCTTCGAGCCACCCTAGGAATTGGTTCGACTTCCTGGTATTCTTGTTCGATTGTTTCGTCTGCCATCTCCTCTTGTCGGACCGGGGTTTCCGGTCGAGGTGGAGTCTGACGAACTTGCACTCTAGGAGCCCCCTAGGAAATCCTCTATTTGGGTCATATGAGTTTCTAGTTGTTAGTAACTCTGGGTCGAATCCTGAATTAAAGGTCTCAGTATGGTGCTCATTTACTGAGTTAGTATGTGGACCATTTCGTGATTGCTTTCATCCATCTGTTGTCTCATGATTGGGACAGAACTTGATGTGAAAGTTGGGATTGATTGAGATGACAATCTAAAACTTGGGGGTCGGCCAAATTGGTTTGTCAACGGTCCTAACCCCTGGTAGCGTGGGAATGGCGACGATGGTATTTCACCAAATGTCGAGCCATCATTATGCATACTTGCCATAAAATCAGTTGGCATTCCCAATGTTCTGTGCATGGGGACTGTAAAACTGGTCATGTATTTCCCTAAAGTTCCTGTCGTCGTCAGAGTTTGAGGCTGATGCGGTGTTAGAATTGGTCCACTATATGTAGTCGAAACTGCAGGTATAAGCCGGAACCAACATCGGTTGTTTGTGACGCGACTGTGTCTCCCCCCGAAGACATTTCTTCGTGTGGTCGCGGTGACACCATCTTGCCACTACGTAGTTGCATATACTAAACACAACGGGTCCCACCGGGTGTGCCAATTTGTTTGTGCAACAATCTCTAATCTTCATATCGAGGTTTACTTGCAGGACCGACTACAAAGTCCTGGACTGATATGTGTTAAGTATATGGTGTGTCTGTTGGTAAAGTGTTTGGAACACCAGAATAATAAGTGAAATGTTTGCAGAATAGAAAAATACAGTAACAATGAGAAAGGGTCAAAACAAGATAAAGATGTAAATGAATAAAGCAAATTAAAATAACTTGACAAGTTAAATGGTTTGAAAATAAATGTGGAAGCAGAAGTACATTTTGTAGGAAGTTAACTTTTTTCTCCCAAGGCGCTTGATACTTCAAGTGTTTTTCTATTGCAATGTTACAAATGTCACCCCTAGAAATGAAAATCATATCTACTTAAATAGTAATAAAAAATAACTACTAGGAGGTGATGATCCATTCATGATGCGCCACGTGTCGGAGCCTATCACCCACGTCTTTGATAACTTCCCACTTTTTGCTTCCCACAATCAGTTCCCATCATGGTACGCTTGCCTTCGATTTCGACAGAATCACCTCCTTCATCGGCATAGCTTTCTTGATTTCCCCCTTCGTCGACTCTGTTTTCGACCTCCTCTTGGTTGTCCTGGTTTCGTCCTTCGTCGGGGTCGAAATTTTCCAGCTAACACCATCTGAATAGGTGATTAGCTCAAGGAAGAAGAAATTCCAAGATTTTCTTGTCCGAGCACTTCAATCCGATTAGACCTCGTGATCAGGGGCTTATGTACATCCCATAATTCCCAAAGAATGAACTTTTGCATATCGGGTACAAAGGGGCAAGCAAGTCGGATAACATAACCCTAAGTAAGTCGGAACCCGGTCATGGTGAATATTATTATAAGACCATAGCAAGTCAGTTCCGGTCTCATAGTAACTTTGGCAGAGGAGCAAGTCGGACCCGGTCTCTTGAAAGGTACTATGAAGCAACATGAATAGTCATATAGGACGGTTACGAAACATCTTCGTAATTGCATGGAAGTTACAAAAATTGAGGGAAGAGGCGTTACTCAATAGTTATGGAAGACAACGTACTTTACCAGGGGTCACTTTAACATGGGATATGAAGTGACATCCCTTTAAGGACCATTGATGGATGAATAAGTATAAAAGGAGATTTTCCGACGAGGAGGAGGGACAACTGATACCTCCTGCCTATAGGACGATTGTGATCTCTCATGACTTGCTTCAGGGAGATTTATCCCAATATTATTTAGCAAGACTATATATATATATATATATATATATATATATATATATATATATATATATATATATATATATATATATATATATATATATATATATATATATATCGTGAGAAATGAAAACTATCGTTATCAACCATTAGATTTAATTAATATTTTAGATTAAAAAATTCAATATAAAGAGCACCTTATTGAATTTACTATTACACTTAATATTCAAAACTTCTATAAAAGATATTGTTACCGAAAATATTTTTATTAAATTGATTAAAATTATTTTAAAAAATTATTAAAATATTTGTCATAAACATCATTTTCATTAGGATATTATATTATAAAATATAATACAAATGTATTTAGTATTTTTATTTAAAATCTAAACAATAAATATTTAATTCACAATGAATATATTTGTTGTATAGCAAGAATTATGATAATTAATTATATTTTTTGATGGTTCAACATAAAATATTTTTACCTATAGTATTTTGTTTTTTAATTAATATATAATTATTTATTGTTATTGTACAAAAAAAAAAGAAAAATTAAAAAATTTATATAACCTCATATTAATGAAAATTATTAATATAACTATACCATATGAATATACAGTAGTATTAAGATTTTGATCATTATATTTTATGTTATTTTATATTATTATATAATTATGTTAATGATTTTGAATAATATCGAAGTTGTATTAATTATTTTGTTTGAATACTACTATGTATAGTAGTAGAAAATGTTTTTTTTTATTAATATAGAATTATATTAACGGTTATACTTAAAATGTTAATTGTTTTCTATACAATGATAATAAAAAATTATATTTTAATTATAAAATAACAAAAGACCCCAGATGAAATTATTTTAGGATAAAAATATATAAAGTTAATTTAACAAAAAAACATCTGTTGCATCTTAAAAATAATGATGACCGATTAAATCATATTTACTGTCATTGAATAAAACATATCAATGAATATATTATTTAAAATTGATAATACAGATACATACTAGTATTAATTTAAAAATTATTTTCATAGTTTTTAATTAATGTATTAATCACTAGTTTTTGATAAAATAGTAAAAATATTGGTATATTAATTAAAAACTAAAAAAAAACACTTCCAATAAAATTATTTTATGTTAAAAAATTTATAATAATAATTTAATTGATTATCATACTTCTTAAAATGCAATAAATATATATTTTTTAAAATATAACATGAATTAAATGTTGACATAGACTAAATAAGTTATAAAGAAAGAGGATGACAAAAATAAAAATTAATCTATACCATTAATTCAATTGATCAAAAATTAATGATTATCATTAATTATTCTCGTTTTTCACCTAGATATCATAATTAGTTTTCTAACATTACGATAAATATATAAAAAAAATAAGAAAAACAGTAGATCCTTAAAGAATATCTAAATTTCACATCACTATTATAATTTCGAAATAAAAAATGTCAAGTTTCCGAAAAAAAAAGATCATCTCTTATCGTTTTGCTATTGTCACATAGTCCGTGTGATATTATATCCTTGAATTTAAATTTAATAATTATTCTTTTTTTCATGATTTTTCTCTCTTCTATCATCAGATCAATTTAAGGGCTTAAATTGGAGCAGAATGATAAGCAGGAAACACAAACGAAATCTTAAAGCCAAAAGTGTCTCGCTTCAACTCCACCACAAGACCCCATGGTAAGGGTGTTCGTTTCTCCTTACGACCGGGGAGAACGGGGGAGAAGGTATCTAGAGAATACCAATATAATGGATTTAGATTGTGTCTATACTATCTCATAAAAATTACTCCCTTTTTTTTTAAGTGTCACTTTCTTGATAAATTTTTATTTCTTTTTAATTGTCACTTACAGAATTTAAGATAATATTAAATGCACTTTTGTCAAAATTATCCCTATGCAATTATTACAAGAGAAAAAAAAAGTAAGTATAAGATATTATTATGGGTATTATAGACAAAATGAGAATTATTATTTAAAAAGTAATAATAATGATTAACTTTCTTGATATAGGTAAAAAATTGAAAAATAATATTTAAAAATGAACGGAGAAGTATATATTTGCTGTAGTATCTTTAAATTCACGGAATTTTTTATTAATGCCAAGGAGATATCCCTTTCTCTATCAAAAGAGTATCAAAAGAGAGTCGGGAAGTTCAACCAACAAAGAAAACCATTCTCCAAATTGACAAAGACAACACAACCGAAGAGATTTTATTTTGATCAAATATCTAAAATGTATTTTATATTGCAGTATTCAAATGTATATTTTGCATGTTTGGAGTTTAGAATCTGAAACATACTGTAGTAATATAACTTAACTGAATAGTTCATTAGATATAATTCGGATTTTAGAATTCAAACATTCCAAAAATACACTCTAGATCTTAAAATCCAAATAGTATTTTAAACCTCCAAATAGATATTTTAGGATCATGCTGAGAAGGTGTATAATTACGTATTAAATTGGATCATTTAGGACCATTCCTCTAGCAATTGTGATTATTAACAAGTGATGTTTTCAATAACACCTTTATGATTTACTTTTTCTTACTTTTACTATACTTGGCAATAGTTATACAATGAGAGCCAAAAAAAAAGTGATTTGCATTGAAGCTTTAAAACGGAACTACAAATGGGCCAGCATTAGGTGAGACATGAATTAATAATAGCATGCATCACCCACATCCAAATGGGAGAAAAAAAGGATGTGATGGAAAGAAATGGAAGTGAGGTCAAGTAGGTTTGGTAATAACAAGGTCAAGCCGTTGGGACCATGCAAAGTTTTTGTGCATGTGAAGAGTCAGAACATATTCTTACTTTGGCTGAGCATATACATACATATTGCTTGATTGATGTGAGGGCAAAATAAGCTATATGTCATTTAATTCAACACCTGCCATGAAATTGAAATATATATATACAAGTTCCACTAATTTAGAAATGGTGGAATCTTTGAGGAAATAACAACTCAAAGAGAATTGGAATATGTAACAAACACTTCACTGCAAAATACATGCATGAACATGTCTTTTTACCTGCCCTTGTCGTGTGAGTTACGCCAATATAATGCCACAAAAACTTAGCCAATACAAAAAGGCAAAGCATATCATGAGAATTCCTAACTTTTGGCATCCTTATTACCCCTAGTTAGAGAAAAGAAAACTTTTGAGTCTTCCCAGAAATTAAACATTCCTTGCTTGGTTCATTTACCTTAATATAAAGTATCTATATATAATATATCTCTTGCTCAAAATCTTTCAGAAACTCCATTAATCTCTCCACCTTGAAAAAACATCATGGGTGTCTTAGGAACAATATTAAGACATTTGGATACAACAATAGGGTAAATCATTGTATCATATCTCTGTTTGCATGTTATTTCTGTATAATCTAACGTCCGATTTTTTTTTTGTATAGGCCTGGAGTAATGCTTCTTTATCCTTTGTAAGTAATGGCCATATATCATATCATTTTATTATAATAACTTATATGTAATGACTAATTGTTAATGTTTGATATCATAGATATGCATCAATGAGAGCAATCGAAAGTCCTTCGACGTTAGATGATCAACAATGGCTAACGTATTGGGTTTTATACTCTTTCATAACGCTGTTTGAGCTTTCAGCTTATAAGATCCTATCTTGGTTTCCTATTTGGCCATACATGAAGCTTGTGTTCTGCTTATGGTTGGTGTTGCCGATGTTCAATGGAGCAGCTTACATATATGAGAATTATGTGAGGAGATACGTCAAGAAACTTGGTAACTATGGAGGTTCGAATTATCCGGAGGAGTACAAGAAGGTTCTTCATATGATGACGCTCGATGCGAGAAAAGCGGTTGAACGTTATATTGATAGATTTGGTCCAGATGCGTTTGAGAGAGTGATTAGAGCAGTATGATATAAACAAATCATTTCTTTACGTTATAATCGTTAATCTTTTACTTCTTTTAATAGTAATTTATCACTTTGTATATTGCAGGCTGAGAAAGAAGCAAAGAAGCATTGAGTGAGTGTAGATTTAACCAAGATGGAATTAGAAGAATGTAAACATGTTTATAATTAATCAATACTGATGAGTTTCAGAATTATTATAGTTAAACTGATGAGATTCTAATTATCATGAGTACAAGGTTGTTCAATATTCCTATATCATATGTATACTTTTTCATACAAAGAATCTTTTGGTTATCAACTCTTATATCTCTTCCAGCTTTACTATATGAAACGTTGTGAACCTTCTTAATATTAGATGATAAGAGTGTGTATACACATGTGATAATAAAATATAACTAAAAATCAACGAAAACAGTCTACAAATTAACGATAAAAGTTGAAAGTCAAAGGTTTCCTAAGTTAAAAGAAAGCATATGGCTAAATTAAAAATTAAGTGCTAGTTACCAGCGATGTAAGAAAGAATATTTGGCACTTCATCAGTGATCACTTTGAATCATTTACCATTGCAATGTCTTTTTTGTATCGAGATGTTGAAATACTTAAATTAATTAAAGAGATTGGTTTATTTTAATATATTTAATATTTAAAACGATTGAAAAAATTCAATTCAAACTTAATTAGAGACGATGTTATCAACAACATAAACTTAATTAGAGGGGAAGCAAATTTACATTTTTTTCCATCTATAGTGTATTTTGTTTTCATAACAGCTTATACTATAGTGTAATAAATAAATAAATAGATAAAAGTTAGAGCTTTGTAACAATGTCACTATTTTCTAAAAAAGAGCATGCTATAAAAAAAATCATCAATACTTTTCTGATAATTCAGGTTAATGGGAGGGAGGTATCAGAATGTGAATAAAACAGTGGCATTTTATGTGGTGGCTTTAGTGGGGTATCCAACACAGTTTATTAATTAATTTATAAAGCTACAAATTCATGATTTATTTAATAGGTTTAGCAATATTATGGAAGATTTATTATTTCCTTATTTTAAATATTTTCACAAAAATTATTGAACAGATGACATATTTTGAATACCCAACTCAAATAGGTATTGAAATATCATCTTTCGTGATAAAATTCTGTAAAGAGCAAAAAACTTCAAAACTGAGCTGGATGATCAAAAGATTGGATGGAATTACATCAGTTTTCCACCGGTTTCAGCAACCTGGCAATATTGATACGTGCAGAAAATCTTATTATGTTCACATATGGATATATATAATAGTATACAATGAAGGGGGTAACAGATAAGATAAAATGATTTTACTTTCACCTAAATCAGTTTTTAGTCTATTAACTCTGGATTTCTAATCCCTATCACAGTCAGTAGTCACAAATAAGAGTATGGCGAAATAGATCACTCTTTTTTTATCCTGATCCATATTTCAAGAGGATTTTAGGATGTGCTTAGCTCTTTTAGGACCAAGTCGGACAGGGCTAGATCTGATTGTGTCGCTCGGTTTAAAAGAATCAGTGACAGGATAACCGGTAGGGTTTAGATTTTGAGCCACGTTCGGGCAACACCTACTTCTAGCAATCTCCACTTGTGAATCAAGTACCATTGTTCTTTTGTTAAGTTGCAAGTTGTCTTTCACTTGAATATTGGATAACTTGATAGGTTTTCGGGAATCTTCAAGATTAGCTGCAGATCTCTTCCTGATATTTGTGCATGGGTGATGGTCTTTGACAGCCATATTATCCAACTTTACTCTGTCAACGACCGTATTTATGTTTCTACAGCCACTACTCATGGTAGAGGATGTAACTAAGACTTGTGGAGGTTGAACAATAGATGCTGGAAAAAGAGGAGTCGTCTTTGTGGGAACCCCAGCAGTTAAAGGATTAGAAGGGTAGAGAAATTCTGCTGAATGATTAAAAGATGGTGTAGCAAAATTATTTCCCCATCGATTTTGAGGAAAACTTTGATTACCTGCGCCAGAAAGCTGTGGAGAATATGTACTGGTTAAGATGTCATCTGTTGAGCTAGACAACCAAGGTGGTAAACTACGATAAGGCCCCTGACTCCAATATGTTTTGGCCTGTTCATTGACAGCAGGCTGCAAGAAAGGAAATCCGAAGGCTGATTTGGTAACATGAGGATATTTGTCCCTTTCATTAAGCTCGCCATTTCTTGAACATGTCGGCTGATTAAAATTGCAAGGAGTGGGTAATACCTGTGGCCGAGAGCTCAGTCCTGATGGTTTAGAACCGGCTATAAACTGCTCTGAAGAGTCGCTCGGTGTCCCATTAAATACTGCATAAGAGGTAGATTCCTGAGCAATAGGATTGATATAAGAACTGGCATTTCTGCCGACCTCAAAGCTTCCATTTTGAGGTACATGATTACTTTGCATATCAAAGAACTGTTGAGGAAATCCCGGAGTGCTTTGTGATCCACTAGTACTTTGGGTTTTCTCAGACTGCAATACACTATTAGTTGATATTTGTAAAGAGGAACCAGATGCCCAATCCTGCTTGGAGCATCTTCCAAGTAAAGAATTTTCTAGAGCGGTATAGTCAGCATAATGCCTTCTTCTGGATTCCTCGTCAGTCCAAACATCTCCTGTAATTTTTTGTGTCTCTTGGCTGCTTCTAGCAATTGGAACATCTTTACCCATCAACCTCACTGTTGGTTGGCTGGAACTCAGTGAGATATGATCTGAACTTTCTTTCAGAGAAACCATCCCATTTCTGTTGTGGTTCTGCACTCTTTCGCATTGGTTCTGTTCAACATACGAGTTATGTTTAAGGAACTCTGAATGTAGTGGCTGCACATGGTGACTGGAAAACATTTCAGAATTAGGTGGCTGGATATCTTCTCTATGACTGCATAACTCGGTCACAGCTAACCTAGGTGGATAATGAGGTACTGAACTTAAACCATCCTTTTGTGATGTCTTCTGAACAACATGCCTCTCGTTAATGCTTAAATTTTCCTGGCTACTTCGACAGAGAACATTATTACTAGACAAGTCACTTAAAGAACCTCCTAATGGACTAGATGTCTCCAGCTGGTTCGTCACTAAATTTCCACTCGAACTGAAATTGATCAGCTCGCCATGAGAATTGAGTGGTAAACCGAAAAAGTTGGGATCCAAACAGCTATTTCTTATGCATCCTTGTCCCCAGCTTGTAAAAGGGTATGACTTATCAGTCATATCTGCAGGAAACACATTATCTCCATAGTAAGAAGATGAAGGCGATGGAGATTCTGGCCTTTCATTAACTTTGTCATATGGAGCAGAATAAGACGATGAAAGCTCCAGGAATGTCTCTGTACTTGCATTTTTATTCACAGCATCAACCTGAAATGTACGATCCTCCGAATAGTCAATGAACTTTCCACCAAAACTGAAAACTCCAGATTCACGCACTTGTGTATTTTTACCACACATTTTCCCTTCTTGAGCTGCCGGAAGAGGTTTAGAAATACCAGCATTTGGCGAAAAATGAACTGTAGTTGTGTTGCCTCCATCAAAAAGCTGTGAATTATTATTGTCATAAACTGCCATCTTGGTTAATAATTCAGACTTCTGTTCTAACTGATTGGATTTTTCTTGATTGATACATGGCTTCAAGAAATCTGGTCTCGTGACTTGTTCCAGAGTACTAGAAAACTGTTTGCTTTCGGTTATTGGGCAAAACTCCTCTCTTCTGTCTTTGTCTATATTAAGGGCAATGTGGCCATAATTTCTGTTTGCCTCAAAACTTGAACTTTCTTCATCAGTTCCAGAGGACCGTTCCTTTACAAATGAAGTAGCCAGTGCATCTAAAGATGTGTTAAACATAGTTTCATCAAATGAAGTTCTCTTTTTCAGACCAACTATTTCATCTTTATAAGAGAATTTGACATTAATGTCAGAGGTTAGCACTTGATCATTCCCATGGCTTTCTTCAGCACCATCTCGAATTTTACATCCATCTGATATCTTGCCGGAAAGATGTTTCAATTGGTTCTTAAAAGTGCCCCCATCAGGAGAATTTGGCTTTTGCCGCTTTCCTATCGAGTCACAATTTATAAATTGTGGCTTCTTTTCAACTGATAAGCCATTTAATCTCAACTTCTTTTTATGGACAGAAGGTTCAATGTCTTGCAGAGCAACCATTTCATTACCAACTGTACCTCTTAGTTTTCTGCAACTATTTACTGCAGTTTGCACCTCACCCTTGTAAGCACGTTCCTGAAATAAACAAGATTAACTAAATTAAGGATGTTCTATTATTATAACATATCTCAATAAGTTGAATAAGCTTTAGACTATACAAAATACTCATGTTTAGTTTGAATGAACATCAATAACATTTTACTAAAATTAATTGGTGTTTAAGTGGCCCATCATTCAAATAAATAAAAATGTGAAAACTTATCCAATTAATATACACTATTAAGTTCAATTATAGAGTTTCTTCTAATTTCTTCAGAAAAACTCAAATAAAAGTTTATTTCAAAATTTAAACGATTAATCTGTGTTTCGATGAATTTTTATTGAGTTTTCTCACGTCCCATACATTTTCATTGTGGGTTTCTTGAAGGTTTCTTGAAGCTACCAATTGGAAGAGTTTATAATACGCGCAGCAATACCGTGGTTCTTGAACTCACCAAACACATGCTGACTAAAGAACTTAAATTACGTCCTTCTAGGCTTCAAAAACAAAACTCTCTGAACTTGGCCATTTTAGTATTTATAAATCAGAAGAGGGGAACATGAAAATCTATATTAAATGCATGATCATATACTTACATCAACATAAAAAGCACACTTAAGCTAATAAACTATTTTATCAATTACGCTCCAAAAGGTTTTTTCTTGACACATTTTAGTTATTAGGTTATATGAACTTAAATATTCTCTTACAAAAAAAATTGTTAAAAATTCTATGCGTGAATGGAAAAAAGCTTATACAATTTAGTCCAAACATCATTTTGAAAAGATAAAAAATAAATTTGTAAATGAACGCTAATGTGCACATCATCCCTAATTATAAATATCAAACTACATGACATAATTATATATAATAAAATCAATAAAAACTTTTACTTATTAATTAAAACTGCATATCCCTAAATTTGATTTTACTACATAGAGTAAAATAATCCTAAAAAATTAGGTACAATTATTATTTTTAAAAGTTTAATTGTAATTCAAAGCCTGTGCTTAAAGCAATTATGACTAATCCACGGTAGTAAATATACTAAAGAAATTGTAAGTGATACCCTTCTACATTATAACAGCAACGAATTTTCTACTTTGGTTCCTAGCTACACTTTTATTATGTTACTAATATAACAAAAAAAATGCAATTGACTACCATATATATTTTTAAAAATGTTGTGATTAGTTGACATTAGCACAGTTATACATTTCAATAACTCTTTCGTGAATAATGAATTAAATCAATCTAAAAGTCTATAAAATTTTATAAAATTTGAAAAATAATTTGATATTTCAATTTATTTCAACCTATAATAAATTATTTAAAATATATAAATATCAACTACAAAAACATATAAATCAACCCCAATCAAATTTAGGATCGAACAAAAATATACCGCAACGAAAATTAAAATTATTTAAAATTTTATATACATATGGTAATATTAGATAACTGAATGGTTAGATTGACTTAATTTAATTTTTATAAAGAGATATTGAAGATGTAAATATACTTTTGACACCTAGTGCCAACTAATTTTACTCTATAATATATTTTCACAATAATTGCTTTAAATATATCTGATTGAAAAAATCATAAGAATCTTTCAAAAATTACACTTCTTTAAGAATGGAAAATAGCCATTTTTACAAAAATATATATTTTTTCACTAAGTTGTTTAAATCATTGTATATTATATTTATTTGTTTTTTTTAAATTTGAAGAGCTCATTTGTTTATTTTTTTTTGTGAAAAAACACTTGTTTAAAATAAAAAATCTTTGCAGTTTTCATTCATTTGTTACAAGTTCTTTTAAAAATGAGAAAACTAAAAATTGCTTTAAATGATAATTATTTATTGTACTTTCTCTTTATATAAAATAAAAGTAGTTACTCTAAATAATTATTTTTATAACTGATTTTTTATAAAAAAAAAAATATCATTTTGATAAACAAACACAAAATATAAAAATCATTTTTTCATAATAATCTATAACGGCCAAAATCAGCAGAAGTGATATTTGTTTTTGGAATAAAAAATGAAAAAAAAGTACTTCTATTATAAAGGGATGTTAAACTACCTATGTTAATTAAAAAAATGAAAAAATGTTATTAGATGCCTGTCATGTTTTAAAATTTTTAATTTATTTTCACTAAAGGTACCTACACCTAACTAAAAAGGTACCTATACCCAACTAAAACTCATGGATACTAAAGATTTTTTTTATACGAAATAAAGCGTCAATTTTAAATCAAATGAAAAAAGTATTGGCACATTCAGTAATACTCATGAATATAAGAATTTTATAATTGAAAGAGAAAAGAAAAAGAATGCCAAACACATGAATAACGATAATGCTTGAAACAATTTTTTTATTTCTTTTGACACTTCTGTGCATGTAAATTGTATTGCGCACGATTGAAATTGACTAAATACTAATAACCTCTTCTTTTGGTAAAAGAAACCTCTATAAAAATTGTATTTCATGTTTCATTCTGATATAACCCCATTCATAATGCTGTGTTTCGGTGTAAATTCAGTTTTATAAAAGATGATGGGCAAGGGTAAAACTATTTTTTCTATTATTGGCAAAAAAAATATTATGATTATAGAATCAGAGTCCAAGGGCCTTGTTGGAAAATGAAGTGTTTACTAGATTAGAATACATACTAAAAACTTCAAGTATTGAAACAATACACTAGACTCAGTTGCTTCAAACGTTAAGGCAAGTCAAGATTTAAATTTACATATATGGGGCATAATTAGCAGCAAGATTACATATATGTGTATCTTTCATGACTAGCATTATTTTTTTAAGAAATTCCACTTTCAAATTTCAGCCAACATAACCATGAACTGAAACTATTTTAAACCTTCTCTTTCAATGGCTATATATACTTGTCTTTAAATTTTCAGTTTTTTTATTGACACTTAATCATTAATTCTTGACTAATTCATCCGGTAATTCTCCCCACAGACCAGAACCTTCAGATTATGATCAGATATACATCTATATCACACACAGAGGGTCCAAAACCATCATCATATACTTCTATAACTTACCGGTTACCAGCTTACCACACCCTACAACTTCACTCATGTGCCACGATGATTGCAGCATAAAACACGTCAGAAGATACTCCCATGCGATAATGAACTATATCAACCCAAGTCAGAGTATTTTTTTTATATGCATATACAAACATTCAACAATCCAAATCTCTATATACACTTCTGACAGACACAGACACAGACCAATAAATGATCTATAAAATTCTGGACCTATCTACCCAAAATATATGCAGCTGTTCATAAACCTCATACTCATAGACTACGTTTAAAAAACTAGGCAAATGAGACGAGAAAATGTCAATCTACCCATGGCCCATATGATAATAGTAACGGGGTGAGTGAGAAAAAACCCCTAATGATTAGACTCATCTCTTCTTCGTAATCCAAGAGTAGTGGCCCCTTGTAGCTAGGTTACGCATACTACTAATTATACACACGCACCCTACAGCTAGAACAACATCTCCTTCACTGCCTTGTGAATTTCCTTCCACACACGAAGACCCTTGTAGTCTTTACTTTTAACTTCCTTTACCCAACTTTTACTTACCGCTTATTTCGCTCATTTCGGTAGTACCACTAAACAAAAACCACTCACTTTCATCCACAAATAGAGATATGCAGTAGTTGTCTCTCTAATCAGCTTTTGCAGAAGTGATTTTATGCGGAAAAAGCAAATAAAGAACTAGACACTGAAGAACGTTCCTAATTAAGCTCACAGCATAAGGAACTACATCAACACAAACACTACATGTACAGTGTCCGGTGATATTTTATGTAAAAATTCCATATATTTTATCATCAGTAACCACGATTTAGCTTCAGATAATGGAAACACAAAGCATATTAACTTAAATTTAACCACATACCTTCTTCCCAGTGAGCTCACTGTTGAAGATGTTCTTCTTTTTCTTCTTCTTTTTCATGTTCACAACCGTCTTCTTCTCGTTGTTCAGCAACACACTATTACCATCATCACCTTGCTTTCCCAACTTCTTCTTTATCGTCATCATCTTCTTCTTGTTAAGCTTCTTCGTCTTTTTCTTTTTGCTGTTTTTATTCGTACTCTTCTTGGCCTTGGTGATACATACAACAGTTTCAGCAGCATCAGAAGCACTAAAATCATCACCGGAATAATTGGAGGATTTGTCTTCGTCTTCATCTTCGTCTTGCTCAACTACAATAGAAGGATTCGCCTTGCTTTTACTGATTTCAATTGCCGGCGCCGCGTTTAGAATCTCCGCAATTGATCGCTTCTTCGGAGCTTTAGGTTTGGACTTGAAACCATTGAAACCAGTTTTCATCTCCTGACGCCGTTCACCCCTAACGGCCTGCGCGAGACAATTATCGATGTGAGCGTTCACAGCCGTCACAGTAGCCGCGTTGAAATCTCGACAAACCGGACAAATCATCTCCAATTTCTCCTCCTCGGCAGAGGATTTCACCGATTCATCATCTCCAGGCTTAGATCTCAACGCCTCAAGCCGTTGAGAGAGCCACCTGAACTTCCTAACAGTTATAGAAACCTCATCGTCTTCAATATCCTCCCGGCACGGTAACAATTTCGTCACACTCTCGTTTGGCAGCGGTCGCTCTTCCTCCTTATGCTGATCCTTATCCACTACCTTGAAAATCTCAGCTATTGAACGCTTCTTCGGCGACTTCATCTTCGATTTCGGTTTACACGCTTTCGAATTCATCCTCCTCATGTGACGACGCTCCACTCTAACAGACTCCGCGAGACAACCGTCGATGTGAGCGTTCACTGCCGTGAGAGTAGCGGCGTTGAATTCACGACAAACCGGACAAATCATCTCCAATTTTTCATCATCAGCAGCAGCAACAACAGCCGGAAGCGGAGAAGGAGGAGAAGCAAACTCATCGGATTTGGATGATTCTTCGCTAACGGTTCTAGAAGGCTCTTGAAGTGAAGCTTGATTGTGGTGATTTAGAGAGCTGTTGTTATGATTGGATCTAGGGCAGGGAGAGAGTGGAGGAAGCCATGAGTGAAGCTCGTGGCGCGTGAGTTGACGGTTAGAAGTTGAAGTGAATGGCCAACACTTGAAAACGTCATTGGACCTCATCTTAGAAGTGTACTCTCTGGAAGGAAAATCGAATCAAAATGAGTTCCATAAAGTTAAGGATCGAAGATAAATAAATAGGAAAAAAATAAAAAAGATATAATAAAAATATACCTTATTGAGAATCCATCAAACCTAGCTCCCATGATCAGTAGCAGTGAAAAGAAAGAAGAAGTGGTAGTAATTAAGAAGAAGGATGGGGAAGAGGAGAGAGAAACATGAGATAGAAAGAGAGAGGGTAACGTTATTGAGTGCTGGGTGGTGAGAAGAGAAGAGAAGAAAAGAAAGGGGAGAGAGAGAGAGAGAGTGTGTATTTGTGGGTGTAGCTGTCTGCTTGCTTTTCCCTAATTTATGACTGAAAGCGACATATGAGAGAGAGAAAGAGAGCTGTAGAGTCACGACAGAACACAATAAGAACGGAAAGAACTGGCGAAAGTGAAACAATACTATATACTGTCTTTTGATAATTAAAAGTCTAATAGATTGGATATTTATTTGTATTTACAAAATACTAATTTTTTAAATATTTTTTTTAATTAAAATTCTAAAATAATGATTTTCATGTTTTAAAAAATATCTAATTTAGGCGTATGTTGCATTGACACATCCAATTAAAATATTAGTCATTGATGTCATATGTATTGGCGTATCCATGGTCAAAGGTCAGTAAGATTGACGCATGCATGTGTAGGCGTCACAAGCAATTGTGCATGCATGGTCAATTCTATGTGTGCACCAATGCATTAGGCATGGTAATGGGGTGGATCGGTGACGGTTTTTACCTCCCCCAAACCCAAACCCGAATCCCAAAACAATCTCTGTTTCCCGCCCCAAACCCAAACGAAAATGGAGAATCAAAACTCAAACTCGTCCCAAACGGGTTCGGGTATCCCCGCCCCGCCACCATTCATTTAATGAAATCAATTTTTTTAATAGAAATATTTATTTTTTCTAAAATAAAATTACATTACAAATAATAAAATAAAACAATCTAAAAAATTGCATACATACATTTCAAATATTTTAAATAATAAATTAAAATTAAAATATCAAAACTTTAATCACATATTTAATATTCTAAATTATCAACAAAAATAATGTACATAATAAAATAAACGGGGCGGGTTCGGGTGGGTACTAGTGTCCCCATTACCCGACCCGTCCCCATATTTTATAATCGGGGAAAACCAAAACCCGAACGCAAACCTACTCAAAGCGGATTTTCCCCGTCAACTTCGGGGCGGATTCGGGTGGGTACCCATGGGTATGGGTTATGTTGCCATGCCTACAATGCATATGGCTACTTTTCCACCATCCATCTAATTCAGAGTTTCACCTCCCATAATTTTTCACACAATTTCTTACCCTCACCTTCCGTTTTCCTTTATTCACCTTCGATTTTCTTTAAAATGTCTTCATATTCATATGTGTGTCCTTATATTCATAAGAGAAATGTCGATTTAATTTTTTCAACAGTGCAGAGTGTGATGAAGATCCGACTTTGGAATGTAGATACGTTCGAACATCTTAACAGGACATTGAACAGTTGATTAGATGAAGAAATTTGCAGATGGTGAAAGGATTAGAAGAATTCAATGGCTTGATACGACGTTCAACCAAAATGGAGAAGTTCGTTTCTGGGTCAATATTAAAATTGACAGAGACGTTCGCAGGATGATGTATACTTCTCACAAAATTGTTTTGATGGTTGTAATCGCATAGTTATGGTGTTTATGTGTTGTATTTGTTTGTGATGTTATTTTATTTGTTGCAGTTTCTTGTGTTGTTTAATTATTGTATTTGTTCTGCTTATCATATGAAATGAATGTTGTTTTTAATATAAAGCAAAAAAGTTACAATTAAAATTATCTTGGTGTGCTTGTTCCTACACTGGGAGAGTTAGTACGATTATGACCGAGTTGGCGGCATGAACTACATATCCATTTCGGATCGAATATGGATGCTGTCTGGACGGCCCTTTTTCTTTCTTCGCATTATTTCATTGTGCCAGAGAATGTCCCCTTGATATGTAGGCCAGCAATCCTCTTTTGCTACCACTGAAAAGCTAATTTTGTAAACATTGCAAAGGTTTAAGACTTTGTAAATGTCAGATAGTAAGTTAGAAGGATCATGTCGAACCTTTCAACTTGCCGCTATGACATGGGAGTAGGGCATACGAAAGGCTTGAAATTTTTCGCAATTGCACCAACCTCTATCTAGTTCCACTCGATAGTGTCCCCTTAACATGTCTTCATTGTGATCCATTATCTCAACAACACTGTATCAACCTTTAGTACGGTCAAACACCGCGACCACATGTGTGTTAGCTTTGGCAACTTCCTCTTTAATGAATTTTATTGAAGCATCACTGAACAGCTGTCGAGATTGTAACACTGAACTTCATTCGGAACGTCTGATCTCAAACAGCGCCCCTAGCCTAAAATAGGTTGCTTGCACTAAAGCGGGTAGGTTTCGGATGCCTTTGAAGACAGAGTTCATTGATTCCACAAGATTTGTTGTCATGTGGCCCCATCGTTGACTGTTGTCGTATGCCCAAGTCCACTTCTCCAATGGAATATTGTCGATCCACCTTACTGCATTTGTGTTTGACAATTTGATGTCTTTGTGGTAGTGTTTGAAAGAAGGTTCTGTTAATGCATACCCTGCGTTGACAACATTCTTCCGCAACGTTTTGTCTTTGATCTTCCGCATGAAATTTTGAGCGATATGTCTAATGCAGCAGACATGCATTGAAGGAGGATCCTGCCAGCCAATATCAATATTTTTATAGGTACTTAATATTGAAGGGTGTCTATCTGAGATCAAACATAAGTTAGGATGAGGAGCAACGTGTAATCAGAGATTTTTTAGGAAAAAAACTTTATTCCCCAGCAGTCTCCCCTTCAAGTATAACATTAGACGAAAAATCTACTGAGTATGAAAAGATAATTAAAGTTCGATGTTATATTATGATTCTATTTGGTGATTTTTTATTTTCTGAAAGTACTCGTAATACGGTAAATATTATGTATTTGTCGTTGTTACGAAACATAAATAAAATAGGCACATATAGTTGGGGTTCAGCTGTTTTATCCCATCTATATAGTTCTTTGTGTAAAAACACCAAAAAAATACTTGTACATTTTATTCTTGCGCCTATTTGCTACAAGCATGGGGTTGGTTAAGAATGTCGTCACTCACCCCGGTCAACGAGAAGTCATTCACATTCCCCTATGCAACAAAGTAAGTTTATCTTAAATCTTCTAATTTGTTAGAATTTATACTACAACTAACTGTAACTAATTTTCAATCTTTTCGATCTAGGTGGTCGGTTAAGGGGATGAACTACAACAGGTGTCTCAAACACGTTGTAGTAGTTTATCGCAATCTTTTAGACTACATTGGATCAGACGATGTATTACTACTAAACAACTCTACTTTTGATTTTAAAAAAATTATCCAATTACATATCCTCTAATCATGTCAAATTCTTATATAATTTATCTGGAGGTTGTATATGGGTCTTGATCATCAGATTAACCAATGATGATGATGCAGTTTGGTCAGCAAAAACACCAATCATCTGGTTCACTACTGTGGAGATGCACCTGAGTGACCGTGTAAAACTGTAGTTCGGCATGCAACAACAAATTCCAGAACCTTCGACATGTTTGAGAGATTGGCATCAACAAAGAATCAATGGCCAATGGGATTATTCTGATTGGAGAGACTTTGCAAAAGAGATGTGTCATCATTGGAGGAACCGACGATAACACATCTTAAGCGAATCAGTCATACATGGTGCTAGACCAACTCAACGTTATATGGCATCGTTTAGGTTCCATTGGAGAATACACTGATGAATATAATTTTTGAAAAAAAATTACAAACCGATCAACCAAACCAAAGCAAACTGAATAAAACTGCTTAGTTTGGTTTAGTTCCATTCTTGAAAAATGTTAAAAACCAAACCAAATCAATGGAGATATCATCGGTTCAAACATTTTTTTAACCAAAAACGGGTCCAAACCGAACTGATTACACCCTTGTGCATATATATATATATATATATATATATATATATATATATATATATATATATATATATATATATATATATATATATATATATATATATATATATATATATATATATATATATAATGAAACCGAGGTGTTAAACTTAGTAACATGACACCTCCGATAACTCTTTATCACATATTCGTATAATAAAATTCACTGATATTGAAAACTATTATCATATTGATCATTCCTATAAAGTCTATTATAATATATTAAAACAGAAGCAAGCATTCTCATGCGTATTTAATATTAATCGGAAATCATTGGATATGTCAACGGGATACATAAAAACCAATGACCTACAAAACTTCATAAAAATCGTTAATTTTTATCATTCTATTTAACATATTAAATAATTTTTATTGATGTGAAATTTTATAAGCGTGATCTATATGATAATAGTTTTCAATCCAACAGTGGATTTTGTTATACGAACATAGAGTGAAAAGTTATCGGAGGTGTCATGTTACTAAGTTTGACACATTGGTGTAACTTGATCCTAATCCTATATATATATGATCAGGATCAAATGACACAAAGGTGTCAAATTTAGTAACATGACACCACTGATAAATCTTTATCGCATATACGTATAATAAAATTCATAGTTGGATTGAAAGATATTATCATATAGATCATCTCTATAAAATTTAATATAAAAAAAATCATTTGATGTGTTAAAGAGAAAGATCAAAATTAACAGTTTTGTTAAAATTTTGTAAGACGTCAATTTTTATGCATCTCTTTGACATATCAAATGATTTTTTATTGATGATAAATTTTATAGAGATGATTTATATGATAATAATTTTCAATCCAACGGTGGATTTTGTTATTTATATATATATATATATATATATATATATATATATATATATATATATATATATATATATAATATTTGAGTTAATATTTAATTGTTTAACTATATGTATTAATGTTAGATGTTGTTAGATTTAATTTATAAGTGAGAAGCAGAAATGTGGAGAATCGTAGAAGTTGAGAGGGAAATGAGATTCTGGCGCGATGGGGCGGGAGTTGTATCTATAAGGTTAGTACTCTGACTCTTGTCATACCCCAAAATTTGTCCAACTTCTTTCCACTTTTCATCCGACTTTTGACCCTAAATTTATCTGCATACCCAGACCATATTCATTCATGTACAATTGCATTTCTTAGATAAATATCACTAATTTAGAGATTGGTGTTCATGGCACAAGTGTTGGATGCAACGTAAATCATGTCACTCTTTCATGTGGATTAAGATGAATTTGTAATTTGTTTGAAAAAATAGATCATGAAACAAATTGTAAAGGCAAATTGTCAGACAACATACAATCACAAGTTTCGATGATGACAAATGACCACCATGGATGAATCGGCATTGTCGATTCCACGCCTACAAACAAATGCAACACATCACCTATCATATCCTTTCCTATGCTTATCTAAATCTGTTATAATTCTTAAAACATATGTGGACAAAGTGTGATCATGACGAAATGCATGAAAATCACAAAATACGATTTTTTGCAGATTTGAAGGCCTTGAGTCGACCATAAGGGTCGGCGCATAGCCCACGGGTCAGCGCATAACTCAGACCAGTTGGTTACTGGTCAGCGCATGCTTGCTTGAGTCGACCACAGGTCGGCGCATGGCATAGTTGTAGGTGTTTAATTGGCTGCATTGTATGGTAAAACACTAATGTCTTGACTGATGTCATGACATGTATATGTAACTACATTGTAGTTACTGCAGGACTAGCTAACACAGGATTATTGAATGCTGTGACATTCATACCTGTCAACAGATACTAAGGAACAGAAGCTCTGTTAGAACTTAGTATTCACTTGCAGTCTGGTTATCAAGGAAGAACCAGACCTGGCATAAGGCCTACTGATTGAATGTCAAACTGGATGTTGTGACATTCATCATTGACAGCAGCTACTGAAGATTGGGCAGAGTGGTGTTCTGCTATACTTCAGCATATTAGTTAGTTTGTTCTTCAAGAGAATTACAGAACTAACCTAAGGCCAACTGTGTAAATGTTAAGTTGGACACTTTGACATTTACTAATGTAATCTGGTACTGTAGTATGGTCATATTGATCATGTACAGGTCAGCAGATTTGTACAGTCTGTTTTCTGGGAAAACAGACTCAGCATATGGACCTTGATGTCAAGCTAAATGTCGTGACATTCATGCCTGACAGCATATGCTAAATTGTAGGTTGTTCAGTTTTCTGTTACAGCTTTCTCAGGCTATTCTTTAGGAAGTCAACAGCTTAGAGAAAATTCAGGAAATCAACAACCAAGCTACATTCAATGAACCTAACAAATAGCCTATTTGTTAGCAACCTAAATATTGAATTTAAGGGAACGTATGTGACCTAAAATTCAGGAAAATACAGGTGCAAAAGCCCAGGTGCTGCAATATAAAAAGGAAGGCATTCCTCCATTCAGTTTCAGGGATTTTGAGGCGTGAAGATTTAGTGTGTCCATCTTACTTCACTGCTGTATTTTTGTGAGTCTAGAATTAGACGTATCTTGTAAGCCAAGTCATTATCAAATAGATGATTGCTTTGGCATAGGGTGTTCATTGAGTTGTAAGTGTTGTGTCACTCAAAGCTTTTAAGCGCGAGTGCTGTGTATCTTGGTTTAAGCTGTGAAGCATAACCAAGAGTTGTTTTTGAAGTGTGACTTCAAAGTGTTTTTAATATCACTGAGGTGATTGAGGGGGAGTGAGTAGGAACTCTGATCTTAGATTAAGATTGAAATTGCATTGGGTAGGGATTAAGTGATAAGTTGTAAACGGGTGAGTTTAGCTTTGAATTGATACTACTAATAGTGGATTTCCTCCCTGGCTTGGTAGCCCCCAGATGTAGGTCATGTTGGACTGAACTGGGTGAACAATTACTTGTGTTATTTACTGCACTTACTGTTAAGGTCTGCATAATCCCTGTCTGTGCAGAATTGGATGTCATAACAACCAGTGTGACATCCAAAGTCTGATAACTAGAATTTCAATTGGCATCAGAGCAGGCACCCTGCCTGTGAAGTTCTGGGTGAGATCTAGGGAAGTTACTTTCTAGTACCATGGACAAGGATTTAGGACACTCAAATAGACCACCCATGTTGGATGGCTCTAATTATGATGACTGGAAGCCTCGTATGATAGCCTTCTTAAGGTCTCTAGACAGCAAAGTCTGGAGAGCTGTCAACAAAGGATGGGAACATCCAATGAGGACAGGTGAAGATGGAGTCAGTGTGCAGATTCCTGAAGAAGATTGGGACAAGGAACAAGAGGCATTAGCTCTTGGAAATTCCAAAGCCTTGAATGCACTGTTCAATGGAATCACTAAGAACATCTTCAGGCTGGTGCACCATTGTGAACTAGCTAAGGAAGTTTGGGATACCCTCAAGGTAACTCATGAAGGTACTTCCAAGGTGAAGATGTCAAAACTTCAGATGTTGACAACCAAGTTTGAAAATCTGAGGATGAAAGAGGATGAGACTATTCATGACTTTCACATGAATATTCTTGAAATTGCAAACACCTCTGGTGGACTAGGTGAGAAAATGACTGAAGAGAAACTCGTAAGAAAGATTCTCAGGTCCTTGCCTAAGAGGTTTGCTATGAAGGTCACTGCCATAGAGGAGGCTCAGGACATCAGCAATATGAAGGTAGATGAGCTCATTGGTTCTCTCCAAACCTTTGAAATGGGCTTAGGTGAGTATGCTGAGAAGAAGAAAAGCATAGTCCTTATAGGAGAAGGATATACTGGAGGTGATGAAAGTATATCAGAAGCCCTAGCCATGCTTGGGAGACAGTTCAACAAGCTCATAAAGAAAGTTGATCAACAGGGTAAATCTAATGTTACGAACATCCCATCTGACATAAAGAAACGATCAACTCATAAAGAAAAGGCCAACCAAGGCAAGGGAATCCAGTGCCATGGATGTGAAGGATGTGGTCATAGTAAGGCTGACTGCCCTACCCTTCTCATGAGGCAAAGGAGAGGGTTATCTGTCACCTGGTCAGAAGAAGGCTCTGAGAGTGAATCTGAAGGAGAATCGACCAAACAAGTCAATGCTCTGACTAGTGTTTGTGCCTCAGAGGATAACTCAAGTGGAGATGAACTCACATTGGATGAGCTTGTTGTTTCATATAAAGAATTATGTGTTAAAAGTGCAGAAGTTTGCATCCAAGGAGAAAAGCATAAGAAACTCATCAAAGAACTAGAAGCTGAGAAACTAGAGCAGCTGAAAGTCATAGAGGGTCTGAAGAGTGAGATTTCGTTGTTAATCTCTAAGCTAGACCAAATGACCAAATCCATCAAAATGTTGAATAAGGGATCTGACATCTTGGAAGAAATCCTGAAGACAGGACAGAAGTCTGGAAACACATCTGGTCTAGGCTTTGGGAAAAGATCCTCAACTGAACGCAAACGCCCAAAGGCTAAAGTTCAGAAGTCCAAAGGGATGTCTCATTCAAAGTCACAACATCGAGGAACCAGAATGAACAACCATCAGAAGAAGAAATTCAAGAGATGGAAATGTCATTACTGTGGTAGATTCGGTCACATAAAACCATTCTGCTACAGGCTGCATGGTTACCCAAACCAGACCCCTCAAGGTAGGCCCAAGAAAAAGGTGTCTACTCATAATGCTCCCATTAAAAAACCAACATGGGCGGCTAAGCAGACACCTCAGGTCAATCCTAAGCAGCTGGCATCTAAGATGCACTTCTCTCCTGAGAATCAACAGTGTGTTGCTAACCTTGCTCACACTTCTTCAAGAGGACATACCAAACAAGATTGGTACCTTGATAGTGGCTGCTCAAGGCATATGACTGGGATGAACTACCTAGTGGTGAATCTACATCCCTCTCACACCAAGTCTGTGACATTAGGTGATGGAACTAAAAGAGAAGTCATGGGTGTTGGGAAGCTGGACTGTCCAGAAGCTCCAAAATTGAGTGATGTATTGTTAGTAAAAGGACTAACTGTGAACCTCATAAGCATAAGCCAGCTGTGTGACCAAGGATATAAGGTGGAATTTACCAAGGGAGGATGTGTGGTGTTGAATGGGGGCAATCAAGAAGTGATGAGAGGAGATAGATCCAAAGATAATTGCTATCTATGGAAATCTAAAGACTCTATCAACCCCCCCAAGTGTCCTTTGACCAAGGGAGATCAGGAAGGGAAGGTGGGACATGGAAAACTTGATGCACCTCAGGTAAAAGGAGTGAAGAAGAGCATTTCCAAGGGAACTATGAGAAGAGCCTCATATCTGTCCTTAGATAAAAGGACATACTATGGAAAGTGTCTGCTCAAAAGTAATGAGCCCTTGGTTACCTTTGGCCATCATATAACTGATATGACAGCGAGGGATAGACAGAGGTGCATGTTATTGACGTCTGCAGAAACTCAGTACCTTGCCTATGGAGGCAGGTGGTCACCTCCAGTTTGGAGGAACCTGATGCAGACAGAGTACAATGTCACACAGAATGTTATGACATTGTACAGTGAGGACAAAAAGGGAAGGTGTGCATCTGAAAAGTTATAGCAACTAATGAAGTTAGTTAGCTACTGTTTAATAAGTCAAATTATTAAACATCTGGTGAGCGCTGAGTGGTCAAAATCTAATAGACCTTACTCCTGCACAAAGCGTTTCACATTCAGTCGTTTCATTCTCCACTCGTGCAAACCCTCGTCCAAAGAAACGATTCATCTTCCCTCTCCAATTTTCAGCATGGCTCGTCAATCCGACACCTCCTCGTACACCACCATGTCTGATTCTCACAGCACCGAGTCTCACCACCCTACCCGGGAGGAACCAGTTGTGGACGCAGCAACTTCGTCCCATGCAAGAAGACCTAAGGAAACGGTCACTGGGTTTTCATCAGAAATCGCTCTTGATGAACACACAAGGGAAGGGTCAAGGTATGTACATAACTCCATTGCAACTATCGTCACTCAGATACTATCTGGCAATCGAGATGTTCCTGGGGTTTCTGTTCCCTTGAACACAATCATTCCTGACATTGTTGCATGTCAAGAGAAAGCTGTTGTGTTGAGCAAAAATGTCACTGACAATGTTGAGCAACCAAATGCTCATGAGGGATCAAAGGTTGAAAAACCCTCAGGCAAGGTGAGAAGTGAGAAGGCCAAGGTTACTCAAAATGTTGAGGACAAGTCTAGGGCTGAGACGATTAACGTGGAAGAACTCTCAGACAATGATCTTCTGGCTACAGTTGTTCCTAGGATAGCCAAGAGAGTCAGGACCAGAAGGGAGAAAAAGGCCGTGGAGTTGAAGTCCCCCTCTAAGGAAGTTGGTGCACCAAACCCTCACAAGCAACCAGAGTCAGAAAGCACACACAAGAGGAAAAGCTATGGACCTACAAAAGCTTGGAGCAAAGAGGTGCCTAAGAAGGTGAAAACCAAAGCTGTGGTGGCGGAATCTGAATCTGATGCCCCATGTGATGTCACAACATCCATGTCCAGGAAGAAGCCCTCTTCCAGTAGGTTGGCAACCAGTGTCCCAGAAGTTCCCATTGACAATGTGTCCTTCCACTTTGCCTCCAGTGTTAACAGGTGGAAGTATGTGTACCACAAGAGGCTGGCATTGGAAAGAGAACTGGCACAGAATGCCATGGACTGTAAAGAGATTGTGGATCTCATCAAGGAGGCAGGGCTGATGAGAACAGTGTCACAACTTCCTAAGTGCTATGAGACCTTGGTGAAGGAGTTTATTGTAAATCTGTCAGAGGAGTGTGCCGATGGGAGATCCAAGGAATTTCGAAAGGTCTATGTGCGCGGCAAATGTGTGACTTTTTCCCCCTCTGTAATAAATCAGTATCTGGGAAGAGCGGATGAAGAGCAACCTGAGCTTGAAGTGACTGACAATACAATCTGTCAAGTCATCACAGCAAAGCAAGTCCGAAAATGGCCTCTCAAAGGGAAGCTAGTAGCCAGTCAACTAAGTGTCAAGTATGCAATGCTGCACAAAGTTGGATCAGCCAACTGGGTACCCACTAACCACAAGTCAACTGTGTCTGTGGCATTAGGGAAATTCATCTATGCAGTGGGAACCAAAGCTAAGATGGACTATGGTGCCTACATATTTGATCAGACAATGAAGCATGCTGGGAGCTTCAGTGTAAAGGGTCCCATTGCCTTCCCCTCTCTAATATGTGGAATTGTGCTGAATCAATTTCCACACATCCTGACAGATAATGACTTTGTGAGGAGAAGGGAAAGTCCATTGGCTTTCAGCTACAAGCTGTTCCTGGGCAAGCATGTCCCGGACATAGTCGTGACATCGGGAGAGACTTCCAAAACTAGCCACCAACCAGACAAAGCTGATGTCATTGCAGTTCTCAAGGAGACCTGCAAAGAGCTGGGAGCTAGAAAGAATGCACTAGAACAGCTCATCTTGCAGCTGGAGTCTACTGCTGAGGACACGGATGGAGCTGAAGGGCAAATGGCTGAGGGGGAGGAAGAGGCCAGCTCTGAAAAGGAGGCTGATGAGGAGGCTGATGATGAGGCAGAGGATTAATCCCTTTGTTGCTGTTTTTTTCTGTTATGTGTGTAATTCATATTTCTTTTGTGGGTCTGTATATTAAAGTGTTGCTTTGGCAACATTTTTGACAAAAAGGGGGAGTGACAAGTGATACCCCAGGACAACAGAAGTTTACATTGTTAAACTTTAGTATTAAAACAGGTACCCTTTCATAACAGATTGAAGTTTTCCCTACTACAGCTGCTGTGTGTTGAAGTGTGTAGTTAACTTCTGTGTGCACACTGTTGTATGCCTCTGTGTGTTTGCTGATATGTGTGTGAAGTTTTTATTTAACTTCCCTTCCCCCCGTGCAGCTGATGTTGAAGTTTAGGTGCAACTTCGAACATATGTGTGCTGCTATGTGAAGTTTTTATTTAACTTCCATGTGTGTGAGTGTGCTGCCACTCTGAGTGTATTAGCTAGTTTTATTCCGCTGCCATGAACTCTGTTATGGGGATCAAAGTGTTTTAGCCAAAAATTTGCCAAAGGGGGAGTTTGTAGGTGTTTAATTGGCTGCATTGTATGGTAAAACACTAATGTCTTGACTGATGTCATGACATGTATATGTAACTACATTGTAGTTACTGCAGGACTAGCTAACACAGGATTATTGAATGCTGTGACATTCATACCTGTCAACAGATACTAAGGAACAGAAGCTCTGTTAGAACTTAGTATTCACTTGCAGTCTGGTTATCAAGGAAGAACCAGACCTGGCATAAGGCCTACTGATTGAATGTCAAACTGGATGTTGTGACATTCATCATTGACAGCAGCTACTGAAGATTGGGCAGAGTGGTGTTCTGCTATACTTCAGCATATTAGTTAGTTTGTTCTTCAAGAGAATTACAGAACTAACCTAAGGCCAACTGTGTAAATGTTAAGTTGGACACTTTGACATTTACTAATGTAATCTGGTACTGTAGTATGGTCATATTGATCATGTACAGGTCAGCAGATTTGTACAGTCTGTTTTCTGGGAAAACAGACTCAGCATATGGACCTTGATGTCAAGCTGAATGTCGTGACATTCATGCCTGACAGCATATGCTAAATTGTAGGTTGTTCAGTTTTCTGTTACAGCTTTCTCAGGCTATTCTTTAGGAAGTCAACAGCTTAGAGAAAATTCAGGAAATCAACAACCAAGCTACATTCAATGAACCTAACAAATAGCCTATTTGTTAGCAACCTAAATATTGAATTTAAGGGAACGTATGTGACCTAAAATTCAGGAAAATACAGGTGCAAAAGCCCAGGTGCTGCAATATAAAAAGGAAGGCATTCCTCCATTCAGTTTCAGGGATTTTGAGGCGTGAAGATTTAGTGTGTCCATCTTACTTCACTGCTGTATTTTTGTGAGTCTAGAATTAGACGTATCTTGTAAGCCAAGTCATTATCAAATAGATGATTGCTTTGGCATAGGGTGTTCATTGAGTTGTAAGTGTTGTGTCACTCAAAGCTTTTAAGCGCGAGTGCTGTGTATCTTGGTTTAAGCTGTGAAGCATAACCAAGAGTTGTTTTTGAAGTGTGACTTCAAAGTGTTTTTAATATCACTGAGGTGATTGAGGGGGAGTGAGTAGGAACTCTGATCTTAGATTAAGATTGAAATTGCATTGGGTAGGGATTAAGTGATAAGTTGTAAACGGGTGAGTTTAGCTTTGAATTGATACTACTAATAGTGGATTTCCTCCCTGGCTTGGTAGCCCCCAGATGTAGGTCATGTTGGACTGAACTGGGTGAACAATTACTTGTGTTATTTACTGCACTTACTGTTAAGGTCTGCATAATCCCTGTCTGTGCAGAATTGGATGTCATAACAACCAGTGTGACATCCAAAGTCTGATAACTAGAATTTCAATAGTGTTGTTGGCCACGGGTCAGCGCATGGAACACTTGAGTCGACCATAGGGGTCGGCGCATTTCCCACGGGTCAGCGCACGCCGACCTATGGTCGACCGCTCGTGCGTAAACTCAGTTTTCTGAGTATTTTCCACTGTTTGAAAAGCTGTTATTTTTGGTTGGTTAGCTAGTTACTATAAATAGAAGTCAATTCACTTTTATTAACTAACATTTGTCAAATTGATTTCAAGTGTTCAAGGAAACAAGAAAGAGTGAAATAGGTGTCCAAGATTCATCATCTTCATCTTCAACATTTCACAACACATCAACTACACACAACCATTTTTGATGTGCTTCGTGATCGGTTAAAGGTGATAAGGTTCGAAGCTGAGATTGGAGAATCCGGTTCGGGTTAAAGCTTGTGGCAGGTTCTTTCTTGAATAAAACCGTTAGAGTTTTGTCCTCCAAGACCGGTTTGTGTTTGGGGGTTTTTGGACGAATTGCTTCATCAATACTCAGCTGAGCGAAGGTGATTGAGAAGAGGAAGTCTTCATCAGTCTAGTAGCGGATTCGGTGATATTGAAGGGAAGGATTCGGGTTCGATTCGTTGTGGTTGAGATCAGCCGGGCCGAGGGTTTGAAGAACGGAAGGTTCTTCAACAAAGGGGCTGGAATCGGAGGTCTATCAACGACAATCGAAGGTCTTGATTCATCTTGAATCAAGGAACAAGGAGAGGAAGCAGCATTCAACACCTTGAGAGTTCTGTTGTTTACTTGCTTTGCAATCCTTGTATAAACGGTTAAATTCTACAGGTGATATCTAATTAAATCATCTCAATTCTAATTTTAGAATTGAGGGCAGACGTACCCCGAAGCGAGGACGGCGGGGGAACTGCCTCATCAAATCTCTATCTTCTTTAATTTTCTGCATAATTGTTTTTTAGCTTAAAAATTAAGTGATTTTAGTTTAAGCAATTTTACCAAACATTGATATAAATTGAGTAAGAGATTAAAACTTTGTTTTTGAATCCAAAGTACAGTAGTATATTGTACTAGATCAATTTGAATTACTTACTCAACACAAATATCACTTGGAGTGTTTATGCACACCAAGTGTTTGAAAATTTGCCTAAACCAAAGTTGTCTTAAGTTTGTATCTAGTTTGATTTGGTATTTGGATCATTGGAACTAGGAATCCTAGTAAGTGAAACATATCATTGATTGTGCAATTAGTGTAGTGATTTGTATTTCACTTTGTCTCTAATCCATTAGCTTAACACATATCCGGTTTTCCAATAACGGTTCATTTTAGACTAAAATTTTCCTCGGCCGCTTCCGCACTTAAAACAATTTTTCAAAACCAATTTTAAATTGGTAGCGCCGACTCAAGTTTTTAATTGGGATCTATTCAACCCCCCCTTCTAGATCCGTGCCATAGTCTAACACAAATTACATGAAATGTATTATTTTAAAAATAATAGAATAAAGTACACTAAAAACACGATAGTGGAGAATAAACTAATGAATATAATTATTATTTTTTAAATTTCAAACCGATCAACCAAACCAACCCAGACTGAACTAAACCATTTAGTTTGGTTTGGTTCAATTATTAGAAAGTGTTAAAATCCAAATCAAACCAAACCAATAGAGATATCATCGGTTTAGACCTTTTTTTGACCAAAAACTGGTCCAAACCGAACTGATTACACCTCTGTGCATATCTCATTTTCTCATATATATATATATATATATATATATATATATATATATATATATATATATATATATATCATGATCAAATGACACCAATGTGTCAAACTTAGTAACATGACACATTCGATAACTCTTTACCGCTTATTCGTATAACAAAATCCACTATTATATTGAAAGTTATTATCATATTGATCATGTCCATAAAATCTATTATAATATATTAAAATAGAAGCACGTATTCTCATGCTTATTTAATATTAATCGGAAATCATTTGATATGTCAACGGGATACATAAAAATTAATAATCTATAAAATTTTATGAAAACCGTTAATTTTTATCATTCTATTTAACATATTAAATGATTTGATTTTTTCTTGATGTGAAATTTTATAAGCGTGATCTATATGATAATAGCTTTCAATCCAACGCTGGATTTTCTAATACGGACATAGAGTGAAAAGTTATCGGATGTGTCATGTTACTAAGTTTAACACCTTGGTGTCATTTGATCCTAACCATATATATATATATATATATATATATATATATATATATATATATATATATATATATATATATATATATATATATATATATATATATATATTAGCTACTGGGATTTCATAGCGATAACGAAATCGGGGACTAAAAAGAACTGCCTCCTCATAGAAAAGGCAGAAATCAGAAGAGTTGCCACCGAATTTTATTTATATGCCTCTATCGGAAAGGCGAGGGAAATAATCGATAAAACACTCAAAAGGATATGCTCACGAGCAGCACTAGAAAAGAATAAGGACTCGGTCTCCCAACCGAGATTTGGTTCGGAAGTCGGTTACGCAATGAGAATGTATTAGCACCCCTCACGTCGGTTGTACTCAATAGGAACCATTTGGGTTAATTGAATATGCGGGGATTTATCACAAATATTGTTTATTTTTTTAAAAGAGATGTGTGAAAGAGAGGGGTTTTGGGTTTTTTATTAGGGTGTTCGCCAAGGATTGCGACCCTTGTGCCTACGTATCACTCATCGGGGATGAGGAATCAGAGATCCGTAGTTCGGAGTAAAAAATATTTGTGTGTTGGTTGATTTTACCATTGAGAAAAGGATTTTCAGAGTTATGCTCTAAGGCACAATTTTTTTGGTTTGATGGGTTGTGTTGATTTTACCTTGAACAAGGGTTTATGAAAAGAATTTGTGATTAGATTGCACTAAAGTCTATGGACGGAGGTGAATATTCTAGACAACAAGTAAATCGTCTTACTTCCAAAATAGTCAGGGTGAGTGTATGAATGCTTCAGTCTCACTCATTCTCCATCACTTAAGGCTCGTGGCACACAATACTAATCGTAGTTATTAAGTGTTTTGAATTTGATTAAGAAAAAGCCATTTGATGTTGAATCAAGAGTTTGTTTATTTGATTGAGAAATTTGGCTTAATGCAACATGTATGAAAAGTAACCAACAAGAAAATAGAGGATCTCATTGTAAGGTAGCCCAAGAGAAAGCCCTGTGTGTGCAAGAGTGACCTATGTTAAACAAGGGATAATGGTCTTACAAACATGTCCCCCTAAGGTGGTACCATGATGTCATTCTTACAATAGGAATTCAAGTATAGATGAACCCAAAGTTTGAAATAGAGTATCACAAAACAATAATGAAAAGCTTCCAAGCAAAGGTCCTAAGATGGGATCATCTAAGTCCAAGTTGGTTAAGTGAAGGATTGCTTTTGGTTTTATAATCTTATCATGTTTTTGTTATTTTTAAGTGTATGATAATAATAAAGTAAAGACAATAGTAAAGTGTGTATGATGAAATTTGTACAATGATAATGATGATGATAAGTACCTAAATTTAAATGACATAAAAGGAAATGGCAATGAATAATAACAATGATAATCATAATAAAAGGTTAATGAAAAACAAAAGTTAATGAAAGTTAGGTCAGGTTAGGATTATGAACAATGAGCCACACTTGTGGATTATCTGTCCTTAGGTCAATAGATTCAAAATATGGCGCATCGAGGGATAACTTATCATTGATGTAAAGTATGGAAGATGAACAATGGATCAACTTACCATAGATTTGTAACAAAGAAAGTTATTCAACCTCAAGTCCATCTATCAATAGATTGACAAAAGGAAGACTATACAACCCAAAGTTGAAAGATTAATTTATTAAATTGTTAGGTTAAGAAGTTATATGGACAAGGCAAAATATTAACAATTCAATAAAGGGTTAGTATATGATATAAACAAGTTAGTAAGATGTTAGTGGGTTATTATGTTCAACATGTTTGCAAAATAATAAAAATAAAAGGGTTACAAAATAAATCAAAATGGAATAAAAATGAGAAAATAAATGAATAAAATGACATAAGTGAAAAATAAATGAAGATTTGCACACACTGGGGATTGAACCCCTAACCTTGGGGTCATGGGGGGATCAACCCCCTTTCCCACTGGGCCAATGACCCATTTATGATATCAGAGTGCTTCAACTGAATAAATAATAAAATGAAAAATAAATGAGATTTTCGTGCGCCGGCCAACCAATCAGAGTGTGACAACCATTTTGTTTGAATTTAAAACACGCGCCAACGGTCGTCTGTACCTTCGACCATTCAAAAAGCAAAATTCAGAAATACGAGTTTTCAATCAGATTCAAGCATCAAGGTAACTTGTATGATCAACAACAAAACATTCTCCCCACTCATGAGCCATTGATTGGCTCTGAGTGAGGAGTATTTCACCACAAACCAGATGAATACAATTGACCTAAAATAAAAATCAAATTCTAAATGCTAAGTAATCAAAAGTTGCAACCTTAGGGGAAATGTTCAGTGAGTGATTTCGAGGGAAGTGGAAACTTGTTTGGATGATGAGGGTGGAGAAATATACCTGATCAGAAGTAGCTCATGGGAGTTTTTCGATGGTATGACTTAGCTCAGGTGAGGCTTGGGGAAGAGAAGTTAGGTGTTTGGAAAGCTTGAGTGATGTTTGGTGAAAGTTTCTGGATGGTTGTTTGGGGTTGAGGTGCTCTGGAAATGAAAACACGATACTCTATTAATGAAGGTTCAACATTATATATGAAATGGGAGTTTGAGGCCTTTCTCAGCGTGGTTCTAAAGTGGAACACCTTCACCTATTTATAAGGAAGGTGTGTGAATGGTATTAGAGGGAGATTGAAGTGTTTTGGTTCAGATTGGCATGTGACTAGAAACATGCTTGGTGTTAACTTGGGGAATAATGAAATGGCTATGGTCTGAGCTAGTTTGCACCACAAACAAGTTGGTTTTGATCCCTATCATTGATCTGGAACAACCAAGAGCAAAGAGAATGTCTGCTGCAAAATTTGCTTTTTGCCATTTTGGGAAAAGTCGGAATTTGCACATGGGGTCGAATTTTCTGATTTGTGAGGTTTTGGCTTGCAAGTTGACCTTCAATCACACCATAATATGATATGTAATATTTTTATGGACCATTGGGATTAGAAGAAAAGAGTTTGAGGACTTGGTGCATTGATTTTCAAAATATGGCTGATGTGCATCTGGTTTGTGCATCATGGCAAGTCAGCAACTTTTGACCAAGGCCAAATAAAATTGGCTCATGCAATTTGTCTCAATTTTGCGTAATTTGTTCTTTGTCATGATCTTGATTGAATTCAAAAAGAACCAGGTCAAAAGGGTTTGTGGTTTGGATTTGAGGGATCCTCAATGGCATGGTTAAGATCCATGGTGAACCATGACTTGTACAAGCCAAAGGGGGTCAAGAACTATGGTTTGTTCATATGGTAACCAGATGAATCTTGAAGATTTTTTAAAGGGGACTCATCACCCAAATTGGACTTGGGGAGTGAGTGAGATGTCTTGAGTGATTCTTAAAGCTTCGTGGGGTGCTTGAGGATGATATTAGGGTTAAGGTAGCTTGGGAACACCTCAAAATGACCAAAGGATCCTAGGGCCTCGCAGATGAATCCCATGCCTTTGACTTGTGGATTATTGTGGTTATTAAAAACAAATGCATATGAGATGATAATTATGGGATGTATGCTTGGGGTTTTAAGGCTTAAGAAGGTGATATGGGGTAGGGAAAATTTGAGGGTATGATAGTTGCCCCTATTTAATCTTCTCGGACTTGAAAGTATGGATAGCAATGACTTCCAATACATTCATGGTAGGAGGGGATTAAATACTATTAGGAGTAACCATAAATTTGCTTTGTTGGGGATAATGGTGTCATGGATTGATTTGTTGGTAATTATGCACGATTATGGTGATTATGCATGCGATATGATGTATGCAACATAAGTATCTTTTTATGTTAAAATCTCAAAGAGACGTAAGAAAGAAACTCCATTGGGGAATGAGCATCTCGGAAAATGAGAAAGGACGACTTCCCCTAGCAACGGTTGGAGAGAAAAAGAAGGTAATTTCTAGCAACGGATGGAACACCTAACTCTGATGGGGAAATATAAATTCAGTGATACTAGAGATACCCGTTATCTACTAGGGATCGACCAAATGAATTCAACGATGATTCTTAACAATGGCCAGAATACCTGATTCAATGGGGAATGACAACTAGGTTCAGTGGTGATTCATAGCAATGGCTAGAATACCTGACTTAGCTGGAGATAAAAAAGGTACGACGATGATTCTTAGCAACGACTAGAATACCCGACTCTTGTGGGGGAAAGAAGTCATTTAGTGACGATTCTCAGTGACGGATGGAATACTTTACTCGACTGGGGGTAAATTTCTCAAGGTGGTACATTGGCGATTCTGAGCGAAGGCTAGAATACCTGACTCTACTGAGAAAAAACATAAATTCAATGACGATTCCTAGCAATGGCCAGAATACCTGACATTTGTTAGGGAAAAGAGCATACCAATGATGATTCCTTATGAAGGTTAGAATACTTGACTCGCACTGGGGAGGAATTTCAAAGATGATTTCTAGCCATGTCTATGAATATTTTGACTCGGCTTGGAGAGTGATCCCAACATACCTCGGGTTTAATAAAAAAGGGGAGAGTTTGATGACGATTCTTAACAACGGCTGAGAATTCCTGACTCTGGGAGGATGAATGAAAATGTGGTGACCCGCTAGGGATAGAAAAAGTACATTGACGATTCTTTTGGCAATGGGCAAGAATATCTGACTCTTCTGGGGAAACCAGTTGAGAGAGAAAATGACAGTTCAATGACGATTCCTAGCAATGGATAGAAATACCTGACTCTATTTGGGGAAATATTTTGAGAATGAAGGTTTACTTTATTAAGGGGAAAATCCCTAACAACGGTTGGGAAATTTAGGATTTCGGTGAATTAATTGGATATACATTTTTTTAGAAGATACTTATGATGCAACGTTATGTTATGCAAGATGTCGATGCATGCTCGGGTTTCTGCATGGGAATGCAGGGTTTGCAAGTTGTGCCAAGTACGATTGGGCTTTACTGGGGAATATATCTGAGGAATGCCAATGGTGACTGGGCTTAAGAAAGTTTTGGGGAAACATGTTGACTTCCCGGTACCGGAAAATTGGAATTCCTGATGATCAAGTAAACAAAAGTCGAGGGCTTCTACCGGGGAAAAATTGATTGGCCAAGTCCATGGGACTGTGTGACACTTTTAGGAAGGGGATACCAAACTTGTTTTTGGTTACCTTTATATACTTATGAAAGCGAAGTAATTCGATGTTCTTTCCCTTAAAGTTATTTGTTTGAAAAAATTATTTTTAACAAGGAAATTCTTATGTGATATCATTTTGAGAAAAAGTCACATTTCACAAACAAAGCAGAAAAAGTAAAAATATTGAACACGATATGGGGAACTGGTTTTATTGATAAAAATGGTCCCAAAATGGGTGATTTTGTACAGAGGAAGCAATTCCTAAAAAGAGATGATTGCAAAAAGAAATTGAAAAAACTACATTCGCAATGAGATATCTCGGATTTCCACCAAATTCCAACTCTACTATATTCTTTATGTCTTTGGCCGTCCTTTGATCTTGCTTTCAGAAGGAAAGTGACCAGATTGACTTATTGGGGAAACTACTGAATTGACTTGTCGAGGAGTGAAGAAAGATTCTTGGGGGATGTAGTCTCCTACTTTTATTAAATCCCTAATTTTTGCCTAGACTGCCCTTTCAGGTTTTCAGTCTACCGGGATACCCATTTTTGCATAAATTTACCTTTCGGGTTTTCAACTTATCAGGCACTTTTTTTTTTCAAGCGTAGTATTTTTTGACTGCATCGGTATTCACGGGGGATGAAAGATCTTCACCTTCCATAGTTACAAGGATTAAAGCTCCTTTAGAGAAGACATTTCTTACAACGTATGTGCCTTCATAATTCGGCGTCCATTTTCCCCTTGGATCAATGTAAACGGGTAGAATCTTCTTCAATACAAGGTCTTCAGCCTTGAGGCTACGGGGGAAGACTTTCTTGTCATAGGCCCTTTTGATGCACTTCTGGTATAGTTGGTCGTGGCAGATAGCTGCTAGGCGTTTTTCATCAATAAGGTTTAGCTGGTCAAACCGGGCTTGTACCCATTCAGCTTCATCGAGCTTGACATCGGTCAAAATCCTTAAAGAAGGGATCTCTACTTCAACAGGCAGGACCGCGTCCATACCATACACGAGAGAGAAAGGAGTTGCCCCAATGGAGGTTCGTATTGAGGTACGATAGCCATGTAATGCAAACGGGAGCACTTTCTCCAATCCTTGTAGGTTTCTACCATCTTCTACACAATTTTCTTGATGTTCTTGTTAGCTGTCTTGACAGCGCCATTCATCTTGGGTCTATAAGGAGATGAGTTATGGTGTTCAATTTTGAAGCTTTGGAAAATCTCTTTCATCATCTTGTTATTGAGGTTAGATCCATTGTCAGTAATAATCTTGTTGGGGACCCCATAACGACAGATGATTTCCTTTCTTATGAACCGAGCCACCACTTATCTTGTAACATTGGCGTATGAGACTACTTCCACCCATTTTGTGAAATAGTCAATGGATACAAGCATGGAGTGGTTCCCATTTGAGGCAGTTGGCTCTATACGTCCGATCACGTCAAAGCCCCACATGGCAAAAGGCCAAGGTGATGTTAAAACATTGAGCGACATTGGTGGCACATGGATCTTGTCCGTGTAGATCTGGCATTTATGGCATGTTTTGACATGGCGGTAGCAATCAACCTCTATGGTTATCCAATAATAACCAACCCTCAAGATCTTATTTAACATGGTGTGTCCACTGGCTTGTGTCCCAAAGGATCCCTCATGGATTTCCATTATGATTTGGTTTGCTTCTTGCTTGTTCACACATCTTAGCAAAGCTGAGTCATAATTTCGCTTGTACAGTACCCCTCCATTTAAGAAGAACTTGGATGATAACTTCTAAAGATACTTCTTGTCAGTGATGGTTGCGTCCACCAGGTACTCCTGGATCTATAAGAATTTCATGATGTCATAGAACCAAGGATGACCGTCAGCTTCGTCTTCGGATGCCAGATAGTGGGCAGGTTCGTCCAAGTAGGCAAGACGGAAAAATGGTGCTTCATTCTTCCATTTGACCTTGAACATGAATGCCAAAGTTTTCAGTGCGTTAACTAGCTGATTCTCTTCCTAAGGGATGTGATTGAATGTAATCTCGTCAAAAAATGGGATTAATTTTAAGACATGCTCCTTGTAAGGGATGAGCTTGTGATCTCTAGTGTCCCAATCTCCTTTGACTTGGATGATAACCAAGGCCGAATCTCCGTAAACTTCAAGAATTTTGATCCTAAGATTGATTGCAGCTTCAATATCAAAGATATATGCCTCATATTCTGCCATATTATTTGTACATTCAAAACATAACCTTGCGGTGAAGGGGAGATGGAAACTAGTTGAGGAAGTGATAACTGCCCCAATGCTATTGCCATGAGCGTTAGAAGCTCCATCAAATATCAAGATCCATCGGGATCTAGGATCTGATCCTTCCTTGGGGCCAAGGATGTTACAGTCTATGATGAGCATGATGTCCTCTTCGGGGATTTCAAAACGCATAGACTGGTAGTCTTCCAAGGGCTGGTGTGCAAGATAGTTGGATAATACACTTCCTTTTATGGCCTTTTGAGTGACATGTTGGATGTCATACTCGGTTAAAGCCATTTTCCAATGGGCTACTCTACCGATTAGAGCAGGCTTCTCGAAGATGTATTTGACATGGTCCATCTTGGAGATTAACAACATTGTATGAGTGAGCATGTACTATCTTAAGCATTTGGCAGCCAAAGCTAGTGCACAACAAGTCTTTTCTAGCATTGAATATCTACTCTCGCAGTTAGTGAACTTCTTGCTTAAGTAGTATATTGCGTGTTCTTTTCTACCAGCCTCGTCATGTTGGCCTATGATACACCCCATGGATCCTTCGAGGACGGTGAGGTACATTATTAACGGTCTTCCATGCACAGGTGGCATCAGGGCAGGAGGTTCTTGTAAGTACTCCTTTATCTTTTCAAAAGCATTCTGGAAATCATCGTTCTAAATGACAACTTAATCCTTCTAAAGTAGATTGAAGATTGGCTCACAAGTGGCCGTTAGGTGAGATATGAACCAAGCAATGTAGTTCAATCTACCTAGGAATCAAAGTACTTCCTTCTCGGTTTTGGTTGCAGACATAGCTTGTATGGCCTTCACCTTCTTAAAGGATAAACCTAATAACATTTTGTTAGAAGGTGTGTTCTTTTAAGAGGGTAAAGATCCCCAGAACTTGAAGGAGAGGATGGTCCGCGCCTGGCGCAAGGTTCATAAGAAGAGAAAGAAGGAGCTTGGTCCGAAGAACTGTATTGCTTTGGAACCCTACATCGCTTGGGTGAGGAAGAGAGCTATCGAGTACCGCATGCCATATGATTATCTGAAACCTACCCCTATGGTTATGGTTGGGCCTTCAACCCTCCCTAATCAAGGAGTAGAGGAGTTGAGAGATGAAGACCGTTCGCGTGCTTGGGCTCGTGAGCGAGAGGAACTACTTCAGCAACTCAGAGATAAGGATGCAGTGATAGAGTTTCTAGAGCATCAGGTCATTGATGAGCCTGATGATGTGGTTACTTCTCTTCTTCCTCAGTCATCCAGGTTTTGGAAGAGGAAGTATGATCGGCTCGCCAAGGAGAAGGAAGATATGGAAGCAGCCTATGAGAGAGAGGTGAAGAGGCTTCGTGCAACTTATCTTCCGGTATCGAGAGCTTTGGACAACTGTTTCTAGGGCTCCATAGGATATTTATTCTCCTTTCCTCTTGTATTGTATTTGGTTACCAAGACTGTACTACTTCTTTGGTGTAAAAGTTTTTCCAAATATTATTGCTAGGAGTATTCCATATACGTCTTAAAAATTTTAATATTTCCAAATACTTGCAAATAGATCTCTATAAAGTTCCTCAAATAAAAATAAATCATATGCACAAAGATTGCATGCATCATATGCATAAGCAGGTTTTGTTCTGAGCTTCTTGATCAGCGGTCTAACTCTTTGCTCTTCATTTATTTTGAAGACAAGCTGACGCACCGGTATAACACAAGAGCTAATATTCCAAGACTAATGGAGCATTTAGAGCAAGAGAACCGGGAACTGAAGGATGAGATAGCTAGGATGACTTCCATGATGGAGTCAGTGTTGGCTGTCCAGAGCCAATCGTCGCCAACTCCTGCAACACCTCCCGCGAGGGCGGTTGTTTCAGAGATAGCTTCTTCAACTGTGCCTGCTGCAACGACCTATTTTGCGCCATCCATACCAGTCGGGTTCCCCTGGGGAATGCCCGCCAACTTTGTACCCGAGGGTTTTTCTCCAACTCTCGCTTCTCTGCCGACATCTAGCCCGGTCCTTTCTGTGCCACCTCCCGTTGTGCACACCTTGCCACGAGTTGAAGACACCATCTATCATTCTGAGCCATATAAGGGCCCAGATGTTTATGAGAAGATGGACAAAATGAAAGACCAATTCCTTGAGCTGCGCAAGGAACTGAAGACTCTAAGGGGTAAAGATCTCTTTGGTAAAAGTGTTATTGAGTTGTTCCTCGTGCCCAACGTGAAGATCCTTGTAAAGTTCAAAGTTCCTAACTTTGAGAAGTATAAGGGAAACACATGCCCGCTCAGCCATCTTGTGATGTATGCTCACAAGATGTCAACTCAAATAGATAATGAGCAGCTTCTTATCCACTACTTCCAGGATAGTTTATCTGGTGCCGCGCTCCGGTGGTACATGGGTTTGGAGAGTTCGAACATCCGCTCTTTCAACGATCTTGGCGAGGCCTTCGTCAAGTAATATAAGTATAATATGGATATGGCTCCTGATAGGGTCCAGTTGAGGGCGATGTCTCAGAAAGAGAAAGAAACCTTCAAAGAGTATGCCCAGAGATGGCGCGAGTTGGTGTTAGATGCCCAAAAGTGCTTATTTGAGCTATCAAATGTGGGCATTTTCACTCCTTTTTGTTGCTAAAGCGTTTGAAACCACCTTTGTTTTAGATGAATTGAAATACAATGTTAAACGATCTTCGTACCTTTGATTTGTGCGTTATTGTGCAGGAATTAGGCATAAAATAATAGAAAATGAAGGCACAAGAAAATGGCAAGGGACCAAGAAAAAGAATGCATTCATCAGCTTGCTCGCTAGGCGAGTGCTGTGGCGAAGTGCTCGCTAGGCGAGCACCCAGCGAGATTCCAGCGAACATCTCCAGTATTTTACAGTAGCAAACATCAACAAACTCGCTAGGCGAGCAACCAGCGAAGGTGGTAGCGAACACGTCCAGACTTGGTCAAAAGAGCAGCCAAAACTCACTCGCTAGGTGAGCCATTAGCGAGCTCCCAGCGAGCAATTCCAGTAGCAAAACCTCCTAAACTCGCTGGAGCGAAGGTTGAAGTGTGGGCTTCGCCTAGCGAAGGTTTTGTTCGCCTAGCGAACATGTGAAGTCTAGCAAAGGATATTTCTGGGCGCAGGTGCCTCTGGTGCCTCATTTGGGGACTCGCTAGGCGAGCCATTCTGCTCGCCTAGCGAGCATGACAACTCAAACCATAGTACTATAAGTAGCAAGGGCTACTTTTTGGACAACAACTTAGATTTTCCTAGATATTTTCTGCATTGCTTTTTGGATCATTTGGTGACCTAGAAACCCATTTTATCATTTCTCTTCATCTCTTAACAATCTTTCACAAAAAGAAGGTGGATTCTCATCCAATCTCGATTATTCGACTCGGATGTTGATCAACCTTCTTCCGAAACTTGTTGACCAAGCTACCATGAAAATGAGTAGCTAAGTTCTTCATTTTGTCAAGGTTAGATGTAGATAATCATTAGCTTTGTATGTAAATGGGATGATCTTCATTTGTAAACTCTTTAATGATGAATATATGGTGAAAACTTTGTTTTATCGATAACTCTTTGTGTTGGTTTATGATCGAGAGATGTTTACCAACTCTTTACCTAGGTTTTCATCCAATCTTGTTTGTTAGCTAGAGATAGTAATGAATGATTTTGTTCACCATAAAGTTGAACCAAAAAGTTGTCATTTTGATAGATTGTGTTAGAGATAAACAATGGATCAAAATGGGAAAACCCACAATATGTGTTAGAGATAAACACATTGGGAGGACTTTGTGAAATAGTTTATCATCTAAAGGAGTTTATAAGTCTTTTTGATCGAACATATGCATGCAAAGTGATTGTCGAACCCTAACTTTGGCAATATTTCTCAAATATTAAAACCAAATCTTTTACCGCATTTTCTTACACTTTTATGCAAGATACCGTGACTAAAACCAAAAACCATTGTTACCTTAAGCTAAGAATTAAAACAACTGTCGAAAGGCGGCGATATCTCATAATCCCTGTGGAGACGATAGCAAAAACCCGACACTTAAAATTACAATCAACAAAATGGCGTCGTTGCCGGGGATTGTGAGTTGATATTGCGAGCATCACAATAGTTGCTTAATTTTTAAATTTTTGACTTGTGCTTGTAATTTGTTTGGTTTAGTGTGCAACTTTTGTTTTATGCGAGGGCAGGTTCCTGAGGACGAACTTCTTTTTGATCCTGAGATCGAAAGAGCCGCCAGGAGACTGAATAGCAGAACGAGACGAAGGAGGCAACAAGCTAGACAACGACAAGAACAAGGAGAAAGTTCTTCTACAACATATCCACCACCTTTCACACCTATCATGGATCAACCACCACAACCACCGCCCATTTCCACACCATGTGTCAACAGTCCAAGGAATACTGCTCAGTTTGCCAACCACACGGGAAGGCAAGCCGAGATGAAAACGGGAACTCTTAACCTACTATATGGAAGTCCATTCACCGGAATGGACCATGAAGACCCCTTTGCTTTTCTCACCAAATTTTATGAGATAGCATTGGCGGTCGGAGTTGATCAAGCTCAAGAGCTACTGTTGTTCAAAAGATTATTTTCCCACGCTTTGCTCGGCAAAGCAAAAGATTGGTACTTGGATCAAACACCCGCAGTCATGACGGATTGGAACGTGTTGGAAGAGAAGTTCATTGAAGGATTTTTCTCCCACAACCGTTTCATGGAATCCAAAATGACAATCTCCGTGTTTTCACAAGGGACCAACGAATCATTGAATGAGGCATGGGAAAGATTCAAATCCATGCTTCGGAAGTGCAAAGGGCATGGATTTGACGAATTGACTCAAATCCACATTTTCAAGAATGGCCTCCAACCGAATTGCAAGACTTTATTGGATGCTACCTCGGGTGGTTCTTTGTTGTCTAAAAGTGCCGATGAAGCTACTGATATCATTAATCGAATGGCTCTAAATGACCTCCAAAGTCAAAGTAGAGGCAACTCTTTGAAGAAACCGGGAGTGCTTGAACTTGGGACGAACGATGCTATTCTTGCCCAAAACAAACTCATTTCACAACAAGTCGAACTCTTAACTCAACAAATAAAAGAGTTGAAAGAGCCTTCTAGAGCTAAACAAATAGCTTGTTGTGAGCTTTGCAAGGGTGAGCATGACACCGGATTTTGTCCACCTCCCGGGTTCGAAGAAGTGAATTACATGGCGAACCAACGAGACTACCAACCGAGGCAACAACAACAACAACCGTATCAACAACATCCTCAAAACCAACAACATACTCAAAATCCACAACAACACTTTCAAGGGAATCAAGGGTTCCAACCAAGGAGTAACTATTACCATAACCAAGGTTATGGGGGTGGTGCTTCTAACCGTCAAAACCCTCCCCAAAATCCTTACCAACCTCAACCGCCGGTCGTTGCTTCAAAGTTAGAAGAGACATTGACTCAATTTATGCAAATGTCAATGGCTAATCAAAAGAGTAACGATGCGGCAATAAAAAATCTCGAGACTCAAGTCGGTCAACTTGCTAAGCAACTAGCAGAACAACAACCCGGACCTTCTTTTTCGGCGAACACGCAAACAAATCCTAAGGAACATTGTAAGGCGATAACGACGAGAAGTGGAAGGGAGTTGATTAGTGAGAGTAAGAAAAGAGATGAGAGTGAAAAAAGAGAGGTTGAGAAAAATGATGAGGAGAAAATAATAGAGGATAGAATTGACGGTGAAGTTGGGGAGTGGAGTGATGAAGAAGTTGAAAAGGATGAAAAGAACGGTGAAGTCGAAAATAAAGAAAGTGTGGAAATTGAGAAAAACGATAGTGATGAAGTGAAGGTGGAGCCAGTGAAAAAGCCTAGATGGAGGAGTTCTAGAGTTGCTAAAGGAAAGGAGGTAGTGAGCGCTACTCCAATCCAAAACCTTCCGTACCCACATGCTCCATCTAAGAGGGAGAATGAACGACATTACGCCCGGTTCATGGATATTTTCAAACAATTGAAAGTGAACATTCCGTTTGCCGAAGCATTGGAGCAAATGCCTAAGTATGCAAAATTCATGAAAGACATACTTACTAAAAAGCGGAGGTACACGAAACCAGAGACAATCTTGCTTGATGCACGATGTAGTGCCATCATTCAAAAAACTCTCCCAAGGAAGGAATCCGATCCGGGACGAGTCGCTTTACCGGTAACCATCGGAGACACCTACACGGGTAATGGCTTGATTGACTTGGGATCTAGCATCAATTTAATTCCCCTATCCATTGTCAAAAGTTTGGGAAATGTTGATATCAAACCTGCTAAGATGACTTTACAACTAGCTGATAAGTCTACCACTGCACCATATGGAGTGGCTCAAGACATGTTAGTCAAAGTTGATAAATTCTTCTTCCCGGTTGATTTCATTGTTATTGATTTGGAAGAGGACGATGATGCTCCGCTTATTCTCGGTCGACCATTCATGAAAACTGCACGCATGATGATTGACGTTGACAACGATTTGATGAAAGTAAGGGTCCAAAATGAAGAGGTAGCCTTCCATCTTTTTGAAGCCAAAAAGCATCTTAATGAGAAGCCTGATTCTTTCTGAATCGATGCCACCAAGGAGAAGCTAGTGGAGGTCGCAAACCAGGTTCATGTTTCTAATCCTTCCGAAAGATCTCTTATCGGAGTCTACAAAGTTTCGACCAAAAATAAAGGAAAAGAGATGGAAGCATTGTTGCATGAATTAGAGGCTTGTGGAGAACTTGTCTATCATGAAGAAACAAGGGAAGGCTTGGATATGACAAAGAAAGTGGAGGAGCCAAAACTAGAGCCAAATTTGAAGTATGTGTTCCTGAGTGATAACTGTACCAAACCGACAATCATTAGCAGCACTTTGTCCACAAAGGAGGAGAATCAATTGATGCGGGTGCTGAGAAAGAAGGATGTTGTCAAACTAGTAGAGGCCGGGATGAATTGTTCTATCGCCGATGGTGAATGAGTGAGCGTTGTGCAAATAGTTCCGAAAAAAGGTGGTATCAAATTTTATCGAAGGTTCATCAAGAACCTCTTAAAGACAACAAAGCCCTTAAGGAAGTTACTCAACAAAATGGATCCCGGAAGCTCAAACAATAAAGTGGATCGCGGAAGCTGCACAATTCCCTTGGATGCTCCTCAGTGAGCATTGAACCGTCGAGCTTATCCGACGTTAAACAAGCGCTTGTTGGGAGGCACCCCAACATTATAAGTATTTACAGTTTTTTGTTGGTTGGTATTGGTGTTCAACTTGAAGAAACTTGCTGAATTGTGCATTGCATTCTGTTTTGAAAAGCAAAATACTGTCATGCTCGCTAGCTGCTCGCTAGGCGAAGGCAGTAGCGAAGATTCGCTAGCTGCTCGCTAGGCGACGCAGTAGCGAGCGCTGCGTGACAGAACCAATTTAAGTTTCAGCAGGCCACTATTTTGGGCCCAAATACCATTTTTCTTTTTAGTGGTGTAGTCTGAATTAGCACTCACAAACACTCTCTCACTTTTCATCTCACTCAAACTCTAAACGGTTACATTGCATTGCAAACCTCATTGTGCACTTCAAATTCAATCAATCTCTTTCACTAAGGTTTGCCCTAATTCCATTTCTTTATGTTTTAACTTTGTAAATTTCTGATGTATATGTCATTTAGGGTGAATTTGGGGGAATGGGTACATTAGGTTTTGCATGTTGGTGTAGATTTGCATGTACCTTAGAACGATGCCTTTTATGATAAATCATTTTGTTCTGAAATAGATACCATGAGACCTTGGGTTTTTCTGAAATTTCAGTGTTAACAAGGCAGAACCCAAAACCCGCAAGATTCGCTAGCACCTCGCTAGGCGAATCAGTGGCGAACATGACAGTAATTGGATATTCTGTTTTGCTTTCTAATCTGTTTTGTGTTTGTGTTGTTTCCTCTCTATGTCTTTGCAGATGGCATCCAGATCAAGCGCGCCTAAAAAGAGAAAGGTCGGGAGCACTTCCCGTACCGTGCCCATACAATTCGACACCGACAAATTCGTCGGGCCTAAGCAAGCAGCTAGATATGTGGCTTTGGAAAAGAGAAAGATTTTGCCAGAGAAAAGGTTCATAATCAACCCAGAAGGCACCTACCGTACATTTGCCGGGTTGATTCATAGTAAGAAGTGGGACCGGTTGATATCTCCGCTTGAACACTATGACATCGAAACAGTGCGTGAGTTCTACGCGAACTCACTGCCTAACGACGACGAGCCCTTCACATGGACAACACGAGTGTCTGGCCATCAAGTTGCATTCGATCGGGATACAATCAACCGTGTTCTAGGTGAACCGCTCCACCTGGAGGCAAACGAGAGAGACGCATACCATTAGGATTTGAGGCTTCACCGAGACACCGACTCCATTTCTGTTGCCCTACTATTTGAAGGGAAATCAGTCGAGTTGAACCCATCTGGGGTTCCAATGAGATACCATAGGGAGGACATGATTCCCATGGCTCAGCTGATACTCATGTTGGTTCTCACAAATATAAAACCCAAGTCTCACACCTCTACCGTGCCGATCCCAGTGGCACATCTGGTTCACTGCATCTTCATGAATATTCAAATTGATGTGGCGAGGGTAATTGCTTTAGAGATGAAGTCCGTGGTCGAGAGCGGGCTAAAGTCGGGGGCACGAGTTAACTGCCCCCTTGCTTTCCCGTGTCTAATAATGGCTTTATGCCAACATGCAAAGGTGAAGCTACCCTCCCGGAGTCAAGTAAGGATCCCGCCGGCCATCAATGATAGATATGTGGCCAAGTTTTGCAAGCCTAAGAACTTAAGAAGTGGTGCAGCTGCTGGTAATACCGGGACTTCTGATGGTCCTGGTACTTTTGCTCATGGATCCGATCCTTTCCAGCAGGCTGTCTGCAACTACAATTGGGATTGGATGGCGGCAACTCAGCGCGCCATGGTTGACATGCACGATTCTATGCAGCTGTTGCAGTTGCAGGCACGTGACCCCTCCAGTGATCACTCGATGATGACGCGTGAGCAGTTTCTTCAGAACGCTAGCTGGCATGTGGACAGGCCTATGTTTGGAGAGGGGGCGGGTGCCGGTGCATCTGGTACTGGTGTTTCAGGTGGTGCTGAGGATGATGGTGATGATGATGATGATGATGATGATGCTACCGATTCTGAAGCCGGTAGTGATGAGGGTTTTGAGTCCTTTGAGGGCTAAGTTTGTTTTATTTTATTGTATTTTTCAGATTTGTTATATTTTGATTTTGGTTATGTACTTTTGGGGTGTTTTGTCCCCCATGTACATTTTAAATTTTTTAAGTAATAGTTATTGTTTATGTTTTTAATTTCTGTGTTTGATTCAAATTTCTTTTGTTTAATAAAATTTTGGTTGTGAGTGTCAAACCTTCTAGATTGGTTGCTCCTCAAAGAAATATCCAATGAAGGTGCATCCGAACTTGGATGGCAATGATAAAAATAACAGGCGAATAATGCTAAGGTACATGGTTACCTTCGGTTAGAATTTTAGAATGCATTAAGAACTTTACTCTTTTTTGTAATTGAATATTGTTCTTTTTGCAACATAATTGAAAGAATGATTCACTTAGGACTTAGAACCACAAATTGTGAGGAAACCTCCATTGTACACTTAAATGCTGGATTCTAATAAACTTTGTTGATTCATTTGATTCATGCTTGGTCTTTTATTATTGTGAATATGTGGAAGCAATTAGAAATGATCAAGGCGCTTGTTTTCTATCGAGCACAACCAGTTCCAAATACAACTTACCCGTGAGCAGAGAGAGTATTCGTTAACCCCTTCGAGCTTAAACAGTTGAATCTCGACTTGAAATAAAGCGAGATGTCAAAAATCTTTTTTCTTGAAACCCGGAAAATTTTGATAATTGTTCTTTTGCCGTAAAAGTCAAGAGCATTCACTTAGGGTGAGTAAAAGAAATAAGTTGGGGAGAACGAAAATGAGAATCGGTAAGTGCCACAACTCTTGAAAAACCGAGCAAGCATTGAAAAAAATAATATAAAATATAGAAAAGAGAAACATCTGTTTTGTAAATATGATGTGAAAGAAAAGAAAAAATAGAGAAAATGAAAATGAATGCTTGCTTGGAAGAAAAATAGTGAAAAACAAAAATTGAGTTGTGAAATAAGAGTTGTGAAGGTTTCAAATGAGAAACAAATGGAACGAAGTTGAGATGTGTGAATAATGTATAGTGAATGTCTCTTTTGCATCGGCAATTTCGTTTTCAATGGCCTTAGAAATGACCCTTGTTTGTTAACCTAACCTAGCTTCAACCGAAAAGTCCTTAGTGATCTTCGTGCTTCCACATTACCATTTATAATTGTTAGACGTTGTATGAATTGAATTGATTTCTTCATTGTTTGTTGGAGAGTGAGATTATTCCCGCGGTTGCAAACGCGTAATTTCTTCAATCCTTATTCGAAGAGGAGAGATAGGGTGATTCATTCAAGATAATATTGTTGTGGATAGATACATATTTCGCATTGCTATTAAGTTTTAGTTCTTGTGCATTATGTTATTCTAACCATTGGGAACTTATGCCTGGTTGATTTTCTTGTGTTTGAGCCGTTTTATCCGACTTCGGAGAAACCTTTTTCTTAAAGCAAATCCTCTTGTCCTTCAAGAGGCATACTTTGCTTGAGGACAAGCAAGAATCTAGTTGGGGAGAGTTGTTAGATGCCCAAAAGTGCTTATTTGAGCTATCAAATGTGGGTATTTTCACTCCTTTTTGTTGCTAAAGCGTTCGAAACCGCCTTTGTTTTAGATGAATCGCAATACAATGTTAAATGATCTTGGTACCTTTGATTTGTGCGTTATTGTGCCAGAATTAGACATGAAATAATAGAAAATGAAGGCACAAGAAAATGGAAAGGGACCAAGAAAAAGAATGCATTCATCAGCTTGCTCGCTAGGCGAGTGTTGTGGCGAAGTGCTCGCTAGGCGAGCACCCAGCGAGATTCCAGCGAACATCTCCAGTATTTTACAGTAGCAAACATCAACAAACTCGCTAGGCGAGCAGCCAGCGAAGGTGGTAGCGAACACGTCCAGACTTGGTCAAAAGAGCAGCCAACACTCACTCGCTAGGATAGCCATTAGCGAGCTCCCAGCGACCAATTCCAGTAGCAAAACCTCCTAAACTCGCTGGAGCGAAGGTTGAAGTGTGGGCTTCGCCTAGCGAAGGTTTTGTTCGCCTAGCGAACATGTGAAGTCTGGCAAAGGATATTTCTGGGCGCAGGTGCCTCTGGTGCCTCATTTGGGGACTCGCTAGGCGAGCCATTCTGCTCGCCTAGCGAGCATGACAACTCAAACCATAGTACTATAAGTAGCAAGGGCTACTTTTTGGACAACAACTTAGATTTTCCTAGATATTTTCTGCATTGCTTTTTGGATCATTTGGTGACCTAGAAACCCATTTTATCATTTCTCGTCATCTCTAACAATCTTTCACAAAAAGAAGGTGGATTCCCATCCAATCTCGATTATTCGACTCGGATGTTGATCAACCTTCTTCCGAAACTTGTTGACCAAGCTACCATGAAAATGAGTAGCTAAGTTCTTCATTTTGTCAAGGTTAGATGTAGATAATCATTAGCTTTGTATGTAAATGGGATGATCTTCATTTGTAAACTCTTTAATGATGAATATATGGTGAAAACTTTGTTTTATCGATAACTCTTTGTGTTGGTTTATGATCGAGAGATGTTTACCAACTCTTTACCTAGGTTTTCATCCAATCTTGTTTGTTAGCTAGAGATAGTAATGAATGATTTTGTTCACCATAAAGTTGAACCAAAAAGTTGTCATTTTGATAGATTGTGTTAGAGATAAACAATGGATCAAAATGGGAAAACCCACAATATGTGTTAGAGATAAACACATTGGGAGGACTTTGTGAAATAGTTTATCATCTAAAGGAGTTTATAAGTCTTTTTGATCGAACATATGCATGCAAAGTGATTGTCGAACCCTAACTTTGGCAATATTTCTCAAATATTAAAACCAAATCTTTTACCGCATTTTCTTACACTTTTATGCAAGATACCGTGACTAAAACCAAAAACCATTGTTACCTTAAGCTAAGAATTAAAACAACTGTCGAAAGGTGTAACACCCTTCTAAAATACCCCAATAATTAATTAAAACAACAAAATATGAATCAGAGTAGATATGCAATTTCAGGGTGTCACACTTGGCACTTCACACCATTCACCAAAATAACTTGTCATGCTCATTTATTAATCACAATAAAACATTGCACAATTCGCAGCGGATAGAAATCTAACAACATGCAAACCATGTAACACATTTCATGTAAAATTGTTCAACAACCAAAATTGAAAACAAAGTAAAACATCCCGTCCCGATGTTACATATACCAGAGCATGACCCACTAAGGAACTACACTAGATTCCAAGCACTAGCTTCTACTCAATCACTGCTCGTTACCTGAAACATAGTTGTAAGGGTGAGTTCCTCAATCGATATAATAAGCATTATAAAATATCATGTAATGCTAAGTAAATTAACACATTCATCACCCTAATCATATCACACATTCAGCAACGGCAACATCAACTCATAATCATACTCAACACAAACACAAAACACACGTATAATATTGGAATACATCCATTCATATTATACGCCATACATACATTATGAAATGAGACTCCATGCATGCGGTACCGACTATTCGTGAACACATAGTTCAACCTCACCGATCAAACCCAGATACGGCTACCAAGCTCACTAGTCCCACTCATTTGAGACCTAGTGACTCCCTCACTAATTCCTCACCATGGGAATTAGCTACCACCATAAAGGCTATGCTATGCACGCTAAATCACCTAGCATGCAAACATCAACAACAATCCACAATGGACATATGCTCACACTCTAAGCCATAAACAGTCCATCCACAATTGCATACATAATAGATATATTCACAGCATTATGCATACCATCATACATCATCAGCATATTTATCACAGAATCATATCATGTCACGCCAAATAATAAATCACAGTATTAGCACACTCTACTAATACCTATACTGCTCAAAACAACGGGAAATGATCCCTACTATATCATACATCAGCTAAATTACATCACTCAGCTGAAACGACCAAAACTGCACAACAACAGCTCAGAAAAATCAAACTTCTGCCCATACACGTATGCCTCATGCCCATACGCGGATGGCACATTTCCTAGCCAAGCCCATACAATATGTGCACATAATTCCATTCCAAAACGTACACAATATTTAAATATCAAATTTTCACTTTTCAAACAGTGTTAACCTGTTAACGCAATTGGTTAACCTGTTAACGCAAGACAAAATACAAATTTTACAGTATTTCAACAGTGTTAACCGGTTAACGCCCAGGGTTAACCTGTTAACGCAAGACAGAATGCAATTCTAACAGTATTTCAACAGTGTTAACCGGTTAACGCCCTGGGTTAACCTGTTAACGCCCTGGGTTAACCTGTTAACGCAAGACAGAAATTATTTTTTTTTTTATTTTTTTTATTATCATAACAGTGTTAACCGGTTAACGCCCTGGGTTAACCGGTTAACGCAAGACAGAAGGCTGTTCCTGCGCTAACAACGAACAGAATGCAGAATTACCCGCATTTTTCGCCGTTGGAGGACTTCCGGACCTCCGATTTCGATTCCGTAAAAAGCTACACGTCCAGAAAATTACGACTCATCCAAATATAGATTCATTCACAGTTTTAACGTAATTTATTCATCACAATTCAAGGGTATTTATCAAAACCTAATAATTCCAATTCAAGCCAATTAAGGATTTCAACCTAAAACATGTTCCTACCCATTGACCCAATCATACTAACCCATAATAATAAGGATTTCCCCCCTTACCTGAGTTAATCCGGCAAATCCTTTAACTTCAAGCTTTTCCCTTCTTCAACCCTTTTTCTCTTGCTCTTCCTTTTTGCCCTTTTTCCACTTTTTAGTCGCTTCTCTGTTTTCACGTGTAAAAACCTTTTTACTAAATGAGACTCTTTACTGATTCCAAAAATCGTTCCAATTCCAACTTTATTATTCCAATAATAATAATCCAATAATATTCCAATTATTTAATTAAATTAATAAATATACTAATAATAATATATATGAATGGTTTATCTTTTATTTTGAAAAATAATACCCTCTCATTCATATTATCATCATAATATACTATTAAACTTAAATTAAATAATTATCATATTTTATCGGGGTGTTACAACTCTCCCCCACTAAATAAGTTTTCGTCCTCGAAAACATACCTCAAGCGAATAACTCTGGATAAGACTCCTTCATCTGACTCTCAAGTTCCCAAGTCACATTGCCACCGCTGGTCCTCCCCAAGCTACCTTTACCAAGGCAATCTCTTTACCCCGCAACTGCTTCAACTCTCGATCCTCGATCCTCATAGGTGATGTTTCAACAGTCAGGTTATCTCTCACCTGTACATCGTCTACTTGGACCACATGCAACGGATCAGGAATGTACCTCCTCAACTGAGACACATGAAAAACCTCATGCAAATTCGCAAGTGACGGCGGTAAAGCGATACGATAGGCTACCTCCCCTATCCTCTCCAAAATCTGATAAGGACCAATAAATCGAGGTGTCAACTTCTTCGACTTCAAAGCTCGACCAACCCCAGTTATCGGAGTAACACGAAGAAACACATGATCTCCCTCTTGAAACTCAAGTGACTTCCTCGTCTTGTCGTGATAACTCTTCTGACGACTCTGAGCAATCCTCATCTTCTCCTGAATCATCTTAATCTTTTCCGTAGTTTGTTGAACAATCTCCGGTCCAACCACAACACTCTCACCGGACTCATACCAACATAAAGGTGTCCGACATCTCCTACCATACAAAGCTTCAAACGGTGCCATACCAATGCTCGAATGAAAACTATTGTTGTAGGTAAACTCAATCAAAGGTAAATAACAATCCCAAGCACCTCCCTTTTCCAAAACACAAGCCCTCAAAAGATCCTCCAGTGACTAAATCGTCCTCTCAGTCTGACCATCAGTCTGCGGATGATATGCAGAACTCAATCTCAGCTTAGTTCCCAAAGCCCTCTGCAAACCTTCCCAGAACTTCGATGTAAATCTAGGATCTCTGTCCGAAACAATACTCGACGGAATACCATGCAAACTTACAATTTTCTCAATATACAACTCAGCTAATCTCTCTAACGGATAATCCATTCTGATCGGAATGAAATGAGCCGATTTTGTCAATCTGTCAACAATCACCCAAATAGCTTCAAAATTCTTAATTGTCCTCGGTAAACCAGAAACAAAATCCATACTGATACTATCCCACTTCCACTCTGGAATAGCCAACGGTTGCATTAGCCCAGACGGCTTCTGATGCTCAATCTTTGACTTCTGACAAGTCAAACAAGAATAAACAAAACTCGCAATTTATCTTTTCATTCCCGGCCACCAAAATAACTTTTTCAAATCATGATACATCTTCGTAGCCCCAGGATGAATACTCAGGCCACTACGATGTCCTTCCTCAAGAATACTCTTCTTAAGTTCGGTAACATCCGGAATACACACCCGATTACCAAATTTCAAAACACCATTCTCATTAACTCTGAATTCACCACCTTGACCTTGATTCACTAGAGTCAACTTATCAACCAAAAGCACATCGGATTTATGACCCTCTCTAATCTCATCCAGAATACAACTCGTTAACTTCAACATTCCCAATTTAACACTATTGTGAGTACTCTCACACACCAAACTCAAGTCTCTAAACTACTCAATTAAATCCAATTCCTTAACCATTAACATAGACATATGCAATGATTTCCGACTCAATGCATCAGCCACTACGTTTGCTTTACCCGGATGGTAATTCAAACCAAAGTCATAATCCTTCAGAAACTCTAACCATCTCCTCTGTCTCATATTCAGCTCTTTCTGATCAAACAAATACTTTAAACTTTTATGGTCACTGAAAACCTCAAATCTTGACCCGTACAAGTAATGCCTCCATAACTTCAGAACAAATACCACAGCTGCCAACTCTAAATCGTGTGTCGGATAGTTCCTCTCATGAACCTTCAGTTGTCTCGAAGCATAAGCTACAACCTGCTTATTCTGCATCAAAACACCACCCAAACCCAACAATGAAGCATCACAGTAAACCTCAAATGGTTCCGACGGACTTGGTAATATCAGAATAGGAGCAGTAGTTAACCTTCTCTTTAACTCTTGGAAACCTTCTTCACATTTTGAGTCCCAAACAAACGCTTGCCCCTTTCTAGTCAACATCGTCAACGGTAACGCCAACTTAGAAAATCCCTCAATGAATTTCCTATAATAACCTGCAAGTCCAAGAAAACTCCTTATCTCAGAAACTGACTTCGGAGCTTCCCACTTAGATACCGCTTCTATCTTAGAAGGATCAACAGCAACACCACCTCTTGAAACCACATGACCAAGAAAACTAACCTCTTCTAACCAAAATTCACACTTGGACAGTTTAGCAAATAACTTCTTTTCTCGTAGAACTCCTAAAACCACTCTCAAATGTTCAGCATGCTCTTCTTCAGATTTCGAATACACCAAAATATCGTCAATAAACACCACAACAAACTTGTCTAGGTACGGATGGAAAATCCTATTCATATACTCCATAAATACCCCAGGCGCATTAGTCACACCAAAAGGCATTACAGAATACTCATAATGTCCATACCTTGTTCTGAAAGCAGTCTTCTGAATATCCTCAGTTTTCACACGTATCTGATGATACCCCGATCTCAAATCTATTTTGCTGAACACACTCGCACCAACCAACTGATCCATCAAATCATCAATCCTCGGCAAAGGATACCGATTCTTGATCGTCACTTTATTCAGTTGCCTGTAGTCCACACACAACCTCATAGTACCTTCTTTCTTCTTAACCAATAACACTGGTGCGCCCCACGGTGACACACTCGGACGAATAAATTTCTTATCCAACAGATCTTCCAGCTGACTCTTCAATTCAGTTAACTCAACAGCAGACATACGGTACGGAGCCATCGATATCGGCCTAGTACCAGGTACCAAATCAATCGAGAACTCAACTTCACGCTCTGGCGGTAATTCATTCACTTCTTCAGGAAACACATCAGGAAAATCACACACCACGGCTAGATCGCAAATCACCAGTTTATCTTTAGCCTCCAAAGTCGCTAACAGCATAAACAACTCTGCCCCATCTGCTACTGCCTCATTCACCTGCCTTGCTGATAGAAACAAACTCTTTCCTTCCTCAATCTCAGGAAAGATCACAGTCTTATCAAAACAGTTGATATAAACTCGGTTAAACACCAACCAGTTCATACCCAGGATAACATCAATCTGCACTAGTGGAAGACACACGAGGTCCATCCCAAAGTCTCTACCAAAAATACTCAAAGGGCAATTTAAACAAACTGAAGTAGTAGTCACTGAACCCTTCGCAGGAGTATCAATCACCATACTCCCATGCATCTCAGATATCTCTAATTTAAGTTTCACAGCACAATCCAAAGATATAAAGGAATGAGTCGCACCTGTGTCAATAATAGCTACAAGAGGAAAGCCATTAATATAACACGTACCTCGGATCAAACGATCATCTGCAGAAGTCTCAGAACCCGATAAAGCAAAGACCTTGCCTCCCGACTGGTTCTCTTTCTTCGGCTTAGGACACTGTGGACTGATATGACCCACCTCTCCACAGTTGAAACAAGTCATAGTCTTCAACCGGCACTCTGCAGCCAAGTGACCACCTTTGCCACACTTGAAACACTTCTTCTCAGTACTGGTACACTCATGGATACGATGTCCAGCCTGACCACATCTGTAACACTTAGCAGGGGCACTGGAGTCTCCCCCACTAGGTCTCTTCATCCCACTCTGTCTCTGGAAACCTTTGCCAGCTGCATACGGCTTCCCACGATCATTCTGATTCTTGCCTTTCCTATCAACCCTCTGCTGATAGCTCTCCGCTCTGGCCTTGGTATCCTGTTCAAAAATCCTGCAACAGTCAACCAAGTCAGAAAACACTCTAATCCGCTGATACCCAATAGCCTGCTTGATCTCGGGACGTAACCCGTTCTCAAACTTCACACATTTTGAAAATTCCCCAGTAGCCTCATCATAGGGAGTGTAATACTTCGACAACTCTGTGAACTTAGCAGCATACTCAGTAACAGACCGGTTGCCCTGCTTCAATTCTAAGAACTCTATCTCTTTCTTTCCTCTGACATCCTCTGGAAAGTACTTCCTCAGGAATCTCTCTCTGAACACCGCCCAAGTGATCTCAGCACTCCCAGCAGCTTCCAACTCAGTGCGGGCAGCAACCCACCAATCATCTGCTTCCTCTGACAGCATATGCGTACCGAACCTGACCTTCTGGTTATCGGCACACTCAGTCACTCGGAAGATCCTCTCGATCTCCTTCAACCACTTCTGAGCACCATCTGGATCGTATGCTCCCTTGAACATTGGAGGATTGTTCTTCTGGAACTCACTCAGTTGACGAGCAGCTCCCAATCCCACAACATTCGGATTCCCTCCAAGTACTCCAGCTAGCATACCCAGAGCCTCAGCAATCGCAGCATCGTCTCTACCTCTTCCAGCCATCTCTATTCTGAAAACCCAACAAGCTAAAACAATAAGTACTGATAGGGTTACACAACACCTATCACATACAGGGAAACAGAATAATTACGACTCGACTCGACCGACTATGCTCTGATACCACTAATGTAACACCCTTCTAAAATACCCCAATAATTAATTAAAACAACAAAATATGAATCAGAGTAGATATGCAATTTCAGGGTGTCACACTTGGCACTTCACACCATTCACCAAAATAACTTGTCATGCTCATTTATTAATCACAATAAAACATTGCACAATTCGCAGCGGATAGAAATCTAACAACATGCAAACCATGTAACACATTTCATGTAAAATTGTTCAACAACCAAAATTGAAAACAAAGTAAAACATCCCGTCCCGATGTTACATATACCAGAGCATGACCCACTAAGGAACTACACTAGACTCCAAGCACTAGCTTCTACTCAATCACTGCTCGTTACCTGAAACATAGTTGTAAGGGTGAGTTCCTCAATCGATATAATAAGCATTATAAAATATCATGTAATGCTAAGTAAATTAACACATTCATCACCCTAATCATATCACACATTCAGCAACGGCAACATCAACTCATAATCATACTCAACACAAACACAAAACACACGTATAATATTGGAATACATCCATTCATATTATACGCCATACATACATTATGAAATGAGACTCCATGCATGCGGTACCGACTATTCGTGAACACATAGTTCAACCTCACCGATCAAACCCAGAGACGGCTACCAAGCTCACTAGTCCCACTCATTTGAGACCTAGTGACTCCCTCACTAATTCCTCACCATGGGAATTAGCTACCACCATAAAGGCTATGCTATGCACGCTAAATCACCTAGCATGCAAACATCAACAACAATCCACAATGGACATATGCTCACACTCTAAGCCATAAACAGTCCATCCACAATTGCATACATAATAGATATATTCACAGCATTATGCATACCATCATACATCATCAGCATATTTATCACAGAATCATATCATGTCATGCCAAATAATAAATCACAGTATTAGCACACTCTACTAATACCTATACTGCTCAAAACAACGGGAAATGATCCCTACTATATCATACATCAGCTAAATTACATCACTCAGCTGAAACGACCAAAACTGCACAACAACAGCTCAGAAAAATCAAACTTCTGCCCATACACGTATGCCTCATGCCCATACGCGGATGGCACATTTCCTAGCCAAGCCCATACAATATGTGCACATAATTCCATTCCAAAACGTACACAATATTTAAATATCAATTTTTCACTTTTCAAACAGTGTTAACCTGTTAACGCAATTGGTTAACCTGTTAACGCAAGACAGAATACAAATTTTACAGTATTTCAACAGTGTTAACCGGTTAACGCCCTGGGTTAACCTGTTAACGCAAGACAGAATGCAATTCTAACAGTATTTCAACAGTGTTAACCGGTTAACGCCCTGGGTTAACCTGTTAACGCAAGACAGAAATTAAATTTTTTTTTTATTTTTTATTATCATAACAGTGTTAACCGGTTAACGCCCTGGGTTAACCGGTTAACGCAAGACAGAAGGCTGTTCCTGCGCTAACAACGAACAGAATGCAGAATTACCCGCATTTTTCGCCGTTGGAGGACTTCCGGACCTCCGATTTCGATTCCGTAAAAAGCTACACGTCCAGAAAATTACGACTCATCCAAATATAGATTCATTCACAGTTTTAACGTAATTTATTCATCACAATTCAAGGGTATTTATCAAAACCTAATAATTCCAATTCAAGCCAATTAAGGATTTCAACCTAAAACATGTTCCTACCCATTGACCCAATCATACTAACCCATAATAATAAGGATTTCCCCCCTTACCTGAGTTAATCCGGCAAATCCTTTAACTTCAAGCTTTTCCCTTCCTCAACCCTTTTTCTCTTGCTCTTCCTTTTTGCCCTTTTTCCACTTTTTAGTCGCTTCTCTGTTTTCACGTGTAAAAACCTTTTTACGAAATGGGACTCTTTACTGATTCCAAAAATCGTTCCAATTCCAACTTTATTATTCCAATAATAATAATCCAATAATATTCCAATTATTTAATTAAATTAATAAATATACTAATAATAATATATATGAATGGTTTATCTTTTATTTTGAAAAATAATACCCTCTCATTCATATTATCATCATAATATACTATTAAACTTAAATTAAATAATTATCATATTTTATCGGGGTGTTACAACTCTCCCCCACTAAAAGAGTTTTCGTCCTCGAAAACATACCTCAAGCGAATAACTCTGGATAAGACTCCTTCATCTGACTCTCAAGTTCCCAAGTCACATTGCCACCTGCTGGTCCTCCCCAAGCTACCTTTACCAAAGCAATCTCTTTACCCCGCAACTGCTTCAACTCTCGATCCTCGATCCTCATAGGTGATGTTTCAACAGTCAGGTTATCTCTCACCTGTACATCGTCTACTTGGACCACATGCAACGGATCAGGAGTGTACCTCCTCAACTGAGACACATGAAAAACCTCATGCAAATTCGCAAGTGACGGCGGTAAAGCGATACGATAGGCTACCTCCCCTATCCTCTCCAAAATCTGATAAGGACCAATAAATCGAGGTGTCAACTTCTTCGACTTCAAAGCTCGACCAACCCCAGTTATCGGAGTAACACGAAGAAACACATGATCTCCCTCTTGAAACTCAAGTGACTTCCTCGTCTTGTCGTGATAACTCTTCTGACGACTCTGAGCAATCCTCATCTTCTCCTGAATCATCTTAATCTTTTCCGTAGTTTGTTGAACAATCTCCGGTCCAACCACAACACTCTCACCGGACTCATACCAACATAAAGGTGTCCGACATCTCCTACCATACAAAGCTTCAAACGGTGCCATACCAATGCTCGAATGAAAACTATTGTTGTAGGTAAACTCAATCAAAGGTAAATAACAATCCCAAGCACCTCCCTTTTCCAAAACACAAGCCCTCAAAAGATCCTCCAGTGACTGAATCGTCCTCTCAGTCTGACCATCAGTCTGCGGATGATATGCAGAACTCAATCTCAGCTTAGTTCCCAAAGCCCTCTGCAAACCTTCCCAGAACTTCGATGTAAATCTAGGATCTCTGTCCGAAACAATACTCGACGGAATACCATGCAAACTTACAATTTTCTCAATATACAACTCAACTAATCTCTCTAACGGATAATCCATTCTGATCAGAATGAAATGAGCCGATTTTGTCAATCTGTCAACAATCACCCAAATAGCTTCAAAAATCTTAATTGTCCTCGGTAAACCAGAAACAAAATCCATACTGATACTATCCCACTTCCACTCTGGAATAGCCAACGGTTGCATTAGCCCAGACGGCTTCTGATGCTCAATCTTTGACTTCTGACAAGTCAAACAAGAATAAACAAAACTCGCAATTTCTCTTTTCATTCCCGGCCACCAAAATAAATTTTTCAAATCATGATACATCTTCGTAGCTCCAGGATGAATACTCAGGCCACTACGATGTCCTTCCTCAAGAATACTCTTCTTAAGTTCGGTAACATCCGGAATACACACCCGATTACCAAATTTCAAAACACCATTCTCATCAACTCTGAATTCACCACCTTGACCTTGATTCACTAGAGTCAACTTATCAACCAAAAGCACATCGGATTTCTGACCCTCTCTAATCTCATCCAGAATACCACTCGTTAACTTCAACATTCCCAATTTAACACTATTGTGAGTACTCTCACACACCAAACTCAAGTCTCTAAACTGCTCAATTAAATCCAATTCCTTAACCATTAACATAGACATATGCAATGATTTCCGACTCAATGCATCAGCCACTACGTTTGCTTTACCCGGATGGTAATTCAAACCAAAGTCATAATCCTTCAGAAACTCTAACCATCTCCTCTGTCTCATATTCAACTCTTTCTGATCAAACAAATACTTTAAACTTTTATGGTCACTGAAAACCTCAAATCTTGACCCGTACAAGTAATGCCTCCATAACTTCAGAACAAATACCACAGCTGCCAACTCTAAATCGTGTGTCGGATAGTTCCTCTCATGAACCTTCAGTTGTCTCGAAGCATAAGCTACAACCTGCTTATTCTGCATCAAAACACCACCCAAACCCAACAATGAAGCATCACAGTAAACCTCAAATGGTTCCGACGGACTTGGTAATATCAGAATAGGAGCAGTAGTTAACCTTCTCTTTAACTCTTGGAAACCTTCTTCACATTTTGAGTCCCAAACAAACGCTTGCCCCTTTCTAGTCAACATCGTCAACGGTAACGCCAACTTAGAAAATCCCTCAATGAATTTCCTATAATAACCTGCAAGTCCAAGAAAACTCCTTATCTCAGAAACTGACTTCGGAGCTTCCCACTTAGATACCGCTTCTATCTTAGAAGGATCAACAACAACACCACCTCTTGAAACCACATGACCAAGAAAACTAACCTCTTCTAACCAAAATTCACACTTGGACAGTTTAGCAAATAACTTCTTTTCTCGTAGAACTCCTAAAACCACTCTCAAATGTTCAGCATGCTCTTCTTCAGATTTCGAATACACCAAAATATCGTCAATAAACACCACAACAAACTTGTCTAGGTACGGATGGAAAATCCTATTCATATACTCCATAAATACCCCAGGCGCATTAGTCACACCAAAAGGCATTACAGAATACTCATAATGTCCATACCTTGTTCTGAAAGCAGTCTTCTGAATATCCTCAGTTTTCACACGTATCTGATGATACCCCGATCTCAAATCTATTTTGCTGAACACACTCGCACCAACCAACTGATCCATCAAATCATCAATCCTCGGCAAAGGATACCGATTCTTGATCGTCACTTTATTCAGTTGCCTGTAGTCCACACACAACCTCATAGTACCTTCTTTCTTCTTAACCAATAACACTGGTGCGCCCCACGGTGACACACTCGGACGAATAAATTTCTTATCCAACAGATCTTCCAGCTGACTCTTCAATTCAGTTAACTCAACAGCAGACATACGGTACGGAGCCATCGATATCGGCCTAGTACCAGGTACCAAATCAATCGAGAACTCAACTTCACGCTCTGGCGGTAATTCATTCACTTCTTCAGGAAACACATCAGGAAAATCACACACCACGGCTAGATCGCAAATCACCAGTTTATCTTTAGCCTCCAAAGTCGCTAACAGCATAAACAACTCTGCCCTATCTGCTACTGCCTCATTCACCTTCCTTGCTGATAGAAACAAACTCTTTCCTTCCTCAATCTCAGGAAAGATCACAGTCTTATCAAAACAGTTGATATAAACTCGGTTAAACACCAACCAGTTCATACCCAGGATAACATCAATCTGCACTAGTGGAAGACACACGAGGTCCATCCCAAAGTCTCTACCAAAAATACTCAAAGGGCAATTTAAACAAACTGAAGTAGTAGTCACTGAACCCTTCGCAGGAGTATCAATCACCATACTCCCATGCATCTCAGATATCTCTAATTTAAGTTTCACAGCACAATCCAAAGATATAAAGGAATGAGTCGCACCTGTGTCAATAATAGCTACAAGAGGAAAGCCATTAATATAACACGTACCTCGGATCAAACGATCATCTGCAGAAGTCTCAGAACCCGATAAAGCAAAGACCTTGCCTCCCAACTGGTTCTCTTTCTTCGGCTTAGGACACTGTGGACTGATATGACCCACCTCTCCACAGTTGAAACAAGTCATAGTCTTCAACCGGCACTCTGCAGCCAAGTGACCACCTTTGCCACACTTGAAACACTTCTTCTCAGTACTGGTACACTCATGGATACGATGTCCAGCCTGACCACATCTGTAACACTTAGCAGGGGCACTGGAGTCTCCCCACTAGGTCTCTTCATCCCACTCTGTCTCTGGAAACCTTTGCCAGCTGCATACGGCTTCCCACGATCATTCTGATTCTTGCCTTTCCTATCAACCCTCTACTGATAGCTCTTCGCTCTGGCCTTGGTATCCTGTTCAAAAATCCTGCAACAGTCAACCAAGTCAGAAAACACTCTAATCCGCTGATACCCAATAGCCTGCTTGATCTCGGGACGTAACCCGTTCTCAAACTTCACACATTTTGAAAATTCCCCAGTAGCCTCATCATAGGGAGTGTAATACTTCGACAACTCTGTGAACTTAGCAGCATACTCAGTAACAGACCGGTTGCCCTGCTTCAATTCTAAGAACTCTATCTCTTTCTTTCCTCTGACATCCTCTGGAAAGTACTTCCTCAGGAATCTCTCTCTGAACACCGCCCAAGTGATCTCAGCACTCCCAGCAGCTTCCAACTCAGTGCGGGCAGCAACCCACCAATCATCTGCTTCCTCTGACAGCATATGCGTACCGAACCTGACCTTCTGGTTATCGGCACACTCAGTCACTCGGAAGATCCTCTCGATCTCCTTCAACCACTTCTGAGCACCATCTGGATCGTATGCTCCCTTGAACATTGGAGGATTGTTCTTCTGGAACTCACTCAGTTGACGAGCAGCTCCCAATCCCACAACATTCGGATTCCCTCCAAGTACTCCAGCTAGCATACCCAGAGCCTCAGCAATCGCAGCATCGTCTCTACCTCTTCCAGCCATCTCTATTCTGAAAACCCAACAAGCTAAAACAATAAGTACTGATAGGGTTACACAACACCTATCACATACAGGGAAACAGAATAATTACGACTCGACTCGACCGACTATGCTCTGATACCACTAATGTAACACCCTTCTAAAATACCCCAATAATTAATTAAAACAACAAAATATGAATCAGAGTAGATATGCAATTTCAGGGTGTCACACTTGGCACTTCACACCATTCACCAAAATAACTTGTCATGCTCATTTATTAATCACAATAAAACATTGCACAATTCGCAGCGGATAGAAATCTAACAACATGCAAACCATGTAACACATTTCATGTAAAATTGTTCAACAACCAAAATTGAAAACAAAGTAAAACATCCCGTTCCGATGTTACATATACCAGAGCATGACCCACTAAGGAACTACACTAGACTCCAAGCACTAGCTTCTACTCAATCACTGCTCGTTACCTGAAACATAGTTGTAAGGGTGAGTTCCTCAATCGATATAATAAGCATTATAAAATATCATGTAATGCTAAGTAAATTAACACATTCATCACCCTAATCATATCACACATTCAGCAACGGCAACATCAACTCATAATCATACTCAACACAAACACAAAACACACGTATAATATTGGAATACATCCATTCATATTATACGCCATACATACATTATGAAATGAGACTCCATGCATGCGGTACCGACTATTCGTGAACACATAGTTCAACCTCACCGATCAAACCCAGAGACGGCTACCAAGCTCACTAGTCCCACTCATTTGAGACCTAGTGACTCCCTCACTAATTCCTCACCATGGGAATTAGCTACCACCATAAAGGCTATGCTATGCACGCTAAATCACCTAGCATGCAAACATCAACAACAATCCACAATGGACATATGCTCACACTCTAAGCCATAAACAGTCCATCCACAATTGCATACATAATAGATATATTCACAGCATTATGCATACCATCATACATCATCAGCATATTTATCACAGAATCATATCATGTCATGCCAAATAATAAATCACAGTATTAGCACACTCTACTAATACCTATACTGCTCAAAACAACGGGAAATGATCCCTACTATATCATACATCAGCTAAATTACATCACTCAGCTGAAACGACCAAAACTGCACAACAACAGCTCAGAAAAATCAAACTTCTGCCCATACACGTATGCCTCATGCCCATACGCGGATGGCACATTTCCTAGCCAAGCCCATACAATATGTGCACATAATTCCATTCCAAAACGTACACAATATTTAAATATCAATTTTTCACTTTTCAAACAGTGTTAACCTGTTAACGCAATTGGTTAACCTGTTAACGCAAGACAGAATACAAATTTTACAGTATTTCAACAGTGTTAACCGGTTAACGCCCTGGGTTAACCTGTTAACGCAAGACAGAATGCAATTCTAACAGTATTTCAACAGTGTTAACCGGTTAACGCCCTGGGTTAACCTGTTAACGCCCTGGGTTAACCTGTTAACGCAAGACAGAAATTAAATTTTTTTTTTATTTTTTATTATCATAACAGTGTTAACCGGTTAACGCCCTGGGTTAACCGGTTAACGCAAGACAGAAGGCTGTTCCTGCGCTAACAACGAACAGAATGCAGAATTACCCGCATTTTTCGCCGTTGGAGGACTTCCGGACCTCCGATTTCGATTCCGTAAAAAGCTACACGTCCAGAAAATTACGACTCATCCAAATATAGATTCATTCACAGTTTTAACGTAATTTATTCATCACAATTCAAGGGTATTTATCAAAACCTAATAATTCCAATTCAAGCCAATTAAGGATTTCAACCTAAAACATGTTCCTACCCATTGACCCAATCATACTAACCCATAATAATAAGGATTTCCCCCCTTACCTGAGTTAATCCGGCAAATCCTTTAACTTCAAGCTTTTCCCTTCCTCAACCCTTTTTCTCTTGCTCTTCCTTTTTGCCCTTTTTCCACTTTTTAGTCGCTTCTCTGTTTTCACGTGTAAAAACCTTTTTACTAAATGGGACTCTTTACTGATTCCAAAAATCGTTCCAATTCCAACTTTATTATTCCAATAATAATAATCCAATAATATTCCAATTATTTAATTAAATTAATAAATATACTAATAATAATATATATGAATGGTTTATCTTTTATTTTGAAAAATAATACCCTCTCATTCATATTATCATCATAATATACTATTAAACTTAAATTAAATAATTATCATATTTTATCGGGGTGTTACAAAAGGCAGCGATATCTCATAATCCCTGTGGAGACGATAACAAAAACCCGACACTTAAAATTACAATCAACAGTTGGCAGCTCAGATAGTGCCACCCCTTGAAGAGAAAGAAATGACAAAGATCTTTTTGAAGACTTTGAGTTCTTTCTACTATGAAAGGATGATCGTTAGTTCTCCCTCGGACTTCACCGAAATGGTGAATATGGGAATGAGACTGGAAGAAGGGGTCCGAGAAGGACGTTTGTCTAGGGACGAAGGCTCTTCAGCAAAGAGATATGGAGGCTTTTCTAAGAAGAAGGAGGGAGAGGCACATGTTATGTCCTCCCATATTAAAAGAAGGCCCTTTGTGAAGAGGAAGAATGTGCGTCCTGCCGTCAGCCAACACCAGGTGGCTCATATAGCACCTGCCTTTAGAGAAGTTCATCATCAACAACAACAACATCAACAATATCAACAACAACATCGTCAGCAACAACAACAACAACACCAACAACTATGAGAGGAAGAGGGTCACTTTTGATCCAATTCCAATGACATATGCTGAACTCTATCCTTCTCTGATCGATAGAAAGTTGATTACTCCACGAGACCCTTCTGCTGTACCAACCAACCCTCAGTGGTGGTACAAGCCAGAACTACACTATGTATATCATTCCGGTGCTCCTGGACATGACGTGGAAAATTGTTATCTATTGAAGACCAAGGTGCAAGACCTTGTGAGAAGCGGTATTTTGTTTTTCGAGGACGTAGGTCCTAATGTCAAGAAGAACCCATTGCCCGAGCATGGGAAAGCTGTTGTGAATATGGTCCAGGGATGCCCTGGCAAATATAAAGTCTTGTATGTTAATGATATTAGGCAATCTTTGGTCGAAATGCACAGGCTGTTGTGTGGATATAGCCATTATGAGCATGACCATGATAGGTGCTAGGTATGCACTATCAACGAAAGAGGATGCCGACAAGCTAGAAAGGACATCCAAGTATGCTGGATCAGGGTATGATCGAGATACTTCAGAATCTTAATAAGGACGAAGTTGATGTTATAACCCCTGTGTTTAATATTCCAGAGCCCGTTGTCGTCAAATATGATGGCAACAAGAAGAAAGTTTCTCAAACTCTTGTGATCAACCCAGCGGGCCCTGTCCCGTATTCATCAGACAAAGTTGTTCCTTATAGGTACAATACAGTTATGCTAGAAGATGGGAAGGAGGTGTCGTTTCCCTCCACCTCTGTTGTGAGTATCTCAGATGTTAGTGGTGTGACCCGTAGTGGTCGTGTTTTCTCGGTGTAGCCAAACCCCCACGAAGATGTCGTGAGAAGAACTGCTGTTAATCCTACCGGTCATGTGGGGACTTCTTTTGATAATCCTACTCCTGTTGTGAAGGGTGTTGACCCTGTTGTTGATAAAATTGTTAAAGCTCCTATCCTGGTTGGTCAGTCTGGCGCTTTGAGAGAGGACTGTGATGAGATGCTGAGGCTCATCAAAAGAAGTGAATACAACGTTGTTGATCAACTGCTACAAACTCCATCAGAGATATATGTCTTATCCTTGTTGATGAATTCTGAGCCACACCGCGAAGCTTTGCAGAGGGTGTTGGACGTGGCATATATGGACCACGATGTCACAATTGAGCAGTTTGATAGCATTGTTGCAAACATAATCGCTTGCAACAATTTGAGCTTTTGTGATGCTGATCTTCCCGAGGAGGGAAAAGACCACAATTTGGCTCTACACATTTCTATGAACTGCAAGGATGATTCCTTGTCCAACATGTTGGTGGACACAGGATTATCACTTAATGTGTTGCCAAAATCCACTATGGCTAAACTTTCTTACCAGGGGCCTCCCATGAGACAGAGTGGAGTGGTTGTTAAGGCGTTTGATGGATCGCGCAAAACCGTGATCGGTGAAGTGGAACTCCTGATCAAGATTGGACCTAGTGATTTCCATATCACTTTCCAAGTCATGGATATCCATCCGTCTTACAGTTGTTTGCTTGGCAGACCATAGATTCATGAGGCAGGCGTCGTGACATCCACCCTACACCAGAAGTTAAAATTCGTAAAGAATAAGAAGTTGGTGGTGATAGGGGGAGAGAAGGCTCTCTTGGTTAGCCATTTATATTCCTTTTCCTATATTGACACCGAGGATGAGGTTGGGACTCCGTTCCAAGCCTTGTCTATTGCTGAGCCTTCAAGGAAAGGACTTTCTTCATTCGCTTCCTACAATGATGTTAAGTTGGCCATTGAGCATGGTGCAACTACTGGTTTGGGACAAATGATCAAGTTGGAAGATAATAAATCCCGGGTTGGCATAGGGTATTCTTCCGATGTTTCCAATGAGCGTGGGTTGTTCTAGAATGGAGGGTTTATCCACACGGTTGAGGATCAAGAGGTTGCTGCCATTGTTGAAGATGATGAAGAGGAAGATCTTGGCAACTTTGTCATCCCTGGAGGAATCTGCAATAATTGGGTCGTTGTTGATGTTCCAACAATTATTCATAAGTCAGCGTAATATATACATTTTTGAAAACCCTTCTCCCATGCCAAAAGGAGAAGTGATGACATTGTTGGCATATTTGATTAATACAATGATATTCATTCAAAAATTACATGTTAAATGTTTGTTTTTCCAAATTATTTTTTCCTTTTTCCTTTTTGCATGAAATTGGTAATCACCATAAAACCCTAAAAAGAGAATAAAATCAATCTTTTCATCTGCATAATGATTTGCCTTGTTTGAATTATGAAATCTCTTTTATACTCAAAATCATTATGCAGGTTGATCAAACCCATTGAACATAATGATCCAACACCATCTCCCAACTTTGAGTTCCATGTATTTGAGGCCGAAGAAGATGATGTTGAAGAGATTCCTGATGAGATTACCCATCTGCTTGAGCATGAGGAGAAGATCATTCAGCCACATCTTGAGAATCTGGAAACAATCAACTTGGGGTCTGAAGACTGCATTCGTGAAGTGAAGATTGGGGAAATCCTAGAAGAGTCTGTGAAGAAGGGGTTGATTGAGTTGCTACGAGAATATGTCGACGTCTTTGATTGGTCGTATGAAGACATGCTTGGTCTAGATACTGATATCGTGCAACATTTCTTGTCGTTGAAGCCTGAGTGTGTGCCTGTAAAGAAGAAGCTCAAAAGAACTCATCCTGATATGGCAGTGAAGATTAAAGAAGAAGTTCAGAAGCAAATTGATGCGGGGTTTCTGGTGACTTCTACATATCCTCAATGGGTGGCCAATATTGTGCCTGTGCCTAAGAAAGATGGAAAAGTCCGAATGTGTGTGGACTACCGTGACTTGAATAAAGCTAGCCCGAAAGATGATTTTCCTCTACCACACATTGATATGTTGGTAGATAATACAACTAAATTCAATGTCTTCTCATTTATGGACGGATTTTCCGGTTACAACTAGATTAAAATGGCACTCGAGGATATGGAGAAGACAACATTCATCACACCTTGGGGAACATTTTGTTATCGAGTGATGCCCTTCGGTTTGAAGAACGCCGGAGCCACGTATCAACGAGCTATGACTACCTTGTTTCATGATATGATGCACAAGGAGATCGAGGTGTATGTTGATGATATGATTGCGAAGTCGAAAACGGAAGTTGAACATGTAGAGCACTTGTTGAAGCTTTTCCAGCGTTTGAGGAAGTACAAACCCCGCCTGAATCCGAACAAGTGTATATTTGGAGTTTGTTCCGGCAAGTTATTGGGATTTATTGTCACTGAAAGAGGTATTGAAGTTGATCCTGCCAAGGTCAAAGCAATACAAGAGATGCCTGCGCCCAAAACTGAGAAGCAAGTCCAAGGTTTTCTTGACTGCTTGAATTATATTTCGAGATTTATATCCCACATGACTGCCACATGTGCGCCTTTATTCAAGCTCCTCCGGAGAGATCAGCATCATGATTGGACCGAGGATTGCCAAAAGGCCTTTGACAGTATCAAAGAGTATATGTCCGAGCCTCCGATTCTGTCTCCGTCTGTTGAAGGGAGACCGTTAATTATGTACTTGACTGTGCTGGATGATTCCATCGGTTGTGTATTGGGTCAGCAAGATGAATCAGGGAAGAAAGAGTATGCAATATACTACTTAAGTAAGAAGTTCACTGATTGTGAGTCTCGGTACTCAACACTTGAGAAGACATGATGTGCTTTGGCTTGGGCCGCTAAGCGTTTACGCCAGTATATGTTGAATCATACGACTTGGTTGATATCCAAAATGGATCCAATCAAGTATATCTTTGAGAAGCCTGCTTTAACAGGGAGGATTTCCCATTGGCAGATGTTGTTATCTAAGTATGATATTGAGTATCGAGCTCAGAAAGCTATTAAAGGTAATATCTTGGCTGACCACTTGGCACATCAACCAATTGAAGATTATCAGTCTGTTCAGTATGACTTCCCTGATGAGGAGATTCTGTATTTGAAGATGAAAGATTGCGATGAGCCTATGCTCGACGAAGGGCCAGAGCCTGGTTCCCGATGGGGTATGGTGTTCGATGGTGTTGTTAATCAGTATGGAAATGGTATTGGGGCAGTGATTACTACTCCTCAGGACACACATTTTCCTTTTACAGCAAGGCTAACTTTCAAATGCACGAATAATATGGCGGAGTATGAGGCATGCATTATGGGTTTGGAAGAATGTATTGATCTTAGGATCAAACATCTTGATGTTTATGGTGATTCGGCCCTTGTTGTTAATCAGATTAAGGGTGAATGGGAGACGAATCAGCCTGGCCTCATCCCATATAGAGATTATGTGAGGAGGATTTCAACTTTATTTACTAAGGTTGATTTCCATCATATTCCTCGAGATGAGAATCGGATGGCAGATGCTCTTGCTACGCTTGCTTCGATGATTATGGTCAAATATTGGAATGAAGTCCCCAATATCACTATGATGTGCTTGGATAGACCAACTCATGTATTTGCAATTGAAGAAGTGAAAGATGATAAGCCATGGTATTATGATATCAAGTGCTTTCTCCAAAGTCAGATTTACCCGTCTGGGGCATCTGTTAAAGATAAAAAGACTTTGAGAAGATTATCTGGTAGTTTCTACCTCAATGGTGATGTGCTTTATAAGAGGAATTTTGACATGGTTCTGCTCAGATGTGTGGATAGACACGAAGCAGACCTGTTGATGACTGAAGTCCATGAGGGTTCATTTGGTACTCATTCAAATGGACATGCCATGGCAAAGAAGATGTTGAGAGCAGGCTACTATTGGCTGACAATGGAGTCTGACTGCTGCAAATATGTGAAGAAATGCCACAAGTGTCAGATTTATGCAGATAAGATTCATATTCCCCTGACACTTCTAAATGTTATTTCCTCACCATGGACTTTCTCCATGTGGGGAATTGACATGATTGAACCAAAGGCGTCAAACGGTCACCGTTTTATTCTCGTAGCAATTGATTACTTCACCAAGTGGGTTGAAGCGGCATCATATGCGAATGTGACCAGGTAGGTTATTGTGAAGTTTATCAAGAACCAACTTATATGCCGATATGGTGTGCCAGACAAGATCATTACTGATAATGGATCTAACTTGAACAACAAGATGATGAAAGAGCTGTGTAGCGAGTTCAAGATTGCACATCATAATTCTTCTCCCTATAGACCCAATATGAATGGGGCTGTTGAAGCTGCTAACAAGAACATCAAGAAGATTATTCAGAAGATGGTTGTTACATACAAAGATTGGCATGAGATGCTGCCATTTGCTTTGCATGGTTATCGTACATCCGCCTGCACTTCAACAGGGGCAACCCCTTTCTCTCTTGTATACGGCATGGAGGTTGTGCTCCCCGTGGAGGTCGAGATCCCGTCAATGAGAGTCTTGATGGAGGCCAAGTTGACTGAGGCTGAATGGGTTCAGAGTCATTATGACCAACTGAACTTGATTGAAGAGAAGAGATTAACTACCATGTGCCATGGTCAGTTATATCAGCAGAGGATGAAGAAAGCCTTTGATAAAAAGGTCAAACCTCGTGTGTTCCGAGAAGGTGACCTCGTGCTCAAGAAAGTTTTGTCTTTCGCGCCCGATTCCAGGGGCAAGTGGACTCCAAACTATGAAGGTCCATATGTTGTTAAGAGAGCCTTTTCAGGCAGTGCTTTGATGCTTACAACTATGGATGGGGAGGATTTCACTCGTCCTGTGAATTCAGATGCAGTCAAGAATTACTTCGCCTAAAATAAAAAACAGAATAGCTCGCTAAGTTGAAAACCCGAAAGGGCGACTTAGGCAAAAATGAGCGTCTCGGTGGATTGAAAACCCGAAAGGGCGGTCCAGGCAAAAGATAGAGACATGAAAAAAATGAATATATATATATATATATATATATATATATATGTATATATATATATATATATATATATATATATATATATATATATATATATATATATATATATATATATATATATATATATATATATATATATATATATATATATATATATATATATATATATATCCCGCTAGATTGAGTACCTCACCCTGGGGCAATCTAGGCAAAAATTAGGGATTTGGCAAGTAACTGCATCCTGACAGAACTTTGTTCTACAACTGTCATCTGCCAGAGATTCTCGCTCAGTCATCGTCAATTGAAGCTTCAAATACATTGGATTCAGAGTTGGTGGAGAAATGGTCATTATGTTCAATGTAGCCTTTTTTCCAATATATATATCACCAATTTCAAATTTGTAAAGATCCATGGAGTCTCGCCATTTGCGGACTACCATTCTATCAAATAAATTTGAGCCCTTATCCAATTCTTTGCATTCTTATTTGTTCATTCTTAGCAAATGTTTGCATGTTTTAATTGATAAATATCATTGTTTTAAACAAATAAAGTTTTTATAAACTATTTTTAAACAAAGTGAACATTCACAAAGACTAAAAAAGATAGTTGGAATATCTTCAGTTCTCTCCCAAGGATAGTATGATCTCCAAAAGGTAAGACATTTTTTTCATATTCTAGCATGTTTGTATCCTCTTCGTCATCTTTCAGGTTGTCTCCCCAACGAGCGCAGAGAAGAGTGATGCATCCTCAACTCCCCAAAGAGTTTGGAGTTTTGGCCTCAATCTTTTAGAGATGTGTATACCTCTATATCAGGCACTAGCATTTATGTTTTATCAATTATATGGTTGTCATCCCTTGTGTGGACTGACATAAAATCCCTTATAGATTGATAAAAGTTGATAGGCTATTCATGAGGAAGTTTGTCTTTCCCCAGTGAGCAAAAATTCCCAGGATGAGTAGAAATCCTCGGCAGAGTAAGCATGTGTTCCCTGCAAAGCTATCTTTCAGATGTCTCCTCAGCAGTAGTTTCCTAGAACAGTTGGTGAAGGGTTTGTTACCTTTTTATCCCTAGCATGGCACGTGTCGACGTAGGATTCGTTTCCGATTCCCTCAGCCAGGACAGTTCCTCCGGAGGTACTTGTAGTTATTCCCAGCAGGTTGGCTTACAACTCATCCCTAATAGGTTTGCTCACAGCAGACTATCCCCAATATGGTCACCTATAGTCCATCCCCAATGGAGTTACCTGATCATAGCTTGACATTGGTATCCCCTCCGAGTGGAAGGAGTTTTCTAGTATTGAGGGATTTTGAGGAAGATGTGTTGTTCCCTTCCCTAAGCGGAGCAATTTGTTCCTTCTCCCGTTAGCAGAGATGTCTCTTCAGCAGTTAGAAGAGAATGCTTGATTGATGTGTATCTGTTTAGTGGTTGTTCCCCACAGAGTTTCATATCATCCCCTGATAAGATCCCCAGTAGAGTTCTTTTATGACAGATCTTATTGATATCTCTGCATGTTCCCCAACTGAGACTTTGCCTATCCCCAGCGGTGGTCTGTGTCTCCGGTTTTTTGATGCTCCACACCAGATTTGATTTCTCCTGTGGACCTGGCCTTTCTCTTTTGAGATGTTATACCGGATGTCTGTCTATTGATTCTCGGACCTGTTTGTGTTATATATGTCTGTCAGTCAGCATTAATCATACATAAACAACATATATACATGCATAATCATAGCATTCAGATATTCATGTTGCATTCGTTGCCATATATCTTTGCTTGTTATCTCCTACTATTGGTGAAATGTTCTTCCCCAAGCAAATGTTTGTGTCTGATCTCTCCATCTAGAGTCATCCCCCATAGGCATAAAGTGTCTATCTTTTCTTCTATATTCCCCACTGAGTTATGTCCTCGTGGATGATTATTGTTTTAGTTTCCTCCCTAATTATGTATTGGGATGGAATTACTCCCCTGAGTTATATCCTCATTGGGTTGAGACTTGTTTCATTGTGTCTCTCTAGTTTGTTCCTAGATTGACTCCTTTCTTGTTTTTCCCCTGCAGTTTCCTGTAGTTTAGTTGTTCAATTGCTCAGTAACCAGTAATTGTTTGTTCTTTTCCCCAGTGGAACTTTGTGGCCTTTTACCCAGTAACCGGTAGTTGTAAGTCCTATTTCTGTGATTTTCTACCCAGTAACCGGTAGATGTAATCCCCTCTTTGTTGGTTATCAATATCCAATATTCGATATTGATATTCCTTTATTTTTAAGTATAACACCCAGTATCCGGTGATATATCTCATGTATATTTGCTCTTGTCAAGCAATTTATCCCCCGCGAGTCATCTTTCATTTGCTATTGTTCGGTAATGATTGTTTCTCCTTCTGATTGGTCATCATTTTATACCCAGTAACCGGTATCTCGATGTCCTCTCTTTTCAGTCGATTTATCCTTTATTAAACTAGTAACCGGTTGTGGATAATCTTCCATGCGAGTATGTTATCTACGTTATGACGGTAATAGATAATATATCTCATGCGCTCTTCAGTTTAAGTCTTTTCTTCCCCAGTCGAGTAAGATTCGTATTTCCTTGTGGAAACGAATGTCCATCCTGTAAGCCGAGTTCGCTTTTTTAGCCCTCCTTTCGGATGATGAGTGTCTTGGAAATGTTCCCAATTCACGTCTGGTTGGTCACCTATTATATGCCCAGTAACTGGTATCCTTGGTGTTCCTTCCTTCTGCTCCCTATTATGACTTTTGTCCCCTGTGGAGTCAGACTTTCCTGAGTTGAGATATACCTTTTAGGTCCTCCTCGGATGTTTCAGATGATTGATATCTCTCACCCTTATGCCGGTCTTAGATATACTTTCTCCCTGAGCGTGTTGTTCTCACCCAATAACCGGTGTTTTGATGACATGTTTCCCTTTTGAGTTTATTACCAGGTAACCGGTAATATCTCGTTGTTTCTTTCTCAGCTGAGTCCTTTATGGATTTCCCCATCTGAGTCCGGATTTTTTTTATCCGAAGTATCCTTTGTGGATAGTTTTGCTGTATTGACATATTCCCCAATACATGCATCTTTGCGTCAGCTCGAGTCGTTCCATTGATTTATTTTCGTGGAATCCCTTCGTGTCTCCCAGCAAGTTTTCAAGTCATGACCTGCTCACGCATTTTTACCTTACTTCCCCCTAGAGTCTCTGTCTCCCTAGTGAGTGTGTTACTCCTATGGACTTTTCAGTTTCTCCCTATTTCTTTTCCTTCGTGGCGAATATTCACCATGAAGATTTTACTTTGCATACATACATTTGCATCATGAGGTCTCTTAGGGATCAAAATTCGTCTCTTTGTTATCATTTAAGCCCATTCTACCTCGTCGAGACGAAGATTTTAACCTTCATATATCCGGCTAGAATGACCTTAAATAGGGGCATCTGTAAGACCCTAATTTTGACCCTAAGATCCCTCATGGCATCATATCATTTGCTCATTGCATTGCCTCAAGGATCATAGCATGTTTGGCTCCTTAACCCTATGGTGGGACTTGTGTGAGTGGTTTGAGACCACCAAGCATGCTTGAATTGTATATTATTGCTTTTCTTATTTTTTTTACTAACCAAAAGCACAAAAATATCTCACTAACCTCTTTTGTTTTGAAGCTCAAGTGATCATGTGATCCCCTGCTCCTAGGAGGCTCCTATGCTCAATGAAGTGGCCATATGAAGATAAGGAAAAGCATGACAATGGCCCACAAAGCTCCCAATCATCATACATGTCCCCCAAGTATCTCAATTTTCCAATTTGATCAAGATAATCCAAAGGGCTTGAGGATTGTTTCTCAAGGAAACCCTAATTCAGTTGTGCATTGACTGTGCCTTGCTCATGAAGCAACCTCAACCTATGATCAAATTCAATCAAAGGAAGTTCTTTCATTCATTATTTTATGCATATATGATCCTATGTTAGTATCCTCAATCATTCATTCATCAAGATTTGAAGTTTTGCCTTGAGAAGTTGACCAATCAAGTCATCTGACTAAACTGAGGATCACTGAGATACAACTTGTGATGTGTTTGCCAAATGAAGATGACCCCAAGATAAAAAATGTTATTAAGAACCATATGAACAACTTTCGTGTTCATCAAGAATCTATTTGAAACTTGGAAGGTCATCATTAATTTCAAAACATTATAGGTCATTTTGACTGAAACCCTAATTTTTGGTCAACTTCCCAAGGACCTAACTTCTTCATTTTTTATGATTTTGAGGTGAGACCATTTGAATTGGAAATATTAAGATGTCTACTTCAAATGTTATGTTGGACAAAATTTCATAATCCTAAAATAAACACATGTGATAATACAAAACATTATAGGTCACTTTGGACCAAAACCATTGAATTTGAAAAATGTCCAACTTCAAGTGCCCATAACTTTCTCATTAAAAATCCAAATGATGAAACATTTAAGTCTAAATTTATCATATTGAAAATATCTACAACTTTTATGTTGGAGGTTTTTCCATTTGAGGCTTGCATCATTGAAACAAAAGGGCTTGAAGTTGCTTGGTTTTGGCAAAAAATTTCAAAGGGAACCTAGACATGTTTTGTACCTCAAACTTCAAAGCCAGTTTTCATAAATTTCCAAACTCCAAATGGATTTTTTCCCAACATATCTTTTATTCCTTATGTCAAGAGCTTTCCAACCATTACTCACATGATCATGTTTGGATTTTCCATGTGTGATTTTCGAAGGGCTTAATTTTTATGATCAATTATGCAATTCACATTGAAACTTCATATGCAAGAAAATGCCATGCCTTGTGCACGTCCAATTCACTCCAAAATGATCTCAGCTTGCAATTCCATTCACTTTTGGGCCTCACATGCGCCTGTACAGGCCCATGCATGGAGGACCCAAAGTTCATGCACACAAGCATTTCACTACCTTGCATCAAGCTCAGCTATAAATACATGTGCTTGCTCATTCAAAAGCCAACATCAAGGTGATCTGAAACTCTGCAGAATTAGAAACCCAACCTCACTCAAAGGAATTTCAGTTTTTATTTCTCAATTTCAAGCTTGAATTTCAACATCCTTAGTTGATCTTCAAGTCTTAATTCCTTAGCCTTGCATCATCACCACATATCCAGATCAAATTGGAATCAAAAGCTTGAAGAGATCGTGTTGTTCAAAGTTGCATTTTAGAGGTATATTACTCAACAGTTTTGATCTGAATCTTGCTATACAATGTGAATTGCTTGAGTTTGAACTATTTTCTGAAGTCCTCGAGCAAGAGGCAGGCCAGTGGTGGTCTTAATTTCATGAATCATGCCATTTCAGTTTGTGCACCTTGATCTTCAACCTCAAATTTCTCATTAAATAGAAACATTGAGGAAGATCCAAGGTTACAGGGGTGATGTACATCACCCCATCTTCATTTGATACTTGGCTTGTTTATTTTGGTTAAGTTTCCAAAAACCTGCGCGTGGTGGCCGGAGAAGATGGTGGTTTCCACCACCATCCCCACGTGGGAGCCTTTGAGCCCTTGGATGATGCTCAAATGATCTAATTGTGGCCTTTGCTTTTGTTGACTTGTTTTAAATACGATTGTTGCACACTTGACTTTGGAACATGGTGCATCAGCGCTTCTGGACCGTGTGATGGTGCCACGTCAATTAATGAACTAATCCAATGGCAGCGCATTTTTCCTATTTTCTATTTTCTGTTTTAATTTCTTTTAATTCCTTTTATATTCAAAAATTCAAAAATGTTTTATTTGAAGTCATAAAAATATGAGACCAATGGCAAAAAAAATCTTGAAAAATCTAGTTTCATAATCTTATTTTTAATCATTTTTGTGACTTCATTTTTTTTTGTGAATTATTTTGTTTTTAATAGTTTTTAATTCATTTTAATTACTTTTTTATATCTGAAAATTCAAAAAAATATTTCCTTAACACATATGGATCATGATAAGTCTATGAAAAATAGTCTCATCAATTTCTTAATTGATTTGAGATTTATTTGAGATTTTAATTCATTTGTGTTATTTTTTATTGTTTTTAATTGTTTTAAAATAGTTTCTGATTGCAAAAATTGTTGGAAAAATTTGTCAAACTTTGATTGACCATGTTAGACCTATGAGAATTTAATTGGACTTGTTAAACTTGATTTGAATTGAATTTGAGGTTTGACCATATTTTTGTCCATTTTAATTTTGCATTCATTTTAATTCCAAAAATAACAAAAAAAATATGTTTGACTTGTTGACTTCTAATCTTCATTCCTCTTCTGTTTTACATTGGTTGATGTTGATTTGATTCACTTTTGACCAATTGTGTTTGAGATTTGAATGTTCTTTCCATTTCATTTCATCTTCATCTTATTTCTTTTTATTTTGGCCAATGAGTTAATGTCTTGTGGTTAGTCTTGACATATGAGAGGCTTAACCTTCTTTGATCCAAATCAAACTCAACTTGATCCATGATCAAATGAGTTGCTTTGTGTCCAAGATAGGTTGCTTCTTGGTCAAGCAAAAAACCTAAATTCCATACAAGGCTTTCCTTCTTTTCTTTTGGCATGGCAAGTTGTAGGAGCTTCGCTTACTAGTCATGATCTCTAACTTGTGTTTATTTGCCTATAGTTTTATTGACCGACCTCAGATAGGCGTGACTACTACATTAGTCCACTTACGATTGCTTAACATAGCGCTAAATTGTCTTATGACACACTAACATAACCACTAACTACTAACTTTAATTTGAGCATTTAATTTCTTGCAATTTACTTTAATGCATTTTATTTCTTGCTCATTTATTCATATTGCCTTTTTTCCTTTGCTCATTTGAGCACATATTTTATGTTTACGCCATTTTCCTTTTTCTCATTTGAGCTCATTATTGTATATAAATATATTGTTGCTTTGTGTTTGTTTTGTCTTTGTTTCGTGTGAACCCAATGCAAAAAGGAGAAAGGACTTAGAATTAGGACCTTACCTTTGCTTAAAGGAGTTCAAGAGCAACTAGGCCTCATGCCTTTAGAATGCTAAATTGGTTGAAGAGCAACTAGGCATCATGCCTTTAGAATGCAAAATCTTAAAGTTGACTTCAAAGGACCTCTAATCTAAACTCATTCTTTGTTCATTCCTCTTATTGTGTTGTGAACTTTTTGATGTTTGCTCTTGTGTGATAGGGATTCCATTTTAAGATAGTAAGAAGGACCATTGTCATGAATAGCCAAATTATGAGAGACAAGCCAAATGGAGATCCTAGGAGCTTGAATGTATACTTGTTTTGATTGCTTGTTCCTTGTTAAGTCCAAAGGAAAGAAGCATCTTGAATCATCTTTATGATCTCAAGAAAAGGAACTCCAAGGGTTTTATCTCTTCTCTTATCTTTGTATGCTTTAGGACTAGCCCTTCTCTTCTTCTCTCCACTCTAACCCAAGCCAAACATATTTTTGTGCAAACTTTGACATTGCTTTCAAACTAGAAACCTAGGCCTTAGGCCTTTGACTTTTCAAAAATCTTTTCATTAATACTCATTGTGAATGAATCTCAATCATACTTTGACTTCATTTTTGTAAATACTTCTAACTTGTAAAATACAACTCACTTCAAGTTGTTTTTGTGGTTCCAATGGCCACCTTTGTTAAAACCTTTTTTGATAAACATTAGTCATAGGTTTGAGTTATCATAGTGGTTGATGTAAACCTCGCCTTATCCTTAGTGATTGAACTATAAGTCTTCCATACTTATTATAGGGTTAACCCCTCACTAGTATGTTGAAGCTCTCCTCACATGGTGGATTGTTGGTTTAGGTTGAGTTTTCTCCCTTTGATAACAAAAGACCTTAAGGCTTTTGACCAAACCAATTCACCAATCTTTTGTGATTTATACCCCGAACTACGAGGTTTTGATCCTACCTTTGTGATGATACGTAGGCAATGGGTTCATCCATTCAAACAACAAATTTGTAAATATAATCTATTCTTTTCTCATCCCTCCAATCTTTTGCACATATTTTCATAAATACCAACCTACAACACACATTTGCAAAAAGAGGTTCCCTTAGAGTACTAAGGGTGTTTTGGGTTCTTAAAACCTTCCCATCTCATAACCACCCCCCTTACCTAGATCTCTGACATTTTTATTAGTTTTTGACTTGATAAAACTTCTTACTTGGCTTTTGTTTGCTTTTTAGCCTTTCCTTTGGACAAATAAAAGTGCGGTGGCGACTCGAATTGTATGCTTACTTTTGATTTAGTCAATAAATCTAAAGGTAACGAATACCCCGTTACAGTTCTATGTCTTTAACTTTTGCCTGGACCGCCCTTTCGGGTTTTTAATCCACCGAGACGCTCTTTTTTGCCTAAGCCGCCCTTTCAGGTTTTCAATTTAGCGAGTTGTTCTTTTCTTTTTTAGGCGAAGTATTTCTTGATTGCATCTGCGTTCACAAGACAAGTGAACTCTTCACCATCCATAGTTGTAAGAATCAAAGCACCGCCCGAAAAGTCTCTCTTAATAACATATGGGCCTTCATAATTAGGAGTCCATTTGCCTCTAGAATCTGGTTTGAAAGATAGGATCTTCTTGAGCACAAGGTTACATTCTCTAAACACACGAGTGTCGCAACGCGAAAAACAACCGGCGGAAAAAATACAGAGCCGCCACCGACGTTATTCATCCTATGACGGAAAGGGAGCGCAGGACTAACCTAAGAAAGGGAAAGGAACGGTCTTACGACCAGAGATTACAAGGTACGGGAGTCGGTTACGCAAGGGGAAGGTGTTAGCACCCCTCACGTCCGCCGTACTCGACGGGATCCACGCTCAAAAGATAGCTCAAAGGAAAGTAAAAGGGTTGCTAATAAACTGCTCAAAGAAACTGCACAAACTGGAATTATAAACATGTGGGGAAGAGAAAGAAAACGGAGGAAGTGGACTCGGCAGGATGTCGCATCCTGGGCCTACGTAGTTTGTCAGAAACAAACATCAGAGTCAACGTAGTTCGGGGAAGGGAGACATGCTTGCTAAGGATGTCAACCCCGTACACAGGCAAGGTCCCGTAGAGGTAAAGATGGTAAAAAAGAACAGGAGAGAAATGGAAGTGGCTGAGGAGAATCAGTTAAAGGTTCCAATGTCTGTGGTTCCAAAATCTCTGATGCAGGATGGAGCTTTCCTCGTTGTTGATAATTGTTGTGCAGCCGTCGCCACAGAAGGGTGTGTATTGATGAAAGACACGACCCATAAGATGAAGAAAGTAGAAATGGACGATGTAAGATGTAAAGCGCCCAGTCTGGCAGTTAAGACCGTCCAGATGGAGAATGCCCTTGTTGCTGAAAAAGAGAAGAAGTTGTCTATTTCTTCTTATAAACAAGCTCTGGAAGTGGTGAAGAGCAGAGAGCCCCAAGGTTGGGGGAGGATCATTGACATTGTGGTCAAAGCAGACATGTTTGGGGTCGGTTATCAGCCGGATCAAGAGTCGTCTAGACCAAACAGAGGATGTTGTCCACCGTACCCCTTTGTCAGTGCAGGAATGCTGGATCCTGATCACGCTTGTTCAGTGAGTGGAGAGATCGACTGTGACCGCGAGCTCGAGTTGTGGATAAGGTCGTGCGTACCAGGAAACTGGAAGGACTCCAGAAGCATCACTGTCACTCATCCAGAAGTGTAGTATTTCTGTGTTTTAATCTTGTCTGCATGAAAGCCATACGTTTTGCCCGAAGCGTACTGGTCCATTGTAAGGGCCACCTCATGTGTTTCACTTTGCAACATTTTGCATCAGTAATAAATGGATGTTTTTGTAATTAAAAGCAGCGTTCCCTGTTTTTCGCTTATTTTTGCAGTTTTTAAAAAAAACAAATAAAAATGGCAATGTTTTTCGTTCTATTTCCTTTTTGATTTTGTCTCGTTCCAACCACAAAAGTGATTACTCTCCTGATCTCACCAATAACAATTTGGTTACACCTCTGTATGACTTCGACAATCCGATCTATCAGGCCAAAGAAGAAGGCGCAGAAGATTGTGATCAGTTGGAATTAGCCAGGTTGTTGAAACAAAAGGAGAAGGTGATTCAACCGCACGAGGTGTGTTTCAGAATTGTTGTTCCAAGTACCGCTGAGGTCAGAAAGTGGAGGTTGAGGCCACTTCAGAGGCAAGTCGAGAACAGAATGGTAGCCCTGCTGGAAGAGCAGGCTGATATGTGTGCCTGGTTGTACCAAGATACACCAGGGTGGAATACCAATGTTGTGGGGCACAAGCTACCCTTAAGAGAAGACTGTTCTCCAGAGAAGCGGAAGCTGAGGCCAGAAAAGGATTGAAAGAGAGAGAATGTGTATGGACCACCAAGACGTGAACAGAGCTAATCTGAAGGATGAATTCCCGGTACTTCACAATGAGGTATTGGTTGATTATATAGCTCAGGTCTCGGTGTTTATCTTCATGGATGGCTTCCTGGTCAAGACCAGATTGAATTGTCGCCAGATGATATGAAGTAAACCAGGTCCACCACACAAGGGGCACCTTCTTGTTTTAAGGTGATGCCGTTCAGTCACAAGAGGCCGGTGCCACGTATCAGAGGTCTACGGTGACTTTGTTTCATGATATGATTCATCATGAAAGCAAATGCCATGTTGATGATATGATGGCAAAGTCCCAAGCAGAAGAGGGGCATCCGGTGGATTTGATCAAGTTCGTTTAACTCATACTGTTGAGTTCGAATCAGTGCACTTATGGAGGGCTGCCCATCAAGCTACCGAGGCTTGTTGTGAACAGATAAGAGGAATCGAAGTCGATCCTGCTAAAAAAAAAAAAAAGAGAGAGAAAAAGAAATGCCTGAACCGAAAAAGAAGAAAAAATCAAATGGTCAGGCGGGATAATGTTTGCCAAGGGGCATTTGAAAAAAGGATAAATTGCAGGAGCTTCTGATTCCGATGCTTCCCAGGGGGATGATTGTTAATCTGGTACTTGACAGCCCTCGAGGGGTCAATGAGATGCGTATTGGGTCAGCATGACTAGTCTGGTCGAAAAGAGTATGCAATTTACCTAAGCAAAAAGTTTATCGACCGTGAAACAATACACTCACTAATCGAGAAAACTTGATGTACTTTGGCATAAGCTGCTCGCCGACTGAGACAGTGTATGCTGATTCATACTATTTTGTGGATGTCCAAAATGGATCTGATCAGGTATGTGTTTGAGAAGCTAGCAGCGACCCATGGAAGGTTATCGACCAAGGAAGTTTGAGATCCCTGATGAGGACATCTCGAGGTACTCAAATCGAAAGATTGAGTGTGACCGATCCCGGAGGAGGGGCCTGACCCTGAATCCGAACGGATTTTGATGTCTGATGGGGAGGTTTAAAGTGAATGAGCTAGTGCTTCCCCGATAATATTTGAATGCACTAGCGATGGTGGCTGAGTACGAATTTGATATCCTGAGTGTCGTACTTCGGTACGTGCATCTATTAGGGCAGCGCCTTTCTCACTCGAGTTTGGAATGAAGATTGTACTACCATTTGAGACCCAGGTTTCGTCATGGAGTCCCGTTGGGCGTAGACTTGAAAAAGGGTGAGTGGATAAGGACTCAGTATGACACGTTGAGCCTGACCGAGGAGAAGAGGCTGACAGTTACTTGTCATGGGGCAGTTATACCCAGTAAATGAAGCGTGTTGTTAACCGAGAAGTGCGACCTCGTGGGTAGCATGGAAGAGATGTGGTTTTGAAAAGGATCCTTCCTCCTCAACGATCGTGGGGCAAATGGATAAGCAGTTATGAATTTCCATTCGTGGTCAAGAAGGTTTTCTTTGACAGAACCTTGTGATTGATGAACACGAATGAGGAAGATTTTCCATCCCCTGTGAATGCGGACGCGGTTAGAAGATACTTCGTGAAAAAAAAAAAGAAGAAAAAGAGACTCGCTGGACAAAAAGAGTAAAAGAGTCCAGGCAAAAAAGGGCATCCCGGCGAACCAAAAGAGAAAAAAGAAAGGTTCGGGCAAAAGTTAGGGATAATAAAAAGAAAAGAACTGTACACCCGGCAAGTTGAAAACCCCACAAGGGCGACTTGGGCAAAAAAGGTATCCCGGTGGATCGAAAACCCGAAAGGGCGGTCCAGGCAAAAGAGGGAATGAAACGAACAACTGCGTCTGGTATGATCGTCTGTGCTCATGATGACGTGGATAATCTCCGCAAGAGACCAATCGGAAGTGTCTTGTTTAGAAGACAGAAAGTGCGGAAAGTCTTGAGGACATATGAGGTGTAATTGAGTTGGAACCCGATGAGATCATGGTTTCACATTGCCATTAGGATAGGGTTTTTCCTTTGGTACGCAATCACCTCTTTTCAGGGTTTGCTTCCTGTGTGTTGCTCGACTTCGAGCCACCTTTTGTTTCAGTCAATAAAGTGTGCATTCAGTTAAATAAATTTTGTTTTTTGTGTCATTACCGCTTTGATTACGAAAACATCCGTTTATTTTGAGAAGAATATTTGCATTTTGAAACATAGAGGTCCCTTCCGAGGCATGCTTATGAGATTGAAATTTGGAAATCTTATTCGGAAGTTTGAGTGACCTAGGTGCTGAAATATGGGGCACGCCTGGGGCACGCTTTTATCTGACGATCTTTTGTGCAGGTACTGTCACATATCTTCATTCACTTGTCGGTGGTAATGTGAACCCTTTTGACAAGAAATCCCTGCAGAACCTGATCAGGGGCAAGGGATAGATGAACGGTGAAAAGACGGTGAAGGATTACGATGACGATCCTGGAAAGTTAATCAAGAAGACTCTTCAAAGTCTGATGATTGGAAAGAATGTAGGAATTCCAGGAGTTCGATCTCCGTGAAGTACGGGCGAGTCGGGAATGCAAGATGATGGAGCAGAAAAATCCAGATGAGTCTGGGAAATTATTAAAAGTGGAAAGTTGACACTGTGGGTGGATGAAGAATACCAGTGTTCGACGAGTCGACTGGCATCCCATGTCAAACAAGTCGTATCTCCCCCAGTGGGTTGAGAGTGTGATCTCCCCGACAGATCCGAGATCGGTGTCTCCTCAGCAAGCCTGAAGGTTGTCACGTCCCCCAGTGGGAGTGTCAGGGGCAGAATAATGTTTCTCAGGGTGGAGGACGTTTCCCCAGCCCAAACCAGTTTGAGAGCTGTCAGGGCTATGTTCCCCTGCAGAGGTGTCTGTGGATGGTACCCTCTATTCCTCAGCAGATTTAAGGATTGCCTATCCCCAGTAGGCATGTGCTTGCAGATTTCTCCAGTTGAGATTCCCCGTTGAGTGCCTGGTAGATGTTTTCCCCAGGAGAGTTTCCCAGCGGAGTTTATCAGCGGACTGTTTGTATGTTCCCCAGCAGTCGGGTTTGTGATACTGTTATCCCCAGCGTGGCTGTGAACGCTCATCCTCAGCAGGGTTGTGGATATTTCTCCCCAGCACAGGGTCTGGTATGGTGGTTTCCCACACCAGAGTTTTGCTCTTCCTCAGCAGAGAGGTGTGTTATCCCCAACAGGGTTGTTTTCCCTGGCGGATCTCCCCAGTAGAGATTGGAGTTGGTTTTTCCTCAACAAGTTCGCCGAGTGGAGCGGGTTTCAACGAAATATTTCTCCAGCAGAGTTATCCTACCAGTGGATTGGATGGGTTTCCGTAACAGATTGACATGTGCACTCCCAGCGGGGTTTATCCTACCTGTGGATTGGGTCGTCCCCACTGGAGTAGCAGTTTTTCCCCAAGGCAGAGTTTATTCTACATAAAGTTTGGTTGAGTCTTCCCCAGCGAAGTCGCTTTATCATTTCCCAGTAAGGTTGTCTTGTTACTCCTCAGCGAGTATTATCCCCAAAGAGTTGCCTGATTTATCTTCCCCCAGCGGAGTATTGATTGCTTCCCAAGCGGAGTCACCGAGTGGATTGGGTCCTGTGTAGGATATCCCCAGCAACGGTCGTGTTTCTCCAGCATGAGTGAGAAGTCGTTGTTTTCTCCGCAAAGCATTCCCGGATGAGGCTCTCCCCGCAGGGTATTCTTCAAGCAGAGTCTCCCCGCAGAGTTGGAGTTTTTGATCAATTTGGCTCCCCAGCCAGGGTTCATTTGCATTTGGCATATAGCAATCATTGCATCTTCAGAAAAATGCGTAGCATTTCCATTTTATATGGAGCATTACGCCATAGAAAAATTCAAACATATGCATTCATGTGTTCAAAACCATCAGACCGTATCCCCGACAGAGGCGGATTTTTGTTCAACCTGTATGGCACGTTTGCTACAGTTTCTCCTGATGGCGTTCAGGATTAATCCCCACAGAGGTTTATTTCCTCATCCGTTGGTGAAAGGAAAGTTTACTTCTCCCCAGTGAGACCCCCCGCAGGTGTCAAGCCTTGCCCTGTCATCTTGTGGATGTCAGTATCCCGTCAGCACCCGCGTGTGTTGTTTCTTTGGTGTCGGTAAACACCATCTTTCGGTGACTTCCCAGTCATGCATAAGTGTCTGGTTTTCTTTGGTGTTGGTAAACACCATCTTTCGGTGATTTCCCAGTCATGCGTAAGTGTCTGGTTTTCTTTGATGTCGGTAAACATCGTCTTTCGATGTTCGTAACGTCGTCCTCCCTTCCCTAGTGAAGATTTCTCCTCTCCGTTGGTGTCGATAAACGCCCAGTTTTTCCTGGTCGTCCCCAGTTGGTTACCTCTCTGTTGGTCTTGGTAAACGTTGAGTTTTTCCCATTTCGTCCGTTGACGTATGGTTGTATCTCTTCCAGTCATTCATTAATGTCTGGTTACCTCTCCGTTGGTGTCGATAAACGTCGAGTTTTTCCTATTCGTCCGTTGGCGTCTGGTTGTATGTCTCTTTTTCCCATTCATCAGTAAATGTCTGGTCGATCTTTTTTGGTGTCTGTAAACATCATCTTTCGATGTCAGTAAACGTCGAGTTTTCCCATTCATCAGTAAATGTCTGGTCGATCTTTTTTTGGTGTCTGTAAACATCATCTTTCGATGTCAGTAAACGTCGAGTCTTCCCATTCATCAGTAAATGTCTGGTCGATCTTTCTTGGTGTCTGTAAACATCATCTTTCGATGTCAGTAAACGTCGAGTCTTCCCATTCATCAGTAAATGTCTGGTCGATCTTTCTTGGTGTCAGTAAACATCATCTTTCGATGTTAGTAAACGTCGAATTTTCTCCCATTCATCCGTTGATGTCTGGTCGAGTCTTCCCATTCATCAGTAAATGTCTGGTTACCTCTCCGTTGGTTTCGATAAACGTCGAGTTTTTCCTGGTCGTCCCCAGTTGGTTACCTCTCCGTTGGTTTCGATAAACGTCGAGTTTTTCCTGGTCGTCCCCAGTTGGTTACCTCTCCGTTGGTCTTGGTAAACGTTGAGTTTTTCCCATTTCGTCCGTTGACGTATGGTTGTATCTCTTCCAGTCATTCATTAATGTCTGGTTACCTCTCCGTTGGTCTCGGTAAACGTTGAGTTTTTCCTAGTTGTCCGTTGGCATCTAGTTGTGATTTTTGCTCCTAGTCGTCGTGAGTCGATGTCTGGATGTGGTTGTACCTATGAAAAGAAAAAAAAACCAAAGTACCCAGTAATAAATATCAGATCCCAGTGGACGTTTCCATTGGTGAATCCCCAGCAGTGTGCAAATTTCTACGGTTCTTTGGTATTCAATCCCTGTTTACCCTGAAAGTCTGACAGTCGTCGCTCTCATCCATTCGGGTTCCCAGCTGATTGAATAAGGGCAGCTGTAGCACCTCAAATTTGCACCTACCTTTTGTACATACATTCTCATATTAGGTCATAACATTAACATAGTCCACTGCACAACATTGCATTGTCCCTTGGCCCAAGTGCAAGTTCAACTGACAGATTAGGTCAAACTGGTCAGGAGATCAGTCAATCAAGCAAGCCAGTGCAATTTCCATTGAGACAAGGCCCTAGGGTTGGTTCAACATGTTCACATGACCTAGGGGTCCTTTTGAAGTGATTTGGGTCAAGGTTTGATTGCTCAGAAGTCATCAGTCAGTGTGCAGTCCACCAGAAACCCTAGAAAGTCAACTGTTGGTCAATTATGCATTTAATCAGTGATTGGATGGTGGGAATTGGTTTGAGAGGTCTCATTCATGTCCATATAAGCCTCATATAACATGTCAAGCATCAACATTGAAGATTTTGAAGTCAAACAAAAATTTTCCAAAAATAGAAAGTTGACCTGTAATTGGAATTTGCCAAAAATGGAAAGTCTTGCTCCTCAAAATTACTTCATCATAAAAGCTTCAAATGAATTTTTTCCCAACATGAAAGTTGAAGATCTTGTTCTTGCCTTTCCAAAAAGTCCAAGAACACTCAATTCCCATATATGGTTGGCAAGTTATGATCAAATCATTCTCAAGAATTTTTGAACTTCAAAGTGGCATATCTTCCAAACCATTTGGCCAAATTGGGTGGGGTTTTTTGCTACAAGTCATATTTGATGCCCTCTTTCCAAATTTGTCATCACAATTCATCAAAAGTTTACCAATCAAAATGGCCATTTTCAAAGTAGCATGAATTAAATTAAGTGAAGTGAAAAAATGGACTTTCAATTTAAACATTTCCAATGATTTTTACCACTTGGAAAAGTTCAGAAATGACATTTAGAGTTTGTCTAAGGCCCAAATTCGTGCACATCCATGCACCCCATGCAAGTTGAAGTGATTTTTAGCAATTGGTCAAAAACACTCATTTTAAGCAATTGTGATTATCATTTGATTAACCAAGCTTAACAAACCTTAAACAGACTATATATTATTCATTTCCAATCTGCAGAAGCCCTAGCCACACTCTCACAAAACAGAAAAAAATCTCTTGCTCTCAAATTCTCATTTCTTCATCTTTGAAACTTTTCTGAAAAATATTCAAAGAACACGAGCTGGGGTTGGTTGTCTCATAATCCACCATCATTTGGGAAGCATTTGTGAGCATCAAATCACCACTGTAAAGCAAGAATCGCAACTGTTCCATTGAAGCTCTCCCATGGCATATTTTGATTGAAGCTAGAGGCAAGGCATCTGAGTACTCCATACTTGTCCATTCATCATCTAAAGTATCAAGAGGCATCTGTTTCAACTAAACACAACCAAACAACTCCAAATCATCACAGTTCTTCAAATCTGGTAAGGAACTCGACTCTCTCCATTTCCAAAATCATGACATGCTTTAGAGAGGTCTTTTTATGCTGAGTTCATTGGTGGTTGTGGTTTGGAAAATGGTTGCATATTAAGAAAGTTACATGGATCTAAAGTTTGATAGTCAAATTTGTTTTCGAATGATTCATACTGTGTAGCACGATTTGATAGAAATTAAGGTTGGTTTGTGCTTGTACATGATTAGATGAGTTGAATGGTGTGCTTAATTTCATTTTCTGGAAAAAAAGTTCATAGTGATTGATGATGATGCACTGTAGCTTGAAGAACCCTAGCCTTGCCCAGAATTTTCATGTTTGGATCGTGTTTGTATGTGTTTCTGCATGGGTGCACTGTTACATTGGGCCATGACCAATGGGAGCGCAGCATTCCCTTAAGTGAAACGCTGCGTTTCACTTAAGGGACGAGTTATTTACATTTTTGCCATTCCCGTGCCATTTATTTAATTAATTCATATTATTTCTCAATTTTTATTTCATTTTGATACCAAACTTCCAAAAATCATAGAGCATTCATTTTTAATCCAAAATTCATGGGACTTTTTGCAAAATACTCCTCTTGATCTCTAGTTTTTTATCATGATTTTTCCAGATTTTTTGCATGTATGTATTTTAAATTGTGCTAGGGTTTGTCATATGTGTCCATTTTATGTATGTCTTACCAAATCAATTGTGAAATGATGATACCTTATCCAATGATTCCCAAATTTTTTGTGCTTAAACTAGACACATTCATGGTGATGTTGGTGTAGGGTTTGTGAATTTATCATTGCTGGCTCGTGAGTTATGATTTTTTGAATAGGGGTGTGACAATTTGTGTCACACCATTGATACCCAACTTCATGATTTTAATTACCTTGTCTAATGAACTCAAATTGGTCTGATTTTTGCATGAACATGCTTGTGGATGTTGAGAATATGTGTGATTTTTTATGGAATTATTGATGGCATTTCCTAATTGTTTGATAATTTCTCCCCTGTTTGTCCAAATTGTTGACTTTTTGTGACACATGATGCCATATGATTTGTGAAATTCTCATACATTATTGGATGGACATGAAATTTGACATGTGGTTAGTAAACATCTTAAGGTTTATCATGGTTTTAATCCCATTCATTTCTCATATGTTGTCACTGATTTATGATTTATTGAAGTTGGTGCATGTTTGGTTGACTTCTTTGAGCATGTTTGAACTTGCCTTGCCTTTCTGATTTTCATTGACCTACTTCCCTTGATCCAAATGAGCTGAAATTTGGTATGCTTATCATGTTATGGATGATGTTTGATCATGAATTATTTGAGAATTTTTTGAATTGTTTGTGATTGGATTTGAGTTGCATCATTCTGTTGACTTCTTTGAGCTTCTATATGCCATGCTTTGACCTAATTTGCTTATGAGATGATGATGATGATTGATATGAACATGGAACCACTTGAGTTTGCTTCTTGATTGTTTGAATATGATTTTGATTGGATTCCACTTGCTGTTTTGACTTTCCCATCCCCTTTTGACCCTAGGCTTGTCCTAGTGGTCTTGTTGCTCATGTTTGAGTTCATTTTTTCAGGTTAAGAAGCAATTGCCCAAAGAAACTTATACAAGTTGAATGAGTTTGATTTGATTATCATGACTAACTTGTTTGTTTTGTAGGTTGCTTGGCTCACATGCTTTGAGCCTTGTGCATTTCACATTTAACTGATTATGTTGACTGTTGATCTCTGTCTCATTTTGATTTAACTTTGAATTGTATACTGATGTTGTCTGACTGGTTTCAGGTACCTTTAGTTGCTTATAGTTCTTTAAGAACTTTGCTTTGCTTAAGAGAAATTTGCATTGAGGTATAACTTCTTATCTTCATGTAGTCTGGAAGACCTGGCCTATTACTTGGCCAGGCAACTGTCTGAAGTCCTCCTTAAGAGGCAATGTTTGTGACTGTTTACATTTGTCCTTGTATATAGTTGAAGACCTCCTAAGTGAAGAGGCAATTGGCAGAACCCAAGGGATATGCAATCTATCCCCTGCTATTCTGTGTGTCATCTGCTTTGCTCACACCACTGTGTCTCTCTGTTTTGGATAGTCACCTATTATATACCCAGTAACCGGTATCTCTGGTGTCTTTTCCTTTCGAGTGTATTATTCACGGTCTGCCGGTAATGAATAATATGTCTCATGCGCTCTTTAGTTGGAATCCTTTGTTGATTTTCCCCAACTGAGCAAGATTCGTATTCTTTGTAGAATCGAATATCCATCCTGTGAAAGAATTCTTTAACTTGAATTAACTTTTAATGATAGCAAATTGTGTGAACATCATCCAAATTGGTTGTGCATTGCATTACATGATATAATTGTGTTTTTACTTTGTGATTCATCCCACTCTATTGTTGCATAACCACACATATATATGTACATTGAAAAATTCCTTAAAATAACTATTAAAATGCATTTCGTAACAGTATGTATCAATACATGAATCTGTGCATCGATACATGCAACCTTGATTAATGTCAAAACAAATTATGTTCAGTATGCATCGATACACACGAGCCATGCATCGATACATGGAAGGGCAAAAACTCTGTGCATCGATACACACGACTTCTGCATCGATACATGACCACTTGAGATATCCTGTGCATCAATACATGAGCATTAAGCATCGATACAGATTAGTGTAAATACCACATGCATCGATACACACGACTCCTGCATCGATACATGATTAATTAATTTGACCAAATTTCATACAACTTACAGTATGCATCGATGCACACTCCTGTGTATCAATACACAAGGTTGTTTCAAGTCATAACAGAATCTGTTTTGCAGCACATATATACAGGTTTCAACAGCAAATGAAAGACACGAATTCATTGAGCAAAAAGACAATTGAACACAAGATCAAAGAAGTGTTGGAGCAATTGTCAGTGAGCACATAGAAACCTGAAAGAGACTTCATCTTCTTCATCTTCTCAATCACTCTTCTTTCAAGAACATTTACACATAACAATTCTTGTTCTTTGGATTAACGAAGCATTGAGATAACGTTCAGTGGTGTGATCAAGGATCTAGCTGTGGGTTGCAGTGGAACGATCGAGGATCTAGCTGAGTAGAAGATTGAAGGGGGTTTCTAGGAAAAACCTACTGGTTTGTCCTTCAAGAACTGGTGTGTTCTTGAGGGTTTCGGAGTCACATTTGCAGAACAGATTCAGCCGCAGCGTTGCGTTTGGAGATCGGGGGATCTCGCAAGCAGGTCGTGGAACCGGTGAATTGTTTGCAACTTTGTGCAGGAAAATCTTGATCAAGCTCAGATCAAGTGAAGGTTTATACAAGAAGAGGTTCTTGGAGATTAGAAATTCTGTCTTTGTATCAAAACCTTGTATCAACGGATTCGGCAATAATTGATAATCAAAGTTCTCAATTTCATTTGAAATTGAGAGGGAGACGTACCCACACGCGAGGACGACGTGGGGAACTTCCTTAACAAATCTCTGCGTATCTTACTTTTACCTTAATCTTCTTTACGTTTCAAATACTGTTTTGCAAAGTCTGTTAGTGTGTGGTGATTGATTATATTTCTGGACAGCAGTGATAACAAACCTTTAGTCATACACCATTGCTGTTTATCATCAAACACTCACACACCAACTGTTTGACAAAACGGTTAACTTGACTGTGTTCATTGGAAATAGTATTTGAGGATAAGCGCATTCAATCTGTTAATTTTCTGTGTGTATTATCTCTGTCATTCTCATTAAAAATCCAGCAACTGCACTTGCGTGTCCGGCTTTCTAGTAGCAGTTCAGAATAGACGAAAGTCGATTCGGGACTGCCTTTTCCGCTGTTTTTTGAAAACTCTGATTAAACGTTAAATCCGTTAAATTTAAAAGAGGTGATCTATTCACCCCCCCCTCTCGATCACTAGCCACACCGTCTAACAAGTGGTATCAGAGCCTGGTTCGCTGGTGCTCTGTGGCTGCCTGTAACAGTATGGATTCTGAACCAAAGGGGGCGTATAATAGAGCGCCTATTTTCAACGGTGAAAACTACGGCTACTGGAAAGACTGCATGCGAGTTCATATAAATTCTGTGGATAGGTTAGTATGGGCTGCCATTGAAAACGGTCCGTTTCAAATTACAATGACCAATGCGGCTGGCGCCATAGTACCTAAACCAGAAGATGATTGGAATGAGAAAGATGAGAAAAAGTGGTCGTGTGATTGGAGAGCTCGAAACATGTTAATTTCAGCACTTGGTGTTGATGAATATTATCGAGTATCACATTGCACGACAGCTAAAGAAATGTGGGACGCTTTAGAAGTTGCTCATGAGGGCACTACTGAAGTAAAACAGTCCCGCATTAACACACTCAATCAAGAGTTTGAACTCTTTCGCATGAAACAAGGAGAATCCATCTCCGACATGCAAAAGAGATTCACCCATCTAACAAACCGATTGAATGCTCTTGGAAAACCTATTTCCAATGAAATTGCTACTAATAAAATTCTCAGGTGTCTTAGCAGGGAGTGGCAACCTAAAGTTACAGCAATCAAGGAAGCCAACGATCTTACAAGACTTACGATTACAACACTGTTTGGAAAGCTGGAAGAACATCAGCAAGCTTTGGAAAGTCTTGAAAAATATGAGAATAAAAGTAAGAAGGAGAAGGAAAAGAAAAGAGACAAAGAGGGAGAGAAGAAGCCAATAGCTCTTGTGGCTTCTAGCTCTAAGTCCTCACGAAAAGAGCAAAGTGACAATGATTCAAGTAGTGACAAAGACTCGGATGATGAGGAAATGGGACTGTTTGTAAGGAGATACAATAGATTCATTCGAAAGAATGGAGTCAAGCATTCCGACAAAAATCTCATGAAGTTTCGAAGACAATCCATAAATTCGAAACAAGAAGAAAACAAGAAGAGTAGAGGAAGAGGATCATGCTTCAATTGTGGTAAATCCGGACACTTTAAAACTGACTGCCCTATGAAGTATAAGGACCAAAGAAAAGACTCACCAAAAGGGTACAGCAAGCAAAGAAGAGCGTATATTGCATGGGAAAGTGATAGTGATTCATCAAGCACACAAAGCTCAAGTGATGATGATGAAGCTGCAAATCTGTGCCTTATGGCTCACACAAAAAATCAGTCCTACCACAAGAAGAAAGACAATGACAAAAAGGTAAAACAAGCCTACTTCAATAACTTCTCCTCTATGTCTTTTTCGGAATTAAAAATAGCTTTTGAAAAACTGCATAACGAAGCTGTAGATGCTTTTAAACGATTAGCTTCCGACAAACATATCTTCTCTTTTTTGGAAGGTAAAGTAAACAAAGCTGAAATTGATTTAGAAGCATTGAAAACTAATATTGCAGAAAATTCAAAAACTATTGATATTGACGGATGTAGTAGAGTTAGGTATTGTGACGCTTGTTATGTTTGGCAAAAAGAGGTAAACACTCTTAAGGTCAAACTAGAGAAAGCGCTACAACCTAAAATTACTTATACCGTTGACCCCAAGTTGTTTAAGAAGTCATTGAATCCTCCATATGCAAAATACTCTTTTATTTTAAAGGATTCAATGAATAAGAAACAACAAACACATCATCATGGTTTATGTCATTATTGTTGTCATGCTGGCCATACCATTGAAAAATGCAAATTTAGGAGATTTCTAGTCCCTAAAGGCATCTATCAATGGAAGCCAAAAGGCAACCATGTTAACACTTACCCTCTTGGACCCAATGAAAATTGGGGACCAACTTCTCTCTTTTGATGTTGTAGGATGAGTGCCTTGCCTCCGTAGATAGAAGGTGGTTTCTTGACAGCGGCTGCTCAAGGCACATGACCGATGACATATCGCTTTTTATAGACTTCAAGGCGAAGAAAAAGGGATATGTTACTTATGGAGACAACAACAAAGGAGCCATACTCGGCAAAGGTAGTGTAGGAAATCCCTCCACCACTACTATTTCAAATGTCCATTTAGTTGAGGGACTTAAACACAACTTGTTAAGCATAAGTCAACTATGCGACATGGGCTATAAAGTTTCGTTTACAAAAACTTGCTGCATAATTGAACATGCTGAACAAAACATTGTGTTTAAGGGTGTAAGAGTAAACAACATCTATATGCTTGACTTGTTTGATGTACCGTTAACAAATACTAAATGTCTAGTCACCTTGAATGATGATTCTTGGCTTTGGCATAGACGTTTAGCTCATGTTAATTTCGATTTGCTAAACAAGGTTGTATCTAAGGATCTAGTAGTTGGTCTACCAAAATTAAAATTTTCAAAAGATCACCTATGTGACGCGTGCCAAATGGGAAAGCAAACAAGGGTGTCTTTTAAATCTAAAAATGTAATTTCAACTTCACGACCCCTTGAGCTTCTCCATATGGACCTCTTTGGACCTTCTAGGACAAAGAGCCTAGGTGGAAACTACTATGGCTTTGTAATAGTTGATGACTACTCTAGATTCACTTGGACTATATTCCTTCATAGCAAAGATGAAACCTTTTCTGCTTTCAAAAACTTTGCAAATCTGTCCCAAAACAAAATGAATTCCAAAATAGTTACAATTCGTAGCGATCATGGTGGTGAGTTTCAAAATTATCACTTTGAGAAGTTTTGTGACAAGTATGGCATTGAGCATAACTTTTCAGCCCCTCGCACTCCACAACAAAATGGCGTTGTGGAGCAGAAAAATCGTGTTTTAGAGGAGTTGGCAAGAACAATGCTTAATGAGGGTGGATTACCAAAATACTTTTGGGCTGATGCTGTTAGCACGGCCTGTTATGTCCTAAACAGAATTTTAATTCGCCCTATTTTGAACAAAACTCCTTATGAACTTTTGAAAGGAAGAAAACCAAACTTGTCACATCTTCACGTATTCGGTTGTAAATGTTTTGTTTTGAATAACGGTAAGGAAAACATTGGGAAGTTTGATGCAAAAGCGGATGAAGGTATTTTTCTTGGTTACTCAATGTCAAGTAAAGCATATAGAGTGTATAATAAGCGTTTACTTACTGTTGAAGAGTCGGTTCATGTTTCTTTTGATGAGTCTTATCCGAAAAATGTCGGAAAAGGTATTTCTTTTGATGACGCAGGTGTATCTACAGAAGACATACTCAAGGAAGCTGTTGAGGAAATTGATCAGTCCAAAACAGCTGCCCATGAGAAGGAGGAAGATACAAGTCATGAAGAAATTGAGGAAGAAAAGACAGCTGAAGTGAATGATCTTCCAAAAGCTTGGAGATCCTCAAAAGACCACCCCATCGACAACATTTTGGGAGACATTTCAAAGGGAGTAATGACCAGGTCTAAGATAAGTAACTTTTGTTCTCACTTCGCGTTTGTTTCACAAGTAGAGCCTAAAAATGCCAAAGAGGCCTTGATTGATGAGTTTTGGCTAATGGCCATGCAAGAAGAGCTTAATCAATTTAAAAGAAATGACGTTTGGGAACTTGTCCCTCGTCCGCGAGATCATCATATCATAGGCACTAAATGGGTTTTTAGAAACAAACTTGATGAAAACGGAGTGATTACTAGGAACAAGGCACGCTTAGTAGCACAAGGATATAACCAAGAGGAGGGCATAGACTATGAGGAAACTTATGCTCCAGTTGCTCGCCTCGAAGCTATACGTCTTTTGCTTGCCTATGCGTGTTCTAAGGATTTTAAGCTGTACCAAATGGACGTAAAGAGTGCCTTCCTTAACGGTGTCATAAATGAAGAAGTATATGTTTCACAACCTCCCGGTTTTGAAAATGCTGAAAATCCAGATCATGTTTACAAGTTAAAAAGAGCTTTGTATGGTCTTAAACAAGCCCCTCGGGTTTGGTATGAAAGACTTAGCAAATTCCTAATTGATCATGGATATTCAAGAGGTAAAGTGGACAATACTCTCTTTATTAAACACAAAGGGAAGCACATTCTTTTAGTTCAAGTTTATGTCGACGACATCATATTTGGTTCAACTAACATACACTTGGTCGAAGAATTTTCTAAGGTTATGCAGGGTGAATTTGAGATGAGTCTAATGGGGGAGCTAAACTACTTCCTAGGACTGCAAATAAAGCAACTTGATGAAGGTACTGCAGTATGTCAAACAAAATACTGCAGAGAACTACTCAAGCGCTTTGGAATGAATGACTCAAAATCAATCGACACTCCAATGCCTACCAACGGAAATCTAGAAAAGGATGAGCACGGTAAGTGTGTAGATGTCAAAAGATTCAGAGGTATGATTGGATCTCTCTTGTATCTTTCTGCTTCTAGACCTGACATCATGTTTAGTGTTTGCATGTGTGCACGCTATCAATCAAATCCTAAAGAATCGCACCTAAAAGCGGTGAAGCGCATATTTAGATATCTTCATGGAACATCTAAATATGGGCTTTGGTATTCTAAAGGAAGTGATTGTAGCCTAGTAGGGTACTCCGATTCTGATTTTGCAGGCTGCAAATCAGATAGGAAAAGTACAAGTGGTACGTGTCACCTATTTTCAAACTCCTTGGTCAGTTGGCACAGCAAAAAGCAAGTTTCTGTGGCTTTGTCAACTGCAGAGGCTGAATACGTTGCAGCCGGTAGCTGTTGCGCTCAGATTTTATGGCTGAAGCAACAACTACAAGACTTCAACATTCAACTCAAACGTATTCCTATCAAATGTGACAACACTAGTGCCATAAACCTTACTAAAAACCCTGTTTTACACTCACGCACTAAACACATAGAGATTAGACATCATTTCCTTCGTGATCATGTTGAAAAAGAAGACGTTATCTTTGAGCACGTTGACTCCAAAAATCAGCTTGCTGATATTTTCACTAAACCTTTGGCAACGGAACCTTTCTTCAACATTCGTCGCGAATTAGGAATCTTAGATCTATCTCATTTGATGTCATAAGCATGTTACATCTTAATTATATTATGCCTCACCGTGTGTGACAAGCACTGTTTTAGATGTCAATTATCCTTCACAAGATCTCTCCAATAGAGGTAATATCAATCCTTTCTACAATTTTCTTATTGATTAGTGATTATGTTTGTTAGATCAAATGTGCTTACTCTAGTTGATATAAAGTTTGCTTGAATATACTTCCTGTCTATAATGTATGCTCATTAACACTCTGAATTTTGAGCAAAATTATCATGACATAGTGCAACTGCATAATCATACTGCATTAAAATCCATTAAAAACCAGTTCAGCATCAGTATGTATCGACACCTACGAAGCCTGCATCGATACACATACTCTGAAATTCAATTTTTGAAAAACTGCTTCAGTATGCATCGATGCATCTATCGCATGTATCGATACACAAGGCAATTGTAAACCCTTGGCATCGACGCATCCATCGTATGTATCGATACAATGACAATTTTCAAATACGTGGCATCGACACATAACTCTCTGCATCGATACTTACTGCTGTCATCTGAATTAAATGCATTTTTTTCTCTCTCATGCATCGACACATCAACCAATCATATCATCTCTTATCTCATTACTTCATCTCATCTGCCCTCAAAAACCCCAAAACCAGTGGCTAACCCTAATCCTTCTCATCTTCACTCTCTCACAAACTTGGTAAAACCCTAAATCTCATACCACCATGCCTCCACGCACTATTCCAGCCAGAGCCAAAGGGAAAGGAAAGGGAAAGGAAGCAGCCGGTACGTCTCAGCAACCACCAGATGTTCCTTCAAATGCCTTAGACATTCTTCATCCTGCCATTGCTGCTGAATTTGAGGAATCCTTCAAGGCCAGGTTGGTAATGAAACCTCATATCTTTGATAAAACAGATGCTGTTCACCTGCACCTAAATGAAGTAGCTGAACTGTTACATGCACAAAAACTTGGGTCCTTTCTATCTACAAAAGATGACTATCATGAGGATTTCATCCGGGCCTTTTATGCTGGTTTACAAACTAGTACAGGCTATATGTTCCGGTGTTCTATCGGAGTCATAACATATACCTTTGAAGCCTGTAACTGGGAAACAGTGTTTCAAATGCCGCTTCCGTCGATGGCTTTCAAGTCCTGGCATGACCTGCACTTTGATCCTGAATTTGACCTGAGGGACTTTACAACTTCTATCCTAAAGATTGATAGACCGTTGAGTGAGGACGAACACGTCACGTCAGGTATGATCAAACAAACTTCGCGTATTCTACACTGGATCATTACACACATTCTGCGTCCAACCAACAGTGGCCACTCTCGGTTGGATAGACCTAGCATACATCTTCTCTACATTCTGCAAAATAAGATTCACTTAAATTGGGCGAACTACTTTGTAAAACGTCTATTTTATGTGCGAGACAGCAAAACTGTAGCGCTAGGGTATGCCTCTCAAGTCATGAAAATTCTAAAGTTTTGGAAAGTCACAATCCCTATTGTTCCTCTTCTATCCCCGTCTGCTGCTCAAGAGTTTGACTCTGCCACTCTTTCGCATATGGGATATCGATGGGACAAAGACCGCAAGTGCTTCTACTTTTTTGAAAGAAGATCCAAAACCAGAATTTACAACTTTGACGTGCCTTCTGAACGCATCCATGTTGCTGAAGAACAGCCTGATGAAGAAATGCAGGATGCGCCTGAAACAGATGTGCCTCAAGCTGAGGCCAATACTGGTTGGGGTGAGTGGGTGCCACGAAGGTGGTCTCCCACCAACTACGTACCTGAACCTACAGCCCCTCCATTCGCCGGTGGTACTTCAGCCTCAACACCAAATGCGGACATCACTCACATGCTTCAACAGATGGAAATCGCCAACAAAGAACGCCATGAAGAAGCACGGTACTGGCATGTTCAACAAACTGAATGGCACAACGAGCATCGGGACTGGCATGATGAGCACACACGGATGTATCACAATCAACATGCTTGGCACCAAGACTTGGTCAAATGGCATCAAGTGTTCTACAACGAAATGTCTGGCTTTATGGATGACTGCCGTGAAAATCCTGGGATTATGGACAGCTTTCGAAGCGTTGAGGTTCAGAATCGGTTTAGGCAATACTCCTTCATGGGACATAATCCAGACACGATGCCTCCTCCTCCACCTCCACCAAGCTACCGAGACCCCGACAGACATGATGAGGAATCCTGTGGTGGCCACAATCCAAATTAACCCACCATACCTTTCATTTCAATGCATTTCATTTCATTTGGTTGCACATTATTTGTTCTAGCTTATGTAACTCCTAAACTCGTTTGCACACTTTAAATGCTTTTAAGTTTCTGTTTATATCTATTTGTTATTGCCCTTACCTTTTGAATGATTCTTTGTGAATGATTCTTTAACTTGCAGCTTCTTTCTGTGTGATTGATAGCGTATTATCCCTTTTGCCATGCCCTGCTTCACTTTCTACTTGATAACTATAGTTCTTCCTCTTTTTGATGTTGACAAAGGGGGAGAAAATGCAGATATGCACAAACTCAGGGGGAGTATCACACATCTTGCCAAGAATTTGCCATCATCAAAAAGGGGGAGTTTGTGAAAGAATTCTTTAACTTGAATTAACTTTTAATGATAGCAAATTGTGTGAACATCATCCAAATTGGTTGTGCATTGCATTACATGATATAATTGTGTTTTTACTTTGTGATTCATCCCACTCTATTGTTGCATAACCACACATATATATGTACATTGAAAAATTCCTTAAAATAACTATTAAAATGCATTTCGTAACAGTATGTATCAATACATGAATCTGTGCATCGATACATGCAGCCTTGATTAATGTCAAAACAAATTATGTTCAGTATGCATCGATACACACGAGCCATGCATCGATACATGGAAGGGCAAAAACTCTGTGCATCGATACACACGACTTCTGCATCGATACATGACCACTTGAGATATCCTGTGCATCAATACATGAGCATTAAGCATCGATACAGATTAGTGTAAATACCACATGCATCGATACACACGACTCCTGCATCGATACATGATTAATTAATTTGACCAAATTTCATACAACTTACAGTATGCATCGATGCACACTCCTGTGTATCAATACACAAGGTTGTTTCAAGTCATAACAGAATCTGTTTTGCAGCACATATATACAGGTTTCAACAGCAAATGAAAGACACGAATTCATTGAGCAAAAAGACAATTGAACACAAGATCAAAGAAGTGTTGGAGCAATTGTCAGTGAGCACATAGAAACCTGAAAGAGACTTCATCTTCTTCATCTTCTCAATCACTCTTCTTTCAAGAACATTTACACATAACAATTCTTGTTCTTTGGATTAACGAAGCATTGAGATAACGTTCAGTGGTGTGATCAAGGATCTAGCTGTGGGTTGCAGTGGAACGATCGAGGATCTAGCTGAGTAGAAGATTGAAGGGGGTTTCTAGGAAAAACCTACTGGTTTGTCCTTCAAGAACTGGTGTGTTCTTGAGGGTTTCGGAGTCACATTTGCAGAACAGATTCAGCCGCAGCGTTGCGTTTGGAGATCGGGGGATCTCGCAAGCAGGTCGTGGAACCGGTGAATTGTTTGCAACTTTGTGCAGGAAAATCTTGATCAAGCTCAGATCAAGTGAAGGTTTATACAAGAAGAGGTTCTTGGAGATTAGAAATTCTGTCTTTGTATCAAAACCTTGTATCAACGGATTCGGCAATAATTGATAATCAAAGTTCTCAATTTCATTTGAAATTGAGAGGGAGACGTACCCACACGCGAGGACGACGTGGGGAACTTCCTTAACAAATCTCTGCGTATCTTACTTTTACCTTAATCTTCTTTACGTTTCAAATACTGTTTTGCAAAGTCTGTTAGTGTGTGGTGATTGATTATATTTCTGGACAGCAGTGATAACAAACCTTTAGTCATACACCATTGCTGTTTATCATCAAACACTCACACACCAACTGTTTGACAAAACGGTTAACTTGACTGTGTTCATTGGAAATAGTATTTGAGGATAAGCGCATTCAATCTGTTAATTTTCTGTGTGTATTATCTCTGTCATTCTCATTAAAAATCCAGCAACTGCACTTGCGTGTCCGGCTTTCTAGTAGCAGTTCAGAATAGACGGAAGTCGATTCGGGACTGCCTTTTCCGCTGTTTTTTGAAAACTCTGATTAAACGTTAAATCCGTTAAATTTAAAAGAGGTGATCTATTCACCCCCCCCTCTCGATCACTAGCCACACCGTCTAACAAGTGGTATCAGAGCGCCGGTTCGCTGGTGATCTGTGGCTGCCTGTAACAGTATGGATTCTGAACCAAAGGGGGCGTATAATAGAGCGCCTATTTTCAACGGTGAAAACTACGGCTACTGGAAAGACTGCATGCGAGTTCATACAAATTCTGTGGATAGGTTAGTATGGGCTGCCATTAAAAACGGTCCGTTTCAAATTACAATGACCAATGCGGCTGGCGCCATAGTACCTAAACCAGAAGATGATTGGAATGAGAAAGATGAGAAAAAGTGGTCGTGTGATTGGAGAGCTCGAAACATGTTAATTTCAGCACTTGGTGTTGATGAATATTATCGAGTATCACATTGCACGACAGCTAAAGAAATGTGGGACGCTTTAGAAGTTGCTCATGAGGGCACTACTGAAGTAAAACAGTCCCGCATTAACACACTCAATCAAGAGTTTGAACTCTTTCGCATGAAACAAGGAGAATCCATCTCCGACATGCAAAAGAGATTCACCCATCTAACAAACCGATTGAATGCTCTTGGAAAACCTATTTCCAATGAAATTGCTACTAATAAAATTCTCAGGTGTCTTAGCAGGGAGTGGCAACCTAAAGTTACAGCAATCAAGGAAGCCAACGATCTTACAAGACTTACGATTACAACACTGTTTGGAAAGCTGGAAGAACATCAGCAAGCTTTGGAAAGTCTTGAAAAATATGAGAATAAAAGTAAGAAGGAGAAGGAAAAGAAAAGAGACAAAGAGGGAGAGAAGAAGCCAATAGCTCTTGTGGCTTCTAGCTCTAAGTCCTCACGAAAAGAGCAAAGTGACAATGATTCAAGTAGTGACAAAGACTCGGATGATGAGGAAATGGGACTGTTTGTAAGGAGATACAATAGATTCATTCGAAAGAATGGAGTCAAGCATTCCGACAAAAATCTCATGAAGTTTCGAAGACAATCCATAAATTCGAAACAAGAAGAAAACAAGAAGAGTAGAGGAAGAGGATCATGCTTCAATACATGAGCATTAAGCATCGATACAGATTAGTGTAAATACCACATGCATCGATACACACGACTCCTGCATCGATACATGATTAATTAATTTGACCAAATTTCATACAACTTACAGTATGCATCGATGCACACTCCTGTGTATCAATACACAAGGTTGTTTCAAGTCATAACAGAATCTGTTTTGCAGCACATATATACAGGTTTCAACAGCAAATGAAAGACACGAATTCATTGAGCAAAAAGACAATTGAACACAAGATCAAAGAAGTGTTGGAGCAATTGTCAGTGAGCACATAGAAACCTGAAAGAGACTTCATCTTCTTCATCTTCTCAATCACTCTTCTTTCAAGAACATTTACACATAACAATTCTTGTTCTTTGGATTAACGAAGCATTGAGATAACGTTCAGTGGTGTGATCAAGGATCTAGCTGTGGGTTGCAGTGGAACGATCGAGGATCTAGCTGAGTAGAAGATTGAAGGGGGTTTCTAGGAAAAACCTACTGGTTTGTCCTTCAAGAACTGGTGTGTTCTTGAGGGTTTCGGAGTCACATTTGCAGAACAGATTCAGCCGCAGCGTTGCGTTTGGAGATCGGGGGATCTCGCAAGCAGGTCGTGGAACCGGTGAATTGTTTGCAACTTTGTGCAGGAAAATCTTGATCAAGCTCAGATCAAGTGAAGGTTTATACAAGAAGAGGTTCTTGGAGATTAGAAATTCTGTCTTTGTATCAAAACCTTGTATCAACGGATTCAGCAATAATTGATAATCAAAGTTCTCAATTTCATTTGAAATTGAGAGGGAGACGTACCCACACGCGAGGACGACGTGGGGAACTTCCTTAACAAATCTCTGCATATCTTACTTTTACCTTAATCTTCTTTACGTTTCAAATACTGTTTTGCAAAGTCTGTTAGTGTGTGGTGATTGATTATATTTCTGGACAGCAGTGATAACAAACCTTTAGTCATACACCATTGCTGTTTATCATCAAACACTCACACACCAACTGTTTGACAAAACGGTTAACTTGACTGTGTTCATTGGAAATAGTATTTGAGGATAAGCGCATTCAATCTGTTAATTTTCTGTGTGTATTATCTCTGTCATTCTCATTAAAAATCCAGCAACTGCACTTGCGTGTCCGGCTTTCTAGTAGCAGTTCAGAATAGACGGAAGTCGATTCGGGACTGCCTTTTCCGCTGTTTTTTGAAAACTCTGATTAAACGTTAAATCCGTTAAATTTAAAAGAGGTGATCTATTCACCCCCCCCCCTCTCGATCACTAGCCACACCGTCTAACACATCCTTTAACCAATTCGTGTTTTGGATGATGAGTGTTTTGGAAGTGAAAACCAATTCACGTTTTCGGTAGATCACCTATTATATACCCAGTAACCGGTATCCCTGGTGTTTCTTACCATGCGAGTGTATTATTCACGGTCTGCCGGTAATGAATAATATGTCTCATGCACTCTTTGGGTTTGTGTCCCCAGTTGAGTAAGATTCGTTTTCCCGTTGTGGATTCGAATGCCCATCCTGTAAGTCGATCTGCTTTTTCAAGCCCTCCTTTCGGATGATGAGTGTTTTGGAAGTGAAAACCAATTCACGTCTTCGGATTTTATCCTATAAACAACCCAGTAACCGGTTCAGGATAATTTTCCTTTCGAGTATATTATTCACGGTCTGCCGGTAATGAATAATATGTCTCGTTCACTCTTGGGTCAATCCTTTGTTGCTTTCCCCTCAGAGTAAGATTCGTTTTTCCGTTGTGGATTCGAATGTCCATCCTTTAACCAGTTTGTGTTTTGGATGATGAGTGTTTTGGAAGTGAAATCCAATTCACGTTTTCGGTAGATCACCTATTATATACCCAGTAACCGGTATCCCTGGTGTTTCTTACCATGCGAGTGTGTTATTCACGTTTTGACGGCTATGAATAATATATCTCATGCACTCTCTTGTCGAACACTTTGTCTGTTTCCCCAATTGAGTAAGATTCGTATTCTTTGTAGAATCGAATATCCATCCTATAAACAAGTTTGCTTTTCTAGCTCTCTTCAGGATGATGAGTGTTTTGGAAGTGAAATCCAATTCACGCTTTGGTCGGTCACCTATTATATACCCAGTAACCGGTATCCTTGGTGTTCCCTCCTTTCTGCTCCCTATTATGACCTCGGTCCCCCTGTGGAGTCAGATTTTCCTGATTTTTGTTACCCTTATACCGGTAACATCTCTTTTCTTTGGTGCTTCCTCAGTGAAGTTTTTTTTTTCTTGTTGCTTCTCCCCAGGAGTCAGCTTATGTCTCTCCAATGGATGTTTTTCCTTTGGAATTTTCTTTTCCCCAGTGTGAGTCCTTCGCTCCCCAGTGAGTTCTCCAGTCTGTTTTCTGTTATTTCCTAATCAGAGTCGTGTCTTGTTCACGCTGTGTCAGTTTTGTCTACCCCCAACTAGAGTCTTGTTAGAGTCTCTGTTCCTGGTGAGTGTATCACTCCGATGGATCGTCTTTTCTTCTGTGTGAATCATATTCCCCACAGAGTTTGTGTCTTTTGCATGCATACATTTGCATCATGAGGTCTCTTAGGGACCAAAATTTGTCTCATTACTATTATTTAAGCCCATTCTACCGCGTCGAGATGAAGATTTCTAAACTTCACTTCTCCGGCTAGAATGACCTTAAATAGGGGCATCTGTAAGACCCCAATTTTGGCCCTAAGATCCCTCATGGCCCATATCATATCATATCATGGCCTCAAGGATCATTGCATGCCCTAGTTCCCCTCCTAGTGGGTAGGTTGCCTTGTGTGTGGTTCTTGATCACCAAGCATGCCTTGCATTTGTATATCTTTGCTTTTCATATGTTTATTATTCAAAAAGTACAAAAATATTGTCAGTTTAACCTTGTTGCTTGCAGTTGAAGCAATCATCAGCAATTAGGTCAAAGACAGTCAACAGTCAGTCAAAGCAGTGGATGGTGGCCATTCTTGCAGAATTTGGGCACCATGATCAATAATAAAGAGTTCATATGACTTGGGACATCATTTGGAATCAAGTTCTCAAGGAATTAGGGTTTGGAATTCATCAGAAGATGCTTCAATCATGCAAAACCCTAGAAAAGTCAACTGAAGTCAAAATTGGTCAACTGTTGATTTAATCAGTGATTTGATGGATGGAATTGATTTGAAGGAGTTCATTCATGTCTATACAAGCTTCATGTATCATGCCAAACCTCATCATGGAAGAAAATCAAGCAAAATCAGAAATTTCCCAAAATAGAAAGTGGACCTGTAATTTCAACTGCCAAAAATGGAAACTTCTTGATCTTAAACTTACATCATGATACAAGCTTCAAATGAATTTTTGCCCAACATGAAAGTTGAAGATCTTGTTCTCCCATTTTCAAAAAGTCCAAGAACTCTCAAATCCCATGGATGGTTTGCAAGATATGATCAATTCAATTTCAAAAATTTGTGAACTTCAAATGGCCATATCTCATGAACCATAAGGCCAAATTTGGTGGGGTTTTTTCCTACAAACCACATTTCATCCCCTCTTTCCAAAAATATAAATTTCATTCACCAAAACCTTGCCAATCAAAATGGCATTTTTTGACTTGTTTCATTAAAAATCAAGTTTGACCAAAAGTTGACTTTTGAGATCAAGCAATTTTAACACTTTTGGCCAATTGGGAATTGTTTGGAAGACTATTTGCAACATGTTCCAAGCCCAAATTTGTGCTCATGCTATTATCATACCACCATTTTGGCCAAAGGTGCGAACTTGGTAATTTTTGCAAATGGCTTCATAAGTAAAAGCAATGTTTAGCAATTCATGAGCAAACTCAAAACAGCAAATGTGAGGTCTGTTTGCAGCCTGTCCAAAAGCCCATTTCGTGCAGGACCATACACCTCCACTTCCATATTCTCCAAACTTAGCAAAATGCATTTTTGTTCATTTAAGTTAAACAAGATTACCATTCAATTAGCATGGCTTAAACAGCAAATATAAAGGCATTTTTCTGCAGATTGCAACCCTAGAATCACAGCCACCACGCACAGAAACACTCATTCTCGCCTTCTTGCATTTTTGCTCGACTTGCATTTTCTGCCAAAACTCTCAAAACACCACGAGCCTTCTTCATCATTTCTTCATTTGAACAACATTTGGAAGCTACTTGCAGCATCAAATCACACCTGTACAGCCCCCTCCACGTTCTGTTTTCTTCAAGCCATAACAATGGTGAATCAAGTTTTGAAGGAATCCAGGAGTTGCTGAGCTAATCTACCTCAAGATTCCATCACTATACACCATAAAGGGGATCTGTTTCGAGCTGGAAACATCCAAGCAGCCCTGTTTCACATTTTTCTTCAAAAAACAAGTAAGGTTTCGACTACCCCCATTTACTATGCCATGCTATGTTTTAGATAGCTCCTGACTTGCTGATTCTAATGAACTATGCCTTGCTTGAAATGATTATGATATGGCTGAAAAATCTGAGTTTACATGTTTATGTTCAAACTTGTTTTGGTTGATTTCTCTCTCATGAGCTCGAATTAATGATGATGATTGCTATATTATGCACGTGCTTGGTTTGCTGAATCATTTGATATGCTTGTTTGCATTTTCTGGGCATGCTTGTTCTTGATGATTTTGATGAAGATGATGAATACCCTGTTGAAACCCTAGCTGCTTTCCAGAATTTTTCCACATCGTGTTTGGTTCTTTGTTGCATGCTGTTGCAGGATTATTATTTGCCATGCTGTGTGATTAATGCTATTTGAAATTGTTGGATGGCGATGAACATGAGTTTGAACAAATGCTGTTGTTGTTGAACAAAACCCTAGGGTTTTTGAACCCAGAAAGCATGAACATTCGATTGGCTTGTTTACTGTTCCATTGGCCATCAGCCAATGAGAACATTTCATTGCATTTGCCAAACCTGTGCGTTTTGATTAGTGAAATGCTTATTTACCACTATGCCATGCGGTCAACTTTGTTTGACCATTGAACCATGTTATGTGCTCATATTTGTTCCCAATTGTTCATCATCTTCCACAATTCATATTTCACTCAATTTAGCTCCAAAAATCATGGGATTTTTTGCATTATGACCTGTTGAATGTCTATTATTTAATCATGATTTTTGCTGAATTTTTGGTTGGCTGGATTTTAAATGCTATTAGGTTTCTTAACATGTATGCCTAATTGACACCTTTTGCCAAAACCCTTGTGAAATAGTGATGATGTATCCATTGCCCCTGAAAAGTTTTGTGGTGAAACTAGACTCATTCATCTTTGTTTTGGTATAAAGTTTGTGCATTTATCATTTGTGGTTTGTGAGATACAAATTTTTGAAGTAGGGTGTGACAACTTGTGTCACACCATTGATATGCAAGTTCATGATTTTTGTTCACATACTTCCTGGCTTCCAAATAATGTGAAATTTTGCATGAGCCTTCTCTTATGTGTCTAGTTGATGTGTGATTTTTCCTGGAATTAATTGTGCAATTTCCAATTTGTTTGAGAATTTTCTTCCCTGCCTAGTCAATTGTTGACTTTGTATGATACATGTTGCCAAATCCTTTGGGAAATCCTCATGCCTTATTGTATGATCATGAAATTTCACATGTGCATACTAGACATCTTGAGCTTTGCATTGGTGTTAATCCCATTCATTTCTCATCTGTTTTCATTTTATTATGATTTTTTGAAGATGACACATGTATGTTTGACTTCTTTGTGCACATTTGAAATTGTGTTGACTTCCTGATTTTATTTGACTATCTTCCCATGATCCAATTGAGCTGAAAATTTGTATGTATGCCATATTATGGATTGTGATTGTCCCTGAATTATTTCATAATTTTTGGAATTGATTATGTTTGGCTTTGAGCTTGGTCTTGCTGTTGACCTTTTGTGTGCTCCCTCTTGCCATGTTTTGACTTCTTTGGTCTATGAAATGATGTTGATGCATGATATAAACTTGAAACCAATTGCGATTGCTTCTTAAATGTTTGAACTTGACTTTGGTTGACTATTGCTTGCTGTTTTGACTTTCTCATCTCATTTTGACCCTAGGCTTGTCCTAGTGGTCCTGTTGCTTATGTTTGAGCTCATTGTTTCAGGTTAAGCACAAATGCTTCAAAGAAACCACCCAAATTTGATTGAGCTTGACTATATTATCATGTGCTAACCCTTGTTTTGTAGGTGTGACTCATATAGTTGAGTCTTGTGCTTTGCACATTGGTCCCTCTGTGGTTGACTGTTGTTTATCCATTCCTTTTGTTTTAAACTGTTGAACTGTTTACTAATTGGTTTGACTTTTTCAGGTACTTTAGTTGCTTAAGTTCTTTGAACTTGCTTTGCTTTGCTATTTAGCAATTTGCTTTGAGGTATAATTACTTCTTCTTCATGTAGTCTGGAGACCCGGTCTGTTATTTGACCGGGCAAACTGTCTGAAGTCCTCCTTAAGAGGCAATGCTTGTGTGTGTTTACTTTTTGTCCCAAGCAGGAAAAGTCCTTCAAGTAAGGCAATTGGTAGATCAAAGGGATAAGCAACCTATCCCCTACTATTCAGTGTGTCCTCTCCTTGCTCCCATTACATGGTTGAAGCATTGAGATAAAAACCCAAGATCTATCGAGTCAATAATGTGGAGAGAGTTCCTACTTTCTGAACTCCCACACTTTCTGATATGCTCTCCCTGATCAGGGATAGAAGCAATGAGGCACACCCCTCATCTCCTTTCATCTGCTTCACCTTAGCCTCTCAATGGCAAGGTTAAGAGCAACTTCTTACCTATTACAGTTGGCCTCAGTGCCTAACCCTCTTGTGTGAGCCTTCTTGTTTGGCTATAGAGTGTGCTGTTTGATATTGATTGATTGATTGATTGCTTCATATACACATGTTTGCTTTCATGCTTTGTGCACTCATCATCATTAATTGCTCATCAATGCATGATCATCTCATTTGTCTTTGTGATGCTATCATTGTTGCTTGCCCATTGAGGACAATTGTAAGTCCATTGCTTTGGCATTTGCTCCTATGATATGGAAGGATAGAGTGTAAGACCTCATTGGTCACTCATATCTTCTGTTGCTTTGTTTGTTTGTTTGTGAGGATACAGTATAAGTCCCTGTAAGTTGGCACCTGTTGTCCTGTGATCATAATTTGATCTGTTTGATTTGTATGTGAGGATGCAGTTATAAGTCCCTGTAAGTTGGCATCTGCTTTTCCTGTGATCATAAGTTGGTTTATCTGTTTGTATGTGAGATTGCAATTATAAGTCCCTGTAAGTTGGCATTTGCTTTCCTATGATCATATTGTTGCTTCTGTTCTTGTATGTGAGGATCCATTGTAAGTCCCTGTAATGTGGCGTTGGTTTTCCTATGAGCATCTGTGGAGTTAACCTAAGTCCAGATAGATTGGCAGTTGACTTCCATATTTCATCTTTGTTTTCTTTTGAGGAGATTAGTGTAAGTCCATTGAGTGGCCTCTGATATCCATTTCTGTTTTAGGAGACTGGTGTAAATCCATCTATTGGTATCCGGTATCCACCTTTTATTTCTTTGCTTGAGGAGATTAGTGTAAGACCATTGAGTGGCCTCTGATATCCCGTTTTGTTTTAGGAGATTGGTATAAGACCAGTGATTGGCATCCGGTATCCGTCCTTCGCTTTGTTTACTTGTTATTATCCATTGCTATTCCAAAGGACCCACTTGAATCATCTCCTATATGATTTCAAGAAGTGAACCTTCTAAGAAGTTTTATAATCCATCTTCATCCATTCATCATTCATTATGTCCTAAACCTTTTCACACAATACCTTTCAAATTTGACATAAGTGTTGTGCAAACATCCTCATGCTTTTCAAACTAAAAACCTGGACCTCAAGTCCTTGACTTCTTTTTCAAACTCCATTTCATAATACTTCTTTGAATCAATCTTAATCATACTTTGACTCCATTTTCATAATCACAATCAATTAACTTCACTCATTCACTTGTTTTGGCTTTGTCCATTGTTAATCTTTTCATGCATTAGCCATAGGTTTCAATTATCTTTGTGGTTGATGTAAATCTTGCCTATCCTTAGTGAGTCGACAGTAAGACTTCCGTACTGAAAACAGGGCTAACCCCTCTAGTACGTCGAAGCTATCCTCGCATGGTGGATGTTGGTTTTGGTCGAGTGTTCTCCCATTGATAATGAAAAGCCTCAGTGCTTGTGTTTAAAATTGAATCCACCAACTTTTGGAAATCTTTTAGCCGAACTACGACGTTTTGATCCTTACCTTTGATGGAAGGTACGTAGGCAGCGGGTTCATCCGTTCAAACCCAATAACCCAATAAAAATTGTATATTCTTTTCTCATCATCCCAATCATGTTTGCACAATGTTTATGTCATAACAAATAACAATCTTTTACAACAAGTGTGAAAAGGGCTCCCTAGGAGTACCTAGGACGTAGTGGGTGCCTAACACCTTCCCATTGCGTAATTTACCCCTTACCCAGACTCTCTGATCTTTTTATTAGTTTTCTACGTGTAAAACTTCTTAGGCTTTTGTTCGCTTTTTAGCCAATCCTTTGGATAAATAAAAGTGCGGTGGCGACTCGAAAATCATTGTATCTCTTGCTTATGGTTTAATCGATAGATCATATAGCGACGAATACACCGCTACAGTTCCCACTTTCTGAACCCACACATTCTTGTCTTAAGCTCTCCCAGGCCAGGGATAAGAGCTGTGAAGTCTCATCTTCACTTACCTTTCATCAGCTTCACCTTAGCCCCTCAATGGCAAGGTTAAGAGCTAACACTATCCAGTTCCAGTGGTTTGTTTGTTGAGGTTGATATGGCCCCTCGACTAAAACCTAACCTTGTTTGAGCCCATTGTTTGCATATAGTGTGTGCTACTTGTGCTTGTGTGTTTGTTTGACTTGCTTCCTGTGCAAGTTAGGTTAGGTGTGGCTTGCTTCCTGTGCAAGTCATGTTTAGGATAGGCTTGCTTCCTGTGCAAGTTAGCTAGAAACCTTAACTTAGGGATGATTTGCATGATAACATCTAGGCTCGAGTCGTAGTCTCCCTAGTTGTGTCTCCCTCTGTTATCTGGTTAGGCTAGTCCTGTGTCCCTCCGTAGGGGAACTACGTCACCCTGATCCTCATACCAGATGAGGTACGTAGGCAGGAGATGAGCTGATCTCTCCGGGCGCCTGTGTCTTTGTTTTGTGTTGTTGTGTGCTTGGAAGCTGATGTAAGTCCATCGAGTGGCATTCGGGTTCCAGTGTGGTTTTGTTTGGTTCGGATGCTGATGTAAGTCCAGTGATTGGCATTCAGGCTCCACGTTTGCCTTTGCCTGTGTTTGTTTGTGTGCGTGTTAGCCGAGCTACGAATGCTCTGATTCTCCTTCGTCCAAAGGAGATACGTATGCATAGGATGCGACATCCTAGCGAGCATGTGTCGTTTCCCCAGTCCGAACTACTTTGACTCTGATGTCTATGCCTGATAGACTAAGTAGGCCCAGGATGCAGTATCCTGCCGAGTCAGTTTCAGTCTTGTCTGTTTTCTCGTGTCTCTTTCAGCCAGTGTGTGTGTTTGAGCAGTGTTTTAGCAACCATTTTCCTTCCTTTTGTGCGTGGATCCCGTCGAGTACGACGGATGCGTAGGGGTGCTAATACCTTCCCTTCGCATAACCGACTCCCGATCCCATTCTCTTTGGTCGCGAGACCATACTTTTTCCAGGTTTACTCTGAGCGTTTCCTTTCCCTCTTTTGGGATAAATAACGCACGGTGGCGGCTCTGTTGTTTTCGTTTCCCGCCGGTTTTTCGCGTAATGCGACACCAACCCCCTTACCTATAATCTCTGGAATTTTATTAGTTTTGATTTGAAAACTTCTTATCTTTTGATTTTGTTCATACTTTTCCCTTTTCCCTTGGAAACAATAAAAGCGCGGTGGCGACTCTGATTTTACTGACGTCAAGCTTATCCATAGCTTGATGGTCATGAATTTACCGCTACACAAGTCAATCCAGTGGCTTCCCCAACAAACCAGTCTCGTCACTCTCCTTCTGAAAGCAAGATCAAAGGACAACCAAAGGCATAAAGACTATACCAGAGTTAGAATTTGGTGGAAACCCGAGATGTTTCATTGCCATTACAGTTTTCAATTTATTTTTGCAATCACCTCTTTTAGGAATTTCTTCTTTGTACAAAATCACCCATTTTGGGACCATTTATCAATAAAATCAGTTCCCTCATATGTGCTGAATATTTTTACTTTTCCTGTTTTGTCTGTGAAATATGACTTTTTCTCAAAATCATATTACATTGGAAATTTCTCGTGGAAAACACCTTTTTGCAAATAAAAAAACTTTAAAGGAAACAACATTGAATTACATTTCTTTCAGAAATTGCTAAAGGTAACCAAAAACGCATTTGATATCCCTAACTTAAAAGCACCATGTAGTCCCGTGGACTTGACCAACCATTTCTTCCCCGGTAGGAATCCTCAGCCATTACACTCAGTGTTTTCTTGGACATCAAGTTCCAATTTCTCAAGTATCGGAAATTTAGTACACTTTCCCCAATCTCCCTTTTAAGCCCAATCACCATTGGCACCCCTCAGATATATTCCCCGTAAAGTCTGATCATACTTGGCATAACTTGCAGACCTAACATCTGCATAATTCCCCTACAATAATTCGAACATGCATTAACATTTTGCATATATAACATCGCATCATAAGTATCTTCTAAAAGACTTATACTCAATTGATTCTCCGATATTCAGAATTTCCCAACCGTTGTTAAGAATTTTCCCCAATAGATTCAATTTTCAATGTCTCCCCAGCAGAGTCAGGTATTTCTAGTTGTTGCTAGGAATCGTCACTCAAATGTCATTTTCTCTCTCAATTGTTTTCCCCAAAAGAGCCATGTATTATTAGTCGTTGCTAAAAGAATCATCATTGTACTCCTTCCATCCCCAAAGAGTCATCACAACATTTTCTTCCCCGTAGAGTCAAATTTTCTTAACCATTGTTAAGATTCTCCATTAAACTCTCCCTTTTTTATTAAACACGGGGTATTTTGGGCTTATTCCCCAAGCCGAGTCAGTTATCTATAATCGTGGCTAGAAATCACTTTTGAAATTACTTCCCCTGGCACATGTCAGGTATTTCGATATTCATAAGGAATCGTCACTGGCATGCTCTTTCCCCAACAAACGTCAGGTATCCCAGCCGTTGCTAGGAATCATCACTAAACTTTTGTACTTTCCTCAGCGGGGTCAGGTATTCTAGCCTTCGCTAAGAATCATCATTGTACCTTCTTGAGAAATTATCCCCAGTCAAGTCAGGTATTCCAGCTGTCACTAGGAATCATCGTTGAATGACTTCTTTCCCCACATAGTCGGGTATTTTAGTCGTCACTTAGAATCATCATTGTACCTTGTTTATCTCCAACTAAGTCATGTATCATATCCGTTGCTAGGAATTACCACTGAACCTAGTTGTTTATCCCCCTCTGAGTCAGGTATTCTAGCCATTGCTAAGAATCATCACTGAATTCACTTGGGTTGGTCCGCAATAGATGTTAGGTATTCCATTCGTTGCTAGGAATCGTCACAGAATCTATTTTTCCTCATCAGAGTTAGGTATTCCAGTCGTTGCTGGGAATTACCTTCTTTTTCTCCCCAACCATTGCTAGGGGCAGTCGTCTTTTCTCTTTTTTCCGAGGTTCTCTTCCCCAACGGAGTTTCTCCATTTGTCTTCTTAGAACTTTAATGTCGAGGAGATACTTATGTTTCATACATCACATTGCATGCATAATCCCAAAGAAAATCAATTCATACTACCATTATCGCTAGCAAAGCAATTTTTTTATTTCTTCTAAAAGTAGTTAATCCCCTCTTACCATGAATGCATTGGAAGTCGTTGATATCCATACCTTCAGGTCCGAGATGATTAAATAGGGTCAACTGTCATACCCTCAAATTTCCCTACCCTCGTGTCATCTTCTTGAGCCCTAAACCTTAAGCATACATCTCATACATATATATCATATGCATTTATACTCAATGGTCACAATGATCCACAAGCCCAAGGCATGGGATTCATCTGCAAGGACCTAAGATTATCTAGTCATGTTGAGGTGTGCCTCAAGCCACCTTAACCATAATCTCATCCTAAATCATCCCACAAAGCTTGGAGGATCACTAAAGATATCTCACTCACTCCCCAAGTCTAATTTAGGTGGTGATTCCCCTTTGTAGAAGCTTCAAGATTCACCTAGTCGCCTAAGGACCAAGCCCTAGCTCTTGACCCTCCTTTGGGCTTGTACAAGTCTTGATGCATCATGGATCTTGACCATGCCATTTAGGGTCCCTCAAATCCAAAAAAAAATCATGCCACATACCTTTTAAATACCTCAATTTGATCCCTACAACTCAAACCCTAATGCATCTTGGCTTGGTTCTTGATGAAACTTGTGGCTCAAGAAACCCTAATTTGGGGGGTTCTTGACCATTGATCTTGATAATTTTTGGCGATACAATCACCCTACCATTCATTCAACATCATTTCATGTTCATTACAATCCAAATCAACCATTTAAACATCCATTCAATCCATGTTACAAGTAGTTGGTTCATACTTGATTTTTCAACTCTCCATGACTTGATCCACCCACCAATTTGACCTAAAATAATTCCACAAAGGCCACAACTTAATTTCTAATCATTATATGATCATTTGAGGCCATAACATCCATCAATGTGGCTTGAAAATAAAGAAATCACAAAAACCCTAAAACTAGGTCATGTTTGTTGGTCACATTTTGGCAAGAATGGCCTGTGGGAAGTTCCAAAGACCATAACTACTTCATTTTTAAAGTTTTTTAATTCCAATTCAATATAAATGTCCTAAATAATCTCCTCTCCAACTTTTTTTCAAGGTTCAAGACTTAATTCATTGAGGAAGGGGTTCAATTTTGCTATTGGCCAAGTTGGTCCAACATGCCTACCATGCCCTAAAATCATGTCATGACCACCACTTTGACATGTTGCCATTTACAAACCACAAGCCCTTTTGACCTAGTTATTTTTTCATTCAATCAATTTCATGGCAAGGAGAAAATGACCCAAAATTGAGACAAAATGCACGAGCCAATTTCATTTGGCCTTGGTCCAAACATGAGTGGTCATTCTGATCAGCACATCAGACTAAGTCAAGTCAGAATGTGCAGTTCAACATGTCAATCCCTCTAACTCATTTCTTTTGGTCCCTTTGGTGCACAAACATATCACAAATGGTATCAAGGTATGAATTAAGGTCAGCATGCATGCCAAATCCCCTCCAAGCCAAGAACCCGACCCCATGTGCAAGAAAGCACTTTTTGCCCAAAATGGCAAAAAGCAAATTCTTTAGGAGGGTGTCTCAAGGCCTTTGTTTTCTCTACAAGGATGCTAAGGACCAATACCAACTTGTATACAATCCAAACAAGCTCAAAAGTTATCTGTTGCATTGTCTCCCAAGTTAACTCCAACCAACCTCACACGTACATGTGATTTCTGTCCAAACCTATAAATATGTGAAGGTGTCCCAATGCCAAAGCATGCTGAAAGAGGCCCTCATCACATTCTGACTTTCTCCCTCAAATGTCCATTAACATAACTTCGTTTTTTCTGTTTCAGAGCTTTTCAACCCCCAAACTCTGCCCAGAAACACTCCCCATACATCATTCAAACTTCCTAAACATTCAACCACCCTTCCCTGAGCCTCAACTAACCTGAGCTCAATCATCGAAAAACTCACCTGAGTCAACTCTGATCAGCTAGAAATACCCATCTCCATCACTCAAACAAGTTACTCTCTTGCTTGAAATCATTCACTAATCATTAGCCCTAACCTTGTAGCTTTGATTGTCCCTTCTTTAGAATTTAATTTTTATTTTGGGTCAACTGTGTTCTTCGTTTTTGTGATCCAAAACTCCTCACTCAGAGCCAATCAATGGCTCTTGAGTGGGGAGAACACTTTGATTATGATCATACAACATGTCTTGATCCTTAAATTTGGTTTAAAATTCATGATTTCGAGTTTTGATTCTTAGTTGTCAAAGGTTGAAGACGATCGTTACCTGCATTTTTTGAATTTGAATAATAGTGTTGTCACTTTATGATTGGTTGCTTTGCGCGCATATCTCATTTACTTTGTATTTTTATTATTTATTTGTTGAGCGTGTTTTGTTGACACAACTAGGCCATTGGCCTAGTGGTGAGGGGATGGATTCTCCCATCACCCCAAAGGTCAAGGGTTCGAGCCTAGCTTGTGCACCCTGACCATTTTACTTTTTTCACTTTGTTATTTTTATTTATTTATTTTCTCATTTTTATTTTGATTTACTTTTTAACCCTCTTATTTTTATTATTTTAGAAAAATGTTGAACATCAACCCCCCTTATTTTTTACTCTAGAATTTAATGGTAACTTTATTTATTTTATTTGGAATTTTTTATAGACTTTTGAGGTCTGAAAGTTAAGGGCCAATGAAATCTATCTTTTGTCATGATGTTGGCTTGGTGAGGATTGATTCAACCTTACTTGTTTCAAACCTACTAATGGATCATCAAATGTTCATCCATGGTACTTTGAATCCTGGATAGGTTGTCCCCACACCAACTAACTTGGGTCATTTGACTTATAGATGAGGCCTATTTATGCATATGTTAATTTATGGATTCACCTGATACATTGCCTTTTCATTTAGTCTATACTAACTCACTAACCCTTTACTTACTTGTTTATATCCTACTAACCCTTTATTAACTTGTTAACATTACACCTTATTCATATAACTTGTTAATATCTCATATGGTTCAATACAACTTGCTAACCAAAACAATTTTAATCAATCATTCAATTTTGGGTTGTATAGTCTTCTTTTTGTCATTCTATTGATGGATGGACTTGAGGTTGAAGAACTTTCATTGTTTCAAATCTAGGGTAAGTTGATCCATTGATCATCTTCCTTACTTTGCATCAGTGATAAGTTATCCCTCGATGCGCCATATTTTGAATCTATTGACCTAAAGATAGATAATCCTCAAAAGTTGTCCATAACCCTAACTTTGACTTTTTTAACTTTGATTATTACTAACCTTTGTTATTGTTATCATTGTTATTATTGTTCTTTACTTAGTGTAGCGCTAAATTCATGATCATCAAGCTATGGATAAGCAAGACATCAAATAACAAGAGTCGCCATCGCGCTTTTATTGTTTCCAAGGGAAAAGGGAAAAGTATGAACAAAACCTAAAAAATAAGAAGTTTTCAAATCAAAACTAATAAAATGCTAGAGATTACAGGTAAGGGGCTTGGTTATACAGAGGGAAGGTGTTAGCACCCAAAGTGTCCTAGGGAGCCCTTTTTTGTGTGCATAAGTGTTTTTGTACAAATGATGTTTGCAAACAAATAGAATGGGGGGATGAGAAAATAATTTTTTAACTATATTTTTGTGTTTGAAAATACCTTCGGACTTGTGCCTACGTACCAACATAAAAATTAGGGACCAAAACCTCGTAGTTTGTGGTATCAATTTCAAAGTGGGTGCATTATTTTTAACAAAAATTTAAGTTTGAAAGGCACAAAGGCCTAAAATGGATTGAATGAGTTGGTTCTTTTTGGCTAATGAAATTTTTAAGTCAAGTATAGTTAAGTCTATTTACAAGTTTGATTAAGAAAAGAAGTTTGAAAATGCAATGGCTTAAGGCCAAGGTTTCTAGTTTGCAAAAGTGGTCAAAGTTTGAAAATCTACAAACACAAGTAAAGAATACTTTTGAAAGGAGGGAGAGATTTTGAAATTAAATAAGTGGGTAGGAGATGAAGAGACTAATCCTAAGCATAAATTTAAAAGTTAAGAGTTGAAAAGATTTGACCAATGGGCTGCAATCCAATAGACAAGAATGTCATATAGAAACCCAATTTCCCTTGGACTTTTAGAACCAAGCAACAAACAATGCACAAAATATCAACTTGCAGAGAAAGGCATCAAATAAAGATAGCCACATCCAAGATTAGCAACTCCATGATCTTCTTCAAAGTTTCCCATGCATCAAATGAATTCTAAGATGGCACAAATCACAGGTTCAAAATAACAGCTTCATAATGATCATGTTGCAGATGAACTTAAATAGATCTTCAATGATGTATCAGATGAAGTTTCAAATCATAAGTACTTGGTTACATGAAAGTTGGCATTGGCCAAGTCCTTTGCATAGGGAGTGTTGCCTAAATTCTAAGTCCAATTGTCTCAGATCAAACCAATAGTCCACACAAGATATTTTTTAGGGTTTTTGTTCTTATTATGTACATTAATGGTCAAAGACCACACAAACAAACACAATATACACAAACAAAATATATCACATAATATGGTCCAAGTGGACAAAGTGAAAATGACATTAACATAAACAATTAGAATGGTATGAATAAGGGCAAATGAATAAGGCTTAAAAATTAAATTGCATTGAAAGTAAAGGACTTGAAAATAAATGTTAGTTGTTAATGAGTGAGAAGTTAATATTGCTTTTGCTTTTCTTTTGTTTAAATTATTCTTTGGAAAACACTCAACCCACTTATCACAAACATGGATCATTGAACCAAGACATCTTTCAAAGGAAGGAAAAAAGGCCAAGTTTCCAGATAATACCATGAAAGAGGGGAGACTTACAATCTCACTAACTAGAATGTTATGCGTTTGTGATCAAAATATAGCGCTATGTTAAGCAATCGTAATTGGACTTATGTAGAAGTCACAACTATTTGAGGTCGGGCAATAGAATTTTGGTGTTAATGCATGTTAGAGACATAGTATGATGAACTATGCTCATGAAACATACCACACACAAAAAGAATATGAAAAGTGGGGAACCTAATCTCATCCATACTTATGTTGATTTTGCAATCAACTAGCCTTTGGACATTGAGATATCATAGGTCCATGACATGAATGTATAAATAAGGGGAATGAGATGAAGAGGGAGGGGAAATGGATCAAACTCAAATTGGACAAAGGAGGAATTTTACCAAGTTAATATCATTCATTCATTTTGGGAAATGGAATGTACATTCCATCAATCCCCTAAATCCAATGATCTTAACCTAACAAAGTCAAATCAACCTTGACCAAGGCCCAATAACACAAGGTAAACTCACAAAGTCAGTTAAAATGGCTCAACACGATTAATTTGGCTTTTAAACAATTAAAAATATTAAAAATAATGCATTAAATTAAATATGGTTGGTCAATTTCCTAAAACCTCATCAAAACACCAAAGAAATGACCATGAGATTTATCATAGTTCAAACAAAGTCAAAGGACCTTGGAGAAAAAATTTCAGAATTTTTGGAGACTTAAAAGTATTTTTAAACAATTAAAAATAATCACAAAGTCAATTAAATCATGAAAAATATTAATAATGATCCAAAAAATAATTTTAATTCAGAAAATGAAAGAGGATTTTATTTGAATTTTTTTGGTGAAACTCTCATATTTTTTGGATCAATATTAAAATTAATATGAATTAATGAAAATCAAAGGAATAAAAAATAAAATCAGATAATCAAAAAAACGTGGACCACTTGATCTTCCTCGTTAATTGAGGTGGCAGATCAAGTGGTGGAGAGCGTGTGTTCCATGATTCGCTTGAGTCAAACATCCACACGCCTGGTAATCACAATGTACGCTCCTCATTAAAACATTTCAAACTCATCTAATGGCTCTGAACGCTTCCAGCGCATCGCCGGAGCCAAAGGCAGCTCATCTTCTCCGATGACCCTGGTCGGACTGGTTCAGTCATCATCATATCATAAATTAAAAAAGAGGACATGATCTTAAAGACAAAATGGCGTAGATCACGAATATCACCTCAATTTGAACTAACTCCAAATATATAGAGAGATACATGGAGTTGAATTTTGAGGTGTGTCAACTGAGTTGCTTCGATTTGATCTCAAAGCAACTCAATCTTCTTGCCTACATTGGTAGGACTTCAGACAACCAAGGATCCAAGAGAATTGATGAGTATTAAGAGAGAATCGAAGAGAAGAAAAATCTGGAAAATTACCTTCAATGTTGTGCAGAAATGGATCTCTCTTGCTTCAATTCGTGCTTGATCTTGCTTATGGAGCTTGTGGAAGTGGCTTAAGAACAATGCAAAGCTTTGGATCCTGGAGTTTTTGAATCTCTAAACAGTGAGATTCAAACTCAAATTTAAAATGAAATTCCTCAGGTTTTCCTTTGAATTGAGAGGGTTTGGAAGATTGGGGGAAAAGTTGGCGCACAAGGGTCCTTTGAATTGATGCAGGGGACCTCTATTTATAGCCATGAGAAGTGTTATTTTCACACTTGAAAATTTCTCCAAATTTGGTAATGCAATGCACATGCTTGCATGGGCGTGTGCAGGCCCATGAAGCAATCCATTTAGGTCTATAATCAACTGAAATGAGGTATGCATGAAGCTTGAATGGCAAGGAAAAGTTGTTTGAACATTTGAAGCTTTGATTTTGCTAATTGATACAGGTTTGTTTACACCATGCGCGTGCCTATCAAACTTAGTCCAAAATGAATGAATTAGGACTCTTTGGAAAGCTTAGATCAAGAGGAACAACTCTTATGTTGAACACATTTCCATTTTTAACTTGTATCATGATGCATTTTGAGGTGGAAGTTTGGAAATTTCAACATGTTAAAATATTTTCTAAGTGTCAAGTCACATATTCAATTATTCCACCTTGCTTAACTTTTTATGTGAGCTCCAAATGAGAAAAGTGTCTTCATCAAAGTTGTATCCCTTTCCAAGACATTAAAAATGGTCACAAATTCGATATCATTTGGATTTAGAATGAGTGATTTATGCATTTTTGAAGTTGAGGAAAGTCACTTGTTCAATGGTATTGGTCCAAAATGACCTATAATGTTTCCTTATATCAAATGCTCATAAAAGTTGATTTATCTCTTACTCCAAACATAAAGGTTGAAGTAGAAACCTTGAATTTGATTATGAAACTTGTAAATCTTTCATATCATAAAAATTGAGTAAGTTATGACCTTGGCAAGTTGACTTTCAAATTAGGGTTTAGACAAAATGACATATAATGTTTCAACATAGAAAATGACTTTCCAAGCAAAATTAGCTCTAGACCCTAACATGAAAGTTGTTTGGAATGTCATTTAGAGTAACTTTTATTTTGGAATAATTTTCATATGATGAAAATTGTAGGAGATAGGGTCTAGGGGGACCCAGTTTGGATCAGGTGAATTCATCTGGTCAACCACCATTAACCAACTTGCTAACTTGCAATTCTCTTAACTTTTTAGGCTCATGGTAGGTCATATATGCATAAGATGATGAATTTTGAAGTGTTCCTTGAGAAATTTGGTCAATTGTTGAAAAAGCTTGTTGAAGAAGTTACACAAGATACCCAGATGAACTAGGGTTTCCAAGGCACACCAATCCCAAACTCTAGAAGAATTCTTGATCAAAATAACATGTAGAGATCATGTGGGCTCATATATGATACCTAGATCCTTTGTGTATCATTCTTGGTTTAGCTTTTAGCAGTGAGGGTCTTAAACCCTAGATGTGAACTTGATAGATCAGGGTGATCATGCCCTACCTACAAAAGAGTTAGGCAAATGCAAAGACATATTTTTGGTATTTTGGTTAGTAAAATGATAAAATACAAGTATGATACAATCGCATGGTGCTTGTGATCTTTCCAAAACACAAACCCAATGAAAGAGGGGTAAGGAGAATGCCAAGGTATGATCCCAATGCTAATGCATATGATGAGATGGCATGAGGGATCTTAGGGTCAAAATTGGGGTCTTACACCTGCCCCTACTTAAGAACGTTCTAGCTAAGGAGGTGAAGGTTAAAATCTTCACTTCGACTCAATAGAACGGGCTTAAATAACAATATATAGAAACAAATTTTGGTCCCTAAGAGACCTCATGATGCTTGTGATATGAATGTAAAATAAAATTCCTTGTGGGGAAACGTTGCCACAAAGGAAAAGAAATCAGAGAGACCGAAGGTCCACAGGAGCATAATGCATTCCATAAAGAAAACTCACTGGGGAGACAGAGACTCTGAGGGGATAAAACGGTTGTGCGTAGGCCAAGCTACAACTTAAAATTGCTGGGGGACTAGAGCAATTCCATAAAAAATGGAAAGACTCAATCGGGGAAACAAAAGAACACCTACAGGGGAAACAAATAGATTAGAATAAAACTGAAGTACTCGAATCATGCAGGAAAAACGATTTCACTAAAGAAATACGCCCTCAACTCAACTGGGGAAGAAATAAACTTCAACACAGGAGGAGCAGAAATCTATTATCCACTACCTGTTACTAGGTAAGGAGATAATAAAGATCTGACAGAGAGGACACCCATCATCGGTTAAGATGAACATATCAAGGATGACTCACTGAGGGCCGCCAGGAGGGTGTATTCATTACCGGTTACTGGGTAAGAATAGACTTGCTAGGGAAAACTGCAGAAATAGGATTTACAACTACCGGTTACTGGGCAGAAAACCAAAGGGAGAGAATATCTGTCACTGATTAAAGTGAACATATCAAGGATAGACTCAAAGGAAAAAAATCTGTCATCGGTTAAGATGAACATATCAAGGATAGACTTGCCTGGGGATGCTAAGGAGGATATCTGTCATTGGTTAGGATGAACATATCAAGGATAAACCACCTGAACAAAAGAATAGGAATTACATCTATCGAATGTTGGATAGAATACCTACAAAAAGACTATCTGTCACCGGTTAGGATGAACATATCAAGGATAGACTCCGAGGGGAAAACTAGGGATTACATCTATCAGTTACTGGATAGAAAACTGCAAAGAGAATATCCATCACCGGTTAAAGTAAACATATCAAGGATAAGCTCTGCAAAGGGGAGAAAAGCAGGATTTATAACTACCGGTTACTGGGAAGAAGATCGAAGGGAGAAGAAAATCTATCATCGGTTAGGATGAACATATCAAGGATTAACTCTCTGGGGAATAAATGTAGGGATTACAACTACCTTTTTATTGGGTAGAATACCATCAAAGAGAATATTTGTCACCGGTTAAGATGAACATATCAAGGATAAGCTCTGTAAAGGGGAGAAAAGCAGGATTTACAACTACCGGTTACTAGGCAGAAGACCGAAGGGAGAAGAAAATTTGTCATCGGTTAGGATGCACATATCAAAGATTAACTCTCTGGGGAATAAATATAGGGATTACAACTACCTTTTTACTGGGTAGAATACCATCAAAGAGAATATCCGTCACCGGTTAAGATGAACATATCAAGGATAGACTCAAAGTAGGGGAAGAAAATATTTGTCATCGGTTAGGATGAACATATCAAGGATATACTTCCTGGGGAAACATGAAAATGAATCCGCTGGGGAGAGAAAAAGGTTACTTTTGCCGAGTATTGGGAAAGAAGTAACAAACTGCAAACTTAAGAAGAATATTACCAGTTACTGGGTAATAAACTCTTAGGGGACCCAAAGCATCTATCTAGGAAAAATCTAGAAAGAAACGGTCAATCAAGACTCAACCCAATGAGGATATAACTCAAGGGGAGTGGTTCCATCCAGATAATCAACTAGGGAGGAAGTTGAAAAAAAAGCATCCACGAGGAAGTAACTCAGTGGGGAAAGGAGAAAGGTTAAAGTCTTTCTGCTTAAGGGGCTGACATTCTACTATTGAATGAGGACAGACACCAAACTTGTATGAGGATAAAGTACCACCATAGCAGAGAATTAAAATCACAAGAATGAATCAACAAGTGTGATGATGCAAATGATGAAATTATATGAATGTATATGTATATGTATATGTATATGCATATATGATGATTATGCTGACAAAAGGATCGCAAAGGATACAAAGGTGTCGCAGACTTGAATCATCAATATAATTCTCGGTCAATCCACAAAAGAGAGATACGGTTGTTGGAGAGAAGAGAGATCAACATCCCAAAAGCTCAATCACAGCTGGGGAAGGAGGAGATTTGCTAAGGAAAATCGTTATCAAGTCTGCAGGGAATTTTAGGTCAACACCATATCAAATGGGAGACAACCATGCAGAGGATAAACATAAATAGTTGCTCAGAAACCAGGAGGAAACTCTGACTGGGAGCGAATCTGATGGCGATTGATAAGGAAAACCGAAGTTTTTGTCGCAACCACGCGAACTACTGAGGAAAAATTTTCCTACTCCACTGGAGACCCAAATTGGCTGGGGAATAAACACTCTGCAGGGGACTGATCAAATAACTCAGCTGGCTACCACACCGGGGAATGGCGAACAAAAATCGTCCAGAGAAATCAACAAACACTAAGTGCTGAATAATGCTATCGGGGATGAAAGAGAAATGTGCCTACTGCTTTGGGGAGAACCAAATAATGCTCCACAATTAGGGCTTACTGCTTTCGAACCACTGTTAATATTCCTTTAAAATGAAATTGATTGCTTAAAATTCATGCTTTTATATGTTTAAGAAAAATGATTTTGATTTAAAATTTTAATTTCAAAAATGATCACAATAAAATTTAAATCTATTTGGCTGAAATAAATAAGAGTAGAAACAATAGGATACAGCTCAACTTTATTTAGTGGAATGGTAGTCTGTAAATGACAAGACTCCATAGATCTTTACAAAGTTGAAAATGGTCATTTACATGGAAAAGGGGTACATTGAATACAATGATCATTAATCCTTCTACCAACTCTTGATATCCGCTATGCTCTTGGCAGCTGTTGGGGACAACGAATCGACATCGATCGTTGTGCTCAAGAACGTCTTCAAAACTGAAGATCAACAGGATGCAGTTACTTGCCAGAATCCCTAATTTTTTGCATAAATTGCCCCAAGATGGGGTACTCAATTTATCGGGATAATTTTTTCTATTTTATGTCTCTAATTTTTGCCTGAATCGCCCTTTCGGGTTTTCAATCCACCTAGACGCTCCTTTTTGCCTAAGCCACCCTTTCGGGTTTTCAACTTAGCGAGTTGTTCTTTTCTTTTTTAGGCGAAGTATTTCTTGACTACATCTGCATTCACAGGACGAGTGAACTCCTCACCATCCATATTTGTAAGAATCAAAGCACCGCCTGAAAAGGCTCTCTTGACAACATATGTGCCTTCATAATTATGAGTCAATTTTCCCCTAGAATCTGGTTTAAAAGATAGAATCTTCTTGAGCACAAGGTCACCTTCTCTGAACATACGAGGTCTGACCTTCTTATCAAAAACTTTCTTCATTCTCTGCTGATATAACTGACCATGACACATGGCAGTTAATCTCTTCTCTTCTATCAAATTCAGTTGATCATACCTGGCCTAACACCATTCAGCCTCTGTCAACTTGGCTTCCATTAAGACACGCAGTGATGGGATCTCAACCTCTACTGGGAGCACAACTTCCATACCATAAACAAGTGAGAAAGGGGTTGCCCCTGTTGAAGTGTGGATGGATGTACGATACCCGTGCAAAGCAAATGGAAGCATCTCATGCCAATCCTTATATGTTACAACCATCTTCTGAATGATCTTCTTGATGTTCTTGTTTGCAGCTTCAACAGCCCCATTCATCTTAGGTCTGTAGAGAGAAGAATTATGATGTGCAATCTTGAAGTCTTTGCAAAGAGCTTCCATCATATTATTATTCAAGTTTGATCCATTATCAGTAATGATCTTACTTGGAACACCATAACAACATATGATCTGATTCTTGATAAACCTTACGACAACTTTCTTGGTTACATTTGCATATGATGCCACTTCAACCCACTTTGTGAAGTAGTCAATAGCCACCAAAATGAAACGATGTATGTTTGAATATTTAGGATCAATCATGCCAATCACATTAATTCCCCACATGGAGAAGGGCCATGGGGAGGAAATGAAGTTCAACAGTATCGGAGGAACATGAATCTTATCTGCATAGATTTGACACTTGTGGCATTTCTTCAAAAATTTGCAACAGTCAGATTCCATTGTCAGCCAATAGTAACTTGCTCGCAACATCTTCTTCGCCATTGCATGTCCACTGGAATGAGTACCAAAGGAACCTTCATAGACTTCAGTCATCAATAAGTCTGCTTTGTGTCTATCCACGCATCTGAGCAAAACCATATCGAAGTTTCTCTTGTAAAGCACATCACCATTCAGGTAGAAATTTCCGGCTAATCTTCTCAAAGTCTTCTTATCTTTCAACGATGCCCCAGACGGGTAAATCTAACTTTGGAGGAAACACTTGATATCTTAGTACCACAACTTTTCATCTTTGATCTCTTCAACAACAAACACATGAGTTGGCCTATCAAGACGCATTACAGTCAAATTGGGAACTTCACTCCAATATTTCACCACAATCATGGAAGCCAACGTTACAAGAGCATCGGCCATCCGATTTTCATCTCGAGGGATATGATGAAATTCAACCTTTGTAAAGAAAGTTGAAATCCTTCTCGCATAATCTCTATATGGTATCAAACCGGGTTGATTCGTCTCCCATTCACCTTTGATTTGATTTACAACCAAAGTTGAATCTCCATAGACATCCAAATACTTAATTCCGAGATCAATGTCCTTTTCAAGCCCTATAATGCAAGCTTCATATTCTGCCATATTGTTTGTACATTTGAAGGTCAATCTAGCTGTAAATGGAAAATACGCGCCTTGAGGAGTAATAATCACTGCCCCAATTCCATTACCGTAATGATTAATAGCTCCATCAAATACCATGCCCCAACGGGAACCAAGTTCTGGCCCTTCTTCAAGCAATGGTTCATCACAATCCTTCATTTTCAAGTACAAGATCTCTTCATCAGGAAAATCATACTGCACTAACTGGTAATCTTCAATCGATTGGTGAGCTAAATGGTCAGCTAAGACACTACCTTTGATTGCTTTCTGAGATCGGTATTCAATGTCATATTCTGACAACAACATATGCCAATGGAAAATCCTCCCAGTTAAAGAAGGCTTCTCAAAAATATACGTGATTGGATCCATTTTTGATATCAACCAAGTGGTATGATTCAACATATATTGACGCAGACGCTTAGCAGCCCAAGCCAATGCGCAACAAGTCTTCTCTATCATAAAATACCGAGTCTCACAGTCGATGAACTTCTTACTAAGGTAGTAAATTGCGAATTCTTTCTTTCCAGTCTCATCTTGCTGACCAAGAACACAACCCATACTCTTTTCAAGCACATCCAAATACATGATCAATGGTTTTCCTTCAACAGGTGGAGACAAAATCGGAGGCTCAAGTAGATATTCTTTGATACTATCAAAATCTTTCTGGCAGTCTTCGGTCAAATCACAAGACTGATCTTTCCGAAGAAGCTTGAATATAGGCGCACATGTGGCAGTCATGTGTGAAATGAATCTTGAGATATAATTCAAGCGGTCGAGAAAACCTCTGACTCGCTTCTCAGTCTTGGGCGCAGGCATCTCTTGGATTTCTTTGACCTTGGCAGGATTAACTTCAATACCCTTCTCGCTAACAATAAAGCCCAACAACTTACCATAACGAACACCAAAAGTACACTTATTGGGATTCAAGTGGAGTTTATACTTCCTCAAACGCTGGAATAGCTTCAACAAATGCTTAACATGTTCCTCTTCGTCAATAGATTTAGCAATCATGTCATCGACATAAACTTCAATCTCTTTATGTATCATTTCATGAAAAAAAGTAGTCATTGATCTTTGGTAAGTTGCACCAGCCTTCTTCAAACTGAAAGGCATCACTCTATAAAAGAATGTTCCCCAAGGTGTAATGAATGTGGTCTTCTCCATATCTTCAAGTTCCATCTTGATCTGATTATATCCGGAAAATCCGTCCATAAATGAAAAGACATTGAATTTAGATATATTGTCTACCAACGTATCAATGTGTGGTAGAGGGAAATCATCTTTCGGACTGGCTTTATTCAAATCTCTTTAATCAACACACATACGGACTTTTCCATCCTTCTTCGGAACAGACACAATATTGGCCACCCATTGCGGATACTCAGCAGTCACAAGGAAACCGGCATCAATTTGCTTCTTCACTTCTTCTTTGATCTTCACTGCCATATCAGGACGCGTTCTTCTCAACTTCTGCTTGACTGGTGGGCATTCTAGCTTCAACGGCAATCTATGCTCCACTATCTCAGAATCCAACCCAGGCATGTCTTGATAGGACCAAGCAAACACATTTGAATATTCTCGGAGAAGATCAACCAACCCCTTCTTAACTTCAGGACACAATCGAGATCCGATCTTGACCTCCTTCACATCATCTTCGGAACCCAAGTTGACTAGCTCAATCTGCTCTTCGAATGGTTGAATGGCTTTTCCTTCATGCTCAAGAAGACGAGACAATTCATCACTCACTTCTTCATCACTTTCCTCCTCATCCTCAAACACAGGGAATTCAAAATTTGGAGAAGGAGAAGGATCATTGTATTCAATGGGGTTAGAAACCAACCTGCATAATGATTTGATATTTCGATTTTAGAGAAGTGAATTATGACCAAATATTATGCAGATGGACAATTGTTGTTATTTATTTATGTTTTTTGTGATTACCATTTTCAGAATAAAGCAAAAAGTAAAAATAAAACATCATAGATGTGGATGAATAGATTTATATTTTATTAATGATCAATTTGAAATGCCCAAACAATGTTCACTTCTCCCTTAGGCATAGGAGAAGGATTTTCAAAAACAAATAAAAGCAATTACTTAGATTGATGCATAATAACAAGAGTATCAATGACAGTCCAATTGTTGTAAGCCTTTCCATGCGTCACAAAATTGGTGCAGTCTTCCTCTTCATCATCCTCTAGCACAGTAGCTAAGTGTTGTTCATTGCCATGAATGAACCCTCCGCTACGGAAACTGAGTCGCACATCTTCTGATCTAGCAGTTGACGAACCTTGCTGGAAACCCAAACCGGTTTTGTTCTTGTTGTCGAAGACCTCTACCATTTTCCCCCACTGATCAACATTCCCACCTTCAACAATCTTCCTTGCATCTTTAAATGAGGACATGGGTGCCCTAACTCTCTTTTCAACAACAATATACAAGGCTTGGAACGGAGTTCCAACCTCATCCTCAGATTCAACATAAGAGAAAGATGACAGGTTGCTGACTAGCAGCGCCGTCTCCCCTCCAACAATGAATAACTTCCCATTCTTAACAAACTTGAGCTTCTGATGCAACTTGGAGGTAACAACTCCCACCTCGTGAATCCATGGCCTTCCCAACAGACAACTGTAGACCGGGTGGATATCCATTACTTGAAAAGTAATTTGGAAGTCACTCGGACCTATCTTCACCGGAAGGTCCACTTCACCAATCACTGTCTTGCGCGAACCATCAAAAGCCTTGATGATCATGCCACTATATCTCATAGGCGCTCCTTGATATGACAGATTTGATAATGTTGACCTCGACAGCACATTCAACAAATATCCGGTGTCAACTAGCACATTGGATAAAGCGTCATCTTTGCAATTCATGGAGATGTGCAAAGCAAAGTTATGGTTCCTACCCTCCTCGGGTAGTTCTTCATCACAGAAACTGAGATTATTATAGGAAGTGATGTTAGCTACAATATGATCAAACTGATCCACCGTGACATCATGTTCCACAAAAGCTTGCTCTAGAACTCTTTGCAGTGCTTCTCTGTGCGCTTCGGAATTCATTAACAAAGACAATACTGAGATTTTTGAGGGGGTTTGGAGCAGCTGCTCCCCCACATTGAACTCACTCTTCTTTATTAGCCTGAGTACCTTATCATCATCGTTAGGCTTGAAATTGTTGGATTCACCAGACTGACACTTTGGAGCGCTAACTGGATCTACTGCGGGTACTTCCACCTTCCTACCAATTGGACAAACTTCTACATTCTTTGGGGACACCGGCCCAAACACTCAACCACTGCGGGTCACCTTAGTAACATCAACAATGCTTATGATCGAACTGGTCGTAGGTAACGAAACCTCTTGACCATCTTTCACCATAGTTGCATTATACTAATAAGGGACAACTTTATCGGATGAGTACATGACTGGACCCGCTAACTGTATGACCAACGGTGATACCGATCTCTTGTTGATACTGCTGCTATCAAATGAAATCACCACTCTCTCTGGTGTCTTGAATACTAACACTATTACATTAACATCATCATCTATGTGATGGAATTGAACAATCTGAATCAAGCCTTCATCCATCAACTGTTGGATGTCCCTCTTCACAATCATATAACCTTTAGGATTAATACTGCAGATAGCACAACCATCATGGTCATGCTCACAATCGCTCACCAAGCAAATATCCTTGTGCATCGTCACCAAGGACCTTCTAATGAGGCATACATCGAATACCTTGAACGCCCCTGGACAACCGTCCACCATATTAACAGATGAATTTCCATGGGAAGGAAGTGGGTTAGCTTTCACATTGGGTGCACGGTCCTTAAAGGACACCATTCCACTTTTTACCAGCTTCTGAACTTCATATTTGAGGGGGTAGCAATTCTCAATATCGTGACCGGGAGCTCCTCGGTGAAAGGCACAACATGAAGGAGAAGAGTGATCCATAACGCAACGGAATTTAAAATTTCTCCTTTAGTGATCCTTACGAATGGGCATGTCAGTGATAGAATCGTTACCTCTTGTGGCGATTGTAACCTTTGATGCAGATCTATGGAGCGATCACGAACGTTGAACAATGACAACGCCTCTACTCAGTCCACATGAACGGATTCCTTCAATCTCAGTGCTAGCTGCTACGAATGAAGGCTTTTAGTGAGAGAGAGAGAGAGAGAGAGAGAGAGAGAGAGAGAAAACGAAATTGCAACTGCACAAATGCTTATACACAAGGGTTCTATTTATAGAACCACTTGTGTGGGCTGCAAGCTAAAAATCCCACTCAAGTGTATGTGGCTTATATCTTATAATATGCCAAAATCACTTAAGCGTGTGCTACTTTACCATATTTCGTATTCTACTTAAGTACATCGTACCTTACGATGTTCTACAATTCACTTAAGTGCACCGTACCTTACGGTGTTCCTTAGTTACTCTATCTCTCATCAATCCGTCCTTTTGTGTGTGACCTTGTAGGTTTTCGCGGCATTGGCAATTATATTAAATCACATATTTAACATAATAAACAGTGAGCGGTATCTAGCAACACATCACTACTACCCAAGACACGAAAATGTCATGTGATCTGACAAATCCTTTTGTGATAATACTTATGTGTACAATTACCCTTTTGCCCTTATGTCTATATTGAACACAAGGCATAGACCGTGTCATCCTTGTCCAGTTCAATATTGGGCCCATAGACATTTATCCTGTTACGCAGGATGGGCAAATTCCATCTAGGTCACTCATGTCCCTTAGCATGCTTCGTGGAGTACCCATCAACTGTCTTTATGGTTATCTAGTTACGGACAATGTTTGATCAGCAATAAGGCACTCGACTCTACGTCTAGGGTCCATAGTGGTTTCAGGTCGAAGGGCGGTATACACCATTATCACCATGAGAATAACTTATTACACTTTGCATAACATTCTATATAGTACTCTCATAGTGGGTCAATCCAGTATAAATATTACTCTTAATATTCATACCTATGTTTAAGACTTGATAACTCCTTATCCATGATCCATGAGATGTGATCATCAGTCTATATACATAATAGTCTTAATGCTTTAATGTTATCCCACTTCACAATAAAGCTCGACTACGGATACTTTAAGAATAGTGTCCTTATGTTTAATGTGATCTCATGATTAAGTCACACTTGATACATTAAACGGACTAGCTATTCTAGGGACTTTATTAAACAAACATAATCAAGAAAAAACCTTTTATTATTAATAAATAATTCGATACAAGTACCAAAAGTATTGGCCTCTAGAGCTTACACCAACAATCTCTCACTATCACTAGAGCCAATCAGGCATATCCCTAATGCCCATAGATCTAGTATGGCCATCATGCTTCTGCTGCGCAAGAGGCTTTGTCAATGGGTCAGCAATATTGTCAAGTGTAGGTACTCTGCATATTTTCACATCTCCTCTATCTATTATCTCTCGAATGAGGTGATAACGCCTAAGTATGTGTTTGGATCGTTGGTAAGATCTAGGCTCCTTAGCTTGTGCGATAGCACCATTGTTATCATAATAGAGACCAATGGGATCCACAATGCTAGGAACTATGCCAAGTTCACTAATGAACTTTTTGATCCAAACAACTTCCTTTGCTGCACTTGAGGTAGCAATATACTTGGCCTCGGTTGTAGAATCAGCAACTGTATCTTGCTTTGAACTTTTCCAGCTCACAGCGCCGTCGTTTAAGAAAAACACATAACTAGATTGCGATCTAAAGTCATCCTTATCTGTCTAGAAGCTAGCATCGGTGTATCCAATTACATCCAGCTCTTCCTGACCTCAATATATCAAGAATGAGTCCTTAGTCCTTCTCAAATACTTAAGGATATTCTTGACAACTACCCAATGAGCATCACAAGGATCAAATTGGTACCTACTCGTTGCACTCAAAGCATACGAGACATCTGGTTGAATACATAACATGGCATACATGATCGATCCTATTGCAGATGCATATGGAATCTTATTCATGTGATCCCTTTCTTCCTTAGTTGAAGGGGATTGTGTTTTTGATAGACACAGGCCATGTTGCATAGGTATGAATCCTTTCTTGGAATCATGCATATTAAAGCGTCTCAGCACTTTGTCTATGTACATACTCTGACTTAGGCCAAGCAGCTTTTGTGATCTATCTCTATAGATTCTGATTCCTAATATATAGGCTGCTTCACCTAGGTCCTTCATAGAAAAGCATTTCCCCAACCAAGACTTTACTTGTTGCAGGGTAGGGACATCGTTTCCAATGAGTAATATGTCATCTACATATAATACCAGGAAAACGATCATGCTCCCACTAACCTTCTTGTAGACACAAGGCTCATCTTCATTCTTGATGAATCCATATTGTTTTACTGTTTCATCAAAACAAAGATTCCAGCTTCTGGAAGCTTGCTTCAATCTATAGATTGATCTTTGTAACTTACATGTCTTTTGGGCTTCTTCTGGTGTGTCAAATCCTTCAGGTTGTGTCAATTATGAGATATCCATATCTCTCAGGTAGGTGACGTATCCTGCTTGACCTACGCTAGTCTTGTTCTACTTGAGCAGGTTGCTCTTCCACAACTACTTGTGTTTCCTGCTCTAATTCCTCCATAGGTGTATCAAAGCTTTGTGATTCTTGAATTTCTTCAAGCTCTACTTTCCTCCCACTGATTCCTTTGGAAATAAAATCCTTTTCTAGGAAAACTCCAGTTCGAGCGACAAACACTTTGCCCTCAAAAGGATTGTAGAAGTAATACCCTCTTGTTTTTTTAGGATACCCCACAAATAAGCATTTGTCAGATTTGGGCTCAAGCTTAGTTGAAATTTATCGTTTCACATAAACTTCGCAACCCTAAATCTTCATGTAAGACATATGTGGTTTCTTACCACTCCATATCTCATATGGTGTCTTCTCAACCTTTTTGGATGGAACACGATTAAGTGTGTAAGCTGCTGTCAATAGTGCATGTCCCCAAAAGGAGTTTGGAAGATCGGCGTGACTCATCATGGATCGGACCATGTCTAACAGGGTTCGATTTCTTCTCTCAGATACACCATTCCATTGGGGTGTTCCAGGAGGAGTAAGTTAGGATATGATCCCACACTCTTTCAGATGGTCATCAAACTCTAGGCTTAAATACTCACCACCTCGATCTGATCGAAGAGTTTTAATATTCTTACCTTGTTGGTTTTGTACTTCATTCTTGAATTCCTTGAAATTTTCAAAGGACTCTGATTTGTGTTTCATTAAATACACATAACACTACGCCAAAAACTGGAATAGACAGCGCACCTTAGAGGGCGCTTTATTACAAAAGCGCACTCTAAAGTGAAGCGAAAAAATAAGGAGCGAACAACTGGAATAGACAGCGCACTTTAGAGGGCGCTTTTGTAATAAAGCACCCTCTAAGGTGAAGCGAAAAAATAAGGAGGAGATAGAGGGACAACAATACAGGGCGCTTTTTAGAAAGCGCCCTCTAAGGTCACCCTTAGAGGGCGCTTTTAAAAAAGCGCTCTATAAGTCCATGTGCATTTCCAGTTTATAAAGCGCTTTTGGAAAGCCTTAGAGAGCGCTTTCCTAAGCGCCCTCTTAGGCCCCCTTTAGAGGGCGCTTTTTTTCCACAAGCGCCCTCTAAGGTCCCCTTTAGTAAACATTAAAATTATAACATACTGTGCGTTTTGTTATTTCACTCTCTGTTATTTTCGTTCTTTTTCACGTTAGGGTTCTCACTGCTACGATTTTCGCTACTTCTAAGGCGTTCTCCTTCCACCTCTGTTAGATCTACGACGTTTCCTCCTTCTATTAATTGGTTGTTAGTTGTCCGATTTTGACACCATAGGTATTTTTCTAATCTTCATATTACTTGGTTTCTCTTCTGACGTTCGCTATTGTTCATTTTTGGTTTCATTTTTCTTGGTTCATACATTTATTGAGTATTCTCAACAATAATTATTGTGTTGCAATGCTAGCAATGGAGACTAGGCATTATGGGTTAAATTTCACCAATTGTTCCATTTGTTTCTCGATGTAGAAAAAGGAGGCAGCAATATCTAAAACACCTTCTACCAATCAAAGGTACACTATGCAGCTTATGAGTGTATTTATTCTAGCATACATAGCGTAGCTAGTAACTTAAGAAGTTTAGGTATGGATGTTATTTGATAGAGTAAATTAGAGTCGACTATTCTTCTGTTAGCTTTCAGTTAGACCATTATACAATTCTACATATATATTTTCTAGTCAATGTTTATCTTTTGTAAAAACTATATGATGATATATAACTATGCTACAAATTAGTGCATACCACTAATGCTTAATGCATGGTTCATACATTCTCATGCTATTGAAGTCAGAGATATCTGAAAATGTTGAGAAACTAACTCAATAAACCAAAATTGTTTTGGTTTTGGGTTGTTGTTGGAGACATGAATGCCCTGCACAGAGACTAACTCAATAAAGCGAAATTGTTTTGTCTCATCCCATTTTTGGTTTCTCTTCTGAAATTGTTTTTTGTTTATTCTAATTAGTAATGGATAATACATGGATGTCTTCCAATCGATTGTCGAGAGAGTACGAGAATGGGGTATCAGAATTCGTTAAGTTTGCCGTTGCGCACGCCGAAGACCCCAGTAGAATGATATGTCCTTGCTTGGGTTGTTGTTATGGGAAACGAGTTGACGCAGTTCAGTTGACATCGCATCTAATGAGGCATGGAATTGATCGAAGTTATACATGTTGGAATTTGCATGGTGAGAAAAGTAACGAGAATGTTGAACCGGGGGATAGTACGACCTATGCCTCAAACTATAGTGGCGCAGATACATACGATTGTGATCGAGTTGAAGAGATTGCAGAAGCACTTGAAGGAGATCTTAAGGATTGTCCCGAAATGTTTGAGAGGTTGGTAAGTGATGCAGAGAAACCTTTGTATGATGGTTGCACTAAATTCACAAGATTGTCTGCGGTATTAAAGTTGTACAACTTAAAGGCGGGCAATGGATGGTCGGATAAAAGTTTCACAGAGTTATTAGCCCTTTTGAAAGATATGCTTCATGAGGATAATGTTCTTCTCAATCGAACATATGAGACCAAAAAGATGTTGTGCTCTATTGGCATGAGCTATGATAAGATACATGCATGTCCAAACGATTGCGTTTTGTTTCGAAATGAGTATGCATCGTTAAATGAGTGTCCTAAATGCGGTGTCTCGCGATATAAGAACAAGTTGTCTCCAGCAAAAGTCTTGTGGTATTTTCCTGTTATTCCGAGATTTAGACGCATGTTTCGTAGTGAAACCGATTCAAGACACTTGACCTGGCATGCAGATGAAAGAATTATAGATGGAAAGTATCGACATCCGGCAGATTCACCACAGTGGTTGAAAATTGATAATGATTATCCTGAATTTGGAGAAGAATCAAGAAACCTTCGCTTGGCATTATCTACTGATGGAATGAACCCACACGGTATCCAGAGTATCTCACACAGTACATGGCCTGTGATTATTATGATTTATAACCTACCTTCATGGCTATGTATGAAGCGTAAGTACATGATGTTGTCTATGTTGATTTCTGGACCTAAACAACCAGGGAATGACATAGACGTGTACTTGAAGCCCTTAATCGAAGATTTAAAGATTTTGTGGGAGACCGGTGTGGAGGTTTATGATGGATATAGGAAAGAAAGTTTCAACTTGAGGGCGATGTTGTTTGGCACAATTAATGATTTTCTAGCATACAAAAATCTATCAGGGTATAGCATAAAAGGTCAATGTGCGTGTCCTATTTGTGAAGATAAAACAGATTGGAAGCGCTTGGAGTTTGGTCAGAAGAATGTCTTTCTCGGTCATCGGAGATTCTTAAATTCAAATCATCACTACCGTGGATGGAGAAAGGCGTTCAATGGAGAGACAGAACAAGGCAGAGCTCCACCTATATTGACGGGTGATCAAATTTTTGAAAAGGTGAAAGATTTGGATACTCAGTTTGGCAAGCCTTTTGCCCACACACTTGTCAAAAGTGGGTGGAAGAAGAGGTCAGTTTTTTTTGAATTGTCGTATTGGAAGTCCTTGTATGTGAGACATTTTCTTGATGTTATGCATATTGAAGAAAATGTATTTGAAAGTGTTATTGGCACGTTACTCAATATACAAGGAAAGTCTAAGGATGGCCTTAAGGCAAGAAAGGACTTGATAGCGATGGGAATAAGAACTGAATTAGGACCCTTGAAGAAAGGAAAAAGAACATATCTACCGCCTGTTGCTTATACTCTATCTAGAAAGGAGAAAAAAACATTGTGTAAGTTTCTAAGTGAAGTTAAAGTTCCAGAAGGGTACTCTTCAGATATTAGAAGACTTGTGTCTATGAAAGACCTCAAGTTAAAGAGTTTAAAGACCCATGAATGCCATGTTATAATGGAACATTTTCTCCCAATAGGTATACATTCTATTCTTCCAGAAAAAGTAAGAAGCTCTATAACTAAGTTGTGTTCTTTCTTCAAGTCAATTTGCAGTAAGGTGATCGATCCTGCGATCTTACCAATGTTGCAAAAAGAAATCGTTATTACTTTGTGTGAGCTTGAAATGTTTTTTCCTCCATCATTTTTTGACATAATGGTACATCTAGTTGTTCATCTTGTGAAAGAGACACAATTGTGTGGACCAGCTTATATGAGATGGATGTACCCTGTTGAACGTTATATGAAAATATTAAAAGGGTACGTGAAGAACCGAAGTCGACCAGAAGGTTGTATGGTTGAAAGATACATTGTTGAAGAAGCGATTGAGTTTTGTACTGAATATTTGTCTAATGTTCAGTCAATCGGACTCCCCAAGTCTCAGCTTGTCGAAAAGAAAGAAGGAAAAAATCTAATTGGAAATAAAATCGTGGCAGTATCAAGGGTCGAACGGGATCAAGTGCATTTGTATGTTCTGCACAATGAGAATGAGGTTGAGCCGTATGTTGAAATTCACAAGGATGTTCTTCGAGGTTTAAATCCCAATAGAAATGAAAATTGGATAGTACGAGAGCACAATCGATGTTTTATACCTTGGTTTAAGGATCATATTTATTCAAAGTATTATTCAGATCCCGCTTCAATAACAGAAAGGTTGAGATGCTTAGCATATGGTCCAAGTTTCCATGTTTTTTCTTATAGCGCATACGCGATTAATGGATACACATTTTATACCAAAGAACAAGATGATAAAAGTACTATGCAGAATAGTGGTGTCACCGTGGTAGCTGAAGCAATGCATATATCAAGTGTGAAGGACTTAAACCCCAAATTTGCAAATCTGTCGTATTTTGGTGTTATCGAGCGCATTTGGGTGTTTGATTAAGAGAAGTTTCAGATTCCTATATTTGGTTGCAAGTGGGTTGAAAATAATAACGGCATTCGAATGGATAAGTCAGGATTTTTGCAAGTGGATCTTAATAGGGTGGGATACAAAGATGAGTCTTTTATTCTAGCCTCTCAAGCTAGACAAGTGTTCTATGTCAATGATCCGAAAAGTACGAAATGGTCTATAGTTCTTTTTTCCAACAAAGTAATTGATGAAAACACTGGAGATCAAGGTGATATTGATGTTGAGATTGAATCGTTTACCAGAAATGATCAAGATGAGAATATTATATCAAATGATTCATATATTAGAAATGATCATAATGAGGGTATTTGGATCAATCCAACCGTCCGTGTTGTTAAGAGACATGTAGAACATATTCCAACCAAGAAAAGAAAGAGAACTTAGTGAAAAAGGTACAGGTCAAATGATTTTAATTGTTTTCTTTATTACAGGTAAAATGGCTTTTATTACAGCAAATCGAGTCAGTTGCATAAAAAAAAAAGGTATAAACACAATTATATGATATTTATGCATAGAAAATGTTAATTCTTGATCTTATACTTCACCTAACTAATTTTATGATATTTTAGGTTCATGCTATTGATATTGAACAAAAAGAGATTGTTGCTAAGAAGACTGCGGCTAGCAAAAAAAACATACATCTCAGAGATGCTTTTGCTACTTAGTTTTATTTCTTTTTAAGTTATGAATTGGTTGTATATTTAGAATCTTTATAAGTTAAACGATTATATATCAGTGGATTGTTGTATATGTATGGATTGTTGTATATAAGGCTTGTTGAATGCAATGTGTGAAAAAGGGCTTCAAATTATACAGTTTTAGGTGTACTGCTTCAATATACAGGTTGTCTAAAATAAATAAATAAATATAGCGCTTTTAAAAAAAAATTAAATAGCCACCCACTTTAGAGGGCGCTTTCCAAAATAAGCGCCCTCTAAACCCTTTAAATTTCCACTTTAGAGGGCGCTTTCCAGTAAAAGCGCCCTCTAAACCCTTAAAAGTTTCCACTTTAGAGGGCGCTTTCTTTAAAAAGTGCCCTCTAAAGTGGCCCTTAAAGGGCTTAAAGAGCCACTTTAGAGAGCGCTTTCACCAGGAAAAAAAGCGTTGTCTTTACCTATGCCAGCGCCAGATTAGAGGGCGCTTTAAAGCGCTGTTATAGGCCAAAAAAAGCGCCATCTTTTCCCTTATTTGGCGTAGTGTAACCATATCTACTGAAATCATCAATAAATGTGATGAAGAACTGAAAACCTCCTCTGGCTGGTATGTTCAGTGGTCCACACACATCAGTATGTATGAGGGCCAAAAGATCATTAGCTCTTTCACCTTTTCCTGTGAATGGAGACTTTGTCATCTTTCCAATTAAACAAGATTTGCACGTCTCATATGATTCATAATCAAAAGAGTCCAAGTGTCCATCTTTATGGAGTTTGGAAATGCGTTTCTCATTTATGTGGCCTAATCGACAATGCCAAAGGTAAGTTGGATTTAACTCATTAGGTTTCATCCTTTTAGTATTAATGTTATAAATAGGCATTTCAAGATCAAGGACATATAGTCTATTGTTCATTTATGCAGTAGCATAGAATATATCATTCAAATAAATTGAGCAACAATTGTTCTTTATTATAAATGAAAAACCAAACTTGTCCAAACAAGAAACGGAAATAATATTCCTGCTAATTGCAGGTACATAATAACAGTTCTCTAACTGAATTATTAAACCACTAGGTAAAGTGAATACATAAGTTTCTACGGCTAAAGCAACAACCTTTGCTCCATTGCCAACTCGTAGGTCAACTTCACCTTTTGCCAAATCTCTACTCCTTTTTAGCCCCTGCACATTGGTACAAATGTGAGAACCGCATCCAGTATCTAATACCCATGATGCAGAAGTAGATAAATTAATTTCAATAACAAAAATACCTGAAGTTGAAGTCTCTACTTCATTCTTCTTATCTTCCAAGTACTTTGGGTAGTTTCTCTTCCAGTGTCCTGTCTTACCGCAATGGAAGCAGGTGCCTTCCTTTGTTATGCCTCCACTAGGCTTCAAAGCAGCAATAGTGGGTTTGGGTTTGGCAACTTCCTTGCCTTTCCCTTTATCACCCTGCTTGGTGGGTCTTTTGTTCTGTCTCTTTCCATTTCCGATCATCAGAATGGACTTCCCTTTTGACTTCAGATTTTGCTCAGCAGTTCTTAACATGGCTAGCAGTTCAGAAAGAGATTTGTCCATATCATTCATATTGAAATTTAGGACAAATTGACTGAATCTATCTGGCAAGGATTGCAAGATCAAATCAGTCGCAAGTTCCTTTCCGAGGGGAAAACCCAACCTCTCAAGGTTTTCCACATACCCAATCATCTTGAGCACATGGGGACCTACAGGGGCTCCCTCAGCTAACTTGCCTTGAAAAAGGGCTTTTGAAACTTCAAACCTTTCATGCCTTGCTTGCTCTTGATAGATCATCTTCAGGTGTTCGATCATATCGAACGCTGCCATGTTCTCATGTTGCTTTTGCAACTCTGAGTTCATGGTAGCTAGCATGAGACAAGCAGTTTCATTGGCATCATCGACATGCTTCTTATAAGCATCTCTTTCTGCCTTAGGTGCAGAACTAGGAGGTTCCTCTTCAGGAACAGGTTTCTCCAAGACATACAGCTTTCTATCATGTTTGAGGACAATCCTCAGATTTCGGTGCCAATCCAGAAAATTTGTCCCAGACAATTTTTCCTTGTCAAGGATTGATCCCAAAATGTTGTTAGAGGTGTTTGTTGTCATGGTAATCTACATGAAAATAATGAAAATATAAGTATCAATAACATATTTAATTAGGCCTTTAACTAAATATGCTCCCACTATTTTATTCAAAACAAATGACCTTCACCATTTGATTCGGAAAATCACGTTGGAAGATTTTCTAGTGGGTCGAGATCCACATTTCACTTTGTTTTAAGTCCGGGTAGGCGGATTACATAAAACTAGGTTATTTAGGTAGGAGCTCCTTCCAATTGTATCTAATATAACTCTCGAATATTTTAGTTGGGTGAATAACTCCTTATTTCAATCCATCACATGGATCATTTCCAACTCTTGCTTCTAAACATATATAATCTTATTATAATTTGTTTAGTTAAGTTTGACCCATTGTTTTAGCAATTGGATATTACAATTATCTCATCGCACCTTAATAATATAGAACATGCACCTCGCGTAGGCAAAACCTACATTATTCGATACTAGTCTTGATGAGTGCTAAAACTTGGAAAGCATAAACTTAATATTTAATTTGAGGGAATTTGCAATTATTCTGATCTCACCAACTTATTTATCATATAAATCGTCTCTCACATGCATCAACATACATAATGAAACAGTTATGGCCCCTAGCGCAATTGTTCTCCCAAGCCAATGAGAGAACCTAAGCTAACCTAATAACGATCTAAGCTTCTCCAAGCAAGATCTTCAAGGTTGTCCTCCTTTGATATTGAATTCTTCTCTTTCTTCATAATGTTACATTAGATAAAAGAAACGCGTTTTACATACGAGGGAGTGAGATGAGAAAAGAAGTTACATTAAGAGATTAAAAGAGAGGCACGACACGCAGGTCGTATTTTAAAAACCCAAAATAAAATAAAGGAAAACTAAGGCCATAACCGATCACCACAAGACAATAATAATAAACACATTATTATTATTAATTTTAATTCTTTTAATTAATTAAAACCAAATTAAATTTCGGCGACCGATCACACTACGCAGAGTTAGTCGGGGGTCCGCTGCCCGGTCAGCGGGACGGGGGTTCCACTGACCGATCAGCGGACGGGGGTCAAGGGGGCAGCGCCCCCTTGCGGGGTTGAAGGGGAAGCGCCCCTGGCCGAAATTTTTAATGAAAAATTCATTTGAAATCAACGTCGTTTTTCACATCAACACTTGATACTTTAAAGCACAACTCTTGCGCAGTCACAACCCTAATTGCATAACTCTTTGACAACACAACCCTTGTGCCGTCATTAACCCTAATGCACCAATTTCATACCGTCAAACACACCTCGATTGTTAATTCAGTATGATTGATCAACACGTCATTGCTTCACCATACTAATGTCGGATCAAGAAGCAAACAATCATTGATCGCTCAAAGGAAAACAACCATTAGGTATTTGAATGAACGAAACAGAAACAGTATATCATATATACCGTATTTTACATCAGGATTACTTATATCATATATATAACTTGATTGATCTCAATTGCACAACCTATGGACGATAGATGTATCGCTGCTTCACCATACTAATGTCGGATTCCGAAGCATAGTCAACATCAATCATTTGAATCATACGCACATGATACCAAATTTAATTACTCGTTTATTCTTTGATTCATTCTGTCTTTTAATCGTATTAATACATAAAATACAGAAAATAAACAACTATCAGATGCATGGTTTCGTAAGTGGCTCTGATACCACTGAAGGAGAAGAGCGATCCATAACGCAGCGGAATTTAAAATTTCTCCTTTAGTGATCCTTATGAATGGGTATGATCAGTGATAGAATCGTTACGTCTTGTGGAGATTGTAACCTTTGATGCATATCTACGGAGCGATCACGAACATTGAACGATGACAACGCCTCTACTCAGTCCATACGAACGGATTCCTTCAATCTCAGTGCTAGCTGCTACGAATGAAGGCTTTGAGTGTGTGTGTGTGTGTGTGTGTGTGTGTGAGAGAGAGAGAGAGAGAGAGAGAAAAAAACGAAATTGCAACTGTACAAATGCTTCTACACAAGGGTTTTATTTATAGAACCACTTGTGTGGGCTGCAAGCTAAAAAACCCACTCAAGTGTATGTGGCCCATATCTTATAATATGCCAAAATCACTTAAGCGCGTGGTACCTTACCATATTTCATATTCTACTTAAGTACACGGTACCTTACGATGTTCTACAATTCACTTAAGTGCATCGTACCTTACGGTGTTCCTTAGTTACTCTATCTCTCATCAATCCGTCCTTTTGTGTGTGACCCTGTAGGTTTTCGCGGCATTGGAAATTATATTAAATCACTTATTTAACATAATAAACAGTGAGCGGTATCTAGCAACACATCACTGCTACCCAAGACACGAAAATGTCATGTGATCTGACAAATCCTTTTGTGATAATACTTATGTGTACAATTACCCTTTTACCCTTATATCTATATTGAACACAAGGCATAGACCGTGTCATCCTTGTCCAGTTCAATATTGGGCCCATAGACATTTATCATGTTACGCAGGATTGGCAAATTCCATCTAGGTCACTCATGTCCCTTAGCATGCTTCGTGGAGTACCCATCAACTGTCTTTATGGTTATCCAATTATGGACAATGTTTGATCAGCAATAAGGCACTCGACTCTACATTCTAGGGACTTTATTAAACAAACATAATCAAGAAAAAGCCTTTTATTATTAATAAATAATTCGATACAAGTACCAAAAGTATTGGCCTGTAGGGCTTACACCAACACAGCGGAGTTCCGGTTTGTACCACCATGGAAGTGGTTCTAGAATTTGCGGAGGATTTCTCGTTTATGGCAGATTCTTGAGAAACAACGAAGGATATAGCTCTGCATATGTCATCATAATTGGGTCAAAAGAGACCTTCTTCCTCTCAAAATTCTGTTGTTGATGATTGTTGGTATTGTTGTTGTTGTAGGTGTTTGTATGTTGTTGTGGTTGTTGTTATTGACGTTGTTGTTGCTGAACTGGTGCTAATTGATTTGTTGAAAATACAGGAATAACTGAAGATACTTGATGGTGATGTTGACGGGGTGGTTGACTTCTTTTTACATGAGGCCTCCTTTGCCTCCCAAAGGACACTACATTAGTCTCTACTTCCTTCTTCTTGCCAAAGCTATTACCATACATCTTGCTGGATGACGCTTCCTCCTTAGATAACCGTCCCTCTCAGACACCTTCTTCTAGCCTCATCCCCATGTTTACCATTTCGGTAAAATCACTAGGGGCATTGGCAATCATATGCTCATAATAAAATGAGCTCAGGGTCTTTAGAAAAATCTTGGTCATCTCCTTTTCCTCTAAATGAGGGGTAATCTGAGTAGCAAGTTCTCTCCACCTCTGCGCATACTCCTTGAATGTCTCTTTGTCCTTCTAAGACAACGACCCTCAACTGATCCCTGTCGGGAGCCATATCAATGTTGTACTTATACTGCTTCACGAATGCTTTGCCTAAATCGTTGAACATGCGGATGCTCGCACTATCCAACCCCATGTACCACCTCAGAGTGGCACCGGTCAGACTATCTTGAAAATAATGGATCAACAACTAATCATTATCCGTTTAAGTAGACATCTTGGGGGCATACATCACCAAATGACAGAGTGGACATGTGTTCCCCTTATATTTTTCAAAGTCAAGCACTTTGAATTTTACTGGAATCTTCACATTGGGAACCAAACACAACTCTGCAACACTCTTTCAAAATAGGTCCTTACCCCTCAAAGTTTTCAACTCCTTGCGCAACTCAAGAAATTGATCCTTCATCTCATCCATCTTCTCATACACATCCGGGCCCTCAGACGGCTCGGAATGATAAATGGTGTCTTCCACACGAGGCAGGGTATGCACGACAGGTGGCGGCATAGATATGATCGGGCTAGATGTCGGCATAGAAGCAAAGGTGGGAGCAAAGCCTTCGGGCACAAAGTTTGGCGGCATTCCCCACGGGAATTCGGCAGGCATGTTAGGTGCAAAGTGAGCAGCAGTTGCAGGAATGGTAGAGGTAGCCACCTCTGAAATAATGATCCTCTGAGGAGGAGGAGTTGCAGATGTTGGAGAAGATTGGGTTTGAGCAGCTAACACTGACTCCATTATTGCAGGCAGGCGGGCGATCTCCTCTTTCAAGTCTCTATTCTCTTGCTCAAGATGTTCCATGATTCTGGAGTGATTGGCACGAGTATTGTATCGATGAGTCAGCTTGGCTGAAGCACAGAAGAAACACCAATGAGACATCTGGCGAAAGAGAAACCTGCTTATGCAAATGATGCATGAAATGCAATGCTTGATTGTTTTTATTTTCAAGGAACTTACTATATTATTTGCAAATATATATATATATATATATATATATATATATATATATATATATATATATATATATATATATATATATATATATATATATATATATATATATATATATATATATATATATATATATATATATATATAAAACAATAATTGCAACAACTTGATATGACCATAAAAATCTCTTTTATTTATATAATTGGAAAGATTACACTGAGTATAATTTCAGAAACCAAATAAAAAATACAACAGAAAAGGAGACTAGTCATCCTAAGGATCCCTAACAACAATGTCAGAAGATCTGGCTGTAGGTGCGTACTTCCTTCGAATGCGTTGGATCTCGGTCTCGAAAGAAGCCTTCATCTGAGTCTTCTCGAGGACAAGCTGATCAACAATATTCTTCCAAGCAACGGAAGGCTGAGGCATACTAGAGGAAGATGAAACCTCCGGCTTTCTCTGTCTCTTTGTCACTCGGTCTTCAAGTAGCTCAATAAGTGCATCTTTGTCCTTAGACTCAAGCTGCAACTCCTCATGCTTTTTGCTCAAAGCATGGAAACCCTCTTCCCACATATCCTTCTCTTGTTTCATCTTGGCGAGCGCGTCTTCCAACTCCTCCACATCTTGGTTAGGGAGAGTTAATGGCTCAACCTCAACCATAGACATAGGTCTCTCACAAGGATAAGGCATCTTCAACTCCAAAGCTCTCTTCTTCACCCAAAGCGTGTACGCTTCCCAAAGCTACACAATTGCACGGACCAAGCTCGGATCTTCCTTTCCTATGCACATTATGCCAAGCATGCACAATCTTCTTCTTCATATGTTGGGGATCTTTACCCTCTTGATAGAGAAGACCTTCTAACAAAGTGTTATTAGGTTTGTCTCTCAAGGGGAACCCAAGTTGACGACGAGGCAAAGCAGGGTTGTAGTTAATTCCTCCTTGTGTACCAATGAGAGGCACATTAGAGAATTCACCACAACTATCAATAATCTCCAAACTGCTCAACGAAGGATCATACCAAACTATATCATCATTAGTGAGAGACATAAGTCTCTGAGACCACCGTAGACATTGTTTGTTCTCCACAAAAGCAGGTGTCTGAGGCAAGTGAGAAATAAACCACGTGTACAAAAGAGGAATGCAACAGACAATCATTCCACCACCCTTATAATTCCTTAGATGCAAAGATAAGTATAAATCACCTAACAGAGTAGGCACAGGATTCCCAATCAAGAAAATTCTAATGGCATTAACATCAACAAAATTGTCAATGTTAGGGAACAAAGCTAGACCATAGATGAGCAACACAAAGATAGCTTCAAAAGCATCCACACTACCGGCTTGAGCAAAGGAGTATCTTCCTTGATGAGGAAATCAGATGGAAATCCAAACAATCCTTCTTTCTTCACCCAATGAGTCTCTATCTCAGACTTCTTCAAGTGAAGAGCTTCAGCAATAAGATGAGATCTGGGAATCTCTTCCAATCCACTGAGTGGCACTTTGCTAGAAACGGGTATTCCCAAAAGATGGGCATACTCCTCCAACATAGGCACAAACTGATAATCCGGAAAAGTGAAGCAACGGTAGAGAGGGTCATAAAACTGAACTAACACACTCAAGAGTCCTTCAACCACATCAGCAGACAAGACAGACAGAAGCTTCCCATGATGTTGCTTGGAGTCCAAGGGATCTAATACAAAAGATGCTAGCTTCCTTAACTCTTTCAAGTCGGGACTTCTGAAACTGTACTTCTTAGTATTCCTTCGTCCACAATCCATGGTCTAAAAATAATTGCAAATAATACCTCAATTTCCTTGAAATTTTTGTGTGATGAATGTTATGATGCGCATGAATGCAACAATCACAAAGAAGGGATCTCACATAAGGCAAACAAACATAGGTCAAGGCATGAATCAAGTCATTGTCAAGATCAATCATCCATTTTGGTGGATTAGGGTTTACACCTTATCAACACCCAAGTTCCATTGATATTGACAAGACTTGATTGGATCAACCAAGATTCAAGGGTTTGTTGTGAGTCACGAGCATGGAGTCTGGGTAACAACCATCCCAAAGGAGTGAACTAAGGATAAAAACCTGTAGATCATGTTCAAAACAGTTCCCAGAATCTTAATTCCATCTATCAGATATTACAGGTTAGGATGACTGACTCATCAACCCATAATATTCTCAAGAGAAACTCGTCTGAGTGTAGTATTCTGTAACAACTGTTATCAAGTCTACACTTGAACAATCTCCGCACTACGCCCTAAATAGGCCAAGAGGGGTTAAATGTTCTACGGTCCTCAGCTTCTCGGACCCCAAATCAGATATAGTAATGCCTAACCATAAATACTTGTGTGACATTTCCAAATCCAAAAGGGTCTCCACTGAACATATGGGTCTCAAGCCAACTTGTTAAGGACTACTCCACATAAATCGAACATGACTATACCATCCTCATATCTTCATTGCACTCAAGTTCGGGTTAGAACTTATCTCACCACTCAGAGATCACCAAGCACAACAAGCAGATTATATCATACAAACAAATATACATACATCAAATATACAGTTATATACACACAAAAAAGTAGGCTAAACCCACTGGAGACTACTCCCCAACAGAGTCGCCACTTGATTTCGGTAGCGGTAAATTCATGATCATCAAGCTATGGATAAGCAAGACATCAAATGACAAGAGTCGCCACCGCGCTTTTATTATTTCCAAGGGAAAAGGGAAAAGTATGAACAAAATCCAAAAAATAAGAAGTTTTAAAATCAAAACTAATAAAATGTCAGAGATTACAGGTAAGGGGGTTGGTTACATAGAGGGAAGGTGTTAGCATCCAAAGTGTCCTAGGTACTCCTAGGGAGCCCTTTTTTGTGTGCATAAGTGTTTTTGTACAAATGATGTTTGCAAACAAATAGAATGGGGGATGAGAAAAGAATTTGTTAATTATATTTTTGTGTTTGACAAGACCTTCGGACTTGTGCCCACGTACCAACATAAAAATGAGGGATTAAAACCTCGTAGTTCGTGGTATCAATTTCAGAGTGGGTGCATTGCTTTTAACAAAAATTTAAGTTTGAAAGGCACAAAGGCTTAAAATGGTTTGAATGAGTTGGTTCTTTTTGGCTTTTGAAATTTTTAAGTCATGTATAGTTAAGTCTATTTACAAGTTTGATTAAGAAAAGAAGTTTGAAAATGCAATGGCTTAAGGCCAAGGTTTCTAATTTGCAAAAGTGGTCAAAGTTTGAAAATCTACAAACACAAGCAAAGAATATTTTTGAAAGGAGGGAGAGACTTTGAAATTAAAGAAGTGGGGAGGAGATGAAGGTACTAATCTCAGGCATAAATTTAAAAGTTGAGAGTTGAAAAGATCTGACCAATGGGTTGTAATCCAATAGACAATAATGTCATATAGAAACCCAAATTCCCTTGTACTTTTAGAACCAAGCAACAAACAATGCCCAAAATATCAACTTGAAGAGCAAGACATCAAATAAAGATAGCCACATCCAAGCTTAGCAACTCCATGATCTTCTTGATAGTTTCCCATGCAACAGATGAATTCCGAGATGGAACAAATCACAGGTTCAAAATAACGGCTTCATAATGATCATGTTGCAGATGAACTTAAATGGATCTTCAATGATGTATCAGATGAAGTTTCAAATCACAAGTACTTGGTTACATGAAATTTGGCATTGGCCAAGTCCTTTGCATATGGAGTGTTGCTTAAATTCTAAGTCCAATTGTCTCATATCAAACAACAGTCCACACAAGATATTTTTTAGGGATTTTTTTCTTATTATATACATTAATGGTCAAAGACCACACAAACAAACACAATATACACAAACAAAATATATCACATAATATGGTCCAAGTGGACAAAGTGAAAATGATATTAACATAAACAATTAGAATGGTATGAATAAGGGCAAATGAATAAGGCTTAAAAATTAAATTGCATTGAAAGTAAAGGACTTGAAAATAAATGTTAGTTGTTAATGAGTTAGAAGTTAATATTGCTTTTGCTTTTCTTTTGTTTAAATCATTCTTTGGAGAACACTCAACCCACTTATCACAAGCATGGATCCTTGAACCAAGACATCTTCCAAAGGAAGGAAAAAAGACCAAGTTTTCCACACAATACCATGAAAGAGGGGAGACTTGCAATCTCACTAACTAGAATTCTATGTCTTTGTGATTTAGCGCTATGTTAAGCAATCGTAATTGGACTCATGAAGAAGTCACAACTATTTGAGACTGGGCAATAGAAATTTGGTGTTAATGCATGTTAGAGACATAGTATGATGAAATATGCTCATGAAACATACCACACACAAAAAGAATATGCAAAGTGGGGGACCTAATCTCATCCATACTTATGTTGATTTTGCAATCAACTAGCCTTAGGATATTGAGATATCATAGGTCCATGACATTAATGCATAAAGAAGGGGAATGCGATGAAGAGGGAGGGGAAATGGATCAAACTCAAATTGGACAAAGGAGGAATTTTACCAAGTTAAGATCATTCATTCATTTTGGGAGATGGAATATACATTCCATCAATCCCCTAAATCCAATGATCTTAACCTAACAAAGTCAAATCAACCTTGACCAAGGCCTAACAATACAAGGTAAACTCACAAAGTCAATTAAAATGGCTCAACACAATTAATTTGGCATTTAAACAATTAAAAATATTAAAAATAATGCATTAAATTAAATATGGTTGGTCAATTTCCTAAAACCTCATCAAAACACCAAAGAAATGGCCATGAGATTTATCATAGGTCAAACAAAGTCAAAGGACCTTGGAGAAAAAAATTTAGAATTTTTGAAGACTTAAAAGTATTTTTAAACAATTAAAAATATTTACAAAATCAATTAAATTATGAAAAGTATTAATAATAATCCAAAAAATAATTTTAATTCAGAAAATGAAAGAGGATTTTATTTGAATTTTTTTTTGTGAAACTCTCATATTTTTTGGATCAATATTAAAATTAATATGAATTAATGAAAATCAAAGGAATAAAAAATAAAATCAGATAATCAAAAAAACGTGGACCACTTGATCTGCCTCATTAATTGAGGTGGCAGATCAAGTGGTGGAGAGCGTGCGTTCCATGATGCGCTTGAGTCAAACGTCCACACGCCTGGTAATCACAATGTACGCTCCTGATTAAAACATTTCAAACTCATTTAATGGCTCTGAATGCTTCCAGCGCATCGCCGGAGCCAAAGGCCAGTCATCTTCTCCGATGACCCTGGTCGGACTAGTTCAACCATCACCACATCATAAATGAAAAAAGAGGACATGATCTTAAAGATAAAATGGCGTAGATCACGAATATCACCTCAATTTTAATTAACTCCAAATATATAGAGAGATACGTGGAATTGAATTTTGAGGTGTGTCAACTGAGTTGCTTCAATTTGACCTCAAAGCAACTCAATCTTCTTGCCTACATTGGTAGGACTTCAGACAACCAAGGATACAAGAGAATTGATGATTATTAAGGGAGAATCGAAGAGAAGAAAAATATGGAAAATTACCTTAAATGTCGTGAAGAAATGGATCTCTCTTGCTTCAATTCATGCTTGATCTTGCTTATGGAGCTTGTGGAAGTGGCTTAAGAACAATGCAAAGCTTTGGATCCTAGAGTTTTTGGATCTCCAAACAGTGAGATTCAAACTCAAATTTCAAATGAAATTTCTCAAGTTTTCCTTTGAATTGAGAGGGTTTGGAAGATTGGGGGCAAAGTTGGCGCGCAAGGGTTCTTTGAATTGATGCAGGGGACCTCTATTTATAGCCATGAAAAGTGTTATTTGTACACTTGAATAATTCTCCAAATTTGGTAATGCAATGCACATGCTTGCATGAGCATGTGCAGGCCCATGAAGCAATCCATTTAGGTCCATAATCAACTGAAATGAGGTCTGCATGAAGCTTGAATGGCAAGGCAAAGTTGTTTGAACATTTGAAGCTTTGATTTTGCCAACTGATACAGGTCTGTTTACACCATGCGCAGACCTATCAAACTTAGTCCAAAATGAATGAATTAGGACTCTTTGGAAATCTTAGATCAAGAGGAACAACTCTTATGTTGAACACTTTTCCAATTGGAACTTGTATCATGATGCATTTTGAGGTGGAAGTTTGGAAATTTCAACATGTTAAAATATTTTCTAAGTGTCAAGTCACATATTCAATTATTCTACCTTGCTTAACTTTTTATGTGAGCTCCAAATGAGAAACGTGTCTTCATCAAAGTTGTATATCTTTCCAAGACCTTCAAAATGGTCACCAATTTGGTATCATTTGGATTTATAATGGGTGAGGTATGCATCTTTGAAGTTGAGGAAAATCACTTGTTCAATGGTATTGGTCCAAAATGACCTATAATGTTTCCTTATATCACATGCTCATAAAAGTTGATATAGCTCTTACTCCAAACATAAAAGTTAAAATAGACACCTTGAATTTGATTATTAAACTTAGAAATCTTTTATCTCATAAAAATTGAACAAGTTATGACCTTGGGAAGTTGACTTTGAAATTAGGGTTTAGACAAAATGACTTATAATGTTTCAACATAGAAAAGGACTTTCCAAGCCAAATTAGCTCTAGACCCCCACATGAAAGTTGTTTGTAATGTCATTTAGAGTAACTTTTCTCTTTTAATCATTTTAATATGATGAAAATTGTAGGAGATAGGGTCTAGGGGGACCCAGTTTTGATCAGATGAATTCATCTGGTCAACCACCATAACCAACTTGCTAACTTGCAATTCTATTGACTTTTTATGCTCATGGTAGGTCATATATGCATAAGATTATGAATTTTGAAGTGTCCCTTGAGAAATTTGGCCAATTGTTGAAGAAGCTTGTTGAAGAAGTTACACAAGATACCCAGATGAACTAGGGTTTCCAAGGCAAACCAATCCCAAACTCTTGAAGAATTCTTGATCATAATAACATGTAGAGATCACGTGGACTCATATATGATGCCTAGAGCCTTTGTGTATCATTCTTGGTTGAGCTTTTAGCAATGAGGGTCTTAAACCCTAGATGTGAACTTGATAGATCAAGGTGATCATGTCCTACCTACAAAAGAGTTAGGCAAATGCAAAGACATATTTTTGGTATTTTGGTTAGTAAAATGATAAAATACAAGTATCATACAATCACATGGTGCTTGGTGATATTTCCCAAAACAAACCCAATGAAAGAGGGGTAAGGAGAATGCCAAGGTATGATCACAATGCTAATGCATATGATGAGATGGCATGAGGGATCTTAGGGTCAAAATTAGGGTCTTACACTTAGTATATCATTTACATTTAAGTATTCATCATCGTCATCATTATATAAACTCATCATACACATCTTACTATTATTCCTTATTATTGTCATCATTCAAAAACAATCAAAACATGATAAAATTAAAAGACCAAAAACACTTAAGCACTTGGACTTAGAGGATCCCAATTAGGACCTTTGCTTGGAGGCCTTTCCTTTACTCTTATGTGATGCTTTGTAAACATTTGGGTTTCATCTATAATTATATACCTATTGTAAGAATGGCATCATGGCATCGTCTTAGGGGGACATGTTTGTAAGGTCATTATCCTTTGTTTAGCATAGGTCACACTTTTGCACACACAAGGCTTTCTCTTGGGCTACCTTACAATGAGACCCTTTTATTTCCTTATTGGTTACTTTGCATTAATTTTGCATAAGCCACATTTTGCATAATCAAATAAACAAAATATTGATCCAACGTCAAGCAGCTTTTCTTCATCAAACTCAAAATACTTAATAACTACAATTAGTATTGTGCACCTCGAGCCTTAAGTGGTGGAGAATAAGTGAAAATGGAGCATTCCTACCCTCACTCTAATTATTTTAGACACAAGATGCTTGGCTTGTTATCTAGAATATTCACCTCCTCCCATAGACTTTAGTGCAATCTAATCACAAACTCTTTTCATAAACCCTTGTTTAAGGTAAAATCAATACAATCCATCAAACCTTATTTTTTTGTGCCTTGAGGCACCAACCCGAAAACCCTTTTCTCAAAGGTAAAATCAACCAACAAACAAACATTTTCTACTTCAAACTACGGAGCTATGATTCCTCATCCCCAAATGAGTGATACGTAGGCACAAGAGCCCCAATCCTTGGCGAGTACTATAATAATAAAAACACCCCGTCTTTCACATATTCTTTTGAAAAATTAAACAATGGAAAATAAATCCCCACGTATGTAAAATAAACCAAATGGTTCTCATGGAATACCATGGACGTGAGGGGTGTTAACACCTTCCCCTCGCGTAACTGGCTCCCGAACCCTAATCTTGGTTGCGAGACCGATTCCTTATTCTTTTTTTATAGCATTTCTCGTACACTTATCTTTCTGAGGGTTTTATCAACTATTCCCCCTCTCCTCTCCGATGGAGGAACATAAATAAAATTCGGTGGCAACTCTTCTGATTTAGTTCAAAAAGTCTGTTTGGTTTTTGTTACCCCGGTAGTGACACCATGTTTGATGCTCTTGATGAGAAGCCCTACCTTGCACAATAAACTTAAAGAAAAAGACATATTTTTTCTATTTTGATTAATGGTTATATGAGCAATAAGCATGTAAACACAAAGATAAAACACTAACAAAGAGGTGTTTGATAATCTCTACACAAGGCAAAACCCAAAGATGGGAGGGAGAGGACCAAGATGTGAACTTGTTTGTATGCAAGGGTGCAGATGGTATGTGGGATTTTAGGGTTAAAAATTAGGGTATGACACATTCCACATAGCGGTTCATGCTACCTTTACTCTTAGGTTTCAAATACCACTTCTGTTATGGATTCCAATAATACCCTAACTTTGGTTCCAAACTATATCTTTCCTGTCACTTTTACCAAATCTTTCAATTCTTTCTACAGTAACTATTCCTCGTTATCTCCTCCATTCATTTTCCACTATTAACTATTCACTACCTACATTCAATATAATCTACCTTCATTCACTTCATGTGATATACATACCTCTTTCTTTGAGCTCTATCCAAGGTTTGCTTGTGAACTGAGAGATGTTTGTCTTCATGCCAAACACTTAACTCCTTTGTTTTCACCAATACCATATAGTGGTCCATGCTTCGGCCATACCACATATTGGTTCATCTCAGTTTTCCTCTTGGGTTCAGATTTCATCCATTATTAGAGTCAAAACATATAATCCTTTGGTTCAAACCATACCTTTATCACTCTTCTTTCATCTCCCACCATTACTTCCATGAACTAAGGATCTCTGATTTCATTATTACACTATAAGGATACATAGGCATGAGGGCCCTAATCCTCACCGAGCATTCTATATATTCCTGAAAATCCTGGTACGTAGATATTAGATGTCGTATGCGATGTCACAACACTAATACCAGGACTTCACATGACAATAATAGTAAGCAGTTAACAAATGTCGTATACGATGTCATGATACCAGGTTCAGGACATATCACACTAGAAACAATTACAGTGTGAAAAGCAAGAGGTAAATAACACATGTAAATTGTTAACTTAGTTCAGTACAATATCACCTACATCTGGGGGCATCCAAGCCAAGAAGGAAATCCACTATAACAATATTAGTTTGAAGTTCTAAACAACCTCTGGTTTTACAAACTTCTCACCTAATCATTACCCATGGAATTTCTATCTAAGACTCTCCTAGATATGAGACCCTTCTCAGTTCCCTTCAATCACACAACAATGATAATAACTGAAAAACAATTAAAGAACAGAAGGCACATTTCCAATGAAACAGAATGCACTCTTGCTTAAAAGCTCATAAGTCATTCACAATTACAACTCAATAAAATCAGTCTAATTCAAGTATCAAAGAGATACTAGAATGGCTCACAAATAATAACTACAACTAAACCCTAACAATGACAATTTCCAGTGTAGCTTCATTATCTTCTTAGGTTTAAAATCACCCTTTAAATAGCCCCAGAATAGCATGGGCTTCGGGCTACAAAATTAGCAGATCCAAATCAAATCTGATCAAATCAAATATGATGTCTCCTTAAATATTTTGACATTTGTTTTGCATAATATCTTATCAAATCAAATTTGATGTCTCCTTAAATGTTTTGACATCCATTCTGCAGAATCAAATCTGATTTCTCCTTAAATGTTTTGACATTCATTATTTAGAATCAAATCTAATGTTTCCTTAAATATTTTGACATCCCTTCTACAGAATCAAATCTAATGCCTCCTTAAATGTTTTGACATCCATTTTGCAGAATCAAATCTAATGTTTCCTTAAATGTTTCGACATCCAGTCTGTACAATCTTCTGCAGAATCAAATCAAATCTGATTTAATGTTTCCTTAAAATGTATCAACATCCCTTTTTATGAAACAAGTGCACAGCTGGAAATGAAACAAGAGTTCCGAAAATAGACCTTCTTGGACAGTCAGATATGATAGCTGAATATTCAGAGAATATTCAGACATCTCATAATGAAATAAGTCTTCCAAGAAGTAAAACAAAACCTGCTAAGATGTCTAATCAACATGTCACGACATCTTGCTCAACATCTTGCTGTGATACAAGTTTTAACAAAAAAATTGTCAATCATAAAAACACAGAACTAACAATCTCCCCCTTTGGCAAATTTTGGCTAAAACAACCTTTGCATCATATAGCTAGAGAAAAGATAAAACAACAACAATAATCACAAGCATAAAAACAAAACAACTAAACACTTGGTATAACACCAAGACATATCAGAGGCACACGCATCAGAAATAAGTAGTAGAAACTCAGCCTCACATAAAACACATAGAGAGAAATAAACTCTCACACTCCAAACAAAATATCAAGACATTTTGTCTGACATCACAACAAGCACACAACAGCCTAAGCAAAAACAGAATTCTCTGAAAGAAAATGTCAAGACATTCTATCTGACATCACGACAAGTACACAAAAAATCAAACTCCCCCTGAATGACATGATCAGCACCATATAAATAACTCCCCCTGTCACACAGGGAACATACTCCCCCTTAAAGAAACATCCTTTACACAAAGCCTTCACAAAGAGATAAAAAAAATTAAGAGCACAACTAGCACAAGTCTACACTTCTACTCCCCCTTTTTAGCCAGAATATGACAAACCAAGCAGATATTCATCAATGGCAAAAAAATAATAGAGAAAAGAAATAGAAGAACATATGAGTTAGAGGTACAAACCATGGCATGCAGAGGTGTAATACTCAGGGGAAAGGCCCACAAAAAACATATAAAATCAAATAGAAAAACAAATAGCTCAAATCTCAGCAGAAGCGTTTGATTTATTCCTTGCTGGCTCAATGTTTGACTCAATGTCTTCCACATTTTCTGAAGCATCAGTCTGCTTATATGATGTTCCAACATGTTCATCGATATCGGCCCCTTTTACAATAATTGAATCATCAACCACAACATTAATGAATTCCATCATGCCCTTAGTTCTGGAGTTAAATACTCTGTAAGCTCTACCGTGTGTAGAGTAACCAAGAGATGTCCCTTTGAAATTCAGATGTCCAAGCTTTTGTGTTACAACTTGACTTCATCTTCCTTGGACATTAGGCATGTGGAAGAACAAGTAGTTTCATATGAAACAACCTTATGTTTCCACTCCTTTCTAGTTTTAATCATTATATGATTATCCCTATGATGTGTTGGATGTTTTGGATAACCATGTAGTATGTAGCAGAAAGGCTTTATATATCCATATTTACCGCAGTAATGACATTTCCAAGGCAAAAACTTGACTTTAGTTTGAGTTTCCTGATTTTTGGAAGGATGTTGTAACATTTGGTCGGAAATCATGGGCTTATACTTCCTTTCTGGAGGAATAAATGTTGTCAGTGGGGTTTTTCCTTTTTTATTTTGATATTGGTAATTAAAATGTATACCTTTTAGGTTTCCAACCCCTTTCCCAACTTGAATAATTTCATCTAGCATATCAGATCCATTGTTCAACATTCTTATGGATTTGGTCATATTTTGAAGTTTATAAGACAATAGAGTTACCTCATTTCAAGATCAGTGGCAGTAGATAAAAGTTTCTCTTTTTCAGCCTGTAGTTGAGCTATGATTCTCTTATGCTCTTCTCATGTCTTACACACCTCTTCACTTATGACACAAACCTCTTTGTAGGAAGCAGCCAATTCTTCATAAGAGACATCCTCATCACAAGAATCTTCACCAGATTCATATCTACCAGTGAAAGTTGTAACATGCTTAGCAGTTTCATCATCAGTTTCACCTTCAGAATCATCAGACGAAGAAACAGACAAGCCCTTCTTTTGTTTCCTGAGATACGTGGGACACTCTGATCTAATGTGACCAAAACCCTCACATTCATGACACTGAATACCTTTTCCTTGATTGGGATTTTCTTTTTTTCATACTTTTCTCTGAGAATCCTTATTCTTGTTGATGTCAGATGAGATGTTCTTGACATTTGGTCTTAACTTCCTGTCCATTCCCTTCAGCACCTTGTTGAATTGTCTTCTAAGCAGTACAATAGCATTAGACATTCCCTCATCAGTATCCAAGTCACATTGGTCATCTTCATCTTCTGTGTTGGATACAAAAGATATGTTATTGTTCTTCTTTTCATATTTGTCACTAATACCCAATTCAAAAGTTTGGAGTTACCTAACAAGTTCATCTACTCTCATGTTATTGATGTTTTGGGCTTCTTCAATGGTTGTGAGCTTCATGTCAAATTTCATAGGTAGGGACCTGAGAATTTTTCTAACCAGTTTTTCTTCTGACATCTTCTCTCCCACGACACTAGATGAATTTTAAATTTCAAGAACATTCATGTGAAAGTCGTGAATACTCTCATCATATTTCATCTTTAGATTCTCAAATTTGGTAGTGGGAAGCTGAACTCTATACATCTTCACTTTAGATGTGCCTTCATGGGTGGTACTGAGAATTTCCCATGCATCTTTGGCCACAGTAAATGTGTTTATTAACCTGGATATGTTTTTGTCAACTCCATTGAATAGAGCATTCAAAACTTTGGAGTTTCCAAGAGCCAATTCATCTTCTTCCTTAAACTAGTCCTCTTCAGGCTTCAAGTCATTAGTAGCCTTCCCATTTTTATCCTTCACAATAGGATGTTCCCAACCATTGATGACAGCTTTCCAAGTCTTGTTATCCATAGATTTTAGGAATTCCACCATATGTGTCTTTCAATAGTCATAATTGGTGCCATCTAAGATGGGTGGTCTGTTAACAACTCCTCCTTCCGTGGTACTGGAAAGTATCTCCCTGGAGCTCACCCAAAATAGAACAGGGTGTCTGCTCTAATACCAATTAAAAATTTGGGTACACAGATATCAGATGTCGTTGCGATGTCACGTCACTAATATCAGGACTTCATACAACAATAATAGTAAGCAGATAACAGATGTCGTATACAATGTCACGACACCAGGTTCAGGACATGTCACGCCAAAAACAATTACAATGTAAAAAGCAGGAAGTAAATAACATAGGTCAATTGTTAACCCAACTTGGTGCAACGTCACCTACATCTTGGGGCATCCAAGCCAGGAAGGAAATCCACTATAACAGTATTAGTTTGAAGTTCTAAACAACCTTTGATTTTACAAACTTCTCACCTAATCACTATCCATGGAATTTCTATCTAAGACATTCCTAGATATAAAACCCTTATCACTTCCCTTCAATCATACAACAGTGATAACAACTGAAAAACAATCAAAGAATAAAAGACATACTTCTAATGAAACATAATGCACTCGTGCTTAAAAGCTCATGAGTGATTCACAATTACAACTCAATAAACTCAGTCCAATTCAAGTATCAAAGAGATACTAGAATGACTTACAAATAACAACAACAACTAAACCCTAACAATGACAATTTCTAGCGTATCTTCATTATCTTCTTAGGTTGAGAATCACCCTTTAAATAGCCCCAAAGTAGCATGGGCTTCGGGCTAAAAATAATCATATCTAAAACAAATCAAATCAAATCAAATATGATGTCTCCTTAAATGTTTTGACATTTATTTTGCATAATATCTGATCAAATCAAATCTGATGTCTCCTTAAATGTTTTGACATCCATTATGCATAATCAAATCTGATGTCTCCTTAAATGTTTTGATATCCATTATGCAGAATCAAATCTAATGTCTCCTTAAATGTTTTGACATCCATTATGCAGAATCAAATCGGATGTCTCCTTAAATGTTTTGACATCCATTCTGCAAAATAAAATGTAATGTTTCCTTAAATATTTCGACATCCAGTCTGCACAATCTTCTGCAGAATCAAATCAAATTTGAACTAATGTTTCCTTAAAATGTCTCAACATCCCTTTTATGAAACAAGTGCACGGTTGGAAACAAAAAAAGAGTTCCTAAAGTAAACCTTCTTGGACAGTCAGGTATGATAGCTGAATATTCAGAGAATCTTCAGATATCTCATAATAAAATAAGTCTTCCAAGAAATAAAACAAAACCTGCAAAGATGTATGACCAACATGTCACGACATTTTGCTTAACATCTTGTTGTGATACAAGTTTTAATAAAATTGTTGCCAATCATAAAAACACAGCACTAATAATTCCATTATTTTCCCTTTATTATTTCGCGAGTAATATTTATATATAACACCTATTCGAGCATAGAACGATCTAAATGGTTCTCGTTGATTACAATGGATGTGAGAGGTGATAATACCTTCCCCTTGCATAACCGACTTGCTTACCCATTTTATATTTCCCCCGGATTTTATCGATGTTTTCCCTTTCCTTCAGGAATAAATAAAGTTTGATTGCGACTCTATTGTACCTTCGAGCGTGCGATGTGCTCGGGTATATTTCTGCTAGCTTCAATGCCAAGTGCTTATTCAGAAGTAAAAATATTCATTTTGAAAGTGATAGTTGTAATGTTATGCTTATGTCAGTTTCGAAATTCAAGTATGTTCACTAATATTATAACATATAGTGAATGAATCACTAGTTAGAATGTCACATAAATATCAACACAAATGATAAGCAAATCTTTAGGAGTCAGTTTTGATGTGATTTTACTGTAGTATGCTTTTCAAAATAAACCATGCTTCAATTAGGTCTTTTGAGGGTTGTAATATGGTCTGGTTCACGGTTTCAGAAAGAAAGGACATAAGGCTCAAAACTTATTCTAACCAACTCATTCTCCTTGGTGTTCTCCAGTCCTATGTTCATCTAGTTCAACACAAGCGTTCACTTTTCCAAAAGGATTTTGAATGGTAGAAGTGATGGTTAAGGAACTAATGAGGTTTTCGGAGTGGCGGACACCTAATCGTTTGCTTCTGTTTATAATCACACGAGTTTGCTCTTGCTGAGAATTTTTTTTATTGATCCTTTGTTTTTGCCTTCCCTGGTTTTTTCCTGGACTGATCTTTTGAGTTTGTAGTCCATTGGGATGCCCTAATTTTTGCTTAAGCCACTTGTTTTAAAGTTTTCAACTTAAAGGGCTTTTCTTTTTCCTTTTTGATCTTTTTGAATTTATTATCTTTTCTTCTTTGGAACAAATTATGTGACATTTATTTGCTTGATTCATTGAAAGGGTCGTGACTTCCTCGTTCCTTTTGTTGGTGAATGACAACCATTATGGATTTGTGATTTCTCGACCTCTTGTGAGGGATGAAATATGGTTGATCCTCATATGGGATGTTTTCTTTTTGAAATTTGAACGCAAGGTCAAACTAACTGAAGACTATCATGTCCCTGGTTAAGATAGAGCGTTATATGTATAGAAAGAAACTCCTACTCCAAGGCTCAAAGGGGTTGGCTAGGGGGTATCTTCCTTATACCTCCAGTTTTTGGGGATTGAAACAATGTCTTACATCGTCTGTAAGGTTTTATTTAAAAGCGTATAGACATAAGTTTCGTGTATTTTGATTTCATCATTCTCTTTTGATTTTGCTTGAACAAAAGTTTAATACTAATAAATAAAATATGAGTGAATCACAAATGGATTTATTCAAAATATGCATGTTTATTTCATTATTATTATTATCATCTGAGAACATACAAGCTTTACAAATGAATAACACTTAACAAACAAAAAATATTACAAATGGAAATGATTGAATAGTATAATGTTGCTGGCGTAACTAGCCTTGATATTCACCCACAGATGCAACCCCTCTAATCATTTCTGTGCATTCCTCTTGAGTAACCGCGTTGACCACTGGCCCATTGTGAGTTGGAAAAGGATTAGTCTTTATGTTGGGCCCTTCCTCAGAGAAAGACAGAATATTTTGGTTGATGAGCTCTTGTACCCTGGTTTTGAAAATCCTACAATCCTCGGTTGAATTCCCTATATAGCCAGCATGAAATGCATAAGAGGTGTTGGGATTATACTTTGGGCCATAGTGGAAAACAACATGTGGTATTTCTTTTGGTACAATTGCTCCTACATGGACATGGCATGGTAGCAACTGAGTGTACAGTATGTGGATCTTGTCATGATGAGGGTGTGTTTTGTCATTACATATGTTATGTCCCTGAATTTGGTTTCTGTTGTCTTACGGCGGTTGTTGATTCTGGGGAGCTTGAACTTGTGGAGGTTGTTGGCACTAAGGTTGATACTAGAATGGTGGTTGCTGATATTGGGCAGCGGAAATGTAGGGATAGAGGTAGTATAGCACATAAGCCATAAGAGCTTGAAATTGAGGATGGACATTTGCCATCACAACACTTTCCTCCCCTTCCTTTTTCTTGGCAAAGCTACCTTATGGTTTCTTGGCCATTGCCTGTTGATTATCGGTGCTAAAAATCTTCCCCATTTTTAACCCATTCTCAATATGTTCTCCAATGATCATCACATTATCAAAGTTTAAGGATGAACTACCGACCATCTTTTCAAAGTACAAACCCTAAAGAGTGCTCATGAATATATCAACCAATTCAATGTCTGCCAGCGCAGGTCGAACTCGTGAAGCCATTTTACGCCACCTCTGAGCGCATTATTTGAATGTTTCATTAATCTTTTGAGCTTGATTTTGCCACTGTAACCTAGTGGAATCCATGTCCAGGTTGTACTTATACTTCTTCATAAAAGCTTCAGACAAGTCTCTCCATGATTTGATTTTGTTGTGTGTATATGTGTGCATACATGTGTGCGTGCATGCGTCCATGTGTGTGTGTGTGTGTGTGTGTGTGTGTGTGTGTGTGTGTGCACATACGTGTGTATGTGTCTGTGTCTGTGTGTGTGTCTGTGGGTTTGTCTGTGTATCTGTGTGTGTATGTGTCTATGTCTTTGTGTGTGTCTGTCTGTATGTGTATGCTTGTCTATGCGTGTGAGTGTGTGTGTTTGTGTGTGTGTGTGTGTGTGTGTGTGTGTGTGTGTGTGTTTATGTGTGTGTGTGTGTATATGTGTGTGTGTGTGTGTGTGTGTGTGAGAGAGAGAGAGAGAGAGAGAATTACAAACAAATAATTCATCAATATTAAAGCATATAAAGAATTACATAGAACACCATAATTGTGTTCACTAGATGAGTATTAAGAAGACTATATCTAACCCTAATAAAAGAGAAATTATCTACGTTTACTCATCATATATTTACAATTAAGACATATAAGGAAGAAGTTGAATAACATCTATGACGATTCCTCGGACAACGCTTCAGTACTCAATCTTCCTCTCCTTTACTCTCTTGTTGTGATTTTGGTATTAAGTGTGTTTCTAGAAGAACTAACAAAAATATACCACAAGTTCTCTCTAATGCACTGACTGAATCCCTTATTTATAGGGGTTTGATATGTTTTTCTCTCTATGTGAGTGTTTTATATCATTTATTGCGCCTACTTTTTTCCCTTAAGTTTTGCCAGCTCATTGAAAGTTGCCTTTGTTTCCTTTCCTCCCTTAGCGCACCGACCAAGCTTGCTTAGAGAGAAAACCCTCCCTTGCCCGTGAAGCAACTTATCCTTAAGTCATGAATCGCCATACCTCGCTTAGCGAGTTTGATACCTCTCTAAGCGATTTCTATTGCTTATTCTTGGAGTTACTTGGCTCTTACGTTATCTTTTGCCACCTTTACCCCTTTAGCAAGACCCCATTCTTGGCTTATGGAGCTTTGAAGGTTCTTTTTTAATAGTTTTTTGTGTTTTCTTGGTTCTTTTTACATATACTTAATGAATACACGGTTAAAACGCTCATACAGGCGTTTTATCGCATTTTATTGATAAATTAAGAGTTTTTCATTAAATACTCACAAATTAAGCTAATAAGTATTATCTATTTTGTGTATTTTTGAGACTTTTCACTAACCTCCTTTCCGGTCACCAGCTCAGGTGTACTCAGTAAGCTTTCCCTTCTTAATCATCTATTATATTACATCCTTCAGATGAATGCATTTATTTGTGTTGTTGTCGTGACTCTTGTGAAAATGATAGTATTTAGACTTGTTCGTCTGAGACGATTCTCTAACCGAGTAAGGATTCTTGATGCCAACTTTCTTGAATTAAGTATTTGCACACTCTTTCTATATTTTCTCCCTTAAAGTGTTTGGGGGAGTGTACGCATTGACCTTAGATCAGAGGTTGCGATCCCCGTCTTCTTTATGATTGTCATTATCTCTTTAAAGTGATCGGCTGCATTCGGAGTTCCATGCTCTCTGAAATCTCTCTCCTTCTTCAACCAGGAGCTCCTCTTAAAAATGGATATATGGTTGAGCCATATTCAACAAATCGCTAAAATTACAAGCTTCCTCGAGCCCTAGCTTTTCCTGAAACACGGAATCCCACCTTAACCCCTTCTTGAACATCCATTATTTTAGCCCATCGTTCGTACCCAATGCTATTTCCACTTTTGTGAAACTATCAATGAACTCGTGCAAGGTTTCTTTCTTATGCTGATTGACCCTGCTGAGTACGACCATGGTTGTGGGTTTCCACTTTCGGGAGGTAAATTGGGCAATGTAGGTTCGGATGGAGACGCCATAAAAACTTGATTGTTTTCTTCCATAAGAGGCGAGGCTCTGGCAGTTTCATTGGTTGCAGCAATAGCTTGTTGTTAAATGGCGGAAAAAGTGACTTTGGATGTCACAATGCTCGAGGAATCTAATGATAGATTTGTTATAGGAGGAGGTTGAAACTTCAAGGAAGAAGATCATCGATGCTTCAAGAAAAAGGAGATCTAAATCTTTGGTGGAGATACAATGATTTTCATGGAAATTAGCATGAATCATAATTTGATTTCCACATACAACATCACAGTTCAGTTAGGAACTACAAATGAAAGGTGAGGTAGCGAAGTTGTATCTTGTTGCAGTGGATATGTATTTCCCATACAGCGGAAAAGGGGCGGCTGACTTGCAAGTTTAACACTTCAACGTCCAATTTAATGAGAGAAATAAAAAATAATGTGTGAGTAATAATGAATTTCAATACTTGAAATTACGCGTCTTACTCTTATATACCAAGATCGATACAAATTACTTATGTATGATATAGTGTGCTATGCGGACAACCTTTATATTGGATCAACTATTGATTGATACACTAGAGGGCAAAACTGCATCCACCTAATTAGAATAAGGTCTATCTATTATGCATATCTTTCAACGGGCAAAATTGTCATCCTGACTAATTAGAACGAAGATCTATCTATTATTCATGTTTTTCAACTTAAAATTCGCTGTTTGAAATTTTTTCTATGAACTTTAAGAATATAGTTGAAATTACTTTAAAATTAATTCTTTCTTGAAATTAATATTTGAAGTCTTTGTTTTCATAAAAGCTCATCGACTAATGGACACGTACTCTTAAGGGTGTTTATTCTTTTGTTCAGCCATAAAAGTCTACTATTTTTATTTTGCATTCTTTACGATTTTTGTTGTTGCATATATTAACTAACTATAATTCAAACGGAATTTTATTTATTTATTTGGAGTTAACCTTCATTTTATTCCACATCATTATGTCCTATCTATTAATTTACTTAAGATAAATGGTGAGAAAAGATAATAAAACATGACTAATATTATGTATTTATGTTGCTTGAACAATGACTTAACTTTAGATAATTTGTTTTTATCATATGTGGAATCATCCATCATTCAAGAAGAGACTCAAAAGAACAAAAAACACATGAGATCAAAGAAAACGACAAGATTGTAGGACCTACCCACTACTGTCCCTCCAAGTGTGTAACATTTATTCTTTTTCTCTTGTAACCTTTCACCTTTGTCATTCTCACGTGTGTGCCTATAGTAATTCGTATTATTTCCTATTGTTATTAAGGAATCAAATTGAAGGACATTTATTTATCTTGCTACATTCAATTTTGCCTTTCAAAGAAAAATTACAAGAAAGTCTGAAACACGATACTTCAACACTACACTAAATATTGATATGAAATAATAATTTAGAAATTAAATAAATTAAAATACTTATAAATATCGATACAGATATTGGAATTTGATTGAATATTTCAAAAATATCAATGCTACATAACAAATAAATAACTAAGAGTAGAATTCTTGATATTTACTTGTTTTTATTGTTTTTTTATTTCTTTTTAAATATTCAAAGAAAAAAATTATATTCACAATATAAAATATTTTTATAATATTCTATTAAATTAAATTTTTAATTTTAAAATACTGATATAATATAATTAAATGTGTAAAACTACTATCCTAGCTCTAATCTCATATTCTAATTGGGATAAATAAAAAGTGCAATTGAGAGTGATGTATGCTAGTTCTGACACGAGGAATAAATTATTATCATTGGCATTTATTGAGGTATTGGAAATAAATTTAGAGTGTTTTTCGGATCATAATTTATTTAAACAAAAAGATATATAATTTCAACCAAAAGAAAGGACAAGAGTAGATGGATTTATTTTTCTCCCTCTATTTCTCATCTGCCTAGAAGCATAAGAGTATAGATATTTTTTAATAAGACAAATTTTTTTAAAGAAAAGGAGAGAAATAAAGATAACAAAGAAAGAGGTTGGAGGCTTCACCTAACCCAACCAAAATCAACAAAATTTAATGGTATTTGTTTCAAATCTAAAAAACTATATTTTTGGAGATAAATGGTTAGGAAATAGTTATAGTCATCCATGTTTGTTAGAAGGTTAAAAAGTTATTATTAACAGGTATAAAAGTTTTTGAGAATGAAATTAACATTTAATAATTTATATATTCTCATAGTTTTTTATTTAAAAAGATATGAATGTCAATTTCAATGATATTTTATATAATTTTTTGAGAATGAAATTAACATATAATAATTTATGAAGGTGATTTCTAATATATAGAGTAAGAGAATGAGGTATAGTAGTTATTGAAGGTGAAAAATAGTAATTCATCACTAATGAGATACTCAAAAAATATATATACAATTACATCGAGTGAGATACAAGTAATGCACAAAACAACAACAAATTATATCGTTTTAATTGTATATAGACAGAGTGTAACCAATTACTAAACGATTATGTTTCTATTGTAATCGATTATAGATAAGGTGTAACCGGTTATATCAACATTCTAATTCTTTTTTAAAGGGGATGTAACCGGTTACAATCCCGCAGAAACCGGTTACAGGCACGTGAATTACATTTTTTCACTTAACACACCACATTAATTCATATGCCACAAGTCTTCCATTCTCATATGCTTCTTCAATCTCTTTAATACTTCAATCAACCCTCTTTTGGTTAGCAAATCGGTCACTTGATATTCACTTCTACAATGCCCCAACCTCAATCTTCCTTTACTAACAAGTTCTCTCAAGTAGTGAATGAAGGTTCATGAAACACAAGAAAAGGGGTTTGGATTGGATTTCAAATATGACAATTTTTCGTGACCCAAAAACAATAACAACAATGATAAAAAAGAATAAGGTATTTTTATCCGAATTCACTGTTAACTAGGTTAGTCCAGTTCATTAACCAGAGTGATTTTTCCTTCTCAACAGGACTTAATCCAATAATCAAACTGATTACAATCTCAAAGACTATTCGTCAATGACTTCTCAAGAATTCTGACTACACTTAGCCCCTTAAGGAATTACAACTCAAAGACTATTCGGCAATGACTTCTTGAGGCTTCTAACTAAAACATATTCCCTCAAGGAATTTAACAACTGTTAAATACAAGATTTGAGTTTACAGAATTGCTTCTAAATAAGCAGATACACACAGTCATAAACGGACTTTACACTTAAGAATATATGAAATGAAGTTCTAAGTGTTTCTCTCTATTTTCTCTTTCTTAATATTAATTTTGTCTTATTGAAATTATTTCAGCATGAAGTTCTTCGTATGTTAAAGCTTTTATTCAATAGTTGTCTTTTCACAATTCCTTTGTCCTTTTTATATGGATGAAGAATAAGACAGTTGGAGGATAGAATTGGAAACTTCTTCAAATCTACAGTTGTAATAGCTGGTACGAGGTTGAGCCGTAAATCATGGATAGTGGAGAGAAAATCTTTGATAGCCATTTGTAGTACACTCCTTGGAAATATTGGTGAGTTTATCCTTTTGATTTTGCGGCTTAAATTATACTATCTTTTAAAGTATTCATTCAGTCATTTTCTCTAAATTATTGGCTTCACATATGAGAGATTTGAAGTTTGATCAGAGTTCAGAGCCTTGATAATAAGACTTCAGAGTCTAGTTAAAATGAGGCTTGAAATTATCATAGTACATGTGGGTTGTTTACTTCAGAAGCATTGATTGGAATATCCAAAGGTTGACTTTAAGTTTATCACTTCTTTGTATTATCACTTTAGTCAGAATCACATGATGTCCGGAGTCTCTATATCCAGAGTCTAGAGTCTTTTTATCTAGAGTTCACAGTCTCTCTTATGTAGAGTCCATAATCTATTTTGTTCAAATTTATTTAGTGTATGGCTAGTTCAGAGTCTTATTTATTCAAGATCTGGCTTATTTAGAGTTTACTTTATTCAGTATCTGACTTGTTCAGATTTTTGCTTTGTTCAGCATCTGACTTGTTCAGAATCTGCTTTATCTAGCTTCTGACTTATTCAGATTCTGCTTTATCTAGTGTCTGGCTTGTTCAGATTCTGCTTTATTCAATATTTGACTTGTTCAGATTCTGTATACTCAACAAACTATTAGATTATAAAGTTATTTTTTATACTTTGTTATCATTAAAACTCAAGGATATTAGATGTATAACCAAACTTGTTCCATCAGTGGAACCTTGTCTCAATAAGTTTATAGTGCACCTAAGAGGGGGTGAACTAGATACTTTGATAGATTTATAGCAAAAAAACTAAAGTAACAGTTCATTAAAACCAAAAATGTATCAAAGTACCTAATTCACTCCCTCTTAGGTGCACTATAAACTTACATGAACAAGATGGTAAAAGATATAAACTTCAACAAATGAGTATGCGAACATGGTGTATATGTGAAAAATGATGCAAATGAAGGGATGATAATTCTTTGTTAAAAAGTGAAGAACGTCGGCGATATATCCCGGTTCCCCTCTTAATCCGAGAGTACTCCAAATCTCTTATGCAGTAAGAGATTTTAATAAGTGTTAGGACCTTTTACAAGCTTATTCTAGCAATTATACACACGTTACTAACCTAATCAATAAGGAACACTCTCTTATGATTTTACAAAGTAGAAAAAGAGAACAATCCTCCCTTTTTCACTCACTTGTTTCCAACAGTTTTGGACAACAAGGTATACAAAAATCTGGATTTTGTAAGATGTTTGAAATTGTAAGACTTTTATCAATTGCTAGAATTGATCTTCTCTTTCAAGTAAACAATTCACAAGCTGTTATACACAGAGTGATCAGATGAAATAAGATGAAACTTTTATGATGCAATAATATTGAATGCAAAGAGTTTCAATAAAAAGTTTGTAACACAAGACACTTTGTTTGAAAATAAAAAATGAAGCTTGAATTGTAATGAAAGAGGTGAAGAAATAAAATTTGATATGACAAATATTTATATCAGCATAACACCTTTCTGAAAAAGTATGTAATCATGAAACAATGCCATGATTGAAAGATGTATTTTGAAATTCGTTAGAATCATATTTTGAGTGAAAAAATGTCACTGCTTCAGTGGTAACCGGTTAACACATAATCGTAATCGGTTACAGCTGAAGCGTTTCCTAAAAATTTGAAAATTGTGTTTGTGTAATCGATTAACGGTTTTGGTTTACCGGTTACAGGTGTAACCGATTAAGAGAAACTGGTTAACCCGTTACGCTTGATGTGTTTTTGAAAAAATACTTAAAATCACGTTTATGTAACCGGTTAACAACATACACTACTACAAATAAGACATTTTATGATGAAGCTTTCACCATGAAAATTAAAAAATTGAGAAAATAGAGCACCATGTTTTATTTTACTAAAAAAAATTTCTCTTGGTTTTGTTTAATATACCTCTCTTCGAATCTTCGTTACTACATTTTATGTTATTTTTATTTTCTATGATTTATTTAGTATTTCTCATTTGACGTCTTTTTAGCTACCCATTTTTTTCTTTGTTAATCTTTTATTATTTTTTAAATTTTTGATTTGTAATAACTTCAGTTACATGTACCAACTGAAAGGTACATGTTTATTAATTACTTCAGTTACATATTACGTCAATATTTATTAATAAACTTTTTCAAAAACTTCTTTTTTTAATTTTATGAACTCATATACATCGGTTTTCCTTAAAAATCGACGTGAAATTTTTTAATTGATTTCCTAAAATATGGTGTTATAGCGCTTTTTATTTTTATTTTATTTTTAATTAATGGATACACGTCGGTTTTCCCTATAAACCTACATGAGAATGTTTTGCATGAAATACTTCAAAGAACTAGTCTCTAACTTTTAGTTTAGCTATCAATGTTCTAACTTCATCGTCATTCTCAGCGCAAAAATCCTAGGTGATTTCATCGTCACTCTCTCATCAAAACTCATCCAACTGTTGGCGATTTTCATCGTTACTCTCATCAAAACACGAACATTATCTCTATTTTCTTCGCCATCACGTTTGAGGTACTTATTTGTCACGTTTTTGTTTATATTACTGAAATAATTTTAGTTCATATCACCGAAATAGTTTTAGTTCATATCAACAAGGACATTATCTATATTCTCATACAACACCACTGAAATGGTTTTAGTTCATATCACTTAAATAGTTTATCATCAGTCATTATTCTTTATTTATATAGTTATGGCCGATACGACAAATAACTCCCATACAACATCAATGACTCACCCAGAAGATGTTGGTGTCTCGATGAATTCAACATCCACGACTCATACAACTACCTCTATAAATACATAACATAAAAGGAAAATTTATAGGTGTCACGATGTATACCAAGGTGAAAAAAGCCCACGAAAACGGTATTCGATTCCCGATTAGAGTTGATGTTACAACCAGCAAGGCTTATGGTGAACAAGCTGAGGATTTTACAGGTTATGTTGCATTACAATATAGGAGTAAAGTGAGTATTTTGTTGGATAGTTGGCACGACGTTGACGATGATTTTAAAGACATCTTATAGACCGATATTACGGTATTTATATTAAATTTTATAAAAAAAATTACAAGTATGTATGATCATTTAATTTTGTGTTTAATACTGATAATAACTCTATTGTGTAAACATAAGAAGTGTTTAATGTTAGTCTGAATGATGGTAAGGTGAAAAAGAAAGTGCTTACATATGTTGGTGAGCGTTGGAGAAGCTTTAAGACACAACTCATCCATGATTATATTACTCATCCAATAGCTAAAAGTAAAGAATAGCCTATATACGTGATGTATTCATTTATTTTGGAGGATATGACAAACTTGAAAAGAATATGATTGAAGAAAAAATAAAACAAAGGGAACAAGAGTCAGGTGATTCTATAAGCCTTGATCGCACTCCCTATCCATCATCATGCCATGAGAAATGGAAGAGGGCACGTCAATAAAAGGCATTGAGTTCACATCAGAGGCTACACGCGAAGTGGCTGAAAAGATTGTAAGTAGATTCTTTTTTCAATAATATTATTTATTTTGGTTAAATCAACTTGGTAAAGATGAAATTTTATATGTGTTATAGGATGTATTGGTTGAACAGTCCAAAGTCGGCTTCTTCGTCCCAGAAGATCGTCATGACATCTTGGTTGAAGCGATTGGAATCGAGGAGCATCATGTGCGTGTTCGTAGTCTTGGAAGAGGCATTGGCTTCAATAATTTTTACGGACGATCTCGATCAACTAGAGAAGTACACAGTAAGGAAGAGATTGAATATATATTTTTTGTTAAGTTGGTGGAGGAAAGGGAGAAGTGGAATCAGGAGGAACGTTGGAGGGTGCAGATGGAGGAGCGGGAGAGGGTGTTGCAGGAGGAAACTAAGAGGTTGTTACAGCAGGTGCGAGCGCGGGTCCAGAAGGAGAAAGAGGAGCGAGAAAGGTTGCCTGAGGTGGACCTAAAGAAGGAGGATGAGAGGATATTCGTGAAATGTACGCACGATGTGCTTGAGGTATAAGTATAAGTTTAAAAAATGGTGTTGTATGTTGTTGTTATTATTGTGTGCATTTTAATTTTTGTATTGTATTTCTGTTGTTTATATGATGCATAGACTGAGTTCATTGGGTTTACTCAACCAAACAAATTCAAATCAGTTAGACATTGAAGAGAAAGTAATGGGTGGTACAAGCACAAAAGAAAGTTGTTATGCCCACCAGGACAATATTGAAATCACACCATAACAAATAGATAACATTCAAAGACTAAAAATGATAGTAGAGAGTCTTCCAGATATTTGGGATAATATTCAATTAAGTCATGTTCCATATCAGTATTACGTACTTATTTAGTCTACTATTTAGGAATTTTTGAAGGGGGGTGAATGGCTAGACGTTACCATATTACAATGTGGTGTTTGTAAGTATAATTTTTACGTTTATCATTTCTATTTATATTCATATGTTCTTGTACTTTAACAATAAACATTTGACTCTTGCAGGTACTTGCATAAGTGTGTGTTGAAAGGGATTTAAGAAAGTATTTTTTTCGTAGATCCAAATAACATTAGCCTTCACGATGGTACGGTAGCAAATAATATCAAGGTTTACTTAAAAGACGGGTTGTTAGAAGAGAACAAAGAATGTTATTTGGCCTCATTTTTTCACGCGTAAGTATATATTAATTTATGTTTTCATTTATAAATAAATTTTATACATATTATTAATTATTCTGAACGTTTATGCAGTAATCATTCGCAACTAATTATTATATGCCTGAGGCAAAATATTGTAGTTATGATTTGCTCTATGCACAATCCCCTTAATGGAGTTATGTTAAACGCTTTGTGTGGGTAAGTGGTATTAGTTTTTATTCAAATTTGACTTTTAGTTTTGAATAGTTTTTATGCATGTTTAATTTTTACGGACATGTGGAGAGTGATAGAGGGATACAATGCAATTAAACGTGATTTAATTAGTAAAAAGTCAAGGATCCTTTTCCCAAAAGTAAGTACTCCTTGTGCTTTTTGATATTCTTTTATTTGTGTGTATTAATTAGTAACTATATGAACATTATTTATAGTCGAGAAGACAACCCAACAACTATGCTTGTGGATATTATGTTATAAAACATATGCATGATATTGTCACCGGAGGCATAACAAATGGATGGACCGAGCGTAAGGTATTAGCTTAATCCATATACACGTAATTTATGTATATTTCTTAAGTTAATGTTGTTGTTGTTAGCTTACCATAATTTGATTTTTTTTTTAATTATAGGAGTTTAGCGATAAAACACCATTCTCACAAGAAGATGTAGATGATATCCAATCAATTTGGGTTGGTGTCTTGTTATCTTATCATGAATTTTTAACAACAATAATTTTTATTTTATTATAAGGTGAAAGTGTACATATTGAGGTTTTGACATTTTCATGTTGAATACTCTAACTTTTGTATTATGTGTTGATGACAAAAATGTAAATTTGTATATTTGGTTTTGCCACAATGTAAATTTGTAATTCTGTATAAAAAAGGAATTTCAATTTTGTTATTTGTTTCTGATTTGGTAATATGTGTTAATTTAGTATTCTATAACAATTTTATAGTTTTTGCATGTGCACAAAATGATACAGGTTTGCCAGTAAAATGAGAATCAAAACAAATTTATATAGCAATAAAATTGATTAAGCCCCTCGGTTAAATTCAAAAACTGACGTATAAACATAGCTTATTATCTCGGTTATTGAATAAAATTGAGAGGTATGTTGTGCGCGCTAGTTAGTGTTAAAAATAAAAGTATGATGTTGCTAAGGATTGAGCCATTGACCTTTTATATTTAAACCCCGACTTTATAAAAATCGAGGGGTAAAGTTCTCACTTTTCATGTTACCTCGGCATTGTAACAGAGGTGAAATCCATTTCGCTCTGACATGGCATGTGTTATTTGTAGTAGTGATAGTGTAGCCGGTTACACCTGATGAAAAATTGAAAGATACCTTTAAAAATAATTGAGATGCAAAATCATAGATATCAAAACTTATTTTATGCATTATGATGATTTATTAATCGTGTTACTGAGCATTATGGTAAACATATGATCAAATTGTAACTTGTACTTTAATGAAGGATCAATCTCCCAAGCTCCAAGGATGTTTTGACATTGTTGTTTGAGACATAATTCTTGTTACCATAGAACTTTGAACATGAAACTTTTTCTCATCCTTTGATAATGCACATGAACTAGAGATAGTATAATTGTCTTCATCAAAACACAATGTTGGAGAAACTTGACTTCATAATCTCCCCCTTTTTTATAATGACAACCATTAAAACTTGAAGTGCTTGAAACTCTTAGACCATTTGAAAAGCTCTTAATGTGCTCCATCTAACATTGATCACTTCCCCTTGATCAATAGTGAATTTAAAGTCTTTGTTTCTGCATAAGTTATAGGATACAAGCACACACATACCCCCCCCCCCTCCAATCTAATTTGTCGTTTTTCACATCTTTCAAGAACTCTTTTCATTTGGACAATTTGGAAAGAAAGTGACTCACACTTTTTGCATGTAAAATTTTGTTTTTGTTTTTCAACATAGTTTTATTTTTCAAATTCAAAATCTTTTTCCATGTTGTCAATCTTTTCTTCAAGAGATAAAATTTGTTTCTTTTGTTTTGACACTGTTTTGTACAAAATTTTGCATTCATTGAGTAGTTCATCTATAGCACCTTGAGCATCATTATCATAAAAGGAAAAATCATTATTAACCTCTTCATATTCATCATCAGAATGGTTTGATTCCATCAAAGCAAGATTTTCACATTCTTCACTTTCTGAGTCGGATGATAAACTTACTTCATTGTCTTCCCATGCAATGTAGGCTCTTTTGGATTTTGTCTCCTTTCTACTTTTTGAAGCCACCCTTCTTGGTGAGTTTTGAATAATCCATCTTTATGTGTCATTGCTTTCCACATTCATAGAAAGTGACATTTTATGTTGAAGTGGAAGCATCCTTTTTCCTGAAAAATTTCTTTCTTTTTACATAATTCAAGGATTTTTCATTATTGCCAAATAACTTACCAAGTCTTTTCACAAGGAGCATGACATTTTCATCTTCTTCTGGAGCATCTTATTTTTGTTCTTATCTTATATCAACTTTCAGATAAATGCATTTGGATTTCTTCTCTTTATTCTCATGCTTTTCAAGTCTTCCAAGTTCAAGTTCATGTTCTTGAAGTTTTCCGAACAAGGATACGGACGTCATGGTAGAAAGACCTTTCTTTTCCGATGTTATCTTCACTTTTGGTTGTCATTCCTTGGTTAAAGACCTAAGCACTTTAAGATTAAGATAATTGTTAATAAAAGTCTTACCGAGAGCAATCAAGTGATTGGTCAAGTGTACGAATATCTTTTGCAATGCGAGAATTGATACTTCGGATTGCATTCTAAACAACTCATACTCTTGACTCAAAGTACTCAATCTAGATCTCTTTACTTTAGTGGTTCCTTCATGAGTTTCTACCAATGTATCCCATATTTTCTTTGTTGTTGTACATTGAGAGACACAAAATAATTTATCCATGCTAAGTGCACTTTAAAGTATATTGATTGTTTTCTTGTCGTAAAGGACTTTTTTCTTATCATCTCCATCCCATGAACTTTTAATCTTTGTTGTCCAAACACCGTTGACAACACTTGTAGGAATAAACAGACCATTCTCCATAGCATCTCATACTTCTTATCCTTGTGCTTCTAAGTGAGCCTTCATGTGAATTTTCCAAAAATCAAAGTATTCACCAGAAAACAGTGGAGGTTTATTACTGCTACCACTATCTTTGAAAATATGATTTATGGAAGTCATACTTAATCTTTAGGAACAAGTCACCTATAACCTGCTCTGAAGACAATTGTATGTGTATAGTGCACCTAAGAGAGGGGGGGGGGGGGGGGATTGGGTACTTTGATAGATTTTTTGTTTTCATTAAGTGTTACTTAAATTTTTCTGGTTTGTTGATGTTTAGAAAGTGGTAAATGCATAAAAGTAAATAACACCAGCGATATATCCTGGTTCCCCTCATAATATGAGATTACTACAGTCCCATTATGCAGTAAGAGATTTTAATAAGTATTAGAACCTTGTACAAGTCTATCCTAGCCACTATACACAAGTTATTAACCTAATCAATAAGGAACACTCCCTTATGATTTTACAAAGTAGAAAAAGAGAATAATCCTCCATTTTCACTCTCTTGTTTCTAATAGTCCTAGACAATAAGATATACACAAATCTAGATTTTGTAACATGTTTGAAGTTGTAAGACTTTTATCAATTGCTAGAATTGATCTTATTTTTCAAGTAAGCAATTCACAAGATATTATACACAAAGTACTCGGATGAAATAAGATGAAACTTTTATGATGCAGTGAAATTCAATGCAAAGAGTTTCAATCAAAAGTTTGTAACACAAGACACTTTGTTTGAAAATAAAAAATAAAGCTTGATTTTTAATGAAAGAGGTGAAAAACAAAATCCGATATGACGGGTATTTATATCATCATAACACCTTTCTAAGAAGTATGTAATCATGAAACAGTGCCATGATTGAAAGATGTATTTTGAAATTCGTTAAGATCAGATTTTGAATGAAAAAATGTCATTTCTTCAGTGGTAACCGGTTAACACATAATCGTAACCGGTTTCAGCAGAAGCATTCCTGAAAACTTGATATTTGCGTTTGTGTAACCAGTTAACGATTTTGGTTAACCCGTTACGCCTTATGCGTTTTTGAAAAAAAAAATATAGTTAAAATTACGTTTTGTGTAACCGGTTAACAACATAGTGTAATTGGTTACACCTGATGCAAAAATTGAAAAGTACCTTAAAAAATAATTGAGATGCAAAACCATAGATATCAAAACTTACTTTATGCATTATGTTGATTTGTTAATCATGTTATTGAGCATTATGATAAACATATGATCAAATTGCAACTTGTACCTCAATGAAGGATCAATCTTCCAAGCTCCAAGGATGTTTTGAAATTGTTGCTTGAGACACAATTCTTGTTACCATAGAACTTTGAACATGAAACTTTTTCTCATCCTTTGATAATGCACATGAACTAGAGATAGTATACTTTGTCTTCATCAAAACACAATGTTGGAGAAACTTGACTTCATAGTTTAAAGCTCTCAAAACTTGGTTTAAACCATACAAATCCTCCTTCAATCTATAGAAATTTGATTCTTGGTGTTTTAACAAAACCCGAGGGTTGCTTCACATATACCTCCTTTTCCAACTGTTCGTTCAAAACCGAAGATTTGACGTCCATTCAATAAATGGACCAATTGTGTTTTTTGCAATCCCATCAACCAATCAAATGGCCTCAATTCTTGCTACCGGTGTGAATACTTCCTCAAAGCTTATTCCCTCCTTTTTCAAAAATACCTTAGCTATCAATCTAGATTTGTGCGTCACAATCTCTCCTTTGAGATTTGCTTTAACCTTGTACACCAATCTTACACCTATATTCCCTTTCCCTTGAGGAATGTCAACAAGATTCTAAGTATTGTTCTTCTCAATCAATTCTAGCTCTTTCTTTATATCACAAATCCATTTTGGATCACTCAAATCCTCCTCCATGTTAACGGGTTCGGATTCGGCCATAATTGCAAAATGGACAAAGTCACCATCGTCCTTAAATTTGTTGTCTTGGAATAGATCACAATCTTGGAGTCTTGCAGGGAAACTTCTTTACCTTGTTGATCTTCTCATGTTTTCTTCGTCTCAAGCTTCAACAGAGGTTGTTTCTACATCTTCAAGCACTATAATAACCAATTTTTCACTATTGTAACTGCTTATAACCTATTAGTAACCGGTTACAGGTTGTTGCACTTCTTTTATTCCATTGAAAATGACGTCCATAATGATCACGATTCTCTTGTTTTCTACATCATACAACTTGTAACCATCGGTAGAGTGATACCCTACAAGTATCATCCTCTCCCTTGTCATCAAGCTTCTTTCTAAGTTGATCTGGAACATGTTAATATGCTACTGAACCAAACACTCTCAAGTCACTCATGTTTGGTTTAAATTCTAACCAAGACTCTTTCGGTGTGACGTTTCCAGCTTCTTTACGGGGCATCTTTTCATTAAATAAGTGGTTGTGGAAACGGCTTCTCCCCAAAATTATTTCGGCAAGTTCTTTCCTTTTAGTATACTCCTTACCATGTCCATGAAAAAGAGATTATTCCTCTCAACATTACTATTTTTCTCCGGTGTATAAGGTGTCATTACCTCATGTATAATGCCATATTGATCATAAAACTTCCAAAATCATTTGAGACATATTCGGCTCCACCATCCATTTTTTAGAACTTTGATTTTATGGTCGCTTTTCCTTTCAACCATGGACTTGAACTTCTTAAACACCTATAATACCTCATCTTTTCTCTTAATTAGGTATGTCCATAGTTTTCTACTATGATCATCAATGAATGTGACAAAATATTTATTGCCTCCAATAGAATCAACTTGCATCGGTCCATACACATTCGAATACACCACCTCAAGATGACACTTGGTTATATAACCTGCATCTTTGCTGAATTTCCCATTATGTTGCTTAGCTTGCACACATTTTTCATAAATTTCAGTTGGTATGTTGATCAATGGTAGCCTCGTTGCCATCTTGTTCTTTTGAAAGGCGTTGAGATATCGAAAATTAAGATGCCCAAGCCTATAGTGCCATACCCACTCTTCTCTACTAGTCGTTGTAGCAAGACACATATGTTCAATAACCTTTAATTCAACTTTGAAAGATATATTTGGATCCATATGAAGACATAATCGGACGTTGGAGGAAGAAACCCACAACATCAGACAACACCAACAAGAGGTCAACGCCTCGAAAGAGGTGAAACTGTTAGACCTTTAACCACTCTTAGATGAAACATGGGGGCGTCTATTCCTGAGGGTTTCAAACCTCCTTACTTGGCCAATTTTTATGGACGCATCGATCCCTACGAGCATGTATCTGCCATCACATGCAGATGGCCCTCATAGGAGCGTCTGACTCTCTGAAATGCAAGTTATTATCAGGCACCTTCAGAGATGCCTCCCTCATATGGTACATTGGTCTTCCATATGCTTCTATTAATAACTACCAAGATATAGTAAGAAAGGCGGTACACCAGTTCCTTGTCAGTCACCATAGGAAGATGGCCACCACCAGTCTATTTAACATTCACCAAGGTCCATCAAAATCACTGAAGGACTGCCTCATTCGCTTCAGTGAAGCCATCATCAAGTTCATCCCTCTGAACTAAGAAATGTTTGTGGGGTAGTTCCAAAATGGACCCAAAGTGAGACACTTCAATGAATCTCTCATCCAAAGGTCAACACTCACACCAAATGAAGTAGTTGCCAAAGCGGAGTACTACATCAAACGTGAAGAAAGCAATGCAGAAAGAAGGCTCGCGACATTAATGAGCATGTCTCCGGCGCCGAGAGCGTCCATCCTTCTAGGAAAAACAGTTACACCTCGCCCGTAAAGGACAAGTCCATGTTCAAAAGAGTGGAGAAGGCGACGAAGAGTTTCATGCCTTTGAATACCCACCAAGAACAGATCTGGCGTGAGGTACTCCATCTACACAACATCCCGACACCGCATGCCCCCAAGGCCGAGGTGACACGATTTGAGCCTGGAAGGTGGTGTAAGTTCCATAGGGTCAAAGGACATCATATTGATGACTGCTACAAGCTAAATAAGGAAATAAAGAAGTTGATATAAGAGGGACATCTCAAGAAATATGTAAAGGGTGATTCTTCCAACCAGGAGGAGAAACATAACCAGCATGAGGGGGAAGGTTCCAAAATCCTTGGACCAAACAAAGCCAATGAAGCACCCATGAGAAAAGGGTAGTAAAGCGGCACATCATACCCTCAATACCATAACAGGAGGATTCGTCGGGGCCAGTGAGACCAGCTCCGCCCCCAAAAGATATGATATTCAAGTTCTGAGTGTAGAAAACCTCTCTGAGGTCAAGAGTATAAAAGCGTCAGAAGCCATGAGTGTCTTCTCACAAGAAGATGCGTTTGAAGACCACCCTCACAAAGATGATCCCATGGTCATCATCTTCAAATGAGAAGAATAAGAGATAAAAAGATTTCTAGTAGAATAGGGAAGCTCCACCGATATATTATATTAAGACGCCTTCGAGAGACTACATCTGGATCCCTAAGACTTGAAACCTTTCAAGGGATCATTGGTCGGATTTTTAAGTGAACAAGTGCAAGTGAAAGGGTATCTCACCTTGGGGATCATGTTCGGAGAGCATAACCATGCCAGAGAAATAAAGGTTAAGTATCTAGTCATTGACATCCCCTATTCGAATAATATGATTATTTGGAGACCAACCTTTAACCGACTGGGGTCCACTTTATCTACCTTGTATCTATGCTTGAAATGTCAGTTCCTCAATGGGCAAGTGGGAGTTGTTCGAGGGGACCAGGAGATCGTCAAGAAATGTTACGCAGAAAGCCTCAAGTTAAAGACTATACACTTCTCGAGCGTAAGCGAGAAAAAGGCTAGCAATGGGATAACGCCGCCCAATGACACGAGCGAGAGCAAGGAGCCTTCCCATATAACCTCACGAGACGATGAAGCCTGAAATCAAGGGGAAATGCTCCATTTTTCTCTAGAAGAGTTTATATGGTTATTCTGGTTTTGTTATTCATTTATGTAGTTGTCCTTTCTTTTGTTATTTATTTACCTAGTTGACATTTTTCATAGGCGAGTATTAAAACTCTGCAGATTGTAAGAACAGGTTGTTTGAGGAGGTGCACTCTTTTCTCTCTGCGCTTTATAGGGAGCGGGTGTTTTTAATGAGGCATCTCATCCTTATTTATTTATATATATTCTCTATGTCCTATCTTTGTATAAAATGCAGGCTCACGATAAAGCCTCTCAATAGAGGCAGTTATACATGTCGGATCCCTCAAGGTGGGATCCTTTCCGCCCTTAGAGGAAATTGTATACGCTGGATCCACCAAGTTGGGATCCTTTCCACCCATAGAGGAAATTGTATATGTGGAATCCCTCAAGGTGGGATCCTTGCCTCCCATAGAAGCAATTACATATTCTGGATTCCCAAAATGGGATCCTTACCGCCCATTGAGGCAATTACATATGTTGGATCCCCAAGGTGGGATCTTTTCCTCCCATAGAGGAAATTACATGCAGTTTGGAATTGATTAAGAAATGCTTCTAATAAATTAGGAAATCTAACTCATTACCTAATTGGTTAACGCTTTAGTCAAATATATTAAAGCACAGAGAAAAGGTCTTCCAATCAATTAGAACATTCATTAATCAATTAAAGTATATAGTTGTTTTAGGGTTTACTTTTCTGAATTAGGGTTGTCGTTTTAACGTAGTTTAATTGATTAAAAAAAGCATGTTTTAATTAATTGACTCTTTGATTTGACTCATGAATTATTTCCTTTTTTAGTAAAATATTTTCCTATATAAAGGGGGAATTTCCTCATTTCATTACACTTCTGATTTTTGAATAGAAATCTTTCTACTAGTCTTTTATTCTCTTTCTTTCTAATTTTTTTCACTAGAGTTATCGTAGAGATGAAAGAGTGAAATAGTAAAGGATTCGAAGGTTGCAAGGCAAACTTGAAAAAATCTTGGGTGAAGGTTTTTGAGTTAAGCCTCTTTAAAAAGCCTTGTTTGTTATTAGAAGGTTTGTAGATCGATCTTGTACAAAACTTCAAGTTGTAGTTGAAGGTTGTTTGATATAATATTGTAAAAACTCAAAGTTGGTTTTAGTGAAAATCTCAAGAGAAAACTTTTGAAGATGGAAGTAGGTCATGTGATTAGGCCGAACTTGTATAAATCCATAATGCAATTTATCCATCTCTTCTCTCTTTATTTTCCGTTGTTTATTTTTTCTGTTGTGTATCTCTCTTATTCTTCATCTTCTTTCTATCTTTGTGTTGCTATATATATGTTTGTTTATCTATATTAGTTTTAAAAAAATCATAAATCAAACTTTTTATATATTATTTTCGAATTTCGAATATCATAATTCACCTCACAATATAATATTCGAAATTTTGTTTTAAAAAATTAGTTCTCTAAAACTCAACTTCGCCGAACAAATCTTGTTAACTATCTTGTCTTTAAACATTATTATATGTACGAGCGTCCAAATGGGCACTTGTGTCCGCTTTTTTTTAATTTAAACACGCGTTAAAATATAAACAAGTATTTTTTATTTAATTTTAATTATTTGTGTAATAAATTTTGTTATATGCACTCTCATATTTATCTATCCGATTTTTTTTAGTGTGCATGTAACAACAACAACTAAGCCTTATCCTATTAAGTGGGGCCGGCTATATGGATCAACTTTTGTCATAATGTTCGACCATGCTTCTTTCCAAATCATTAATCTCGATATATTTCTTAATAACTTCTCTTATAATCTTTATAGGACTTCCCCTTCCTCTAATTGTTTGTCTTCTCTCCATCTGATCTATCATTCTTACTACATAATCTATCGATCTTCTCTTTACATGTCAAACCACGAAAGTCTATTTTCCACCATCTTCTCCATTATAGACGTTACCCCAACACTCTCTCTAATTTTTCATTTCTAATTTTATCCTATTGAGTCTTACCACACATTCACTGCAACATCGTCATCTATGTTATACTTTATTCTCGTGTTGATTCTTAACCGCATAATATTCGGTGTCGTACAAAATCGCAGGTCTTAGCGCAGTCCGATACAACTTTCTCTTCAACTTGAGCGGTACATTTCCATCAAATAAAACACTTGGTGCCCTTGTATATTTCAACCACCCAACTTGAATTCGATGGTTTACACCCCTTTTATTTCTCCATTACTTTGTATTACGCATCAAAGATATTTAAACTGTTTGACTTGAGGAATAATATGGTCTTCAACTTTTACCTCTTGGTTAGAAACACTTCTTCTCTAGTTGAACTTACATTACATATACTATGTCTTACTCCTGCTTATGCGGAAACCATTTATTTCTAAAACTCCTCTCTAAGTTTCCAACCACTCATTTAAATCTTCATTCAACTCTCCAAGGACTATATCATCTTAAAAAAAAAACATGCATATCGGTGCTAACTCTTGAATGTGTTTCATAAGTTATGGTAAAAAGGTAAGAATTTAGGATTCTTGATGTAAATCAATTGTAATAGGAAAATCGTCTATCTCTTCATCCTGTGTCCACGCACTAGTCGATATCCTTTCATATATATCTTAGATAGCTCAAATATATGCAATCCTAATTTTTTTTTCTATGACTATCTCTTAATTTTGATTTTAAGTTAAATTATTTGTCAAAAAATTATTCGTCAAAAAATTATTTGTCAAACTATCTCTCTCTATATCTCTATCTTAAATGCATGTGCCCGTTTTGATGCTAGTGTGACATAGAGTAAAGTTCACCTAACTTAATTTTTTCACTAGTAACACATCATAGATAAGATAAACTAAATCTCACCAAAAAAAAATATTATTCTCCTTTATTTATTTATTTTTACTAATTTAGATGAATTGTTCAACTAGATAATTTAATTTGAAATTGAGGGAGTATTGCTTATCCTAAAGGTAATTTAATTTGAAAAAAAAAAAAGTCATAAGCTAGTAAATAAAAATTACAAGCTACAGGCTAAAAATCAAGCTCTTGCTATAAAAAGGAGTGTTGGTAAAATGGCACAAAAGTGATAAAAAAAACTACGAGTCCTACAGAGTACGGGTTCCCTTTTGTTTCCTACATTCTCTTCAATGTGTATTACTCACTTTTCACATTGGCTTTCTACTGTTATGTACTCTTACTTGTATTGCCAATTTGCCACAGTGGAGTTTCTTTTGACAAAAACAGGTCCTGTGATGCTATGTTATTATTAAATGATCAACATTTTGAAATGAAACATGACAGTAAAAATTCACTTGCATGGGCCCTTTTCTGAAAAAAAAATCAAATAATATGAACAATTTTTTTAATTATTAAATCAGAAATCTAGAAGAATAAAAACTCAACAAAGAACTATTTAATGCTCTTTCATAAGCTGGAAAAAAATTAAAGAGAACATAATTCCTTATTAAAAGTTATTACTCACAAAAAACTACACTGCACATGACTTTATGGAAACCATAATTATGTGTCTTATTTTTCCTTCTTGAAACAAAATTGATGTTCTTGCTGTTTGGATGGGCAATTGTTTATCTAACCGTAGAGCGAGCTGATCGGCTATCAGGATTCGTAGGATACCCCTTAAACATGGCCTCCAAACTCCAGATGCATGAAGGAGTCAAAGCCTATATATCATGTAAGGAAATGCATAACCATTAAAATCAAGAGAAAAACAAACCCTTCTCATAATGTAAAATTATCCTCATTAAAGTATGTAGATTAGGTCCTTTCTAAATGATGAACAGATCATGGACTGTTACACAGAAGAAATAACAATGGAATAGAACAGTCAAGCCCATACAGGTGGTGATGGAAATTTAGAAAGAAAAAAAATGAAGTTTTTCATACCTTCCAACGCCTCTTTTGAGCAAGATGATGGTTGATATTATCCAACCTCTCTATTATTTTGTTAAATGTTGGTCTTCTGTAGGGTTCTTCATCCCAACATTCCTCAATTAGCCTATGAAAAGAAAAGAAAATTTCATGAATGTTGAAAACTTTATTCTTTTAACCAATTTAACATAAAATTCAATTGAATACGCAGCCAATAAAACATATTTAAGCTACTTACTCTTTTAATCCATTAGCATAACGCTTTGGTGATGCCCTAAACGGTGGCCGCTCACTATCCACATATGCTTTAGGAACTTCATTTTCTGGCTTTCTATAAAATGGTGGACAACCTTCAATCATCTAGAGTAGCAAAAAAGCAATATGTTGCGGTCAATATTTTTTCCAGTATCTCTATGAATAACAACCTACTGATGGTTGTCAACCTGTATATTCTATTCTATGTATCTACATTAAAAGTGGGCTCCAATCATTCCACAAATAAAATTATCCTAACACAAACAGTATCAGCAAAAGTGTTAACATGAACACCGTCTTCACATTAGAAAAATTAGAAACAACAAAAGAACCAGGCAAACATTGATCCAACAACAAAATTATTATGAATATATAAATATGTATATTTTTATAATTGAATCTTTAGGATGAACTGATGGGTGAGGTGTGACCAAAAAAATGATGGGAGGGCATAGCTCATAAGTCAAGAGTACTCAAACTCTCTATAACCTCACGTTGACGCTACATATATTCTTGATAAGTGAAACAGGTCCTACGTATAAAAGACCAGGGTCGTCTTAAGTTTTCGGAGACCCTATGTAGGTTTACAATGGTTTAACTGTGGAAAAACAAATATGGGCCCTATTTTGTTATGCTTTAATCATAACAAATTTTTTGTGAGGCCCTTTTCAAACACAGTGAAAAATTTTGAGCCTTGTGTGGTAGTCTGTCTTGTACGCGCTCAAAGACGGTTTGTAAAAGCCGCTATTAAAGATCTTGAATTCAGTTTGGGTGACAATATTGAAGGGATGTGAATGCAGAAAGCAACACACAATACGCCACCCAACACATCCTTTTCAGGAAAGCAACACACAATACACCACCCAACACATTCCTTTTCCTGAACATGGGAACTTTCTTACTTAAATAATACAAATGTGTGAAGGGGAAATGACTTGGCCATTTAATCTCACATGAATGGACAAGCTATAAGATACTCAAATATCACATCAACACTTAAAAATGATACATTATTTTGAAATCGTTAAAAATGAATTCTTTTAATGCTTAAAATATAAATCACAGAAAGGAAAATGAAATTGTGCAAATTCACTGTTAAGAAAAAGAGTAAATACAATTAATAGCTAATATGGGATATTCTAATTCCACGCTTCAGTGGATTAAATAACAAGAGACTGAATTCACTTGAATATAGAAATATGGAATACTCTATTTCCATCCTTCAGAAGAGTAGATGCAATTAACTGCTTCCTAAAGGTTTTTGTGTCAAGCTAAAAAGGAATCATGAATGCTGTGGAATATTGAATTATCTTGTATTATGATTTTGTCAAATACCACAATAATCTTCATCTGAACCATGGATTCATCAAACAATTTTTCTATTTTTATTTTATTTTATTTGAAAGGTTTAGAAGTTTAGAAGTTTATAAGTTTTATTTTATCTGAACCATGAATTAGCATGAATTATGGTTTATGAGTTTTATATCAAAGACCAGAGAAGAAACGACCACTTAGATATTATAGGTAAATAATCAGCCTGGAAGTGATTAGAAAGTTCTGGAATATCAAAATATGCATACATATGTGAGCGTAATAGTTTAGGTTTTTACCTCTTGTAATATCAAAGCAAAAGAAAACACATCCACTTTGGTGTCATATTCCTCATTTCTGTAAACCTCAGGTGCAACATACCGCCCTGTTATACATTTGAATTTGAACTAATTCATCAATAAGAACTACACCTAAACAAAACTAAGTACAAACAACATAATCAAAATTACGCAAATTATATGCATAAGAAATAAGAAAATTTGGAATTAATTGATGAATCTAAATTAGAAAAATGAAGCCAGATGACAAACTGTCTTTAGTAGTTGCTAGGTTAAAACATGTCTTTTCTTCTATCTTTTGTAGAATGTGCAATAATCTCACAGATAACAGTTTCGTGGAAGAATGGTTTGCAATATTGCTTTTTTGCAGAATAACATGACCAACTATGAATGTTACAAGACTACACAAAGCAAGAAAAGAAAACTTACATGATGTATCCTGGCATGTCACAGGTTTGTCTTCTTTGACTGTTTTTGTGATTTTGAGTGACTTGCTAACTCCAAAGTCTGCAACTTTCAGATGCCCAGAATCATCCCGGAGAATATTTCTGTTATCTTACTCATTTACAACGAAGAAACTTTAAACAGTTTCAATCATCCAAAGTTGGATGAATGATGCACGCTGCTAATAATCCATGATATTTCGTATGCATGAAGAATATTTAAATCAATTAGATGAGGCAAGAGAGAAAAAACATACGAAGGCTCAAGATCTCGGTGTATTATGGGATCAGGTTTATGTTCATGCAAATAGTTCATGCCCCTGCAAAATATACATCGAAATATTTCATATATAACAGATATCAATTTCAACTTGTATATCGTAATAGAAAGGCTAATTTTGTTTAATAGTCAACTCATTAGAAATAAAATAACTAGGGAACTTGTTTCTTCCCCAATTTAAAATATGAAAGCTCCTGACTGACCTAGCAATATCAAGTGCAAACTTCACAACAGTAGATGATTTTAATCCACCTTTCCGCTTTAAGTAGGCACGAAGATCCCCCTAGGTGATAATCCATTTCAAATTGTTAGAAATTACATTTGTGAAAGATAGAAGTATAGCTAACCAGATAAAACAATTTGACATCTAGTCCAATTTTGGGCAGATATTTCAAGAAACTACTAGGCAACAAGCATCTGTCCTATCATCAATACTTAAAATCCTTGATTACAGATGGGTGTGACTTGATAGAACATGGCCACCTTTGGTTGACCCATGCAAACAACTACAGCATCTCAACAATTATTCTAAGTCCAAGGAAAAATTCTGATATTAAGTTTTTAATTTAACATGATCTCCTACCCAGTGCTGGATTTCTAGTTATCTTATTGAAATAAAAGTTCTCACTATCTCTAAAGACTATATGCAGGCAGTAATGAATTCTGATCATATTTTATTCTGCAGACAACATTCTTCTCAACGGTATCAACTAAAATCAACTAACCACCATGACGTGTTCATCAATACCATGAGCAACTACAAAAGATCATCAAAATCTTCTGTATACTCAGTGTAACATCATTACTAACCTGGGGTAGATATTCTGTGACAATCATCATTGGAGAGCTTTGTGTCACGGCACCCAAAAATTGGACAACATTTGGATGCCTTGCTTTCTGAAGTAATGTAAGCTCGTCGTGAAATGCCTTTCTGAGACACACGGGAATCGAATAATCCAATTAATATGAATAAAAAACAGATTGTAGAATTACTAATTAGATCAACTCACACTTTATCCTCGTCGGTGAATACTTCCTCCCCAAGAGTTTTAACAGCTACTTGAATTCCACCCCATAATGCACTCCGGAAAGTTCCCTAAAATATCCGATATAAAATATGAAATGCAAAATGAGCAAGGGTGAAAGACAGATAGTAACTTGCAATAACATATTAGGAAGTAGAACAAAAGAAGAAATTAAGGAATAAAACAACAAATTGAAAAGCGGTTAATAAGGGAACTTAAAAGTATACCTTTGTTATGCAAACACTATTTGTAAAATCAAGTTCAGATGAATCAATCTCATATTCAGGGACTTCACGGGCATTCTGGACATGCATAGGAGCCTCCTACAAACAGTGAGAGAAGAGTTAGCAATGTGATGTCACAAATTACAATTGTTGTCGAATAGCTCAAGTTGTTATGACACTCAGACAAAAGGGCTCTTGCATGGCCAATAAATCGCCCAATTACCTGACACTGTACCCAAATTCAAATTTTTTAGAAAAACAGGAACACCGAGAAAGATTTGGATATGCCTATTGCTTATTAAAGCTTATAGATGCTGATAGACAAGTTGTGAAAGAGACTTCTGAAAAATTGACAAACAGAAGCTAATTTCAACTTATATAACATGTTGGCCTTTGAAAATCCAAGTTTATGCAATATTCTTGTGAGAAGAGTGCTAGCAACACACAGTCTCTCATTGGTTGAAATTCAAAATAGCTCAGTTAAAGAAATAGAATAGTCAAAGTCAAAACGTAATTACCAATTACCATATTGAATTATAGAAACGTGAGGTTGAAGACGAAGTTCAAAGAGAATTCTAGAGTATTTGATGAACCGATGAAAAAAACTTGTATATAGATTATAGCTCTAGCTATTTATGTGGTAGTGTGCTAACTGAATTAAGTTTAGTTAGTTACACTAGGTGCTGATTCAAAACAACAACTAAATCTACACAGAAATGAAACTGAATGAAACTAATTACACTTTGACTTTGACTATTTTATTTATCTAATAAGTTCTACTATCTTGAAATCAGATCCCACAAATTTACGTGGGTCCCACACGAATTTGGCAGGACTAATGTAAACTGAACGGTGTGTATTGCAAATAGGACCCAAGAGAGTTTTGTTTGTGTGAATTGATATCTCTGGGCGCAATTGCAGAGATTAATTATTTGAACTAAGAGGACCACAATGGACGTGTATTGCAAATAGGACCCTAGAGAGTTTTGTATGTGTGAACTGATATCTCTGTGTGCAACTGCAAAGATTAATTATTTGAATGAGTGAACCACAATGAACATCTATTGCAAATAGGACCCAAGAGAGAGTTTTGTTTGTGTGAATTGGTCGTAACAGCGCAGACAAATTATTTGAACTTAGAGAACCACAATGGACAGAAAAACTAAACTGGGAGAGATCTTTGTCATCTCATTTTTCCATTGCTATGGTCTTAAAGTTTACTACTATAAAAAGTTCAAATGTTAAAAGCATAAGATGATAGGTAGCAATGTTTGAATAAACAACTTAAGGAAGAGCTTATGGTATAAGTGCTTATATATCATATCTATAATAAAATGCAAACACTCTCACAGCTCAGAAAGCCAATACTCAATTAAAATGAAGATACAAACCGGGGGTTTTGCACCATGATGCTCCAAAAGTTTGACAACATCATGATTTTTGTAGTACAACGCATCTGCAAGAGGCTGTTAAACAAACAAACAAACCAGTAATCAATTAGCATCACCAATACGATACAATAACACTGACACCAAAAAGTAAGAATATAAGCAAAAACGATTGCATTGCATTGCATTACAGTGCTGCACCAACGATCTTGGGGATCAACTTCAGCACCTCTTTGAATCAACAACCGAACGACGTCGGTTCGGCCTTGACATGCGGCGATATGGAGAGCGGAGCGGCCGTCGATGTCTCTGAAATTGACGTCACAGCCGTCGTCTAAAAGCTCATTGATTGCTTCCAAGTCACCTTCGTTGGCCAAATACATCAATCGAACCGTCGGATTCAACGCTACCGATTCCGGGAAGTCGACGTCGACGGCGCCGGAGTCCTCACGCTCCGGTGCCCGAGAGGATTGTCTGACTAGAGAGAAGCGAGACTGAGGCTTATTGGAATTCATCGAAAACGCACAGAATAAGAGATACCTGATTTCGGTGAAGTGTGTTTGGATTTTACTATTACTACTAATAATAAAAATAATAAATTTTTAAAACAAATAAAAAATAAATTTTACTATTTATGATATAATTTAATGTTATTGCTTTATTAAAAAAAATTATTTTAATATCAGCTATTTACAGCTATTTATGAAATCAATTTTAAAATTAAATATTGACAATTATATGTCATAAAAAGAATATGCTTTATAGTCAAACTTTTTTCTGAGGCAAATTTATTTTTAATAACCTTTTTTCTAATTTAATTTTAAAAAATAATTATTTTAATTATTTAATTTAATTGAATATATTTTTGTACGAATCTTTTTTTTAACTTTTACAACATAATTATATTTCAATTTAATGTTTTATATATCATTATGAATTACAATTTAAGTATTACTAAAAGTGATTATGTATATATATATATATATAATTTTCTTAAATAATTTGAAATTCATGCTATAAAATTTAAAATTCTAAAACTGAAATATTAAATAAAAAAGTATAAAAAATTCAAAAAATATAATTTTATTTAAATTATAAATAGCATAAAAGTTTAATTAAAATTTTGATCATGTAATTTTACCTCTTCATATTTTAAATTTAAATAATTTTAATCTCTCATACTTTTGCGTTTAAAATTAGCTATATTTTCATTTATTAAATGAGAGTTTTTTTTATAAAAATGATAAATCATTCTATATAAATTTATTTTAGAATTTTATAAATAAAAATATACGTTAAAAAATAAATATATATTCAATTTTTAATAGAAAAAATATAAGAGGGTCAAAACTGTTTAAATTTAAAATAAAGAAGATTAATTTTATAAATTGGATAAAATATAAAAATCAAAACAATAATTTAGCTAATATAAAATTAAAAATTAATTTAAAAAAGAAGAAATAATATTTTAATTTTTGTCAAAATTAAAAATATGTAATATTAAATAATTAAACTCACGTCTAAGCACGTCTATGTAATCTTTAACCAATCAAATCAAAACAATTATAAACTTTAATTAATCAAAATAACCGTTTGATTATAATTGTATGCCATATAATTAAGTATATGTAATACAAAAATTAAACATACCTCTAAGTGACTCTATCAAATCTTTAAAGGATCAAAACAACTACATATTTTAGAATTTATTTTTAAATGAGGTTCGTAAAATGATGAGATCTTTTTATGACAAAAAAAATCAAAGTTTTATATTAAGTGCATTAACGTGTTTAAATATTTTTAACGTTAATATTTTTTGATTGATTGAATGAAATAAAGAATTAAAAGAATAGCAAAAAGATTTTGATTTATTTATCGAAGTAAAAGCATGAGATAAGAATAAAGAGAGATAAGAGTATATTTTGTTGGAAATTAAAATTTCATAGGTGGAATAGATATGAATTGGATTCTAGTTCGATGTTGTCGTGTGTGTATATATATATATATATATATATATATATATATATATATATATATATATATATATATATATATATATATATATATATATATATATATATATATATATATATATATATATATATATATATATATATATATATATATATATATATATACCGACTCTTGGTTTCTCTTCTTCTTAAATAGTTTTTTTTTGGATACTACAAAATATAAATTTATATTATTTTCATGTAGAGGGGAATATATATATATATATATATATATATATATATATATATATATATATATATATATATATATATATATATATATATATATATATATACCGACTCTTGGTTTCTCTTCTTCTTAAATAGTTTTTTTTGGATACTACAAAATATAAATTTATATTATTTTCATGTAGAGGGGAATAGTGATCCCATATAATAATATTTTTCTTTCCATGTTTGCTTAGATCGTGGATCATGCATGTTGATATTTTATTTTCCTTACATCATGCATTAAAATGTGAATTGTTCCATTTTTTATTGGATAGTTGATATTGTGTGAATTTTTTTTAAATAATCATGTTTTTTAAAATAAATTCTAAAATAATTATATTTTTTAAAAATATCAAATTAATCATGTTTCAAATAAAAAAATGTGTTGATAAGAGGTGTAATCAGACTTATTGGCACATGCATATAACTTTTATATAAAGAGCATGCATACAACTTTTTTACATAATACTCTTGTATGTGATGCATACGTATAATTTTTGTACATAATAACCATTGTCTATGACGCATGCATATAACTTTTGTACACAGTAGTCACTATCAGTGGTATTGTTTTGTCTTGTTATATCAATTTTTGTACACCATAGTCACTGTTTGTGGTGTACGCTCTTAGAGAATAGATGCATGCGCCACATGCAATGGTTTGACCTATATGCATATGTCATGTATGCTGGCGTCTTTTGTACAAAAGTTGTATGCATACATTAATAGGTTTAACTATATCACTTGTCAGCGATTTTTTTATTTTTTTAAAATATTATTAGTTTGATCTTTTGGGGGATTATTTTAGAATTTATTTTGAAAAATATGATTATTTTAAAAAAATATATTCACTCCGAATCAATTCAAATATAATTTAAAATTTATTCAGACAATAAAATTGTTGAATTTGATTCATGAATTAAATGAGTTGAAAATAAATAAAGTTAAATTTTTTTAATTCAATAATATAAACTTGAAATACAAATAGTTTATTTTGTTAATTCAAAAGTCAACTTAACTATATATATATATATATATATATATATATATATATATATATATATATATATATATATATATATATATATATATATATATATATATATATATATATATATATATATATATATATATATATATATATATATATATATATATATATATATATATATATATATATTAAATACATATTTTGAAGTAATATTTTGACGGATGAGTTTGATCCGTCAATTTCGAGACGAGACCAAACGTGCGGATTAATTAATTTGCTAAACATTTTCTCTTGTGATGCTTTCAAGAGTTGGTCTACTTGCCTTTCCCATATATATTGAGAAGAGAAGAAATTCCCTCCTCTAAATTGTGAACCAAATATTGAAGAAATAAAAGGTTGATTGGATTTTGATGATGCAGATTTGTACTCTCTCATTGGGAGAGAGCTAGGAATTTGATCTAATTGGTGTAAATATTTAACTTTTTAATTAATAATTATAATAAATGATTAAATTACATTTTTTATTTCTAAATATTATTTTATTTATGAAATTAATTTTTCTATTTTAAATTCAAATAATTATATCGAAGAAAATGAGGTCGATTTGGCTGAATTGAAACCAAGACCCTCATACGTGTGTAAACTTCTTACACCAGCAAATGGGAAGAACCCTTCTGAACCTGAAAAGAGTGATAAGTTCCCCAAAAAAACTTATACTTTCAATGTGACCAAATATGATGAGATCTTTCATTTCAGCTATCCCTACTTCACAATGAATGGGGATTTTAATTATGCCTTCTTTAGTCTCCACATATCGAAACGATGATAGTTCATTGAAGAGTGTATCCTATTCGCCATAAATAATGACCAATTTATCTTTGGACATGAACTAAAGTTTTTGGTGCAGTGTAGAGGTCATTGCCTCAGCGGCATGAATCCATGGTCTTCTTAACAAGCAAATGTAAGTTGGATTGATATTCATCACTTGGAAAGTAATGATAAACAAATGTGGTCCAACACGGATAGGTAGGTCCATCTCACCAATGACTTGTCTCCTAGAACCATCAAAGGCTCTCACGACTAATGCATTGGCCCTCATCTCAGACCCTTCTACCAGCAATTAACTTAATGTATTCTTAGGCATCACACTAAGCGAAGAACCAATATCCACCAAGACTCAAGATAACAAGGTGTGCATGTATGTAACAGATATGTGCAGAGCTTTGTTATGGGAAGTCCCCTCAGTAGGCAACTCAACGTCATTGAAACCCAAATATCGGCTTGTCGTGATGTTTGTAACTACATCATCAAATTGATCAATAGTAATGTCGTGCATCACATGCACAACATTCAAGACTTTCATTAGAGCTTTTATGTGATCCTCGGGGCTCATGAGCAAGGATAAGATTAAAATCTTTGATGGTGTCTGCCTCAGTTGATCCACAATCTTAAAGTCACTCTTTCTTATCAACCTGAGGAACTCTTGGCTATCTTCTAGAGACACATCTTTCTTATGCTTTTCAGTTTGATCTTGCTCATTCATTACATATTTGCCTTTGGAATTGACAGCTTATATTGACTTGCTTGTGGTATCCTTTGCTACAGGTGGAATAGTTGTCGCAACCATAACGGTGGGAACAAATGTTGATGCCCCTTTTTGTTGAATATGGCTTGTTGAAACAATCTTCTCTTTCAGAGGAGCGATTGTTGGTGGTGGAACTGTCTTTGGAGTGATTTAGGAGCAAAAACATGATCGCTACGAGTCAGGCCCCATGTCCTAGCTATGTTCACTATCTCGGCCTTAGAGAACTGTATTGATTTACCGCCCACATATGTAGTGGTGTCATACCTCCAAGGCACTGCCTTGGTACTCTGATAAGGAAACGGTCTAGGGACGCAAATATTGATTTGTTGGATCTTCTTTACAGGAACCTCAACTTGTTTCTTTTTGTAAATGATAGTAAGTAGATCAATGGTTGAAACCTCTTCAACAACTTTGGCTTTGGTGAATTGGATCACCCCTTAATTTATCAAGTCTTGCACATAACTTCTCAATTCAACACATTCATCAGGCTTTGCTTCACAAACCGTACAACCATCATGAAGACCTTCTAACAAACCATGTTCTTGTAGCTACTTTACAACAATTGTCATAGAAGTCTTTACTTTAGCAACTTCTCTAAACGACTCAGTGAATTCTTCCTCCTCAATCACACTAACCACCAATCCATTATCGGTAGGCAAATGATTAGTTTTCACATTGGGTTGTTCTTCAGAGAATGACCAAATTTTCTGATCAATGAGGTCTTTTACCTTTTTCTTGAAGACCGAATAATCTTTAGTGGAATTCCATATGTACCAGCATGAAACACACATGGCACGTAAGGATTATTCCTTGGGTGGTATGAGAAAGATACATGTGGTATCTCTTTGGGCACGATTTCCTCTACATGCAAGATAGGGTTGCAACTGAGTGTACGGTACATGGATCTTATCAAAATTGGGACATCTTATGTCATTCTGATTATTATTTCCACATTTATTTTGTCCTTGACCTTGGTTTCTATTGTTCTGATGTGGTTGTTGGTTTTGAGAAGCTTGAGTGTGTGGAGGTTGTTGGTACTGATGTTGTGTTTGATACTAAAAGGGTGGTTGTTGGTATTGGGCCGCAGCAACATATGGATAATGGGTAGTATGGCATATGAGCCATATGAGCTTAAAATTGGGGGTGAACATTCGCCATCACAGCGTTTATCTCCCCTTCCTTTTTCTTAGCGAAGCTACCTTGTGGTTTCTTGGCCACTTCCTGTTGATTAGTAGTGCCAATAATCTTCCTAGTCTTCAACCAGTTTTCAATACGCTCATGATTGTTACAACTTCAGAGAAATTTGAGGACATACTACCTACCATTTTCTCAAAGTACATTCCCTGAAGTGTACCCATGAGAATATCTACCAGTTCGATGTCAGACACCGGAGGTCTAACACGAGTAGCCATTTTTAGCCATTTCTGAGCATACTCTTTAAAAGCTTCATTCCTTCTCTGAGTCTGACTCTGCAGCTGTAGTCTTGTAGGAGTCATGTTCAAATTGTATTTGTATTGTTTCAAGAACGCTTCAGACAGGTCCTTCCAGGATCGAATATTGCTACGTTCGAGGCCCATATACCAGTCAAGAGATGCCCTAGATAGTCTATCTTGAAAGCAATGGATGAGTGATGCATCATTATCAATATATGAAGCCATCTTCTTGTAGTACATAGTGATATGACTTCTCGGATAGCTGAGCCCTTTGTATTTCTGTAGGTCTGATACTTTGAACTTTTTAGGTAAGATTATGTTTGGTACAAGACATAACTCTTTTGTATCCATACCGTACGTGGAAACCCCTTAATAGCCCTGATGTGCTCATCTAGCCACTAATAATCAACATGCTTTCTTTGACTTGCACTAGGAATATTATGATTGATAACCTGACCTTGCAGATAAGCTTGAGAATTAGGAAAAGTGATCAGCTTGTGAAGTAGTTTTGACAGGCATTTGAGGATAAGCAGATTGAGGAAACATGTGAACAGGATACATTAAACCAGGATTGGCCATCTGCGAACCAGGATTAACAGTTTGACCATGTTGGACCCCATACGGAGCATAGGGTTCCCCGGGATAAGAAAATAGAGGTACAAAAATAGAATGTTCCTCAGGATAGGCAAGAGGCATTCTAGATTGAAAGCTTTGATACAGATATTGTGCAACAAGCTGAGCAACTTGAGGAATTTGAACATGAATGAGAGGACCCTTATATTCAAGATCAGTCTCATCAGGTGTCTCAGCAGTTAGGGGCACTAAGTTCTGTTAAGGTTGCTCTTGAAGTACCTCATGATTGTCAATGTCCACTACTTGAGGAGATATATAGGGAGGCATTCCCCATGGATAAGCAACAGAATTCCTATTAATAATAGGCACTGACATGGGTTGATAATGAATGAAGGCACCCTTATTAGAAGTCTGAGGAACAAGTTTCTGAGGCATGCCCCAGGGATATACAACAGCATGACCACTAGGCCCCATAACAAATCCTGGTTGATTTGAGATAGGTTGATTAGTATTCTCAGCAGGAGTCACAATGACATCATAAATGGTAGCCTCTTTTTAAGTACGAAGGTACTACAAAATTCGAACTGAGGGTAGACGTACCCATAACGAGGTCGATTGGGAAGTTGTCTATTAAACTCCTTGCGTACTCTCTATCTATCTATCTATCTCTTTTACTTTTTAATTCGCAAGTTGTCGATTGCTTTGATCACTAGATCAATATAGTTTGGATCATAATTTTGTTTACATTTTAAATCTTATGTTTGTTGTATTGATCATTAACAATTTGGTTGTGATTGAATTTCTTATAAGAACAAACACCATATAAAATTCCAAACTTTTTTTTTCCGCACACCAAGTGTTTGACAAATTGTTTGACTTAGTTTTTTTGTGTGGATATCATTGGAGATAGACTTTTACTATTGTAGAGTATTCAATTAATTGTGCTTAATAGTTGTTGATTGACTTGTGGATTATTACCATTCTATTGGTATTATTACACATATCCGAGCTTTTTAATAGTAGGTTCGGTTAGACAATTTTGGACCCGGGAAATATTTGAAACTTGCTTCCGCGCCAAAAAAAATCTAATTCAAATTTTCAAATAAATTTTTAACTTAGGATCTATTCGCCCCCCTAGATCTAGGTCTATCGTCTAACATTAATATCTCAAATCTTGCTTAAATATGATTTGTTCCGTGCATCTTATATACTTTTTCTCTAACTTTTCTTGGAAGTTCAATCATATATGAGTGCATCCTTCATCAATTCAAAAGCAAGGTAATATTGTTCCATTTCCCCTCTTTAAAAGTAAGTCTTTTACTTCTGCATATTATATATGTTCCAAATGCTTGATATGCTTGATGTATGAACTAATTCATGAATGTTCACATCTAAAAATTTCAATTGATGTATTTCAACTCATATGCTTATAGTGACTTCATGTTATTTTCCTTCCATACTTGAAATATGTTCTTGGTGTATAAGGATGTTATATATTCATACATGAAATATGTTCTTGGTGTATAAGGATGTTATCTATTCATACATGAAATATGTTTGATCATGTTATAATGTCAACAAAATTCTTGTAGTGTGTCATTGTTATACTAGTATCTCTATTTTTGGTTTCAGTGGTGTAAATTTGTATATCGCCTTGCTAGAGCATATGCGTGTGTGTCGCAACCTGAAAAAGGAGATGCGAAAAAACAACCGGCGAGAAAGAAATGACAGAAGAGTCGCCACCGTGCGTTATTTATCCCAAAGGAAGGAAAGGAAACGCTCGAAGTAAACCTGGAAAAAGGAAAGGAAAAGACAAGGTCTCGCAACCAAATCTTGGGTTCGGGAGCCGATTATGCGAAGGGAAGGTATTAGCACCCCTACGCATCTGTAGTACTCTACGGGATCCACTCTTGTTGTTCTTGTCTAAAGGATGTGGGTTTATCTAATGTACTATTTAATAAAAGAGGGGTCAAAAGAAAATTACTCGCACGGATGTCGCATCCACTGCATACGTATCTCATATGAACATGAGAATCAGAGTATTCGTAGCTCGGCTACCTATAGGTTAAAGAGGAGTGTGCTCGCTAAGACATCGCATCTTATGCCTACGTATCTCATCTGGAATGAGAATCAGAGCAAGTCGTAGTTCGGCTAACTACGGGTTAAGGGTTTGGATGAACGACGTTACTACACAATCTACCGGATGCTCGACCTTTGGAGACTTACTCGCCTGTAGTAGAAGGAGTTAACGTGTTCTTAGGAGAAGAAAAATCAATGAGTTTGTTTGTGGTTTTTAGGAATGCTCATGCAAAAAAGGAAGTCCTAGACGAAGGAACAGTGCTACCTTAATTGACATGGAAACGAGAGACTATACGAAGCCTAGCAATCCTATGGGGAGACGATCACACCATACAAAATAAACATGCATAAAGTAAAATACCAACAAGGGGGCTTAAACATACATGGATAGGGCTTTAGTCAAGAGGGGTCATATTAACCTCGACAAACAAGCCATGGAATAGGTAATCAAATGGGCTCTTAACCACTGACATTGAACGTCAGGGTGAGCAGATCAAAAGGGTAATGAGGATAAGACCTCATAGCTCTTAACCCTGGACAGGGTGAGCTCATGACAAAAAGTGGGGATTCAGAAAGGTGGAACCCTCTCCACTGACTGACCGGACAAAAGATCTTGGGCTTTTGTTCTGAAGCATCAACATGTAGTGCGAGCATAAAGAACGACACACTGAATAACGGGGGATTGATTACTAATCCCTTTTATCCGTCAATTGCCTCTTCAGGGAGGTCTTTAGCACTGATGCCTCTTCTTGGAGGTCTTTGGGCACAAAAGTAAACAAACAAAAGAAAACATTGCCTCCTACTGAGGTCTTCCAGCTAAGGAAGCGGTAAAATGCGGAAAATATAAAGGATCAAGAGATCTACCACACGGATAAAGATCCGAAGTAATAACAGCTAAAGAAATAAGAAACCCAGAGATCTCTCGAGCTGGCACCATCAAAGAAAGCAAGTCAATACAGGTAATCAGAATAAATCTCCAAATGGTATCCCACAAATAAAGTGGAATGCCAAGCAAGCTATCCTTTCAGGAGTAATGTGAGACCTCACAAAAAAACTCAACAAACAGGTTAGAGTGACAAGATGGGGTGCAATCAAGAGTTGCCCCAAATCAAAATGTAACCACATGAATCATGCCATTAAAATTCACAAAAAGAGCTCACAAAAAACAACCAAGTGTAGGAGGCCTAAACCTCACATGCATCAAAAGGGTATCAAAATTCAAAGTCAGGGGGCAAGGATCCACACATCAAGACATGACATACATACTAAAACATGTGCCCACATGCAAAACCTAACGATACCCACTCTTCCAAATTCACCCATAATACCTCATACATTCAGAAATTTCAGGTTGAAAGTATAAAGTAGTGGAAATAGGGCATACCTGATCGGGGAGGATCGATTGAAATTGAATTGCACCGTTGGCTTTGCAAAACAATCTTAGGGTTTATATGAGAGAGAATTGGTTCTTTGCAGATGAGTTCCCTTCAGTCTCTGGAGGTTGCTCTGAACTCTGTTATCTCTTCTCTCACTATCTTTTTCCCAGGGTTTTTTTGGGAGATGGAAGTTTAGAATTTATAACCTGATTTTTGTGACTTTGTGGGCTCAAAAGAGAGAGGTCCAAGTCCAAGATTTTTCTGTTATATTTTATTTATTTATTTATTTATTTATTTATTTATTTATTTATTCAAAACGCGTGGGCTTCGCCTAGCGAGCATGGCAGTTCAAGAAATTCCTCTGAGCGTAGGTGATTCTGGTGGCTTTTCTTGGGACTCGCGAGGCGACCCATTTTGCTCGCCTAGCGATAATGACAGCTCATGAACAAACTTTTGCTCCTTCAAGATTAACGTTTTGACTGATGAATAGACCCCATTTGAACATGTTGGAAGTATCTCAAGTCGTTCCCTTGTGTTGACTGATCATCCAGATAGGACCCACAAAGTGTCTTGGATGATATTCAAGCTTCTTGGATCTAATTCCGATTGACATGATGAAATTCAATATGAAATGTTAAATGACCTAAAAATGAACGCATGAATGAGGGGGGCAAATTTTGAGGTATTACAGTTGCCCCTATTCAATCAACTAGAGACCCGAAAAGAAGATAGCAGCGACTTTCGCACTTTCGAGGTATCAAGGGATTGAATACAATAAAAGCCCGAAAATTTGCACTGAAGTGAAGTGAAGTAACAATGCCTGTCAGAATCGGCAAAGAGGTGGTCTTGAAAGAAGAATTCGTCTGGTACGGTGAGAGTCAGTCTGAATACCGAAAAAGAATGTTAACCTGGATACCAAAATAAATGGTAACACAGAAATAACCATGGCATGAATGCCGCTCATCAATCTGAATACTGGAAATGACTTCGATCTGAACATCGGAAGATATGAGATTATTAATATCGGTCTGAACACCGAGAGGCTGGCCTGAATGCCATAAGTTGCGTCGGCCTGAATGTCGGAAACTTCTTCGATCTGAACATCAGAAAACTGGCCTGAATGCCACTTCGATCTGAATATCGGAAAATTGGCCTGAATGCCACTTCGATCTGAATATCGGAAAATTGGCCTGAATGCCACAAGTTGCATCGACCTAAACGTCGAAAACTTCTTCGATCTGAACATCGGAAAACTGGTCTGAATGCCACTTCGGTCTGAATACCGGAAACTGGCCTGAATGCCACTTCAGTCTGAATACCGGAAACTGGCCTGAATGCCACAAGTTGCATCGACCTGAATGTCGGAAACTTCTTCGATCTGAACATTGGAAAACTGGCCTGAACGCCACTTCGGTCTGAATACCGGAAACTGGCCTGAATGCCACTTCGGTCTGAATAACGGAAACTGGCCTGAATGCCACTTCGGTCTGAATACCGGAAATTGGCCTGAATGCCACAAGTTGCATCGACTTGAACGTCGGAAACTTCTTCGATCTAAACATCGGAAAACTGGCCTGAACGCCACTTTGGTCTGAATACCGGAAAAACTTCATGCATGTCAGCATCGGCAGAAATAGGGAAAGATAATAGAGGCGGCGCATGGGCCAATGACACTTGCTGGGGATAATAAAGGTAAGTCATGAACAATCTTCAGTCTGAGTACTAGAAACAACTTCTGGCTTATCACTTGGGATACCGAGAATGTTTTATGCTTACATGCGTATGTTTGAATTTTTTAATGGCGTAATGCTCCATGAAAATGGAAATGCTACGCGATTTGGGAGGATGCAATGCAATATGATTCTACATGCAGGGATGCGAAATGCTGGATAGAATGCCAAGCCGAGGCAAGGGAATCTGCTGGGGAAATGATCACCATCTTCTGGACCCTGGCAAGGCTGTTGGAGATGCACAGCGCAAAGAACTCTGTGGGGAAATGACCCGCCACACGGTGTTCTAGCAATGACGAAATACCGAGACTCTGACTGGGGAGAGAACGACACTGAAAACCTGTTGTTGGGGAAAGCGATAGTGGTTCTGGCAACCATAATCTGCGAGAGAGACGGCTTAGCAGGGGAAGCAAACACTGATACAGTACCGAGATTCTGCTTCAAGGAAAGAGACCATGGATCTGGCATTGGATTTATCGATCTAGCATCGAACTCTAAGGAGCAGCCGCTTCTGCTGGGAAGATACAGTCTGGCACTGTCAACTCCGCTGGGGATATATAGTCTGGCACTGTCAACTCTACTGGGGAGTGTATATTCTGAAACAACCGCTTGGGGGAGTACAGTAGTGAGAACCTGCTGGGGATTGAAGAATCCAATGCTCTGATCAGCTCTGCAGGGATAAGATACCAACTTCGACTGTTGGGGGAAAACATTCGCGATCATCGGCTGGGAACCTTAAGGAAATGCCCTGAGGGTACCTGTTCTTAATAGACGATCTAAAGCACTTAACATTTACAACAATTTTAAATGTTTATTAAGCATGTACATGTAAAGCTCTTATGTTTCATGATGCAATGTTTATCAAAAATTCAGACGTCATTTTTGCAAACAAAACAGTAAAATGAAAATGAAAACAGAGATATACTGAATAACATGATTTTATTGATTGAATGGCCTCTGAATAGGCATTTACATCAGGAAGCAATCCCTGGAAAGAGGTAATCGCACAAAAGATAAAAACAGAAATTAATCTAATGGCAATGTGAAATGGATTTCTATTGGGTTCCAATTCTGCTATGACTTGCTCGTCTTCAAGATCCTCCAGATGATCAGCTTTCTGAAAAGAGTGATTGGACCGTTTCCTATCCTTCAAAAGTTTCCAGTCATTGACACGATATGAGATTCAGAACTACTCAGAACGCAGTCATTCGTTTAATCCCTAACTTTTGCCTGGATCGCCCTTTTCGGGTTTTCAATCCACCGGGATACCCATTTTTGCCTAAGTTGCCTTTTCAGGTTTTCAACTTACCGGGTGTACGATCTTTTCATTTTTAATCCCTAATTTTTGCCCGAACCTTTTCATTTTCTTGGTTCGTCGGGATGCCCATTTTTGCCTGGCCTATTCTTTTTACTGTCCAGCGGGTCTATTTTATGCGAAGTATTTTTTAACTGCGTCTGAGTTCACAGGGGAAGTGAAGTTTTCACCATCCATAGTTGCAAGCATTAAGGCCCCACCATCAAAAACCTTGGTGACGATGTATGGTCCATCATAGTTAGGAGTCCACTTGCCCCTGTGATCTGTCTGAGGAGGAAGGATCCTTTTCAACACCAAATCTCCGACCTGGAAGCATTGAGGACGCACTTTCTGATCAAAGGCTCTCTTCATCCGACTCTGATACAACTGCCCATGACAAATGGCTGCCATTCGCTTCTCTTCGATAAGACTCAACTCATTGAACCTTGTCCGAATCCATTCAGTTTCGTCTAACTTGACATCCAACAGGACTCTTAGAGAAGGAATCTCCACTTCAACAGGTAGGACTGCTTCCATACCATACACAAGGGAGTAAGGGGTTGCCCCGTTCGATGTACGTACTGAAGTATCGTACCCATGCAAGGAGAAAGGTAGCATCTCATGCCAATCTCTGTACGTGACAACCATCTTCTGCACAATCTTCTTTATGTTCTTATTTGCTGCCTCAACAGCGCCATTCATCTTAGGGCGATAAGGGGAAGAATTGTGATGCTGAATGTTAAAGTTCTGGCACAACTCCTTCATCATTTTGTTATTGAGATTAGAACCATTATCAGTAATGATACTTTCGGGAATCCCATAACGACAAATGATTTCTTTCTTAATGAATTGGGCAACCACATGTCTGGTGACATTCGCAAATGATGCTGCTTCGACCCACTTGGTGAAATAGTGAATGACAACAATGATGAAGCGATGCCCATTGGAGGTGGTCGGCTCAATCTTTCCAATCATATCAATGCCCCACATAGCAAAAGGCCACGGCGAAGACATCACATTCAAAGGATTTGGCGGCACATGCACCTTATCAGCATAAATCTGGCATTTATGACACTTCCGGGCATATTTGAAACAATCAGATTCCATGGTCATCCAGTAATAACCCGCTCTCAACAATTTCTTAGCCATTGCATGTCCGCCGGCATGAGTACCGAAGGAGCCTTCATGAACTTCCTGCATTAACATGTCTGCTTCGTGTCTATCCACGCATCTGAGCAAAACCATGTCGAAGTTCCTCTTATACAACACATCGTCTTTGTTCAAGAAGAAACTGCCTGTCAATCTTCTCAAAGTCTTTTTATCATTTTTGGATGCCTCGGCAGGGTACTCTTGATTCTTCAGAAAGCGCTTGATGTCGTGATACCAGGGTTTGTCGTCGACTACCAGTTCAACAGCAAACACATACGCGGCCCTGTCGAGGCGCATCACATCGTTCCTGGGAGCGTGGTTCCACCGAATCACCTTGATCATGGAGGATAGAGTGGCAAGAGCATCTGCCATCTGGTTCTCATCACGAGGTATGTGATACAGCTTTATTATTGTGAAGAAAGTCAACAATCTTCTCGTGTAATCTCTGTAAGGGACCAGATTGGGCTGGAGGGTGTTCCAATCACCATTCACTTGATTGATCACTAGAGCTGAATCTCCAAAGATGTCCAGAGTCTTGATTCTCAAATCAATGGCTTGCTCAATACCCAAGATACAGGCTTCATACTCAGCTTCATTATTTGTGCATTCAAAAGTCAGACGAGCGGTGAAAGGCATGTGGGCACCTTTCGGAGTAGTAATGACAACACCAATTCCACTTCCTTTTGCATTGACGGCCCCATCAAACATTAAAGTCCACTTTTCATCTGGATCAGGTCCCTCCTCAACAACTGGCTCTTCACAGTCTTTCATCTTGAGGAACATGATGTCTTCATCTGGAAAATCAAACTTCATCGGCTCATAATCATCGATCGGCTCATAATCATCGATCGGCTGCTGAGCAAGATAGTCTGACAGAATACTCCCTTTGATGGCTTTCTGGGATATATACTGGATATCGTACTCTATCAGTACCATTTGCCAACAAGCAACCCTTCAGGTGAGAGCTGGCTTCTCGAATATGTATTTGACTGGATCCATCTTGGAGATCAGTAAGGTTGTGAGAGATAACATGTATTGTCTCAAACGCTTAGCAGCCCATGCAAGTGCACAACATGTCTTTTCAAGCATCGAGTATCTCGACTCGCAATCTGTGAATTTCTTACTCAGGTAGTAGATGGCATGCTCTTTCCTACTTGTCTCGTCGTGTTGACCGAGAACACAATCCATGGAATTGTCTAGTACTGTCAAATACATAATCAGTGGTCTCCCTGGGACCGGAGGCATAAGGATAGGAGGATTCTGCAAATACTCTTTTATCTTCTCGAAAGCCCTTTGGCAATCATCATTCCACCTGATAGCCTGATCTTTTCTCAGCAATTTGAATATTGGCTCGCATGTGGCTGTTAGGTGAGAGATGAAACTTGCAATGTAGTTCAACCTCCCTAAGAAACCACATACTTGTTTCTCTGTTCTTGGCTCAGGCATTTCCTGTATCGCTTTCACTTTAGCCGGATCCACCTCAATCTCTTTTCCGCTAACAATGAAACCCAGCAGTTTTCCAGATCTCACCCCGAAAGTACACTTGTTCGGATTAAGCCTCAGCTTGAATTTTCTCAAACGCTCAAACAGCTTCTGCAGATTCACCAAATGTTCTTCTTCCGTATGAGATTTGGCAATCATATCATCAACATAAACCTCGATTTCATGATGAATCATATCATGGAAAAGAGTCACCATCGCTCGTTGATATGTTGCCCCAACATTTTTCAGACCAAACGACATCACCTTGTAGCAGAAGGTGCCCCATGGGGTTATGAATGTTGTCTTCTCCATGTCTTCTGGTGCCATCTTGATTTGATTATAGCCAGAAAAGCCATCCATGAAGGAGAATACCGAGAACTGAGCCGTGTTATCCACCAAAACGTCAATGTGAGGTAATGGGAAATCATCCTTAGGGCTAGCTCTGTTCAGATCCCGGTAGTCAACACACATCCGTACCTTCCCATCCTTCTTAGGTACTGGGACGATGTTTGCAACCCATGACGGATAATTTGTGACTGCTAGAAACCCTGCATCCAACTATTTTTGCACTTCTTCCTTTATCTTGACAGCCATCTTTGGTCTCGTTCTTCTGAGCTTCTGCTTGACCGGAGGACAACCTTCTTTGAGAGGCAAACGGTGTACCATAATATTTGTGTCAAGCCCTGGCATGTCCTGATAAGACCAAGCGAAGATGTCAACATATTCTTGCAGCAATTCAATCAGCCCTTTCTTCACATCGTCTTCCAAAGCAGCCCCTATCTTGATTTCTTTCTTGACGTCCTCGGTGCCAAGATTAATCACTTCAGTAGACTCTTGATGCGGTTGAATGACCCTTTTTTCCTGTTTTAATAACCTGGTAAGTTCTTCAGGGAGTTCACAGTCTTCATCACCCTCTTCTTCAGCTTGAAAGATTGGATTTTCAAAGTCGAAGCGAGCCATAGCAGAACCGTTATCAATAGGATCCGATGACGTGCATCTGCATGAGTGATGGTATGTACTTATGAGTGTGAACAAGAAGTGACAACTAAATAAAACATTGCCAAATATGTACTTTTTTTTTATTTTTGAAAACTACAAAAATTGAAAGACAGTGAACAAAATATTTGAATGCAAAAAGACGTCCTTTATTTATGATAAAAAATGCAAGTATCCACATAAATGAGCCCTACAATGAGTCATTACGCCTTGGGCGGAACGTAAGACTTGGATATGCATGAACAAACAAAGAAAATTACTCCTCCAGAAAAGTGACTTGGACAATCTCCTCAGAAGACCACTTGTTGATGACTTCACCCGGGATCCTCGGACGCACCCAATTATCGATGTCGCAATCACTATCCCCATCTTCATCGTTGACCGTAGAGACCTGGCCATACTGAATGATGCCAGCACTGGAGAAAGTAATCGGCCCCTGGCGAGTCTGAAGTGTTGGAGTTGTAGAAGTCAGAGTTGGCTGATACCCAATCCCAAACTTGTCTTCTTTCATTGGTAGCACCAACAGACGTCCCCAGCCGGGGGCAACGCCCGAATCTACTCAGGCCTGCGCCTGCTTGAAGGACGAGACAGAGGCACCCGCTTTAACTTCTTCCATCGGAGCAGCGTCCTTGACCTGAACTGCCTCAAAGGCCTGACATAGGGTCTTATGAAATTCACCTTCTACCTCTACATACTTGAATGTAGACAAATTACTGACCAGAATGTCCTCCTCACCACAGACGGTGATAATCCTTCCATTGACTGGGAATTTAACCTTCTGATGTAAAGTTGAAGAGACTGCCCCAGCATTGTGGATCCAAGGACGACCCAGCAGGCAACTATAGGAAGGACTGATATCCATCACATAGAAGACGGTGTTGAAGGTTTGTGATCCAATCTGAATTGGCAATTCTACCTCTTCGAACACCGACCTCTTAGAACCATCAAAGGCTCTCACAATAAGATCTAAAGGTTTCAAGACCAAACCCTCTACTTCTAGTCTTGACAGAGCTCTCCTGGGTAGCACATTGAGAGAGGAATCTGTATCCACCAGAACATGAGATAACACGGTGTCTTTGCATTCCATCGAGATGTGCAAAGCCTTGTTATGATTGCGTCCAGCTGGCGTCAAGTCAGAGTCAGTAAAACCCAACCCGTTGTTTGCATGAACATTTGCAACGATCCCTTCCAGTTGGTTCACTGAGATCTCCTGAGGCACATACGCAGCATTTAGGACTTTCAGCAGTGCCTCCTTGTGTGCCTCCGAACACAATAGGAGTGAGAGAATGGATATCTTGGACGGAGTCTGAATCCACTGATCAACTACCTTGTAGTCGCTTTTCTTTATAATTCTCAAAAGCCCGTCCACATCCTTCGCGAAAGTGGGCTCGGAACCAGCCTGGGGTACAGAGGCACCCTCACTCACGACTTGCTTGCCTTTGGCTTTCGCCGCAGCATCAGCATTATCGGTTTGGGTAACGGGTGGTGAGAACAGTCTACCACTCCTGGTGAATCGCCCGATTCCACCAACATTGCCCACTACGGGACCTTCAACTTCAAGTTCAGACTTCTGACCTTCTATTTTCAGTGGTTGTTCCACTCCATGATCGTGCGTGTACACACTCCCCCCATAATGCCAAGGAATGGCCCTTTCGCTGGTGAAAGGCAAAGGACCAGGAGTTGTGATAGTCATAGTGGACGGTCGCGCTGGTGGCACGGGTTGCGCTTCTGGTACAATGATCTGATTAGTTGGGTAGAAAATGGTGATAGTAGCAACATCATAGTCATACTCTGAAATCTCATTCATTGAAACATAAGCATCCGAAACATCGGAATCAAGTTCAATTACATTAGAATCAATCACATTGTTTCGGATATCAGCAACAACATTGGAAAAATTAAATACATCATCATGGATTATAGAATCAGTAGGAACAACATCTGCGAATTCATCGGTAGCGTCTTCAAACACCTCTCCCTCAACCCCTTCCACAGACTCTTGGACAGACAAATCTTCAACTTGGAGGATACCTTTGTCGAGCAAGGCCTGGATACCCTGTTGTAGCTTCAAACAACCTCCACTCTGAGTAGCACAATCCAAACAACCCTTCCCACAACCGGGGAAAACATCAGCCTTCAATAAGTAGCCCTTGATATCCGACAACAGAGTCTTTAGCTTCAACACATCTTTGACGGGTTTGGCTTCCCCTTCCATCATATTAACATTCGCACCACCATGATAGGGCATGGGATTGTTGACGACATTAGGAGCCGATGCAAGGTCGATGGCCTTTGAATCTATGAGGTCCTGAACTACATGCTTAAAAGCTTTGCAGTTCTCAATATTGTGGCCAGGTGCCCCAAAGTGGAAGCTACACCTAACGTTGGCGTCATATCCCACTGGAAGCCTACCAACAGGAGGAGCCAGAGTGCGTAACTGCACAAGTTATAATTGTTGAAGACTAGAAAGCAACTGAGCGTACGACATTGGAAGAGTGTCGAAACGCCGGTCCATCATCCTTTGCCTTTGTTGATAGGCGGGTCTGTTACCCGGTTGTTGTTGCTGGTACTGAGTCTACTGACGTTGTGGTTGTTGTTGTTGTAGCAGTGCTGCAGCCGGAATGGTCACAGCCGCAACATACTGTCGTTGATGATAGTCCTGAAAGTTATTTCTCCGGTTACCCCTGTTCTGATAAGAGGATATGGCACTTGCATCCCCTTCTCTCCCCTTCTGTCCCTGAATGAATGGCTTCTTCACCCCTGATGAAGATCCACCTCCACTCTGGGTCTTGTATGTCTTCAGGTAATTCTCCACCCTCTCTACGGTAGAGACTACATCAGCAAAGTTGGAGGCATTGCAACCCACCAGGCGCTCCAAATAAGGTCCGGGCAGAGTGTTCATGAACATGTTAGCCATTTCCTTCTCCAACATAGGAGGTTGAACACGGGAAGCTGTCTCCCTCCAGCGTTGAGCGTATTCCCTGAAGCACTCATTGCTTTTAAGAGACAGATTCTGAAGTTGAGTTCTATCCAGAGCCATGTCTGCATTATACTGATACTGCTTCACGAAAGCCTCAGCCAAATCCCTCCAGCAACGGATGTGGGCTCTGTCCAGCCTCATATACCATTCTAGGGATGCCCCAGATAGGTTATCCTGGAAAAAGTACATAAGCAACTTTTCGTCATCGGAGTATGCAACCATTTTACGGAAATAGGCTTGCACATGGGTCTTCGGGCAAGAGTTGCCACTATATTTGTCAAATATCGGGACCTTGAATTTCGGTGGCACCCTCACGCCTGGGACCAATCCCAAGTCAGCAACGTCTACTCCCAGAGGATTCTGTCCTTCCACTGCCTTCAACCTCTCTTCCAGTCTCCGAAACATAGGGTCCATACCATGACTCATTCCAAAGTCTTCCTGAAGCAAGGGGAAATGATCGTCCTGATCATCATGAGTGGGTTGTTGATCAGGGTTGACAAGTAGGATCGGGGTAGGCCCCGGTCCACTGGGTCCGTTAACCTCTCCGGCTGGAGGATCAGTCAACGTCTCTGGTTGAGTAGTGGTGGGATTCCTCTGCATCATCTGCCTGAGCTCTTGCTGTCCCTGAGCCACCCCTTGAACCACATCCATGAATTGGTTCATGCGAATCTTCATCTCGGCGAGCTCTGCTTGGAGGCTTTCCATTGCTCTCTGGTGGTTTCTGCGGGTACCGTACAGGTGAATGCCTGAGTCATCTATCCTGCTAGTGGAACACCAAATAATTGAGAACACTGCGGCAGTACCTGTTATGCAAGACATGCTAATGAATATGAAAATGCAATGACATGTTTATCAATTCCAGAGGTATTCTACCCTCTTGATTCCAGTCTTTCATCAGATAAAATATCCCTTTTGAAAAGTACCAGAAAAACCCCGACTAGAATCAAGAAGAAGATATAAACCCCACAGAAATGGATAAACATGTGTGAATGATATGAATGCGAATGATGTGATGCAATGCAGTGACATGCAAATCAAGGTTGTTGTATCTGCTTGAATATCTTTTGGGTTGCACTGTCTGAAGAGAAACCCACTGAAGAATGTAATACGAGATCAAAACTCTGCTCTAGAAAACCGGGTTGGTTGTATATCACGAGGCACAGGATCAGAACTTCAGCATGAATTCGGAACCGGGAACCATAGAACACAGCCATCGACTTAAAACCCATACTTCAGAACCAACGGTCACCAACAAGAACCAAACAACAGTCACCAACAGGACACGGTCACCATCAGAACAAGTCACCATTAGTACCTGTAAATGATTCATTCCCGCCCCACTCACGGGTGTAATCTAAGTCAGGGTAAGGTCAACAGAAACGCAGGATAAACAATCCTTTCAAGAATATCATCATATGCATACCAGGTGTATGCAACGATTATACCCCATCAGAATCTGAATTGCTCGTGATACCATGTTCCGCTAAGTGGCGCCATACCACCCGCTTCCCACGAATCACTCTATTCCTAGGTGTCCTAAAGTTCACTCATAGCCTGTGTATTGGGCCTTTTACCTCTTGTGACTCCCACCCAACAGTGAAACAGATACATAACCAGCACAGTATGCATGAGACAGTAAAGTGCACATAGGATGCAATGCAAGCAGATACGTATGCAAAGCAATAAATAAACAACCCACAATAGACAATAAACAAACAAACGCTAGGAAAGGCCCACTAGGGAAAGTAGGTCCCCAGCAGAGTCGCCAGCTGTCGCAACCTGAAAAAGGAGATGCGAAAAAACAATCGGCGAGAAAGAAATGACAGAAGAGTCGCCACCGTGCGTTATTTATCCCAAAGGAGGGAAAGGAAACGCTCGAAGTAAACCTGGAAAAAGGAAAGGAAAAGACAAGGTCTCGCAACCAAATCTTGGGTTCGGGAGCCGATTATGCTAAGGGAAGGTATTAGCACCCCTACGCATCCGTAGTACTCTACGGGATCCACTCTTGTTGTTCTTGTCTAAAGGATGTGGGTTTATCTAATGTACTATTTACTAAAAGAGGGGTCAAAAGAAAATTACTCGCACGGATGTCGCATCCACTGCATACGTATCTCATATGAACATGAGAATCAGAGTCTTCGTAGCTCGGCTACCTATAGGTTAAAGAGGAGTGTGCTCGCTAAGACATCGCGTCTTATGCCTACGTATCTCATCTGGAATGAGAATCAGAGCAAGCCGTAGTTCGGCTAACTACGGGTTAAGGGTTTGGATGAACGACGTTACTACACAATCTACCGGATGCTCGACCTTTGGAGACTTACTCGCCTGTAGTAGAAGGAGTTAACGTGTTCTTAGGAGAAGAAAAATCAATGAGTTTGTTTGTGGTTTTTAGGAATGCTCATGCAAAAAAGGAAGTCCTAGACGAAGGAACAGTGCTACCTTAATTGACATGCAAACGAGAGACTATACGAAGCCTAGCAATCCTATGGGGAGACGATCACACCATACAAAACAAACATGCATAAAGTAAAATGCCAACAAGGGGGCTTAAACATACATGGGTAGGGCTTTAGTCAAGAGAGGTCATATCAACCTCGACAAACAAGCCATGGAATAGGTAATCAAATGGGCTCTTAACCACTGACATTGAACGTCAGGGTGAGCAGATCAAAAGGGTAATGAGGATAAGACCTCATAGCTCTTAACCCTGGACAGAGTGAGCTCATGACAAAAAGTGGGGATTCAGAAAGGTGGAACCCTCTCCACTGACTGACCAGACAAAAGATCTTGAGCTTTTGTTCTGAAGCATCAACATGTAGTGCGAGCATAAAGAACGACACACTGAATAACGGGTGATTGATTACTAATCCCTTTTATCCGTCAATTGCCTCTTCAGGGAGGTCTTTAGCACTGATGCCTCTTCTTGGAGGTCTTTGGGCACAAAAGTAAACAAACAAAAGAAAACATTGCCTCCTACTGAGGTCTTCCAGCTAAGGAAGCGGTAAAATGCGGGAAATATAAAGGATCAAGAGATCTACCACACGGATAAAGATCCGAAGTAATAACAGCTAAAGAAATAAGAAACCCAGAGATCTCTCGAGCTGGCACCATCAAAGAAAGCAAGTCAATACAGGTAATCAGAATAAATCTCCAAATGGTATCCCACAAATAAAGTGGAATGCCAAGCAAGCTATCCTTTCAGGAGTAATGTGAGCCCTCACAAAAAACTCAACAAACAGGTTAGAGTGACAAGATGGGGTGCAATCAAGAGTTGCTCCAAATCAAAATGTAACCACATGAATCATGCCATTAAAATTCACAAAAAGAGCTCACAAAAAGCAACCAAGTGTAGGAGGCCTAAACCTCACATGCATCAAAAGGGTATCAAAATTCAAAGTCAGGGGGAAAGGATCCACACATCAAGACATGACATACATACTAAAACATGTGCCCACATGCAAAACCTAACGATACCCACTCTTCCAAATTCACCCATAATACCTCATACATTCAGAAATTTCAGGTTGAAAGTATAAAGTAGTGGAAATAGGGCATACCTGATCGGGGAGGATCGATTGAAATTGAATTGCACCGTTGGCTTTGCAGAACAATCTTAGGGTTTATATGAGAGGGAATTGGTTCTTTGCAGATGAGTTCCCTTCAGTCTCTGGAGGTTTCTCTGAACTCTGTTAGCTCTTCTCTCACTATCTTTTTCCCAGGGTTTTTTTTGGGAGATGGAAGTCTAGAATTTATAACCTGATTTTTGTGACTTTGTGGGCTCAAAAGAGAGAGGTCCAAGTCCAAGATTTTTCTGTTATATTTTATTTATTTATTTATTTTTTATTTATTTTTTCAAAACGCGTGGGCTTCGCCTAGCGAGCATGACAGTTCAAGAAATTCCTCTGAGCGTAGATGATTCTGGTGGCTTTTCTTGGGACTCGCTAGGCGACCTATTCTACTCGTCTAGCGAGCATGACAGCTCATGAACAAACTTTTGCTCCTTCAAGATTAACGTTTTGACTGATGAATAGACCCCATTTGAACATGTTGGAAGTATCTCAAGGCGTTCCCTTGTGTTGACTGATCATCCAGATAGGACCCACAAAGTGTCTTGGATGATATTCAAGCTTCTTGGATCTAATTCCGATTGACATGATGAAATGCAATATGAAATGTTAAATGACCTAAAAATGAACGCATGAATGAGGGGGGCAAATTTTGAGGTATTATAGTGTGCAGCATTCGGGAACACCAAAAGTATATGTCATGTAATCGTGTCGCTTTTGTAGCAACTCAAGAGTTTTTTATTGCATTGTATCCTTCATCTTTCATGTTTAATGTATATTTTGTTCAGCAAAAGTTGTGGCAACCATTGTCGCATCCTGCGAAAAATCAACCAGCGAGGCTCAAATAAAAATACAACACAGAGCCGCCACTGCGCGTTATTTATCCCAAAATAGGGAAAGGAAACGCTCAGAGAAACCTGGAAAGGAAATGGTCTCGCGACCAAAGAGAAAGGGTAAGGGAGTCGGTTACGCAAGGGGAAGGTATTAGCACCCCTCACGTCCGTCGTACTCGACGGGATCCACGTTCTAAGAAAAGAAAAGGTTGCTAGACATCAGACACACACACAGGGAACGCAGGTGGGGTTAAGAGAAGGGAGCTCGATAAGGTATCGCACCTTATGCCTACATATCTCGTCTGGAACGAGAATCAGAGCCACTGTAGTTCGGCTTACGCACGCCAAACAACACAAACATACAAACAAGCAAGGGTGGCAAACATGGAGCCCGACAACCACTGGATGGAATTACGTCAGCATCCGAACCAAAACACGCACAAAACGGCAAACGTGGAGCCCGACAGCCAATTACTGGACTTACGTCGGCATCCGAACCAAACACAATCAGATAACAAGTAAACACACGCAAAAAAGAAAAAGGTTGCCCGGAGTGGTCTCGCACGACCACCTGCCTACATACCTCGTCTGGAACGAGGATCAGGGCGATGTAGTTCCCCTGAAAGGGACTGAATTGCTAGCCAGAAACCAGGGAAAGACACACTACTAGGGAGCTGGACTCGAGCCTAGTGTTGTCATGCATCGTTTACCCTAAGTTCGGTTTTCTATCCTATTTGCATAAGCAAACTACTCCTATCCAGGAAAGAAGCAAGCACACAAGCATACAGAATATAAGCATACATCAAATGAGAACAAGCATCTCAAACAAGCATGTCAATCAGATATCCACATAGCACGCACTATAGCCAAACAAGGGGGCTCAATCAATAGGTTTGACTGCCGAAGCGAGTCGTCTGTACGGGCTGTGTTTGCTCTTAACCTTGCCATTACGAGGCTAAGGTGAAGCAGATGAAAGGATGAAGTGAGGATCAGACCTCACAGCTCTTATCCCTAACCAGGGAGAGCTTCTGACAAATGAGCATGGGTCCAGAATGGGGGAACCCTTCTATACTCAGAGACTCTGACACAATGCGCACTGCACGGATCTTGGGCTTGTGATCTCAATGCTACAACCATGTAACGGGAGCAAGGAGAAGACTCAACTGAATAGTGGGGGACAGATTGCTTATCCCTACCTTCCACCAATTGCCTTGATTAAGGACTTTACCTGCTTAGGCACAATATTAAACAATCACAATCATCGCCTCTTAAGGAGGACTTCAGACATTTATTTGCCCGGCCCGGTAACAGCCGGGTCTCCAGACTACATGAAGTTAGGAAGTTATACCTCAATGCAAGTTGCTTAAGCAAAGCAAAGCAAAAGTTCACAAGGAACTGAGCAACTAAAAGTACCTGGAAACAGTCAAACACAGTTAGTACTCAGACAGACAAAACTAAACAGCAAAAGTTCAATCAGTTAATCTATACAGATCAATGCACAAAAAAGCAAGCTCAAAGCTCAATCCCAAACTTCACAACCTACAAAACAATGTTATGTTAGTGTACAAACATCAAACAACATCAATTGCATTTAACTTGATTCATTCTCCATGTGCATTATGCTTTTGATCCTGAAAAATCAAGCAAATATTAGCAACAAGACCACTAGGCTAAGCCTAGGGTCCAAAGGCAAGAAAAATTCCTAAACAGCAAGGTATTCACCAACCAAAGTCAAATTAATGTCAAACAAGAGCAAACATCATTAGTCTCATGTTTATATCATTCATCATGTTCATGTTATGCACAAAACAAGGCAAATTAGTTCAAATGAAGCACCAAACATGCAAACAGAACTATTGCATTCAAATCCATATCAAAACAATTCTAAAAATTCTCAAATAATTTACACCTAAACAGAGGATATTCAAGGTCTAGCACACCAAATTTCAGCTTAATTGGGCAAAGGAAACCATGTCAATGAAAATCAACAAAAACAGACACAATTACATGCTCCAAATCACAACATCAACACATGCTTCCACTTCAAAAATTCATAACTCAATGAAAACAGTAAAGAAATGAGTGAGACCAAAACAGGGATGTCACATCATGCGTCTACAACTATCATACCAAATTTCATAAGCATTCAACACCATATGAGCATTTCACAAGGATATTTCAAACACATGTCACACAAGCTTGCACATTTGACCAACAGAGATGAAAAATAGCAATCAAATTGAAAATGCCACATAAAATTCCACAAAAATTCACATAGCATCTTAACATGTTAATGAACATCCATGCAAAATTTCACATCATTTCACCAAGTCTAAGTCACTCAAATAAATCCAGCAAGTTGACATAATGAGGTGTGACACAAATTGTCACACCTAAGTTCCAAAATTTATAACTCAATGACCAGGTATCAAAAACTCATGAAATTTACATGGAAATAAGCCTCAACCAGTCCACATTTACCACAAAAATTTTCAAGCATTTCTTTGTAACCATGAGCATTTCACAATCAAAATGGTAGAATGTATCAAAATGTCACACAAGTGGAACAACCCTAAGTCAAACACAAATATTACCATGCACAACTTCCATCAATAAGTCAATAAAATTCTAGAGTCAATTAGGAAGCTATAGAAAAAATCCTCATATTTTTTGGGTTAGCCAATTATTTTTTATGGATTTTCTAATATTTGGTAATTTTTTAAATAATTAATCAAAGTGTTATAATTAATTAATTGGATTAGAAAGCTTCAGTGGCAATTTTGAAATTATGCCGAACATTGCCAAAACGACGTCACTTCGTTTTAATGTGTTGGCACTTCCTGATTCGTCCAGGCGCGCGGGAAACATGAGTTTGAACATGAAGCGCAGTTTCGCGGATCAAACACACGAGCCTTTCCAGAATTCCTTCTTCTTCTTCGCAGCATCAACACGTTCAACACCTTCCAATGCGATTTTACTCATTCCTCAACCAAAACTTACAAACTAATAACCTTTGGAAAGGTCTCAGCAAGAGGATCATGGATACGTAACTAATTTTGCCTAACTCTCATTGCACAAGCCGGATCGATCATTTAAAGTTTTAACATCAAAGCTTCTAATCAACATAACTCAATCTACAGTTCACTATTTTCAAAACCAATTGCATCACGATGCTCTACGATAAACACTCTACCAAACACATACAACAATTTGAAGAATCATGAAACTCGAATTCTGACCTTAATTCGAAGGCAGTGTCGAAATTGGAGCTTTCAAGTCGTTTGGATCCAAAACAGATGCAGCATAGACTCCAAGAAGTTGAATGCAAGGCTCAGGTTCGGTCGATTTTGCTCCTATTGCACGAAACTTCGATTCACCATTGATGGAGCAAACTTGAACAGTCGAGCTTTGGTGTGCATTTGATGTTGAATACCAAAAACAGTTGAAGATGATGATGAATGGAGATCAACACAAAAAGAATCTTCGAATTTGATCAAGAATAGAGAGAGATTTGGTGAATTTGGCTTTGAAGTGTTCTTGAAGAAATTGAGAGAATTTGGAGAGCTTTGATCTGATTTTGGGGAATTGTGATTTCTGTTCTGATTCGGAAGTGATTAGGAATATATATGATACCTTAATCCATGATTAACCATGTTAATTAACCATTTGGAATGTGTAAGTGAAATGTTAATTTTCAAGTGAGGGCAAAATGGTCACTTCCTAAGCCAGCTCATTGCCACCTCATGGACAGCTCATACACTCTCTAAATGACTGTCATGAGCTGTTGCAACTTGTTTCACTCTCATTGGATGTGTATTTTGGAAAATCACATGTGAATGGTTATGTGTCCAATTTTGCCATTTCATTTTACAAGTCAAATTCCAAACCACAAGGCCTAGGCATGTAATGATGATTCCAACAACTTTTAAATACCATTTGTGAGGTGTAGCAAAAATTCCCACTCAAAAATTCCAATTATTTCACAAGTTGGACAATTTTGCCCCTGGTCCATTTTAACTGTCCAGTTGAAATTTGACTTTTTGCATTGGCCACTTTTGAGAAAATCCAATTATGCACCATGAAAGTACATGTCAAATGGAGTTTGTGCATATAAAGAACTTGCAATTTGGACAAACCATGTGGAAATTATGGCCTCCTGATTATGGGTCATTTCTGAAATTCACTGAGCCATAATTTTCCAACCATACATTGGATTTTCAAGTTCTTGGACTTTTTGGAAAGGTGAGAACAAGATCTACAACTTTCATGTTGAACAAATTTTCATTTGAAGCTTCCTTGGACATTTGGCTTTGAGGTCCAAAACTTTCCATTTTTGGAAACTTCCATTACAAGTCACTTTCTATTTTTGGCAGTTTTTGTCCTGACTTGATTTTCTTCATTTTAAAGCTTTGAGAGGTCATGTAACACTTGTTCCAACATGAATGAAGTGCATCCAACTCATTTCCACCTCCAAATCCATCAGATCATGTACAGTTGACCATAGTTGACTTTTTCAACTGATAGATGAATCTGGCAATGCATAGATCAATCTGAGCCCCAATCTCCAACTGAAATGGCTCAAAGGTGAAACCCTAGCCTTAATAAGCTCAATATAATCACAGAATGAACCCCATAACCACCATAGACCCCATCTCCTGATTATGCCCTGACTGGCCCAATGCAACTGATTAGGGTTGACCAGTGGTCAAAACCCTAATCTCAAGGAATCTGCCTCCACACTTGATTCTTCTGATGATAACCAACCATGATGATGATGATGTACCATTGTAATCAAGATGGAGACCAATCTTCTTGAGAATCACAAAACCCTAATTTCAACTTCCACATCCTCAGATGATTGATGACCAGTCAATAAAACCTTAGGCTTACACTTTGACTTCCTCATCTTCTGAACAAGACTTGGGAGGATGGCTTGCACAATGTAACCACATGATATGCAACATGCAATGCCTAATGACCTAAAATGATATGCAATATGTTAATGCTAGTCCCAAGAGAGGAGGGCAAATTTTGAGGTGTTACAGCTGCCCCTATTCAATCCACTGTGAACCTGTCGATACGAAATAGCCTCGGCTTTCGGATGATCAGGATGAAGAGTGATTGAATACCAAGAACAGACGAACAATTTGCACTCTGATGGGATAATAATTAACAACGCCTGTCAGCATCGGCGAAGAAACAAACTCGAAAAACGTCGACCTGGATACCAAAGTAAATGGTAACGCAGGGATAACTATGGCCTGAACACCACTCATCCGCTCGGGATTATTATCTCTTTTTTTTTTATTTTCTTGAACCCCGGAATTTTCTGCTCTCTTTTTTTTTTACTTTCTTGAACCCCGAAATTTTCTTCTTTGCGCAAACGATCCTCGGATCTCTGCATTTGAACCCCGCTCTCCTGTTTGCCAAATAATGAACCCCATTCTCCGATTTGAACCCCAGTCGCCTGACGATAACTCGCGATCGCCAATATGAACCCCATTCTCCAGAAAATGCCGCAACATTTCCCTTTCTCCATTTGAACCCCATCTCCAGAAAATGTCTCCACATTTCCTTTTCTCCATTTGAACCCCGTTCTCCAATCTCTCGTGATAATTCCGCTGGCAACGCCGGAAATAACACCAAACACCACTCTGAGGGCGACATATCAGAGGGTACACCTTCACAAAAGGAAGGTAACATGTGCATCTCTTCTTCCGAAGACACCCGTAACGACCTCCACTGGCATCCGCCAAAGTCTAAGGTGACACATGAACAGAAGATAATCCCGAGGACCTCATCCTGGATATAATCTTCAACTCTATCTCCATTTGAACCCCAGAAAATGCCTCAGCATATACTCTTCTCTGATTGAACCCCGATCTCCAGAAAATGTCGCAACATCTCCTTTTCTCCATTTGAACCCCGGAATCGCGCTGATCGCGTAACGTCTTCTGATATCATTTCCATCTCTGTCCGACGGAAACATTTCCTCCAATATCGCACTACTGGGGAACACTGCTGATCTGACGTCATGGTACCACACTCCTCAGAGTAACACTTTCAACCAGACACTGACTGATGACTGGGAGAAAACTCGACGTTTACTGGACATCGAACAATGATGTTGACAGGACATCGAACAATGATGTTGACAGGACATCGAACAATGATGTTTACAGGACATCGAACAATGATGTTGACAGGACATCGAACAATGATGTTGACAGGACATCGAACAATGATGTTGACAGGACATCGAACAATGATGTTGACAGGACATCAAACAAGGATGTTGACAGGACATCAAACAATGACCGACCAGACATTAAACAATGACTGGGAAATAACTCGATGTTTACTGGACATCGAATGATGATGTTTACTGGACATCGAATGATGATGTTTACTGACACCAAAGAAAGCTCGACCAGACACTTACTGATGACTGGGAAATACTGTTGTTCCAAACTCACAATGCTGAACTCCTCGGAGTATCGTCTTCATTGTCCGGCAAAACCAATCCTCAAGCGGTAACCACGGCTTGAATCGCGCTGATCGCGTAACGTCCTCTGATTTTATTTCCATCTCTGTCCGACGGAAACATTTCCTCCAATATCGCACTACTGGGGAACACCTTGATTCAATCACGATGCTGAACTCCTCGGAGTAACACCTTCACTGTCTGATAAAACCACCTCTCAAACGGTAACCACGGCTTGAGACTAGCTTATACGTGCAACAATGATGCATGATCTTTTTCTGCGTAATGCTCCATAATTATGGAAATGCTACGCGATTTATTATTTTTTCTATGCAATATGCTATGCTTACGCTACATGATGAATGCATAAAAACGTCCCCCTCAAGGGACTCTTCCGAGGAGCACGAGACACTCTGCTGAGGAACTCGTCAATACTCCGATCTCCACCCTGCTGGGGAATAGTACTGCAGCTGGAAAAGGTAACCCTTGCTGGGGAAGGAACCTCCTTTGCACCCAATCCTCTCGAGAACTCGCTGGGGATAAGCACCACCAACACTCTGTGGGGATACAACAGTCTTGACTTGCTAGGGATATCAATCCTGACTCCGCTTCGGGAAAACCCTCACAGATACCTGCTGACTTCACTGGGGAAATGCTCACAGATACTCCGCTGGGGAAATAGCAATCTCCAGACTCATCTGGGGATGCATCACTCTATCACCTGCTGGGCAACCATCCTGACCCTGCTAGGGAAACGAATACTACTCCGCTGGGGACAACCCGCGCAACCCATAGGTAGAATCAACTCAGCTGGTGATGCAAAAATCCGTCCGCTACGGGACTTTGTTCAATCCACTGGTAGGATGAACACTGCTGGAGATATATTTCATTGAAACCCGCTCCACTCGGGGAACTGCTGGAGATATATTTCTTTGAACCCGCTCCACTCGGGGAGTAGCAACCTTCAGGCCTGGCTGCTGAGGAAACACCGTTGTAAACCTGCCGGGGCAAACCATCCTGACCCGGCTGGGGAAGTCACAGACCTTGGATCTGCTGGGGATTCGGTCCTCTAATTCTGCTTGGGGACCTAGCTGGGAAATGAGAAAAGTTGGTACAACACCCGTCGACTCGTCGAACCATGGTATCCACCTCCCAATCTCGTATCAGCTTTCCACTTTTGAGAATTCCCAGACTCGTCTGGACCTTTTCTGCTCCATCATCTTGTATTCCCAGGTCGCGCCGTGCTCGACGGAAATCGTACTCCTGGGATTTATACATACTTTTCAATCTTCCGACTTTGAAGAGTCTTCTTGATTAATTCCAAAGGTCGTCGGACGTCTCGTCGTCTCTCCGTCCTTTATTCGTCTCTAGTCAGACTCTGCGGGGAATTACACACTCTCAAGTCTTCCGACTTCGAAGAGTCTTCTTGATTATCATCAAGGATCGTCGTACGTCTCAACGTCTTCATCATTTCTTCATACATTCGTTCCCTGAGCGAACTCTCTGGGGATCTGTCACAAAGCTTCCACATCACAACCTGCAAGTGAGTGAAGAATATCTAACAGTACCTGCAAAACAGATCGTCAGATAAAACCGTGCCCCAGGCGTGTCAAGATTTCAACACTTGGGTCACTCAACCTTCCAAATAAGATTTCAAGCTTTCAATCTCATAAACATGCATTGGAAGGAACCTGTATGTCTTAAAATGCAAGATTCTTTATCAAAAATATCTGGATGTTTTTGCAATCAAAGCGGTAATGAAAAACAAAAACAAAATTATTTGACTGAACATGCATTTATTGACTGGAAAAGTGTGTGGCTCAAGTTGAGCAATACAAAGGAAGCAATTCCTGAAAAGAGGTAACTGCACAAAAGGAAAAAATCTATCCTAATGGCAATGTGAAACCCGTGATCTCATCGAGTTCCAACTCAGTTACACCCCATATGTCCTCAGACTCTCCGTGCTTTCTGCCTTCTGAACAAGACGATTCCAACTGATCCCTACCGGGTATTATCCATGATGCTTTAACCAAAGCGCAAACGATCATGCTGGACGCAGCTGTTCGCTTCAATCCCTCTTTTGCCTGGACCGCCCTTTCGGGTTTTCAGTCCACCGGGATACCCATTTTTGCCCAAGTCGCCTTTTCAGGTTTTCGACTTGCCGGGTGTACAATTTTTTCATTTATATCCCTAATTTTTGCCCGAACCTTTTTTCTGTTTTTGGTTCGCCGGGATGCCCATTTTTGCCTGGACTATTTTATTCTTTTCGTCCAGCGGGTCCTTTTCATACGAAGTATTTTTTAACTGCGTCCGCATTCACAGGGGATGGAAAATCCTCGCCATCCATGGTCGTCAACAACAAGGCTCTGTCGGAGAAAACCTTGTTGACCAGGCTGGGGATTCATGATTGGATGTCCACTTGCCCCTTCGATCGTTTTGAGGAGGAAGGATCCTTTTCAACACCACATCACCCACGTGATATACCCGAGGTCGCACTTTCTTGTCAAAAGCACGCTTCATCCGCTGCTGGTACAACTGCCCATGACAGATGGCTGCCAGCCTCTTTTCCTCAATCAGGCTCAACTCTTCGTACCGGGTCCTTACCCATTCAGCCTCTTACAATTTCACGTCCATCAGGACTCTCAAAGAGGGAATCTGAACCTCAACCGGTAGCACCGCTTCCATTCCATACACTAATGAGAAAGGAATTGCCCCAGTAGACGCACCGAAGATCAATACCCAGGATACCAGTTCCCTACTCAATCACACCGTCGTTGGTGTATTCAAACGTTATCCGGGCAACAAAATCTTATTCTCCTTAACCTCCCCATCAGACATCAGAATCCATTCGGATTTGGGGTCAGACCCCTCCTCCGGGATCGGTTACTCTCAATCTTTCGATTTGAGTACCTCGAGATGTCCTCATCAGGGAACTCAAACTTCATCGGTTGATAACCTCAACGGGTTGCAGAGAGATGTAATCAGACAATACACCCCTTGATTGCTTTCTGAGCGGATCACAAATCAGTCAACATTCTTTTGCTCTCCCGCAACCCGTCCGGTCAATGCTGGCTCTTTTAGAAATCTACCTGATCAGATCCATCTCGAAATCCACAAAGTGGTATGAATCAGCATATACTGTCTCAGTCGGCGAGCAGCCTATGCCAAAGTACATCAAGTTTTCTCGAACAGTGAATGTATTGTTTCACAGTCGGTAAACTTTTTGCTTAGGTAAATTGCATGCTCTTTTCGACAAGACGCGTCATGCTGACCCAATACACCTCGTAGACCCCTCGAAGGCCGTAAAGTACAGAATTGATAATTGCTCCTTCCACGGGAGGTATCAGAATCAGAGGTTCCTGCAACTTATTCTTTTATTTTTCAATGCCTCTTGGCAATCATTATTTCACCTGACCGTTTGATCTTTTTTTTTTTCAACAACTTGAATATAGGTTCACACGCGGCTGTTAGATGAGATGTGAACCATGACAGGTAGTTCAATCTTTCTAAGAAACCACGAACCTACTCTTTTTCCTTTTTCTCGGTTCAGGCGTTTCCCTTATTGTTCTTTTTTTTTTTTTTTTTAGCAGGATCAACCTCGATTCCTTTTTTATAATGAACCCCAACGATTTACCGGATCGCACTCTGGTAGTGCACTGATCTGAATTCAACCTCAGTTTGAATTGTCTCAACCAGATGCCCCTCTTCTGTTTGGGACTTTGCTATCATGTCATAGCATAGCATTCGATTTCATGACGAATCATATCATGAAACAAAGTCACCATGGCTCTCTGATACAGGCACTGGCGTTCTGCTTCTTTAGAGGACGGTCTTCTCTCCATGGTAGCTTGTGTACAACGACATCGGTGTTCAACCCTGGCATATTCTGACATGACCAGGCGAAAGCATCCACATGCTCTTTCAACAAGGCTACCATTCTGCTCTCGACTCGCCTCTGAAGCGGCTCTAATTTTCACTTCCTTTCTGACCTCGGTGCTTGTAATAACAACCTCAATCCGCTCATCATGCGGCCGAATCACCTTCTCCTCTTGTTTCAACACCCTGGCTAATTTCCAGCAGATCACAATCTTCTTCGCCTTCTTCTTCAGCAAGATAGATCGGTTTGTCGAAGTCATATGAGGTGTAACCAAATTGTTATCAATGAGATCCGGAGAATTATTTTTCGACTCGGGACGAGACAAATCAAAAAGAAAAATGAAAACAAACATTGCCATTTTTATTTGTTTTTAAACTGCAAAAATAAATGAAAAACAGGGAACACCGCTTTTTGACTGAAAAACATCCATTCATTAATGATGCAGAAAATGCAAATTTATGAACATGAGGTGGCCCTTACAATGAACCATTACGTGTCGGGCAACACGTATGGCTTTCATGCAAATAAGACTTGAAAACAGAAAATCATTACTCTTCCGGATGAGTGACAGTGATGATCTTTTTAGGCCTTCCAGTTCTGGACTTCCATCCCTGGTACGCACGGCTTTATCCAACCATCAAACTTGCAGTTACCGTCAGTCTCTTCACCCATCGCACAGGCATGATCCGAATCTTCAGCAATTGCGCTCACCATTGCCTGACCATGTGCTGGCATGGGATTGGCATTAACATTCGGAGATGGCGTAAAATTGATAGCCTTGGAGTCTACCAGATCCTGGACAACATTCTTGAATGCTCTACAGCCCTCAATGTTATGCCCCGGTGTTCCAGAATGGAATTCACACTGGGCGTTCTCATCATAGTTGGGTGGCCTCTGATCAGATCTCATAGGAACCATCGCCCTCGGCTGAACCAACCCAAGATCCATCAACTTTTTGAACAGAACAGCATACGTCACAGGCGGCTTGTCAAAATGGCGATCAATCCCTTTTCCTCTCACCTGGTACCCAGCTCTCTGTTGATATGGCTGACGTTGCTGTCGTACTGACTGATTACCAGCAGGGATAGTTACAGCAGCAGTGTGCTGGTAGTAACGATCCCCACCGTATCCTCTCTGGGCATACACAGCACTGGATTCTCCGTCATTCTTCCTTTGGCCATTTCCGAAGGGCTTCTTCGACCCTGATGACGAAGCATTACCACCCTGGATCTTCCCCATTTTCAGCCAACTTTCAATTCTTTCTCCAGCCACCACAATGTCTGCAAAGTTGGTTACCGGACAACCCACCATTCTTTCAGCAAAAACCCCTTGCAGGGTACCCATGAAGAGATCAGACATCTCTCTGTCCACCAGCGGAGGTTGCACTCTGGCAGCCAACTCCCTCCACCTCTGAGCATATTCTTTAAACCCTTCACTTGACTTCTGAGACATACCCTGCAGCTGGGTACGACTAGGAGCCATATCAGCGTTGAATTGATACTGTTTAAAGAACGCATCTCCCAGATCCTGCCAGCTCTTGATGTCAGCAGATTTCAACTTGGTGTACCACTCCAAGGATCCTCCAGACAGACTGTCTTGGAAGAAGTACATCCAAAGCTTTTGATCTGTAGTGTATGCCGAGATCTTGCGGACAAAGGCTTGCAGATGAGTTTCCGGGCAGGAACTCCCATTATATTTGTCAAATGCGGGCGCTTTAAACTTCTGTGGGATCACAATCCCCTCGACCAGCCCCATGTTGGACATGTTGACAAACCCCGGAGTAGCATGGCTTTCCAGAGCCCTTACCTTCTCTGCCAGTAACTGAATTTCTTTGCTTTGTAGCTGAGCACCATATTGCCCTAGTGGCTCATTGTGCATGGAGAATTGATCAGCTTCTCGGTCCTCCTCTCTGTCATCATCCACCCCAAAGAAAGGCGGGAACAAACTATCCTTCAGATTATGCCCCAGACCGGGCCCACCGCCAGTAGCAGCACCAAATCCACCAGCATTGTTGTTCACCATACCTACGGTTGCTCTTTTTTCATCGTCTCTGGAACCAACCCGCCCCTGGTTGGAGACACCATCCAGGTTAACAACACTGTTAGCTGCAGAAGCCCGCTCAAGCTTCTCAACCTTATCTGCTAAAGCTTTCTGACCAACTGCAAAACCCTGCATGATGTTGATCAGCTCAGTCATCTTGTCCTTCAGCTCAAGGAGATCAGTACTCGGAAGATCCATCAGCCTAGGAGTGTTGCGTCTGGTGAAGTATCTGTGAGGACGGGTTGAGTGCAAAGGGATGACTCTACGAGCGCGAGCAATGATTCCTGCAAAACAGCAAACAGGTTAATATGCATGAATGCAACGTCTATCCATACGAGGAAGCTTCTGTCTTTCGATCCTGGTTTCATCGAGACAGATAAAATTTCGACAATAACATTCTGGCATCAGGATGTCTCTCAACCAGATTCTCAATCGATAATACTCCCCATATGGCTAAACGTGGTTTAGGTGCAGATGAATGCAAACTGAGAATGATGCAGATGAATGAATGCAATGCATTGCCATCCTCCAAGTCATCTGATCATCTGTTGCTCTGAAACCTGGTCTCTGAACTGATCATAACCATCTGAGGAAACAAATAACCACCAATCCGACTTATGGGTTCCGAAATAAACAGAAGACAGATACATCATCATCATCATTATCACCAAACCATCTCTGAGCAGATACCCATCAATCATCTGAATCGGCCCGGGGAATCCCGAAATAAACGGATCCCCACTGATGAACAACTCGGCCCGGGGAATCCTGAAATAAACGGATCCCCACTGATAAATATCACGGACAGCACTCCGGCATCACCGCAATAAATGACCATAAATACGACTTATAAATAGGACTCTGATCCACGGAACAAAAAGTCACCATCTGAGCAATGCATCTGAAAGAATCACCCTCCCCTCACAGGTAAATTCTAATCAGGTCATCCTAAGGCGGATAATAGTCTCGACAATCGGGCAGAGATACTCAATGGGTTTGCCCTTTCGGGTGTGCCATTGTAGCTCCCTTAAGATCGTCTAAACCAAAGATCCGGGAAATGATCGGTCACCAGAGTCAACAGCTCAGATGAAGTAACTAAGCCAAAGTGGATACTCCACAGAGGAAAGCACTATCAACTGAACCTCGTCCGGTTTGTGGTACATCACGCCGCCAAGCACATGTTAACCTAACACGAAAGAGGCGACATGAGACCACACTAGTCCTAGGTGTATACTCGGGCCTGGGTTTTAGCCCCACTCAGAACACCCACCCCAAACAGAGGAACCACCTGCACAGAGGACGGCAACAACATGATAGTATGATGCATGCAGACATTAATGCAAATATATACACAGGTTAGAATAATAAATGCGATAAATAACACAAAACAAGCAACCTAAACTAATCCTAAAACGCTAGGAAGGACTCGCTTAGGGACGATGGACCAGCATAGGTCTACATCGCGTAGTCCCCAGCAGAGTCGCCAGCTGTCGCATCCTGCGAAAAATCAACCAGCGAGGCTCAAATAAAAATACAACACAGAGCCGCCACTGCGCGTTATTTATCCCAAAATAGGGAAAGGAAACGCTCAGAGAAACCTGGAAAGGAAATGGTCTCGCGACCAAAGAGAAAGGGTAAGGGAGTCGGTTACGCAAGGGGAAGGTATTAGCACCCCTCACGTCCGTCGTACTCGACGGGATCCACGTTCTAAGAAAAGAAAAGGTTGCTAGACATCAGACACACACACAGGGAACGCAGGTGGGGTTAAGAGAAGGGAGCTCGATAAGGTATCGCACCTTATGCCTACATATCTCGTCTGGAACGAGAATCAGAGCCACTGTAGTTCGGCTTACGCACGCCAAACAACACAAACATACAAACAAGCAAGGGTGGCAAACATGGAGCCCGACAACCACTGGATGGAATTACGTCAGCATCCGAACCAAAACACGCACAAAACGACAAACGTGGAGCCCGACAGCCAATTACTGGACTTACGTCGGCATCCGAACCAAACACAATCAGATAACAAGTAAACACACGCAAAAAAGAAAAAGGTTGCCCGGAGTGGTCTCGCACGACCACCTGCCTACATACCTCGTCTGGAACGAGGATCAGGGCGATGTAGTTCCCCTGAAAGGGACTGAATTGCTAGCCAGAAACCAGGGAAAGACACACTACTAGGGAGCTGGACTCGAGCCTAGTGTTGTCATGCATCGTTTACCCTAAGTTCAGTTTTCTATCCTATTTGCATAAGCAAACTACTCCTATCCAGGAAAGAAGCAAGCACACAAGCATACAGAATATAAGCATACATCAAATGAGAACAAGCATCTCAAACAAGCATGTCAATCAGATATCCACATAGCACGCACTATAGCCAAACAAGGGGGCTCAATCAATAGGTTTGACTGCCGAAGCGAGTCGTCTGTACGGGCTGTGTTTGCTCTTAACCTTGCCATTACGAGGCTAAGGTGAAGCAGATGAAAGGATGAAGTGAGGATCAGACCTCACAGCTCTTATCCCTAACCAGGGAGAGCTTCTGACAAATGAGCATGGGTCCAGAATGGGGGAACCCTTCTATACTCAGAGACTCTGACACAATGCGCACTGCACGGATCTTGGGCTTGTGATCTCAATGCTACAACCATGTAACGGGAGCAAGGAGAAGACTCAACTGAATAGTGGGGGACAGATTGCTTATCCCTACCTTCCACCAATTGCCTTGATTAAGGACTTTACCTGCTTAGGCACAATATTAAACAATCACAATCATCGCCTCTTAAGGAGGACTTCAGACATTTATTTGCCCGGCCCGGTAACAGCCGGGTCTCCAGACTACATGAAGTTAGGAAGTTATACCTCAATGCAAGTTGCTTAAGCAAAGCAAAGCAAAAGTTCACAAGGAACTGAGCAACTAAAAGTACCTGGAAACAGTCAAACACAGTTAGTACTCAGACAGACAAAACTAAACAGCAAAAGTTCAATCAGTTAATCTATACAGATCAATGCACAAAAAAGCAAGCTCAAAGCTCAATCCCAAACTTCACAACCTACAAAACAATGTTATGTTAGTGTACAAACATCAAACAACATCAATTGCATTTAACTTGATTCATTCTCCATGTGCATTATGCTTTTGATCCTGAAAAATCAAGCAAATATTAGCAACAAGACCACTAGGCTAAGCCTAGGGTCCAAAGGCAAGAAAAATTCCTAAACAGCAAGGTATTCACCAACCAAAGTCAAATTAATGTCAAACAAGAGCAAACATCATTAGTCTCATGTTTATATCATTCATCATGTTCATGTTATGCACAAAACAAGGCAAATTAGTTCAAATGAAGCACCAAACATGCAAACAGAACTATTGCATTCAAATCCATATCAAAACAATTCTAAAAATTCTCAAATAATTTACACCTAAACAGAGGATATTCAAGGTCTAGCACACCAAATTTCAGCTTAATTGGGCAAAGGAAACCATGTCAATGAAAATCAACAAAAACAGACACAATTACATGCTCCAAATCACAACATCAACACATGCTTCCACTTCAAAAATTCATAACTCAATGAAAACAGTAAAGAAATGAGTGAGACCAAAACAGGGATGTCACATCATGCGTCTACAACTATCATACCAAATTTCATAAGCATTCAACACCATATGAGCATTTCACAAGGATATTTCAAACACATGTCACACAAGCTTGCACATTTGACCAACAGAGATGAAAAATAGCAATCAAATTGAAAATGCCACATAAAATTCCACAAAAATTCACATAGCATCTTAACATGTTAATGAACATCCATGCAAAATTTCACATTATTTCACCAAGTCTAAGTCACTCAAATAAATCCAGCAAGTTGACATAATGAGGTGTGACACAAATTGTCACACCTAAGTTCAAAAATTTATAACTCAATGACCAGGTATCAAAAACTCATGAAATTTACATGGAAATAAGCCTCAACCAGTCCACATTTACCACAAAAATTTTCAAGCATTTCTTTGTAACCATGAGCATTTCACAATCAAAATGGTAGAATGTATCAAAATGTCACACAAGTGGAACAACCCTAAGTCAAACACAAATATTACCATGCACAACTTCCATCAATAAGTCAATAAAATTCTAGAGTCAATTAGGAAGCTATAGAAAAAATCCTCATATTTTTTGGGTTAGCCAATTATTTTTTATGGATTTTCTAATATTTGGTAATTTTTTAAATAATTAATCAAAGTGTTATAATTAATTAATTGGATTAGAAAGCTTCAGTGGCAATTTTGAAATTATGCCGAACATTGCCAAAACGACGTCACTTCGTTTTAATGTGTTGGCACTTCCTGATTCGTCCAGGCGCGCAGGAAACATGAGTTTGAACATGAAGCGCAGTTTCGCGGATCAAACACACGAGCCTTTCCAGAATTCCTTCTTCTTCTTCGCAGCATCAACACGTTCAACACCTTCCAATGCGATTTTACTCATTCCTCAACCAAAACTTACAAACTAATAACCTTTGGAAAGGTCTCAGCAAGAGGATCATGGATACGTAACTAATTTTGCCTAACTCTCATTGCACAAGCCGGATCGATCATTTAAAGTTTTAACATCAAAGCTTCTAATCAACATAACTCAATCTACAGTTCACTATTTTCAAAACCAATTGCATCACGATGCTCTACGATAAACACTCTACCAAACACATACAACAATTTGAAGAATCATGAAACTCGAATTCTGACCTTAATTCGAAGGCAGTGTCGAAATTGGAGCTTTCAAGTCGTTTGGATCCAAAACAGATGCAGCATAGACTCCAAGAAGTTGAATGCAAGGCTCAGGTTCGGTCGATTTTGCTCCTATTGCACGAAACTTCGATTCACCATTGATGGAGCAAACTTGAACAGTCGAGCTTTGGTGTGCATTTGATGTTGAATACCAAAAACAGTTGAAGATGATGATGAATGGAGATCAACACAAAAAGAATCTTCGAATTTGATCAAGAATAGAGAGAGATTTGGTGAATTTGGCTTTGAAGTGTTCTTGAAGAAATTGAGAGAATTTGGAGAGCTTTGATCTGATTTTGGGGAATTGTGATTTCTGTTCTGATTCGGAAGTGATTAGGAATATATATGATACCTTAATCCATGATTAACCATGTTAATTAACCATTTGGAATGTGTAAGTGAAATGTTAATTTTCAAGTGAGGGCAAAATGGTCACTTCCTAAGCCAGCTCATTGCCACCTCATGGACAGCTCATACACTCTCTAAATGACTGTCATGAGCTGTTGCAACTTGTTTCACTCTCATTGGATGTGTATTTTGGAAAATCACATGTGAATGGTTATGTGTCCAATTTTGCCATTTCATTTTACAAGTCAAATTCCAAACCACAAGGCCTAGGCATGTAATGATGATTCCAACAACTTTTAAATACCATTTGTGAGGTGTAGCAAAAATTCCCACTCAAAAATTCCAATTATTTCACAAGTTGGACAATTTTGCCCCTGGTCCATTTTAACTGTCCAGTTGAAATTTGACTTTTTGCATTGGCCACTTTTGAGAAAATCCAATTATGCACCATGAAAGTACATGTCAAATGGAGTTTGTGCATATAAAGAACTTGCAATTTGGACAAACCATGTGGAAATTATGGCCTCCTGATTATGGGTCATTTCTGAAATTCACTGAGCCATAATTTTCCAACCATACATTGGATTTTCAAGTTCTTGGACTTTTTGGAAAGGTGAGAACAAGATCTACAACTTTCATGTTGAACAAATTTTCATTTGAAGCTTCCTTGGACATTTGGCTTTGAGGTCCAAAACTTTCCATTTTTGGAAACTTCCATTACAAGTCACTTTCTATTTTTGGCAGTTTTTGTCCTGACTTGATTTTCTTCATTTTTAAGCTTTGAGAGGTCATGTAACACTTGTTCCAACATGAATGAAGTGCATCCAACTCATTTCCACCTCCAAATCCATCAGATCATGTACAGTTGACCATAGTTGACTTTTTCAACTGATAGATGAATCTGGCAATGCATAGATCAATCTGAGCCCCAATCTCCAACTGAAATGGCTCAAAGGTGAAACCCTAGCCTTAATAAGCTCAATATAATCACAGAATGAACCCCATAACCACCATAGACCCCATCTCCTGATTATGCCCTGACTGGCCCAATGCAACTGATTAGGGTTGACCAGTGGTCAAAACCCTAATCTCAAGGAATCTGCCTCCACACTTGATTCTTCTGATGATAACCAACCATGATGATGATGATGTACCATTGTAATCAAGATGGAGACCAATCTTCTTGAGAATCACAAAACCCTAATTTCAACTTCCACATCCTCAGATGATTGATGACCAGTCAATAAAACCTTAGGCTTACACTTTGACTTCCTCATCTTCTGAACAAGACTTGGGAGGATGGCTTGCACAATGTAACCACATGATATGCAACATGCAATGCCTAATGACCTAAAATGATATGCAATATGTTAATGCTAGTCCCAAGAGAGGAGGGCAAATTTTGAGGTGTTACAACCATGTTATATTGTTGCTTTAAATTCTTTTATTTATGTTTAAGCACTTTCAATATTTACATCATTTTATGTGAGTGTTGTTTTATTGATGATCTTATCTTTGAAAACTCATATGTATGTTATTGTAACAATTCGTATAATATATATCTAGAATAATATTGTACAAGTGTTATTATTTAGTATTGATAGAACATAAGAGCCTAAAGGCATCATTTACATACTTGACCAAAATAAAAGATACAACATATGGTACAAGATATGGAAAATGCCTAAATAAAAAAACTAAGATCTAAGTACAATGTTCGACATTGTACATGATACACAGTATAAGATATCAATAGACTGCATCCCCTGAAACATCAATGCACAATTCCTCTTATATAATGTAACCTACAACAAAATCTGAAAAGCAACAACAATATTGGGGTGAGATGATAATCTTAGTGAGTTCCATATCTTACGGGTCCACTCGATTCTACAAGGTTTTCTAATCGAATTCTAACTCAAGTCCTCATCTCTTGCTACTTGTGTATCATTCACACAGGATAACCAAGACTCGAGTGTCTAAGGGATATTCGCAATGTATGGAAACATGTCACTTGAGTTCACATAACTCAATAAATCACTACTCAGATTCACAAAATACCAATCCCCTAACAGACTTACATCTAAGCTATGCTCGGTTCACGCATACTCGTATGATTTGACTTTCACGGTGGATATCGTGAAGGATAATTGTCATCCAAGGCGCGGCGGAATTTAAATTTTCTCCATTTAGTGATCCTTACGAATGGGAATGATCAGTGATATAATCGTTACCTCTTGTGGCGATTCAAACCTTTGGTGCAGATCTCTTGTAACGATCAAAACCTTGGATACAAATCTACGGAGCGATCACGAACGTTGAACGATGACAACGTCTCTACTCAGTCCACACGAACGAGTTCCTTCAATCTCAGTGCTAGATGGTACGAATGAAGGCTTTGAGTGAGAGAAAGAGAGACACGAAATTCCAACTCTTCAGTTGTGTTGTATTCCCATACAATGCTTTTGCACAAGAGTTCTATTTATAGAACCACTTGTGTGGGCTTGAAGCCAAAAAGCCCACTTAAGTGTATTTTGGCCCATATCTCATAATATGCCAAAATCACTTAAGTATTTGGTACCTTACCATACTTCGTATTCTACTTAAGTACACCGTACCTTACGATGTTCCTTAGTTGCTCTATCTCTCATCAATCCGTCCTTTGTGTGTGACCCAGTAGGTTTTTGCGACATTAGCAATTATATTAAATCACACATTTAACATAATAAACAGCGAGCGGTATCTAGCAACACATCATTGCTACCCAAGTCACGAAAATGTCATGTGATCTGACAAAACCTCCCGTGATAATAATTATAGGTATAATTACCCCTTTGCCCTTATGTCTATATTGAACACAAGGTATAGACCGTGTCACCCTTGTCCAGTTCAACATTAGGCCCATAGACATTTATCCTGTTACGCAGGATGGGCAAATTCCATCTAGGACACTCATGTCCCTCAGCATGCTTTGTGGAGTACCTATCAACTGTCTTTATGGTTATCCAGTTACGGACAACGTTGGATCAGCAATAAAGCACTCGACTCTACATCTAGGATCCATAGTGGTTTCAGGTCGAAGAGTGGTATACACTATTATCACCATGAGAATAACTTATGACACTTTGCATAACTTTCTATATAGTATTCTCATAGCGGGTCAATCCGGTATAAATATTACTCCTAATATTCATACCTATGTTTAAGACTTTATAACTCTTTATCCATGATCCATGAGATGTGATCATAAGTCTACAAACATAATAGTCTTAATGCTTTAATGTTATCCCACTTCACACTAAAGCTCGACTACGGATACTTTAAGAATAATGTCCTTATGTTTAATGTGCTCTCATGATTAAGTCACACTTAATACATTAAACGGACTATCTATTCCAGGGACTTTATTAATCAACCATAATAAAGAAAATGCCGTTTATTATTAATAAATAATTTGATACAAGTACCAAAAGTATTGGCCTCTAGGGATTACACCATAAATCTCCCACTAACACTAGAGCCAATCAGGCATACCCCTTATGCCCATTGATCTAGTATGGCCATCATGCTTCTGCTGCGCAAGAGGCTTTGTCAGTGGGTCAGCAATATTGTCAAGTGTAGGTACTTTACATATTTTCACATCTCCTCTATCTATTATCTCTCGAATGAGATGATAATGCCTGAGTATGTGTTTGGATCGTTGGTGAGATCTAGGTTCCCTAGCTTGTGCGATAGCACCATTGTTATCACAATAGAGACCAATGGGATCCACAATGCCAGGAACTATGCCAAGTTCACTAAGGAACTTCTGATCCAAACAACTTCCTTTGCTGCACTTAAGGCAGCAATATACTCGGCCTCGGTTGTAGAATCGGCAACTGTATCTTGCTTTGAACTTTTCTAGCTCACAGCGCCACCATTTAAGCAAAAACACATAACCATTGGAATCATTCATATTAAAGCGACTCAGCACTTTGTCTATGTACTCTGACTTAGGCCAAGCATTTTGTGATCTATCTCTATAGATTCTGATTTCTAATATATAGGCTGCTTTACCTAGGTCCTTCATAGAAAAGCATTTCCCCAACCAAGACTTTACTTGTTGCAGGGTAGGGACATCGTTTCCAATGAGTAATATGTCATCTACATATAATACCAGGAATACGATCATGCTCCCACTAACCTTCTTGTAGACACAAGGCTCATCTTCGTTCTTGATGAATCCATATTGTTTTACTATTTCATCAAAACGAAGATTCCATGAGTAGGTCACAGGCTCATCTTGATCCATGAGTAATACATCACCTTGATTAGATATCCATATATATCAGGTAGGTGACATATCCTGCCTGACCTACGATGGTCTTGTTCTACTTGAGCAGGTTGCTCTTACACAACTACTTGTGTTTCCTACTCTAATTCCTCCATAGGTGTATCGATGCTTTGTGATTCTTGAATTTCTTTAAGCTCTACTTTCCTCCCACTGGTTCCTTTGGAAATAAAATCCTTTTCTAGGAAAACTCCAGTTCGAGCGACAAACACTTTGCCCTCAGAAGGATTGTAGAAGTGATACCCTCTTGTTTCTTTAGGATACCTCACAAATAAGCATTTGTCAGATTTGGGCTCAAGCTTAGTTGAAATTTGTCGTTTCACATAAACTTCGCAACCCCAAATCTTCATGTAAGACGTATGTGGTTTCTTACCACTCCATATCTCATATGGTGTCTTTTCAACCTTTTGGATGGAACACGGTTAAGTGTATAAGCTGATGTCGATAGTGCATGTCCTCAAAAGGAGTTTGGAAGATCGGTGCGACTCATCATGGATCGGACCATGTCTAACAGGGTTCGATTTCTTCTCTCAGATACACCATTCCTTTGGGGTGTTCCAGGAGGAGTAAGTTGGGATAGGATCCCACACTCTATCAGATGGTCATCAAACTCTAGGCTTAAATACTCACCACCTCGATCTGATCGAAGAGTTTTAATATTCTTACCTAGTTGGTCTTGTACTTCATTCTTGAATTCCTCGAACTCTTCAAAGGACTATGATTTGTGTTTCATTAAATACACATAACCATATCTACTGAAATCATCAGTAAATGTGATGAAGTACTGAAAACCTCCTCTGGCTGGCATGTCCAGTGATCCACATACATCAATATGTATAAGGGCCAAAAGATCATTCGCTCTTTCACCTTTTCCTGTGAATGAAGACTTTGTCATCTTTCCAATTAAACAAGATTTGCATGTCTCATATGATTCATAATCAAAAGAGTCTAACAGTCCATCTTTATGGAGTTTGGAAATGCGCTTCTCATTTATGTGGCCTAATCGACAATGCCAAAGGTAAGTTGGATTTAACTCATTAGGTTTCATCCTTTTAGTATTAATGTTATAAATAGGCATTTCAAGATCAAGGACATATAATCCATTGTTCATTTGTGCAGTAGCATAGAATATATCATTCAAATAAATTGAGCAACAATTGTTCTTTATTATGAATGAAAAACCAAACTTGTCCAAACAAGAAACAAAAATAATATTCGTGCTAATTGCAGGTACATAATAACAGTTCTCTAACTGAATTATTAAACCACTAGGTAAAGTCAATACATAAGTCCATACGGCTAAAGCAGCAACCTTTGCTCCATTGCCAACTCGTAGGTCAACTTCACCTTTTGCCAAATCTCTATTTCTTTTCAGCCCCTGCACATTTGTATAAATGTGAGAACTGCATCCAGTATCTAATACCCATGATGTAGAAGTAGATAAATTAATAACAAAAATACCTGAAGTTGAAGTCTCCACTCCATTCTTCTTATCTTCCAGGTACTTTGGGCAGTTTCTCTTCCAGTGTCCGGTCTTACCGCAATGGAAGCATGTGCCTTCTTTTGCTATGCCTCCACTAGGCTTTAAAGCAGCAACGGTGGGTTTGGGTTTGGCAACTTCCTTGCCTTTCCCTTTACCACCCTGCTTAGTGGGCCTTTTGTTCTGTCTCTTTCCATTTCCGATCATCAGAATGGACTTCCCTTTTGACTTCAGATTCTGCTCGGCAGTTCTTAACATGGCGAGCAGTTCAGGAAGAGATTTGTCCATATCAATCATATTGAAATTTAGGACAAATTGACTGAAACTATCTGGCAACGATTGCAAGATCAAATCAGTCGCAAGTTCCTTTTCGAGGGAAAAACCCAATCTCTCAAGGTTTTCCACATACCCAATCATCTTGAGTACATGGGGACCTACAGGGGCTCGCTCAGCTAACTTGCCTTGAAAAGGGGCTTTTGAAACTTCAAACCTCTCATGCCTTGCTTGCTCTTGATAGAGCATCTTCAGGTGTTCGATCATATCGAACGCTAACATATTCTCATGTTGCTTTTGCAATTCTGAGTTCATGGTAGCTAGCATGAGACAAGTAGTTTCATTGGCATCATCGACATGCTTCTTATAAGCATCTCTTTCTGCCTTAGGTGTAGAACTAGGAGGTTCCTCTTCAGGAACAGGTGTCTCCAAGACATACAACTTTTTATCATGTTTGAGGACAATCCTCAGGTTTCGGTGCCAATCCAGAAAATTTGTCCCAGACAATTTTTCCTTATCAAGGATTGATCGCAAAATGTTGTTAGAGGTGTTTGCTGTCATGGTTATCTACATAAGGATTAATGAAAATATAAATATCATTGACATATTTAATTAGGCCTTTAATTAAATATGCTCCCACTATTTTATTCAAAACAAATGACCCTCATCATTTGATTCGGAAAATCCCGTTGGAAGATTTTCTAGTGGGTCGAGATCCATATTTCGCTTCGTTCTAAGTCCGCGTAGGCGGATTACACAAAACTAGGTTATTTAGGTAGGAACTCCTTCCAATTTTATCTCATACAACTCTCGAAAATTTCAGTTGGGTGAATAACTCCTTATTCCAATCCATCATTCCCAACTCTTGCTTCTAAACATATATATAATCTTATTATAATTTGTTTAGTTAAGTTTGACCCATTATTTTAACATTTGGATATTACAATTATCCCATCACACCTTACTAATATAGAACATGTACCTCGCGTAGGCGAAACCTACATTGTTCGATACTAGTCTTGATGAGTGTTAAAACTTGGAAAGCATAAACTTAATATTTAATTTGAGGGAATTGCAATTTTTCTGATCTCACCGGCTTGTTTATCATATAAACCGTCTCTCACATGCATCAACATACATTCACATGCATCAACATACATACAAACATAATGAAACAGTTATGGCCCCTAGCGCAATTGTTCTCCCAAGCCAATGGGAGAACCTAAGCTAACCTAACAACGATCTAAGCTTCTCCAAGCAAGATCTTCAAGGTTGTCCTCCTTTGGCACTGACTTCTTTGCTTTCTTCATATCATTACATTACAAAAGAAACTCATTTTACATACGAGGGAGTGAGATGAGAAAAGAAGCTACATTTGGGAGATAAAGAGAGAGGCACGACACGCAGGTCGTATTTTAAAACCCAAAACAAAATAAAGGAAGACTAAGGCCATAACCGATCACCACAAGACAATAATAAACACTTTACTATTATTAGAAATTCCTTTAATTAATTAAAATCAAATTAAATTTCGACGACTGATCACACTACGCAGAGTTAGCGGGGGGTCCGCTGCCCGGTCAGCGGATAGGGGTCAAGGGGGAAGCGCCCCTTGCGGGGTTGAAGGGGCAGCGCCCCTGGCCGGAATTTTTAATGAACAATTCATTTAAAATCGACGTCGCTTTTCGCATCAACACTTGATACTTTAAAGCACTGAGTTAGTGAATTTTGCCTTGCGTTAACCGGTTAACACTGTTTGAAATCTGTTCAAAAATTGTTTTCTGCCTTGCGTTAACCGGTTAACCAAATGCGTTAACCGGATAACACTGTTTGAAAATCTCTTGGAAAACTGTTTTCTGTCTTGCGTTAACCAGTTAACCAAATGCGTTAACCGGTTAACACTGTTTGAAAAACTCAAAATTTTATTTCATATTGCGTTAACCGGTTAACCATATGTGTTAACCGGTTAACACTGTTCCAAAAAGTGTTTTAGAAAGCACAACTCTTATGCAGTCATAACCTCAATCGCATAACTCTCTGACAACACAACCCTTGTGCCGTCACTAACCCTGATGCAGCAATTTCAGACCGTCAAACACATCTCGATTGTTAATTCAGTATGATTGATCAACACGTCATTGCTTCACCATACTAATGTCGGATCAAGAAGTAAACGACCATTGATCGCTCAAAGGAAAACAATCATTGAGTGTTTGAATGAACGAAACGAGAACACTATATCATATATAATGTATTTTGCATCAGGATTATATATATCATATATATATATATATATATATATATATATATATATATATATATATATATATAATATATATATATATATATATATATATATATATATATATATATATATATATATATATAACTTGATCGATCTCAATTTAATCTTTGATTCATTCTGTCTTTAATCATATTATTACAGAACAAAAACAGTTATCAGATTCATGGTTTCGTAAGTGGCTCTGATACCACTGAAGGATAATTGCCATCCAAGGCGCGGCGAAATTTAAATTTTCTCCATTTAGTGATCCTTACGAATGGGCATGATCAGTGATAGAATCGTTACCTCTTGTGGCGATTCAAACCTTTGGTGCAGATCTCTTGTAACGATAAAGACCTTGGATACAAATCCACGGAGCGATCACGAGCGTTGAATGATGACAACGTCTCTACTCAGTCCACACGAACGGGTTCCTTCAATCTCAGTGCTAGCTGGTACGAATGAAGGCTTTGAGTGAGAGAAAGAGAGATACGAAATTCCAACTCTTCAGTTGTGTTGTATTCCCATACAATGCTTCTGCACAAGAGTTCTATTTATAGAACCACTTGTGTGGGCTACAAGCCAAAAAGCCCACTTAAGTGTATTTTGGCCCATATCTCATAATATTCAAAATCACTTAAGTATTTGGTACCTTACCATACTTCGTATTCTACTTACGTACACCGTACCTTACGATGTTCCTTAGTTGCTCTATCTCTCATCAATCCGTCCTTTGTGTGTGACCCTGTAGGTTTTCGCGACGTTGGCAATTATATTAAATCACGCATTTAACATAATAAACAGTGAGCGGTATCTAGCAACACATCATTGCTACCCAAGTCACGAAAATGTCATGTGATCTGACAAAACCTCCTGTGATAATAATTATGTGTATAATTACCCCTTTGCCCTTATGTCTATATTGAACACAAGGTATAGACCGTGTCACCCTTGTCCAGTTCAATATTGGGCCCATAGACATTTATCCTGTTACGCAGGATGGGCAAATTCCATCTAGGACACTCATGTCCCTCAGCATGCTTTGTGGAGTACCCATCAACTGTCTTTATGGTTATCCAGTTACGAACAACGTTGGATCAACAATAAAGCACTCGACTCTACATCTAGGATCCATAGTGGTTTCAGGTCGAAGAGTGGTATACACTATTATCACCATGAGAATAACTTATGACACTTTGCATAACTTTCTATATAGTATTCTCATAGCGGGTCATTCCGGTATAAATATTACTCCTAATATTTATACCTATGTTTAAGACTTGATAACTCTTTATCCATGATCCATGAGATGTGATCATCAGTCTACAAACATAATAGTCTTAATGCTTTAATGTTTACCCACTTCACACTAAAGCTCGACTACGAATACTTTAAGAATAGTGTCCTTATGTTTAATGTGCTCTCATGATTAAGTCACACTTAATACATTAAACAGACTATCTATTCCAGGGACTTTATTAATCAACCATAATAAAGAAAATGCCTTTTATTATTAATAAATAATTCAATACAAGTACCAAAAGTATTGGCCTCTAGGGCTTACACCAACATATCGGGTCCTCTATGAGGCTTAATCTTCAGTTCAAGCGACTGTCACTCGTATGGGACTCTAACCCACTTTGAGTATCTTTTACCGTATGAGACTTTAACCCACTTAGGTGTCCATATTTCCTCCATGTCCTCCATGGTTGGTGCTCAAACCCAATTTAGGCACGAATCATTGGTGCCACATCCCCACTTACCGCTTTACCTAAGCCTTTGAAGTGGTATATGCACAATTCATATCCAAATACGTGATTTGGTCTCAACAATAAATAGGACTTTCAGAGTAAGGCAACTCACCAAAATAGGGTTTTTGGAATAAATGTTCCTCGCCAAAATATTAAACCAATTCTCATGGTGTCCATCAAATACTAGGTGACCATACCCACCCATCAACAAAGTATTCCACATGTTCCATACAATACCTAATGATTCATAATTAAGCGAATACTTGTTCATGATACACACTGAGGTATCATTGTGTCCAAGAATCACCATATACTCATTTCCATAACCTAAATTATCTTTCTAAGTCATTCTCCTAGTTATACTCCTAGGTTTCCTCACTCATCTTTATAAAGTTTTAATCATATTATTTCACATCCAACAACATCTAATCAATTTATAGCATAGACATTATCATATCAAAATTATTGGTGTAAGCCCTAGAGGCCAATATTTTTGGTACTTGTATCGAATTATTTATTAATAATAAATAGCTTTTTCTTTATTATGTTTGTTTAATGAAGTCCTTAGAATAGCTAGTCCGTTTAATGTATCAAGTGTGACTTAATCATGAGATCACATTAAACATAAGGACACTATTCTTAAAGTATCCGTAGTCGAGCTTTATTGTGAAGTGGGATAACATTAAAGCATTAAGACTATTATGTATATAGACTGATGATCACATCTCATGGATCATGGATAAGGAGTTATCAAGTATTAAACATAGGTATGAATATTAAGAGTAATATTTATACTAGATTGACCCGATATGAGAATACTATATAGAATGTTATGCAAAGTATCATAAGTTATTCTCATGGTGATAATGATGTATACCACCCTTCAACCTGAAACCACTATGAACCCTAGATGTAGAGTCGAGTTCCTTATTGCTGATCAAACATTGTCCGTAACTGGATGACCATAAAGACAATTGATGGGTACTCGATGAAGCATGCTAAGGGACATGAGTGACCTAGATGGAATTTTCCCATCCTGCGTAACAGGATAAATGTCTATGGGCCCAATATTAAACTGGAAAAGGATGATACAGTCTATGCCTTATGTTTAATATAGACATAAGGATAAAAGGGTAATGGTACACATAAGTATTATTACAAAAGGATTTGTCATATCACATGACATTTTCGTGTCTTGGGTAGCAGTGATGTGTTGCTAGATACCGCTCACTATTTATTATGTTAAATACGTGATTTAATATAATTGCCAATGTCGCGAAAACCTACTGGGTCACACACAAAAGGACGGATTGATGAGAGATAGAGTAACTAAGGAACACCGTAAGGTACGATGCACTTAAGTGAATTGTAGAACATTGTAAGGTACGGTGTACTTAAGTAGAATACAAAATATGGTAAGGTACCACATGCTTAAGTGATTTTGGCATATTATAAGATATGGTCCACATACACTTAAGTGGTCTTTTTACCTTGTAGCCCACACAAGTGGTTCTATAAATAGAACCCTTGTGCAGAAGCATTTGTGCAGTTGTAATTTCGTTTCTCTCTCTCTCTCTCACTCAAAGCCTTCATTCGTAGCAGCTAGCACTGAGATTGAAGGAATCCGTTCGTGTGGACTGAGTAGAGGCATTGTCATCGTTCAACATTCGTGATTGCTCCGTAGATATGCATCAAAGGTTTCAATCGTCACAAGAGGTAATGATTCCATCACTGATCATACCCATTTGTAAGGATCACTAAAGGAGAATTTTTTTTAATTCCGCTACAGTTTGGATCGCTCTTCTCCTTCAAAAATATCATAAATGAAACACATATAGTAGCATAACATGTCACAATAAACCCTAGGCATATCCGGCTTACAATATACTCACCATTACTTTAGGTTATTCAAGTTGTTATATACAAACAAGTCAAACATAATCAAAGCATACAATTATCATTATTCTCTACCAAGAATTATTGGTTAGTGTCGCATCCTGCGAAAAATCAACCGGCGAGCCTAAAAATAAAAACACACAGAGCCGCCACTAAACGTTATTTATCCCAAGATAGGGAAAGGAAACGCTCAGAGAAACCTGGAAAGACATGGTCTCGCGACCAGAGAGGAAAGGTTCGGGAGTCGGTTACGCAAGGGGAAGGTATTAGCACCCCTCACGTCCTAGGTACTCCTAGGGATCCACGTCCTAGAATAAAGAAAAGGTTGCTAAACATCACACACACACACACGGGGAACGCAGGTGGGGTTAAGAGAAACGGGCTCGATAAGGCGTCGCACCTTAGGCCTACATATCTTGTCTGAACAAGAATCAGAGCCACTGTAGTTCGGCTTACGCACGCCAAACAACACGAAACATACAAACAAGCAAGGGTGGCAAACATGGAGCCCGACAACCACTGGATGGAATTACGTCGGCATCCGAACCAAAACACACTCAAAACGGCAAACATGGAGCCCGACAGCCAATCACTGGGCTTACGTCGGCATCCGAGCCAAACACACAATCAGATAACAAACAAACACACACAAAAAAGAAAAAGGTTGCCCGGAGAGGTCTCGCACGACCCCCTGCCTACATACCTTGTCTGGAACAAGGATCAGGGCGATGTAGTTCCCCTGAAAGGGACTAAATTGCTAACCAGAAACCGGGGAAAGACACACAACTAGGGAGCTGAGACTCGAGCCTAATGTTGTCATGCATCGTTCACCTAAGTTCGGTTTTCTATCCTACTTGCATACAAAAGCCTATCCTAACCAGGAAAGAAGCTAGCACACAAGCATACAATCATATCACACATCAAATGAGAACAGGCATCTCAAACATGTCAATCAGATATCCACATAGCACGCACTATAGCCAAACAAGGGGCTCAATCAATAGGTTTGACTGCCGAAGCGAGTCGTCTGTACGGGCTGGATTTGCTCTTAACCTTGCCATTACGAGGCTAAGGTGAAGCAGATGATGGATGAAGTGAGGATCAGACCTCACAGCTCTTATCCCTAACCAGGGAGAGCTGACAAATGAGCATGGGTCCAGAATAGGGGAACCCTCCTATACTCGATGACTCTGACACAACAGATCTTGGGCTTTTGATCTCAATGCTACAACCATGTAATGGGAGCAAGGAGAAGACTCACTGAATAGTGGGGGACAGGTTGCTTGTCCCTACCTTCCACCAATTGCCTTCTTTAAAGGACTTTTCCTGCTTGGGCTTGAAAATAAACATACACAATCATTGCCTCTTAAGGAGGACTTCAGACAATGTGCCCGGCCCGGTAACAGCCGGGTCTCCAGACTACATGAAGTCAAGAGGACCTACCTCAATGCAAGTTGCTTAAGCAGCGCAAAGCAAAAGTTCACAAGGAACTGAGCAACTAAAGTACCTGGAAACAATCAAACTCAGTCAGTACTCAATCAGACAAACTGTAAACAATAAACAATCAAACAGTTTAAACAATACAACACAAAGCAAGCTCAAGGCTTAAGCCCAAGCTCCAACACCTACAAAACAATGTTATGTTAGTGCACAAACATCCACAACATCAATTAAAATCAACTTGTATCACTCTCCATGTACATTATGCTTTTGATCCTGAAAAACCAAGCAAATATTAGTAACTAGACCACTAGGCCAAGCCTAGGGTCCAAAAGCAAGAAAAAACTCAAAACAGCAAGGTATTCATCATCCAACATCAAATTATCATCAAACACAAGCAAACATCATTGGTCTCATGTTTATATCATCCATCATGTTCAATTCATGCACAAAACAATCCATATGAGGTCGAATGAACCACCAAGCATACAAACAGAAGTATTGCATTCAAAGCCATGCCAAAACTCATCAAAAAAATCTCAAATTAAATACACCTAAACAGGGGTCAATCAAGGTCTACCATGTCAAATTTGAGCTCAATTGGGCAAATGGAACCATGTCAATGAAAATCATCAAAAACAGACACAATTTCATGCTTCAATTCACACCATCAATGCATACATCCACTTCAAAAATTCATAACTCATTGGAAACTAAAAAGAAATGGATGAGACCAAAACAGGGAGGTCCTAACATGTGTCTAGTTCATGCATATCAAATTTCATGGCCATACAATACAATATGAGGATTTCCCAATCAATCTACCAACATGTATCACATGAGCTTGCAATTTCAACTACCAGAAATGAAAAATCAAGATTAAATTGAAAATACAGTGAAAAATCCTACAAAAATTCATCAAGCATCCTAACATGTCAACAAGTCATCATGCAAAATTTCAGCCAATTCCAACATGCATAGATCATCCAATTAAATTCAACAAGTTGACATCAAGAGGTGTGACACAAATTGTCACACCTAAGTTCCAGAATTTGCTGCTCTCTGACCAGGTATCAAAAATTCATGAAATTTACATATAAATAATCCTCAATGAGTCAAGAACCACCACAAAAATTTTCAGCCATTTATTTTATGATATGAGTATTTCATGATCAAATTGCCAAAATGTATCAAAATGTGACATACATTAGAAAAGCCTATGCCAAATAAAATATTTGCCAAGCACAACTTTGACCAATAGGTCAAAAAAATCCTACACAAGTCAACAAAGTCAAGGAAAAAAACTCCATATTTTTCTGAATTTTTTTACTATTTTTTATGAATTTTTAAAGTCATTATGAATTTTTTAATAATTAATCAAATTAAATTAAAGTGATAATGGCAGTTTTGTAAATATCTATTGGCGGGAGCGGGAAACGCAATTTTCAAATGTTTAAACAGAATTTTGGATCTACAGCCTTGTTTCATCGTCTTCTTCCCACACTTTCCAGAAATCACAAAAAAATGAAGAACACGAAATGTTTACAGAAATGGACATGGCTATAGTCGTTGGAAAGGTCTTTCCACACACAATCCAAATATCACACTATTACATCCTAATTGTTCCTAAATCAACCAAATCGAAGCACTTAGGGTTTGCATTCATAACTTTAAATCTAGATTTCGTAACCTACGATCAACCATTCTATAAACCACAAGCACCATTGGATTCTACAAGAAATGCACTACACAAAGCACCTATCAATCGAACAAAACAGGAGATTCAAAATTTCGACATACCGGCAACGGCAGTGCGTAGATCGCGGCTTTAAGCTCCAACTCTTCAAAACAGTTGTACTAGAGCCTTGTGGAAGATGAATGACGTGTCCAGTTCCAATTGCTTCGACCTCTACTGCTCTTAATTCGAATTTGCCATTGTTGAGGTGTTCTTGAACAGTTGCGATGCATGGCTTGATTGATGATGAATCATGAAAACAGTCCTAGTACATGTTGAAACAAGATCACAGCAAAAAGAAAATCAAGTTTTGGTTGAAGATTGAGGAAGAAACTTGAGATTGAAGCTTGTTGTGTTCTTGAGGGTTTGGAGAGAATGTGAGAGATCTAGATCCAATCTTGGGAAAAGTGAGGTTCTGTTATGATTAGGAGATGATTTAGAATATATACGGTAGCTTAATCCATCACTAATCATGTTAATTAACATTTTGGCATAATTAGTGAAATTGTAATTTTGCAAATGGAGGGTAAAATGGTCAATTCCTTTAGACAGCTCATGCCACCTCAATGACAGCACATACACCTTCTAAATATCATATGTGAACTGTAGAAACTTGTTTCATGCTCATTGGTTGCTCCATTCTCAAATTCACCATGTGTATGCAAAATGACCAATTTTCACCATTTCACTTTTCAAGCCAAATCTCAATTTAAAAGGCCTATGCATGAAATGAATATTCAAACACACTCCAAATGCCATTCCTGAGGTGTTGGAAAAAGTCCCATTCAAAAATTCCAATTATTTTGAGAGTTGGACAATTTTGCCCCTGGTCCAATTCAGCTGTCCAGTTGAAAAGTGACTTTTTGCCTTGGCCATTTTTGGGAAAATCCAATGATGCACCCTCAAAGTACATGTCAAATGGAGTTTGTGCATATAAAGAACTTGCAATTTGGACAAAGTATGTGGTGGTTATGGCCTCCTGATTACGGGTCTTTTCTGAAATTCAATGAGCCATATCTTGCAAACCACACATTGGATTTTCAAGTTCTTGGACTTTTTGGAAAGGCGAGAACAAGATCTACATCTGTCATGTTGAACAATTGTTCATTTGAAGCTTCCTTGGACTTCTGTTTTTGAGGTCAAAAACTTTCCATTTTTGGAAACTTCAGTTACCAGTCACTTGCTATTTTTGGCAGTTTTTGTCCTGACCTGATTTTCTTCAATTTTAAGCTTTGAGATGTCATTTAACACTTGTTCCAACATGAATGAAGTGTGTCTAACTCATTTCCACCTCCAAATTCACCAGATCATGTACAGTTGACCACAGTTGACTTTTCATCTGATAGATGAATTTGGCAATGCATAGATCAATTTGAACCCCAACTTCCAACTGAAATGGCTCAAGGGTGACACCCTAGCCTCAATAAGCACCATATAATCATAAAATGAACCCCATAACCATCATAAACCTCATCTCCTGATCCAGCCCTGACTGGCCCAATACAACTGATTAGGGTTGACCAGTGGTCAAAACCCTAATCTCAAGGAATGAGCTTCAATCTTCTGATGACATCCAACCATGATGATGATGATGTATCACTTCAATCAAGATGAAGACCAATATCCATGGAGAATCCTGAAACCCTAATTCACAGCCCAATCCTCAGATGGTCAGTGATCAATCAGTAAAACCCTAGGCTTGCACTTTCTGACTTCCTCATCTTCTGATCAAGACTTGGGAAGATGGCTTGCACAATGTAACCACATGGTATGCAATATGAAATGCCTAATGACCTAAAAATGTATGCAATATGTTAATGCTTAGTCCCAAGAGAGGAGGGCAAATTTTGAGGTGTTACAGCTGCCCCTATTCAATCCACTGTGAACCTGTCGATACGAAATAGCCTCGGCTTTCGGATGATCAGGATGAAGAGTGATTGAATACCAAGAACAGACGAACAATTTGTACTCTGATGGGATGATAATTAACAACGCCTGTCAGCATCGGCGAAGAAAAACTCGAAAAACCGACGACCTGGATGCCAAAATAAATGGTAACGCAGGGATAACCATGGTCTGAACACCACATCCACTCGGGATTCTCATTCTTTTTTTGCTTTTCTTGAACCCCGAAAATTTTCTCTTCTTCTACCTGGTCCGAAAACCACTTCGGTCTGAACTCCGAAAAACTGGCCTGAATACCATAAGTGCTTCAACCTGATAGTCGGAAACTTCACTAATCACCACTCTAAGGGCAACACGTCAGAGGGTACACCTTCAACCAGACACTGACTGATGACTGGGAAGAAACTCGACGTTTACTGAACATCGGACGATGATGTTTACTGACACCAAAAAAAGCTCGACCAGACATTAACCAATGACCGGGAGGAAACTCGATGTTTACAGGCACCGAACAATGATGTTGACATGACATCAAACAATGATGCGGACAGACATCAAACAATGATGCGGACAGACATCAAACAATGATGCGGACAGACATCAAACAATGATGCGGACAGACATCAAACAATGATGCAGACAGACATCAAACAATGATGCGGACAGACATCAAACAATGATGCGGACAGACATCAAACAATGATGCAGACAGACATCAAACAATGATGCAGACAGACATCAAACAATGATGCGGACAGACATCACACAATGATGCGGACAGACATCAATCAATGAGCGACCAAACACTTACTGGTGTCTGGGAAGAAACGGTGGTTCCAAACTCACAATGCTGAACTCCTCGGAGCATCGTCTTCACTGTCCGACAAAACCAAATCTCAAGCGGTAACCACGGCTTGAATCGCGCTGATCGCGTAACGACTTCTGACTGTATCCCCATCTCTGTCCGACGGGAACATTTCCTCCAATATCGCACTACTGGGGAACATTGCTGATCTGACGTTGTGATGCTAATCTCCTCAGAGTAACATCTTCACCTTTGGTGAACCCCAAATCTTCAAGCGGTAACCACAGTTTGGGTTGCGTTGAATACATCCCTTTTCCATCTCCGTCCGACGGAAGGAGTCTTCTCCAGTGTCGTACCACTGGGACAATACCTGTGATCCAATCATGAGGCTATACTACTCGGAGTAACACTTTCATTTTCGGGCAAAATACCTCTCAAACAGTAACCACGGCTTGAGACTAGCTGACGTTTGCAATGATGCATGCTTGATTTCTTCTGCGTAATGCTCCATAATTATGGAAATGCTACGCGATTATTTATTTTTCTATGCAATATGCCATGCTTATTCTACATGATGAATGCATAAAAATATCCCCCTCAAGGGAATTTTCTGGGGAATACGAGACTCTCTGCTGAGGAACTCGCCACTGCTCCGATTTCCACCCTGCCGGGGATAGCACTGCTGCTAGGAAATAGACAACCCTTGCTGGGGATACAGATCCTTTGCACCCAACCCTCTCGAGGACATGCTGGGGAATACCTCCTTTGCACCCCACCCTCTCGAGGACATGCTGGGGATACAGATCCTTCACTGCACTCTGTGGGAATACCACAGTCTTTGACTTTGCTGAGGATAACACTCCCGACTCCACTTCGGGAAAACCCTCACAGATACCCGTGGACTTCGCTGGGGAAACACTCACAAAGACTCTGCTAGGGGAATAGCAATCTCCAGGCTCAACTGGGGAAACACCAAACTATCACCTGCTGGAGATAACCATCCTGATCCTGCTAGGGAATGCATACTACCCCGTTGGGGCAACCCATGCAATCCATAGGTAGAATCAGCTCAGCTGGGGATGCAAAAATCCGTCCGCTACGGGAACTTGTTCAATCCACTGGTAGGATGAACACTGTTGGAGATATATTTCTTTGAAAAAGACCCGCTCCACTCGGGGAACTGCTGGAGATATATTTCTTTGAAAAAGACCCGCTCCACTCGGGGAATAACAACCTTCTGGCCTGGCTGCTGAGGAAACACCGTTTTACCTCTGTCGGGGATAACCATCCTGACTCGGCTGGAGAAGTTACAGACCTTGGATCTGCTGGGGAGCTAGTCCTATGACTCTGCTTGGGGACTTAGCTGGGAAATGAGAAAAGTTGGTACAGAACACCCGTCGACTTGTCGAACCACGGTATCCACCTTCCAATCTCGTATCAGTTTTCCACTTTTGAGAATTCCCAGACTCGTCTGGACCTTTTCTGCTCCATCATCTTGTATTCCCAAATCGCTCCGCGCTCGACGAGAAACGTACTCCTGGGAGTTATACAGAATTTTCAATCTTCCGACTTTGAAGAGTCTTCTTGATTAATTCCAAAGGTCGTCGTACGCCTCAACGCCTCTTCGCCACTTCTCTACCCATTCACTCATCCCTGATTGGACTCTGCGGGGAATTACACACTTTCAAGTCTTCCGACTTTGAAGAGTCTTCTTGATCAACATCAAGGATCGTCGTACGCCTCAACGTCACTCCGTCGTTTCTTCAGATATCTCTGTCCCTGATCGGACTCTCTGGGGATTTATTACAATGCTTCCACATCACAACCTGCAAGTGAGTGAAAATATCTAACAGTTCCTGCAAAACAGATCGTCAGATAAAACCGTGCCCCAGGCGTGTCAAGATTTCAACACTTGGGTCACTCAACCTTCCAAATAAGATTTCAAGCTTTCAATCTTATAAACATGCATTGGAAGGAAACCTGTATGTCTTAAAATGCAAGATTCTTTATCAAAAATTTCTGGATGTTTTTGCAATCAAAGCGGTAATGAAAAACAAAAACAAAATTATTTGACTGAATATGCATTTTATTGATTGGAAAAGTGTGGCTCAAATGAGCAATACAAAGGAAGCAATTCCTGAAAAGAGGCAATTGCGCTCAAAAGGAAAAATCTATCCTAATGGCAATGTGAAACCCGTGATCTCATCGAGTTCCAACTCAGTTACACCCCATATGTCCTCAGACTCTCCATGCTTTCTGCCTTCTGAACAAGACGTTTCTGACTGATCCCTGTCGGGTAATATCCATGATGCTTTAACCAAAGCGCAAACGATCATGCTTGACGCAGTTGTTCGTTTCAATCCCTCTTTTGCCTGGACCGCCCTTTCGGGTTTTCAGTCCACCGGGATGCCCCTTTTTTGCCCAAGTCGCCTTCTCAGGTTTTCGACTTGCCGGGTGTACATTTTCATTTATATCCCTAATTTTTGCCCGAACCTTTTTCTGTTTTTGGTTCGCCGGGATGCCCCTTTTTTGCCTGGACTATTTTATTCTTCTCGTCCAGCGGGTCAATTTATACGAAGTATTTTTTAACTGCGTCCGCATTCACAGGGGATGGAAAATCCTCGCCATCCATGGCCGTTAACAACAAGGCTCCACCAGAGAAAACCTTCTTGACCATGCTGGGGATTCATGACTGAGTGTCCGTTTGCCCCTTCGATCGTCTTGAGGAGGAAGGATCCTTTTCAACACCATATCACCTACATGATATACCCGAGGTCGTACCTTTCTGTCAAAAGCACGCTTCATCCGCTGCTGGTATAACTGCCCATGACAAACGGCTGCTAGCCTCTTTTCCTTGATCAGGCTTAACTCTTCATACCGGGTCCTTACCCATTCAGCCTTTTGCAACTTCACGTCCATCAGGACTCTCAGAGAGGGAATCTGAACTTCAACAGGTAATACAGCCTCCATTCCATATACCAATGAGAAAGGAGTTGCCCCAGTAGACACACCGCAGATTAATACCCAGGATACCGGTTTCCTACTCAATCACACCGTCGTTGGTGTATTCAAACGTTATCCGGGCAACAAAATCTTATTCACCTTAACCTCCCCATCAGACATCAGAATCCGTTCGGATTCAGGGTCAGGCCCCTCCTCCGGGATCGGTCACTCTCAATCTTTCGATTTGAGTACCTCGAGATGTCCTCATCAGGGAACTCAAACTTCATCGGTTGATAATCCTCCACGAGTTGCTGAGAGATGTAATCAGACAATGCCCCTTTGATTGCTTTCTGAGAGCATCACAAATCAGTAAACATTATTTTGCTCCTCTCACAACCCGTCCGGACAATGTTGGATTCTCAAACCCATACTTGATCGGATCCATCTCGGAAATCCACAAAGTGGTATGAACCAACATACACTGTCTCAGTCGGCGAGCAGCCTATGCCAAAGTACATCAAGTTTTCTCGAACAGTGAATGTATTGTTTCACAGTCGACAAACTTTTTGCTAAGGTAAATTGCATGCTCTTTTCGACAAGACTCGTCATGCTGACCCGCTTCACCTCGTAGACCCCTCGAAGACTGTCAAGTACAGATTTGACAAACACTCCTTCCACAGAAGGTAAAAGAATCGGAGGCTCCTGCAACTTTTCTTTTATTCTTCAATGCCCCTTGGCAATCATTATTTCACCTGACCGTTTGATCTTTTTTTTCAACATCTTGAACATGGGTTCACATGTGGCTGCTAGATGAGATGTGAACCATGACAGGTAGTTCAATCTTTCTAAGAAACCACGAACCTCTCTTTCTTTACTTTTTCTCGGTTCAGACATTTTTTTTTTATTTTTTTTTATTTTTTTTTTAGCGGGAACCTCGATTCCTCTCTGACACTGAACCCCAACATCTTACCGGATCGCACTCTGAACGTGCACTTATCTGAATTCAACCTCGGTTTGAATTGTCTCCACCAGATGCCCCACTCCTGTTTGGGACTTTGCTATCATGTCATAGCATAGCATTCAACTTCATGATGAATCATATCATGAAACAAAGTCACCATGGCTCTCTGATACAGGCACGAGCGTTCTGCTTCTCTAGAGGACAGTCTCCTTTCCATGGTAGCTTGTGCACAACGACATTGGTATCCGACCCTGGCATATCCTGACATGACCAGGCGAAGGTATCCACCGGCTCTTTCAACAAGACTACCATTCTGCTCTCGACTAGCCTCTGAAGCGGCCTCATTTTCACTTCCTTTCTGACCTCGGCGGTGCTTAGAATAACAATCTCAACCCGCTCCTCATGCGGCTGAATCACCTTCTCCTCTTGTTTAAACAACCTGGCTAATTCCGGCAGATCACAATCTTCTTCGCCTTCTTCGTCAGCCTGATTGCTCGGATTGTCGAAGTCATATGAGGGGTAACCAAATTGTTATCAAAGAGATCCGGAGAATTATTTTTTGATTTTGGGACGAAACAAATCAAAAAAAGAAAAATGAAAATAAACATTGCCATTTTTATTTATTTTTAAACTGCAAAAATAAATGAAAAACAGGGAACACCGTTTTTTGACTGAAAAACATCCATTTATTAATGATGCAGAAATGCAAATTATGAACATGAGGTGGCCCTTACAATGAACCATTACGTGTCGGGCAACACGTATGGCTTTCATGCATATAAACTGAAAACAAGAAATAATACTCTTCCAGATGAGTAACAATGTTGATCTTTCAAACCCTCCAGTTCAGGATTTGCTGCCCTGGTGCACACGGTTTTACCCAACCATCCAGCTTGCAGTCACTGTTGGTCTCTCCACCCACTGCACAGGTGTAATCTGCATCTTCAGCAATTGCACTCACCGTCGCTTGACCATGTACCGGCATGGGATTAGCATTAACATTCGGTGATGGCGCAAAATTGATAGCTTTGGAGTCTACCAGGTCCTGGACGACATTCTTGAATGCTCTACAGCCCTCAATGTTATGCCCCTGCGTACCAGAATGAAATTCACACTTGGCATTCTCATCGTAATCAGGAGGCCACTGATCTGTTCTTATCGGAACCATCGCCCTCGGCTGGACCAACCCCAAATCCCTCAACTTTTTGAACAGCACGGCATATGACACGGGCGGCTTGTCGAAGTGACGATCAACTCCTTTCCCTTTCACCTGGTACCCCGCTCTCGATTGCGGTGGCTGACGTTGCTGTCGTACTGACTGATTACCAGCAGGGATGTTTACCGCAGCAGCATGCTGATAATAACGACCCCCACTATATCCTCTTTGCTCATACACAGCACTCGAGTCACCCTCATTCTTGCGCTGACCGTTCCCGAATGGTTTCTTTGATCCCGATGACGAAGCATTACCACCCTGGATCTTCCCCATTTTCAGCCAACTTTCAATTCGCTCACCCGCCACCACAATATCAGCAAAGTTGGTGACGGGACAACCCACCATGCTCTCGGCAAAGACCCCTTGCAAAGTACCCATAAAGAGATCAGACATCTCCCGATCCACCAAAGGAGGTTGCACTCTGGCAGCCAACTCCCTCCATCTTTGAGCATACTCTTTAAACCCTTCAGTATTCTTCTGAGACATACCCTGCAGCTGGGTACGACTCGGGGCCATATCAGCATTGAACTGATACTGTTTAAAGAAAGCATCTCCCAGATCTTGCCAACCCTCGATGTCAGCAGATTTCAGCTTGGTGTACCACTCCAGAGATCCTCCAGACAGACTGTCCTGGAAGAAGTACATCCACAGCTTCTGATCCGTCGTGTAGGCAGAAATCTTACGTACGAAAGCTTGGAGGTGAGTTTCCGGGCAGGAACTCCCATTGTATTTGTCAAAGGCCGGCGCTTTGAATTTCTGTGGGATCACGATCCCCTCAACTAGCCCCATGTTGGACATATTGACAAATCCCGGAGTAGCATGGCTTTCCAGAGCCCTTACCTTCTCTGCCAGCAACTGGATCTCTTTGCTCTGTGGCTGGGTATTGTATTGCCCAAATGGCTCGTTGTGCATTGAGAATTGATCGGCTTCTCGGTCTTCCTCTCGGTCCTCATCAAAACCGAAGAATGGAGATAACAGGCCGTCTTTCAGATTATGCCCCAGACCGGGCCCACCACCAGTAGCAATACCAAATCCACCAGCATTGTTGTTCACCATACCCACAGTTTCTCTTTTTTCACCGTCTCTGGATCCACCCAGCCCCTGATCGGAGACACCATCCAGATTAACAACACTGTTAGCAGCTGAAGCCCGCTCGAGCTTTTCAACCTTATCAACCAAAGCCTTCTGACCAACTGCAAAGCCCTGCATGATGTTGATCAGTTCACTCATCTTGTCTTTCAGCTCGAGGATGTCAGCGTTTGGGAGTTCCATGAGTCTGGGTGTATTTCTTCTGGTGAAATATCTGTGAGGTCGAGTTGAGTGCAAGGGTACAGTTCTACGAGCACGAGCAATGGTTCCTGAAACAGACAAGCACGTTAGAACCCGACACCTGCAAAACAGCAAACAGGTTAATATGCATGAATGCAACGTCCATCCATATGAGGAACACTTTGTCTCTTGATTTTGGTTTCATCGAGACAAATAATATTTCATCAATAACATTCTGACATCCGAATGTCTCTCAACCAGATTCTCAATCCATAATATTCCCCATATGGCTAGACTCAGGTTTGATGCAGATGAATGCAAGATGTGATGATGCAGATGTATGAGTGCACTGGGCCATCCTCCAAGTCCTCTGATCATTTGCACTGAATCTGGATTCTGAACTGATCATAAACATCTGAGGAATAAACAACCACAATTCTGACCCACGGGTTCCGAAATAAACGGAAGACAGATACATCATCATCATCATCATCAGTCTCTGAGCAGACACATCACCACCATCTGAATCGGCCCGGGGAATCCTGAAATAAACGGATCCCCACTGATAAATAACTCGGCCCGGGGAATCCTGAAATAAACGGATCCCCACTGATAAATCACGGACAGCACTCCGGCGTCCCGGCAATAACTGACCATAAATCCGACTCATAAATAGGACCCACGGAACAAATAGTCACCATCTGAGCTCATCTGATTATGCATCTGAAAGATTCACCCTCCCCTCACAGGTAAATTCTAATCAGGTCACCCTAAGGCGGATAATAGTCTCGACAATCGGGCGGAGATACTCAATGGGTTTGCCCTTTCGGGTGTGCCATTGTAGCTCCCTTAAGACCGTCTAAACCAAAAATCCGGGAAATGATCGGTCACCAGAGTCAACAGCTCAAAAGAGATAACCCAACCAAAGTGGAAAACCCCACTGGAAGAGCACTTCTCAGATGAACCTCGTCCGGCTTGTGGTATGTCACGTCGCAACAATATGCCCAACCGACACATGAGCGACGTGAGACCACGCTAATCCTAGGTGTATACTCGGGCCTGGGTTTTAGCCCCACTCAGAACACCCACCCCAAAGTAACAGAACCACCTGCAGAGGAAGATGGCAACATGACAGTAATGATGCATGCACATATTTAATGCAAATATAAACAAGGGTTAGTATAATAAATGCAATAAATAAACAACACAAGCAACCAAACTTAAGGCGCTAGGAGAGACTCGCTTAGGGACCATGGACCAGCATAGGTCAACATCTCGTGCTCCCCAGCAGAGTCGCCAGCTGTCGCATCCTGCGAAAAATCAACCGGCGAGCCTAAAAATAAAAACACACAGAGCCGCCACTAAACGTTATTTATCCCAAGATAGGGAAAGGAAACGCTCAGAGAAACCTGGAAAGACATGGTCTCGCGACCAGAGAGGAAAGGTTCGGGAGTCGGTTACGCAAGGGGAAGGTATTAGCACCCCTCACGTCCTAGGTACTCCTAGGGATCCACGTCCTAGAATAAAGAAAAGGTTGCTAAACATCACACACACACACGGGGAACGCAGGTGGGGTTAAGAGAAACGGGCTCGATAAGGCGTCGCACCTTAGGCCTACATATCTTGTCTGAACAAGAATCAGAGCCACTGTAGTTCGGCTTACGCACGCCAAACAACACGAAACATACAAACAAGCAAGGGTGGCAAACATGGAGCCCGACAACCACTGGATGGAATTACGTCGGCATCCGAACCAAAACACACTCAAAACGGCAAACATGGAGCCCGACAGCCAATCACTGGGCTTACGTCGGCATCCGAGCCAAACACACAATCAGATAACAAACAAACACACACAAAAAAGAAAAAGGTTGCCCGGAGAGGTCTCGCACGACCCCCTGCCTACATACCTTGTCTGGAACAAGGATCAGGGCGATGTAGTTCCCCTGAAAGGGACTAAATTGCTAACCAGAAACCGGGGAAAGACACACAACTAGGGAGCTGAGACTCGAGCCTAATGTTGTCATGCATCGTTCACCTAAGTTCGGTTTTCTATCCTACTTGCATACAAAAGCCTATCCTAACCAGGAAAGAAGCTAGCACACAAGCATACAATCATATCACACATCAAATGAGAACAGGCATCTCAAACATGTCAATCAGATATCCACATAGCACGCACTATAGCCAAACAAGGGGCTCAATCAATAGGTTTGACTGCCGAAGCGAGTCGTCTGTACGGGCTGGATTTGCTCTTAACCTTGCCATTACGAGGCTAAGGTGAAGCAGATGATGGATGAAGTGAGGATCAGACCTCACAGCTCTTATCCCTAACCAGGGAGAGCTGACAAATGAGCATGGGTCCAGAATAGGGGAACCCTCCTATACTCGATGACTCTGACACAACAGATCTTGGGCTTTTGATCTCAATGCTACAACCATGTAATGGGAGCAAGGAGAAGACTCACTGAATAGTGGGGGACAGGTTGCTTGTCCCTACCTTCCACCAATTGCCTTCTTTAAAGGACTTTTCCTGCTTGGGCTTGAAAATAAACATACACAATCATTGCCTCTTAAGGAGGACTTCAGACAATGTGCCCGGCCCGGTAACAGCCGGGTCTCCAGACTACATGAAGTCAAGAGGACCTACCTCAATGCAAGTTGCTTAAGCAGCGCAAAGCAAAAGTTCACAAGGAACTGAGCAACTAAAGTACCTGGAAACAATCAAACTCAGTCAGTACTCAATCAGACAAACTGTAAACAATAAACAATCAAACAGTTTAAACAATACAACACAAAGCAAGCTCAAGGCTTAAGCCCAAGCTCCAACACCTACAAAATAATGTTATGTTAGTGCACAAACATCCACAACATCAATTAAAATCAACTTGTATCATTCTCCATGTACATTATGCTTTTGATCCTGAAAAACCAAGCAAATATTAGTAACTAGACCACTAGGCCAAGCCTAGGGTCCAAAAGCAAGAAAAAACTCAAAACATCAAGGTATTCATCATCCAACATCAAATTATCATCAAACACAAGCAAACATCATTGGTCTCATGTTTATATCATCCATCATGTTCAATTCATGCACAAAACAATCCATATGAGGTCGAATGAACCACCAAGCATACAAACAGAAGTATTGCATTCAAAGCCATGCCAAAACTCATCAAAAAAATCTCAAATTAAATACACCTAAACAGGGGTCAATCAAGGTCTACCATGTCAAATTTGAGCTCAATTGGGCAAATGGAACCATGTCAATGAAAATCATCAAAAACAGACACAATTTCATGCTTCAATTCACACCATCAATGCATACATCCACTTCAAAAATTCATAACTCATTGGAAACTAAAAAGAAATGGATGAGACCAAAACAGGGAGGTCCTAACATGTGTCTAGTTCATGCATATCAAATTTCATGGCCATACAATACAATATGAGGATTTCCCAATCAATCTACCAACATGTATCACATGAGCTTGCAATTTCAACAACCAGAAATGAAAAATCAAGATTAAATTGAAAATACAGTGAAAAATCCTACAAAAATTCATCAAGCATCCTAACATGTCAACAAGTCATCATGCAAAATTTCAGCCAATTCCAACATGCATAGATCATCCAATTAAATTCAACAAGTTGACATCAAGAGGTGTGACACAAATTGTCACACCTAAGTTCCAGAATTTGCTGCTCTCTGACCAGGTATCAAAAATTCATGAAATTTACATATAAATAATCCTCAATGAGTCAAGAACCACCACAAAAATTTTCAGCCATTTATTTTATGATATGAGTATTTCATGATCAAATTGCCAAAATGTATCAAAATGTGACATACATTAGAAAAGCCTATGCCAAATAAAATATTTGCCAAGCACAACTTTGACCAATAGGTCAAAAAAATCCTACACAAGTCAACAAAGTCAAGGAAAAAAACTCCATATTTTTCTGAATTTTTTTACTATTTTTTATGAATTTTTAAAGTCATTATGAATTTTTTAATAATTAATCAAATTAAATTAAAGTGATAATGGCAGTTTTGTAAATATCTATTGGCGGGAGCGGGAAACGCAATTTTCAAATGTTTAAACAGAATTTTGGATCTACAGCCTTGTTTCATCGTCTTCTTCCCACACTTTCCAGAAATCACAAAAAAATGAAGAACACGAAATGTTTACAGAAATGGACATGGCTATAGTCGTTGGAAAGGTCTTTCCACACACAATCCAAATATCACACTATTACATCCTAATTGTTCCTAAATCAACCAAATCGAAGCACTTAGGGTTTGCATTCATAACTTTAAATCTAGATTTCGTAACCTACGATCAACCATTCTATAAACCACAAGCACCATTGGATTCTACAAGAAATGCACTACACAAAGCACCTATCAATCGAACAAAACAGGAGATTCAAAATTTCGACATACCGGCAACGGCAGTGCGTAGATCGCGGCTTTAAGCTCCAACTCTTCAAAACAGTTGTACTAGAGCCTTGTGGAAGATGAATGACGTGTCCAGTTCCAATTGCTTCGACCTCTACTGCTCTTAATTCGAATTTGCCATTGTTGAGGTGTTCTTGAACAGTTGCGATGCATGGCTTGATTGATGATGAATCATGAAAACAGTCCTAGTACATGTTGAAACAAGATCACAGCAAAAAGAAAATCAAGTTTTGGTTGAAGATTGAGGAAGAAACTTGAGATTGAAGCTTGTTGTGTTCTTGAGGGTTTAGAGAGAATGTGAGAGATCTAGATCCAATCTTGGGAAAAGTGAGGTTCTGTTATGATTAGGAGATGATTTAGAATATATACGGTAGCTTAATCCATCACTAATCATGTTAATTAACATTTTGGCATAATTAGTGAAATTGTAATTTTGCAAATGGAGGGTAAAATGGTCAATTCCTTTAGACAGCTCATGCCACCTCAATGACAGCACATACACCTTCTAAATATCATATGTGAACTGTAGAAACTTGTTTCATGCTCATTGGTTGCTCCATTCTCAAATTCACCATGTGTATGCAAAATGACCAATTTTCACCATTTCACTTTTCAAGCCAAATCTCAATTTAAAAGGCCTATGCATGAAATGAATATTCAAACACACTCCAAATGCCATTCCTGAGGTGTTGGAAAAAGTCCCATTCAAAAATTCCAATTATTTTGAGAGTTGGACAATTTTGCCCCTGGTCCAATTCAGCTGTCCAGTTGAAAAGTGACTTTTTGCCTTGGCCATTTTTGGGAAAATCCAATGATGCACCCTCAAAGTACATGTCAAATGGAGTTTGTGCATATAAAGAACTTGCAATTTGGACAAAGTATGTGGTGGTTATGGCCTCCTGATTACGGGTCTTTTCTGAAATTCAATGAGCCATATCTTGCAAACCACACATTGGATTTTCAAGTTCTTGGACTTTTTGGAAAGGCGAGAACAAGATCTACATCTGTCATGTTGAACAATTGTTCATTTGAAGCTTCCTTGGACTTCTGTTTTTGAGGTCAAAAACTTTCCATTTTTGGAAACTTCAGTTACCAGTCACTTGCTATTTTTGGCAGTTTTTGTCCTGACCTGATTTTCTTCAATTTTAAGCTTTGAGATGTCATTTAACACTTGTTCCAACATGAATGAAGTGTGTCTAACTCATTTCCACCTCCAAATTCACCAGATCATGTACAGTTGACCACAGTTGACTTTTCATCTGATAGATGAATTTGGCAATGCATAGATCAATTTGAACCCCAACTTCCAACTGAAATGGCTCAAGGGTGACACCCTAGCCTCAATAAGCACCATATAATCACAAAATGAACCCCATAACCATCATAAACCTCATCTCCTGATCCAGCCCTGACTGGCCCAATACAACTGATTAGGGTTGACCAGTGGTCAAAACCCTAATCTCAAGGAATGAGCTTCAATCTTCTGATGACATCCAACCATGATGATGATGATGTATCACTTCAATCAAGATGAAGACCAATATCCATGGAGAATCCTGAAACCCTAATTCACAGCCCAATCCTCAGATGGTCAGTGATCAATCAGTAAAACCCTAGGCTTGCACTTTCTGACTTCCTCATCTTCTGATCAAGACTTGGGAAGATGGCTTGCACAATGTAACCACATGGTATGCAATATGAAATGCCTAATGACCTAAAAATGTATGCAATATGTTAATGCTTAGTCCCAAGAGAGGAGGGCAAATTTTGAGGTGTTACAGTTAGTTCATGGTCTCTCATCACCATGCAATATCTCATTGGATTAGCTTTCCAAAGCTTCAAGTCTCATATCAATTGGATTCACGGTTCTTGAATTATGGTGGAAATAAGAACCACATATTTTAACCTAACTAATATTCTAGGTTAAACCCATCCAATCTCATGTAAATCGACAGATTAATGTTAAATTAATGCATACACACCATGGCACAATTTACAATACATCTAAGGTGGTTTAGAAACATGAAATAAGTGGTTCTAGGCAAAACAAGGTTGAACCAATCAATTGCACTAGGAGCCAATCGATTGTGTGAAGTTACTGACTTCTGTTTTGTGAAATTGGACATGACCAATTGATCGGGGTACTGTATCCAATTGATTGACATCATCAAAATTCAGCTTTTTCTTCACAATTTATGAACCAATCGACTGGTTTTGCAACCAATCGATTGTCACCTGCATAATCTCCAAAAATACCTCTTCTAAACACTCTTTCATCCAATTTTACTTATACCCAACCATTCTAAAACATATATTATTATGAACCCACACCAAAATAAGGAATCATGAGGCATAAATCCTTGGAACAACATTCATGTGAAATCATAGAATCAAAGACAACAACAACAACAACATTGAGAAATAAGAATAACAACAATAACTTATAATCATGAACTTAAACAACAACATAAGCATAGTATTCATCATAATCAAGCTTCGTGGTCACTTCAACAACATAAACCCTAACTCATAAACCATAAAGTTCTAACTAGAACTCACCTCATGGTTGATGAAGATGGTGAGATTGATGAAAAAGAGGTGAAGTTGGTGATGATGATGATGAGAGATAGCTCCCTCCATAAGTTTCCTCTTCTTCTTCCCATTCTTTCTCTTATTCTTTCTTTCTTCCTTTTTCTTTCTCTTCTCTTCTCTTTTCTTCCTTCTTTTCTTTTGTTTTTCTACCGATATCTCTATTTTTATCTTGCTCTTATCTTTCCTCTTTCCTATCGATATAAATCCTCTCTTCATTATCCACCACACAACATATATCTAATATATATATAACTAAATTATATAATATTAGGTGATAATATAAAATATCTCAAAAGATATTTTGTCTTCTAGTACCAATTCACCAATTATTAATGTTTTCAAAACACCCATTCTCGAAAGTGTGTGGTACCTTACCATATTTCTTATTCTACTTAAGTACACCGTACCTTACGATGTTCGACAATTCACTTAAGTGCACCGTACCTTACGGTGTTCCTTAGTTACTCTATCTCTCATTAATCCGTCCTTTTGTGTGTGACCCTGTAAGTTTTCGCGGCATTGGCAATTATATTAAATCACGTATTTAACATAATAAATAGTGAGCAGTATCTAGCAACACATCACTGCTACCCAATACACGAAAATGTCATGTGATATGACAAATCCTTTTGTGATAATAATTATGTGTGCAATTACCCTTTTACCCTTTTGTCTATATTGAACACAAGGCATAGATCGTGTCATCCTTGTCCAATTCAATATTGGGCTCATAGACATTTATCCTGTTACGTGTGATGGACAAATTCCATCTAGGTCACTCATGTTCCTCAGCATGCTTCGTGGAGTACCCATCAACTGTCTTTATGGTCATCCAGTTACGGACAATGTTTAATCAACAATAAGGCACTCGACTCTACATCTAGGGTCCATAGTGGTTTCAGGTTGAAGGGTCGTATACATCATTATCACCATGAGAATAACTTATGACACTTCGCATAACATTCTATATAGTATTCTCATAGCGGGTCAATCCAGTATAAATATTACTCTTAATATTCATACCTATGTTTAAGACTTGATAACTCCTTATCCATGATCCATGAGATATGATCATCAGTCTATATACATAATAGACTTAATGCTTTAATGTTAACCCACTTCACAATAAAGCTCGACTACAAATACTTTAAGAATAATGTCCTTATGTTTAATGTGATCTCATGATTAAGTCACACTTGATACATTAAATGGACTAGCTATTCTAGGGACTTTATTAAACAAACATAATAAAGAAAAAGCCTTTTATTATTAATAAATAATTCGATACAAGTACCAAAAGTATTGGCCTCTAGGGCTTACACTAACATCATTTAGTTCCAATGACATGGAAACCTTTTGGTTTTTGAACAAGATCCCAAACATTGTTTCTAGTTAATTGGTTAAGTTATTCTTGCATAGCCATAATCTATTCATTATCCAGAAGAGCTTCATCCCTAGATTTGGGTTCTATCAGAGATACCAAACCTAGAAGAGTCTCTTCAGAAGGTTTGAATGAAGATCTTATTCTGATTGGAGCATTTTTATCTGCCCAGAAACAGTTCTTCAGAATGAGAGGTTCTTGATCTACTCTTCTTCTGATGAGTTGGATCAACGAGTGCTTCTGGTTTAGTCGTTTATTCATATTCTTTAGCTTTTCCTTCTCAGTCTTTTTCTCCAGAATTAGTATCCTTGGATTCTGAAGGATTGATCTTCAGATCTGCAAATTTCTCAACTAGCTTTAACTTTTCAGGGTCAATCTTATCATTGAATCTAACATGAATTGATTCTTCAACAATTCGTGTTTCTGTGTTAAAGATTTTGTAGCCTTTAGAGCATTCAGAATATCCTAACAACAAACATTTATGTGCTTTATAATCAAACTTGCCAGGATTCTCTTTAGTGTTCGACATAAAAAATTCATATCCAAAAGGGTGAAAGTAAGAAATGTTGGGCTTTATGTTCTTTCACAATTCATAAGGAGTTTTACCCAAAATAGGTCGGATAGAAATCATGTTCTGAATATAACAAGTTGTGTTAACTGCTTTTGCCCAGAAATGCTTAGCCATATCAGTTTCTTGGATCATGGTGCAAGCCATTTCTTTTAAAGTCCTATTATTCCTTTATACAACTCCATTTTGTTGTGGAGTTCTAGGACAAGATAAATCATGGGAAATGCCATTTTAATCAAAGAGATTTTCAAAATGTTTGTTTTCAAATTCACCACCATGATCACTTCTGACTTTGACTATTCTGCAATTCATTTTCTATTTTCACTAGTGAGCAGAAGGTAGAAAACACAGAGTGTGACTCATCCTTGTGTTTCAAGAACTTTACCCATGTCCAATGACTGTAGTCATCAACTATGACCAATAGATACTTCTTTCCATTGATATAAGTAGTTTTCACTAGTCCAAATAAATCAATATGCAGAAGTTCTATCGATCTAGAGGTAGAAATAACAATTTTTTCTTTGAAGGATGTTTTAGAAAACTTGCCTTTCTGACATGCTTCACAAAGAGCATTTGAAGCGAACTTTAGGTTGGGTAGACCTCTGACTAATCTAAGATTATTTAGCCGAGAAATCCTTCTCATGCTAACATGGCCCAAACGTCTATGCCATACCCATTGCTCCTTATTAACAAACATTAGACATTTTACATTCTGATCTTCAAGATCATAAAGTTTAATTTTATAAATGTTGTTCTTTCTCTTTCCATTAAAAAGGATTGTACCATCTTTCTGACTTACAGTCTTACACGACTTTTGATTAAAGATGATATCATAACCATTGTCACTAAGTTGACTAATAGACAATAGATTATGCATCAGACCATCAACTAAAAGAACATTAGTAATATAGGGAAGTTTACCATTACCAATGGTTCCAGAGCCAATGATATTTCCTTTCTGGTTTCCTCTGAAACCAACAAAGCCTCCAAGCTTAAGTTCCAAATCTTGGAACATATACCTTCTACCTATCATGTGTCGTGAGCATCCACTGTCCAGGTACCATGGCTGGTGTTTCAGCTGAGCTGCTAAGGATGTCTACAACATAAATTATTTTATCCTTAGGTACCCACTTTTTGGGTCCTCTCTTGTTAGTTTTCCCAGAGTTTCTTACAATTTTGGGTCTTTTAGTAGAAGGATAATCATGAGGTACTCGTGCATGATACTTAGGTTTTAGAACCAAGTTCTTATCCTTTGTATGTTTCCGTGTTTATGCAGAAATATCAAACTCAGCGCCAGCAGGAACGAAATGCACATAGAGAGGTTTTGGTTTTACCTTCTGACTCTCATTAGGTTTTATAGTTCATGTACAACCTGGACCTTTCTTTCCATTTATGCTAACTCCATAGACTAAGGAAGCCATTTTGCTCTTATCTATGTTGTTAGCTAGAAAGTCTTGGAATGCTCTGTCATATTTGATAATGCAATCAGTATCATAAGCTTCTAAGATTATTTCCTCCTCTAGTTTTGAAATTTTGCTTTTTAAAGCAGAGTTGTTACTTTCTAAAGAAAATACATTTTCATTTAGAGAGGAAATATCTTTCTCAAGATCAATCTGAGTTTCAGAGGTAATTACTTGAACTTGTTTAAGGTCCTTGGATTTACTTTGAAGACTCTGGTACTTTTCCAACATTTCAGAGAGACATGATTCATTATCTGAACGAGATAGGTTAGAAAAACCTCCTTAGAATCAGAGTCTGATTCTGATTCTGATAATACCTTGTCTTCTGGTTCTTTGAAACCTATGGGATCATCTGTAGTTGCCATTAGTGCAACATTGGCTTTTTCTTCGTCATAATCTTCTTCTTCAGATTTAGAGTCATCCCATGTAGCCATAAGCCCCTTCTTGACTTTAGAGAAATTCTTATTGGGCCTTCTGTCCTTTTTCAGCTTAGGACAATCATTTTTGTAGTGGTCTGGCTCCTTGCACTCAAAGTAGATAACTTCTTTTCCAGAACCTTACTTCTTCTATCCAGACGAAGAATCAAAACAACCAGCAGTCCTTCTGGCTCCTTTGAACTTTACTTGACCATTTTGCATGTGTTTCTAGAGCCCGTTGACTCTCTTTGAGATTATAGACAACTCATCATCATCTTCTGAGTCTTCATCAGATCCTTCTGATTTTTCCTTAGCTTAATAGAATTCTATCTTCTTAGGCTTGGATTTTAGGGCAACAAATTTTCCTCTCTTATTAGGTTCATCTTCTTTGAGCGCAGTCTCATGGCTTCTTAAAGAACTAACAAGTTCTTCAAGACTGATTTTGTTGAGATCCTTTTCCAGCTTCAAGGCAATTCCATAGGTCTCCATTTTTTGGGAAGACTTCTGATAATTTTCTTAACATGGTTACCTATAGAGTATCCTTTGTCCAACACGTTTAGTCCTGCAACAAGCATCTGAAAACTTGAGAACATAGTCTAAACTATTTCATCATCTTCCATTTTGAATGCCTCGTACTTATGGATTAAGGACAAAGCCTTTGTCTCCTTTACTTGAGCATTCCCCTCATAAGTCATCCTCATAGAGTCAAAAATGTATTTGGAAAAATCTCTGTTTGTTATCTTCTTATACTCTGTATAACAGATAGAATTTAGCAATATGGTTATGGGCTTATGATGATTTTTAAAGTCTTTCTTCTGTTGATCAGTCATAACACTTATTGCTATAGTATTTCCTTCAGCATTCACTAGATGAACGTAGCCATTGACTACAAGATCCCAAAGATCAACATCGTACAATTTCTCACCATCAAAGATTGATGATTTTGCAGTGTAATGATCTCTTTCATTATTATTAACAACGTTAGCAGCGTAACCAGCGACCATTGTTTCTCACACAAACTGGATCGGTACTGAACACGGTGAGGTGTTGATAAAAGTTTTATCACAATCAGAATCAAATCTATGATGCCAATTGAAAGTGTGAAAAACACAAGAAAAAAGGGTTTGAATTGGGTTTTAAAAGCAAAATCTTTTTCCAAAACAAGAACACCATTTAACAAGTTAATAACAAAGAGATAAAAACACAAGTATTTTTATCTTGGTTCGCTTGAAACTCAAAGTTACTCCATTCAATCCGCCAAGGTGATTTTGCCTTATACACAAGGACTTAATCCACTATAATCAACATATTACAATAATCACAAAGAATAACCTTCTTTGTCTTCTCAAGGATCCAACTATACCCTAGTCTCCTTAAGAACTCACAAAGAACAACCTTCTTTGTCTTCTCAAGGATAACCTCCTTAAGGAATCAAACAAACCATTTGAATAATATTGTATGTGTTACAAGATGCTTCTATACAAGCAGATTTTACACAAATGAATAAGATACACTTAAAGAAAAAATATGTACAAATAATTGACAGCTTTTCACAAAGAAAATAGACTTGTCAAAATATTGTGTCACCAATGCTTTTCTTCAAATCTCCAAGTCTTACTTATATAGCATAAGAAGAAGACCGTTGGAGGGCAGAATGGGGAAAGCTCATAGAGCAGTTGTCCACTGTTGGATGTGAAAGGAGTGATAATGCATACTGTCCTTCGCCCACAAAATCATTGACAAGTGTGATGTATAGTACTGTCCTTGTCCATGAAATCAGGTAGTGGAAATGACGTTTATTCTGTACTATATACTATTTGATCATGTTCCCATTTGATCTTATATTCAAGTTTATTGGCTTTTGATGAAAGTTGATGAAGCATGAAATAAAGAAATATAAAGTTGGATTCATAAACTTCAGAATCTTTGGTCAGAACCTTGACATCGTCCGCATTCTAGCTTTAGATCTTTAGTATCTTCAGAGTCTTCAGGATCTTCAGTCAGAACCTTGATAACTTCAATCGTCTGACTTGAGATCTTCAAAATCTTCAGCTACATAACTCAACTTCAGAAGCTTGCCATTCTTCATAAGTTTGGTGATCAGAGTGTTGGTGTAATCCCTAGAGGCCAATACTTTTGGTACTTGTATCGAATTATTTATTAATAATAAAAGGCTTTTTCTTTATTATGTTTGTTTAATAAAGTTCCTAGAATAGCTAGTCCATTTAATGTATCAAGTGTGACTTAATCATGAGATCACATTAAACATAAGGACGTTATTCTTAAAGTATCTGTAGTCGAGCTTTATTGTGAAGTGGGATAACATTAAAGCATTAAGACTATTATGTATACAGACTGATGATCACATCTCATGGATCATGGATAAGGAGTTATCAAGTCTTAAACATAGGTATGAATATTAAGAGTAATATTTATACTAGATTGACCCGCTATGAGAATACTATATCGAATGTTATGCGAAGTGTCATAAGTTATTCTCATGGTGATAATGGTGTATACCACCCTTCAACCTGAAACCACTATGGACCCTAGATGTAGAGTCGAGTGCCTTATTGCTGATTAAACATTGTTCGTAACTGGATGACCATAAAGATAGTTGATGGGTACTCCACGAAGCATGCTGAGGGACATGAGTGACCTAGATGGAATTTGTCCATCACACGTAACAGGATAAATGTCTATGGGCCCAATATTGAACTGGACAAGGATGACACGATCTATGCCTTGTGTTCAATATAGACATAAGGGTAAAAGGGTAATTGCACACATAAGTATTATCACAAAGGATTTGTCATATCACATGACATTTTCGTGTATTGGGTAGCAGTGATGTGTTGCTAGATACCGCTCACTGTTTATCATGTTAAATACGTGATTTAATATAATTGCCAATGCCGCGAAAACCTACAGGGTCACACACAAAAGGACGGATTAATGAGAGATAGAGTAACTAAGGAACACCGTAAGGTACGGTGCACTTAAGTGAATTGTCGAACATCGTAAGGTACGGTGTACTTAAGTAGAATACAAAATATGGTAAGGTACCACGCGCTTAAGTGATTTTGGCATATTATAAGATATGGGCCATATACACTTGAGTGGGCTTTTTAGCTTGCAGCCCACACAAGTGGTTCTATAAATAGAATCCTTGTGTAGAAGCATTGTCACACTTGCAATTTCGTTTTTCTCTCTCTCTCTCTCTCTCTCTCTCTCACTCAAAGCCTTCATTCGTAGCAGCTAGCACTGAGATTGAAGGAATCTGTTCGTGTGGACTGAGTAGAGGCGTTGTCATCGTTCAACGTTCGTGATCGCCACAAGAGGTAACGATTCTATCACTGATCATGCCCACTCGTAAGGATCATTATAGGAGAAATTTTAAATTCCGCTGCCTTTTGGATCGCCCTTCTCCTTCAGTGGTATCAGAGCCACTTACGAAACCATGCATCTGATAGCTGTTTATTTTCTGTATTTTCTGTATGAATACGATTAAAAGACAGAATGAATCAAAGAATAAACGAATAATTAAATTGAGATCAATCAAGTTATATATATGATATAAGTAATCCTGATGCAAAATACAGTATATATGATATACTTTTTCTGTTTCATTCATTCAAACACTTAATGGTTGTTTTCCTTTGAGCGAGCAATGGTCGTTTGCTTCTTGATCCGATATTAGTATGGTGAAGCAATGACGTGTTGATCAATCATACTGAATCAACAATCGAGATGTCTTTGACGGTCTGAAATTGATGCATTAGGGTTAATGACGGCACAAGGGTTATGTTGTCAAAGAGTTATGCATTAGGGTTAATGATGGCACAAGGGTTGTGTTGTCAAAGAGTTATGCATTAGGGTTAATGACGGCACAAGGGTTGTGTTGTCAAAAAGTTATGTGATTAGGGTTGTGACTGCACAAGAGTTGTGCTTTAAAGTATCAAGTATTGATGCGAAAAACGACGTCGATTTTAAATGAATTGTTCCCGCTGACCGGGCAGCGGACCCCCGACTAACTCTGCGTAGTGTGATCGGTCGCTGAAATTTAATTTGGTTTTAATTAATTAAAAGAATTAAAATTAATAATAATAATGTGTTTATTATTATTGTCTTGTGGTGATCGGTTATGGCCTTAGTTTTCCTTTATTTTGTTTTGGGTTTTTAAAATACGACCTGCGTGTCGTGCCTCTCTTTTAATCTCATAATGTAACTTCTTTTCTCATCTCACTCCCTCGTATGTAAAACGAGTTTCTTTTATGTAATGTAATGTTATGAAGAAAGAGAAGAATTCAATATCAAAGGAGGACAACCTTGAAGATCTTGCTTGGAGAAGCTTAGATCGCTATTAGGTTAGCTTAGGTTCTCTCATTGGCTTGGGAGAACAATTGCGCTAGGGCCATAACTGTTTCATTATGTATGTATGTTGATGCATGTGAATGTATGTTGATGCATGTGAGAGACGATTTATATGATAAATAAGCCGGTGAGATCAGAATAATTGCAAATTCCTTCAAATTAAATATTAAGTTTATGCTTTCCAAGTTTTAGCACTCATCAAGACTAGTATCGGATAATGTAGGTTTCACCTACGCGAGGTGCATGTTCTATATTAGTAAGGTGCGATGGGATAATTGTAATATCCAATTGCTAAAATAATGGGTCAAACTTAACTAAACAAAATATAATAAGATTATATATGTTTAGAAGCAAGAGTTGGAATTGATCCATGTGATGGATTGGAATAAGGAGTTATTCACCCAACTAAAATATTCGAGAGTTGTATTAAATACAATTGGAAGGAGTTCCTACCTAAATAACCTACTTTTGTGTAATCCGCCTACGCGGACTTAAAACAAAGTGAAATATGGATCTTGACCCACTAGAAAATCTTCCAACGGGATTTTCCGAATCAAATGGTGAGGGTCATTTGTTTTGAGTAAAATAGTGGGAGCATACTTAATTAAAGGCCTAATTAAATATGTTATTGATACTTATATTTTCATTATTTTCATGAAGATTACCATGACAACAAACACCTCTAACAACATTTTGCGATCAATCCTTGACAAGGAAAAATTGTTTGGGAATAATTTTCTGGATTGGCATCGAAATCTGAGGATTGTCCTCAAACATGATAGAAAGATATACGTCTTGGAGAAACCTGTTCCTGAAGAGGAACCTCCTAGTTCTGCACCTAAGGCAGAAAGAGATGCTTATAAGAAGCATGTCGATGATGTCAATGAAACTGCTTGTCTCATGCTAGCTACCATGAACTCAGAGTTGCAAAAGCAACATGAGAACATGGCAGCGTTCGGTATGATCGAACACCTGAAGATGCTCTATCAAGAGCAAGCAAGGCATGAAAGGTTTGAAGTTTCAAAAGCCCTTTTTCAAGGCAAGTTAGCTGAGGGAGCCCCTGTAGGTCCCCATATGCTCAAGATGATTGGGTATGTGGAAAACCTTGAGAGGTTGGGTTTTCCCCTCGGAAAGGAACTTGCGACTGATTTGATCTTGCAATCGTTGCCAGATAGATTCAGTCAATTTATCCTAAATTTCAATATGAATGATATGGACAAATCTCTTCCTGAACTTCTAGCCATGTTAAGAAGTGCTGAGCAGAATCTGAAGTCAAAAGGGAAGTCCATTCTGATGATCGGAAATGGAAAGAGACAGAACAAAAGGCCCACCAAGCAGGGTGATAAAGGGAAAGGCAAGGAAGTTGCCAAACCCAAACCCATTGTTGCTACTTTGAAGCCTAGTGGAGGCATAGCAAAAGAAGGCACCTGCTTCCATTGTGGTAAGACCGGACACTGGAAGAGAAACTGCCCAAAGTACCTGGAAGATAAGAAGAATGGAGTAGAGACTTCAACTTCAGGTATTTTTGTTATTGAAATTAATTTATCTACTTCTGCATCATGGGTATTAGATACTGGATGCGGTTCTCACATTTGTACCAATGTGCAGGGACTAAAAAGGAGTAGAGATTTGGCAAAAGGTGAAGTCGACCTACGAGTTGGCAATGGAGCAAAGGTTGCTGCTTTAGCCGTAGAACCTTATGTATTGACTTTACCTAGGGGTTTAATAATTAAATTAGAGAACTGTTATTATGTACCCGCAATTAGCAGGAATATTATTTTCGTTTCTTGTTTGGACAAGTTTGGTTTTTCATTTATAATAAAGAACAATTGTTGCTCAATTTATTTGAATGGTATATTCTATGCTACTGCACAAATGAACAATGGATTATATGTCCTTGATCTTGAAATGCCTATTTATAACATTAATACTAAAGGATGAAACCTAATGAGTTAAATCCAACTTACCTTTGGCATTGTCGATTAGGCCACATAAATGAGAAACGCATTTCCAAACTCCATAAAGATGGACTGTTGGACTCTTTTGATTGCGAATCATATGAGACATGCAGATCTTGTTTAATTGGAAAGATGACAAAGTCTCCATTCACAGGAAAAGGTGAAAGAGCTAATGATCTTTTGGCCCTCATACATACTGATGTATGTGGACCACTGAACATACCAGCCAGAGGAGGTTTTCAGTACTTCATCACATTTACTGATGATTTCAGTAGATATGGTTATGTGTATTTAATGAAACACAAATCAGAGTCCTTTGAAAAGTTCAAGGAATTCAAGAATGAAGTATAAAACCAACTAGGTAAGAATATTAAAACTCTTCGATCAGATCGAGGTGGTGAGTATTTAAGCCTAGAGTTTGATGACCATCTGAAAGAGTGTGGGATCCTATCCCAACTTACTCCTCCTGGAACACCCCAATGGAATGGTGTATCTGAGAGAAGAAATCGAACCCTGTTATACAGGGTCCGATCCATGATGAGTCACGCTGATCTTCCAAACTCCTTTTGGGGACATGCATTATTGACAGCAGCTTACACACTTAACCGTGTTCCATCCAAAAAGGTTGAGAAGACACCATATGCGATATGGAGTGGTAAGAAACCACATATATCTTACATGAAGATTTGGGGTTGCGAAGTTTATGTGAAACGACAAATTTCAACTAAGCTTGAGCCCAAATCTAACAAATGCTTATTTGTGGGGTATCCTAAAGAAACAAGAGGGTATTACTTCTACAATCCTTCTGAGGGCAAAGTGTTTGTCGCTCGAACTGGAGTTTTCCTAGAAAAGGATTTTATTTCCAAAGGAATCAGTGGGAGGAAAGTAGAGCTTGAAGAAATTCAAGAATCACAAAGCATCGATACACCTATGGAGGAATTAGAGCAGGAAACAAAAGTAGTTGTGGAAGATTAACCTGCTCAAGTAGAACAAGACCAACGTAGGTCAAGCAGGATACGTCACCAACCTGAGAGATATGGATATCTCATAACTGATCAAGGTGATGTATTACTCATGGATCAAGATGAGCCTGTGACCTACCAAGAGGCCATAACTGGTCCCGAGTCTGAGAAGTGGCTAGAAGCCATGAAATCTGAAATGGATTCCATGTACACAAACCAAGTTTGGACCTTGGTAGAGCCTCTTGTAGGAGTTAACCCTATAGGATGAAAGTGGGTCTTCAAAAAGAAGATTGACATGGATGGTAAGGTACATACCTATAAGGCAAGACTGGTTGCAAAAGGATATAAACAAATTCATGGGGTTGACTATGATGAAACCTTTTCACCAGTTGCAATGCTTAAATCTGTTCGGATTTTACTTGCTATCGCTGCATATCATGATTATGAAATATGGCAGATGGATGTCAAAACTTCTTTCCTTAATGGGAGTCTTCATGAGGATGTGTACATGACACAACCTAAAGGATTTGACATACCAGAAGAAGCCCAAAAGATATGTAAGTTACAAAGATCAATCTATGGATTGAAGTAAGCTTCCAAAAGCTGGAATCTTTGTTTTGATGAAATGGTAAAACAATATGGATTCATCAAGAATGAAGATGAGCCTTGTGTCTACAAGAAGGTTAGTGGGAGCATGATCGTTTTCCTGGTATTATATGTAGATGACATATTACTCATTGGAAACGATGTCCCTACCCTGCAACAAGTAAAGTCTTGGTTGGGGAATTGCTTTTCTATGAAGGACCTAGGTGAAGCAGCCTATATATTAGGAATCAGAATCTATAGAGATAGATCATAAAAACACCTTGGCCTAAATCAGAGTACGTACATAGACAAAGTGCTAAGACGCTTTAATATGCATGATTCCAAGAAAGGATTCATACATATGCAACATGGCATGTGTCTATCAAAAACACAATCCCCTTCAACTAAGGAAGAAAGGGATCGCATGAATAAGACTCCATATGCATCTGCAATAGGATCTATCATGTATGCCATGTTATGTACTCGACCAGATGTCTCGTATGCTTTAAGTGCACCGAGTAGGTACCAATCTGATCCTGGTGATGCCTATTGGGTAGCTGTCAAGAATATCCTTAAGTATTTGAGAAGGACTAAGGACTCATTCTTGATATATGGAGGTCAGGAAGAGTTGGCTGTAATTGGATACACCGATGCTAGCTTCCAGATAGATAAGGATGACTTTAGATCGCAATCTGGTTATGTGTTTTGCTTAAACGGTGGCGCTGTGAGCTGGAAAAGTTCAAAGCAAGATACAGTTGCTGATTCTACAATCGAGGCCGAGTATATTGCTGCCTCAAGTGCAACAAAGGAAGTTGTTTGGATCAAAAAGTTCATTAGTGAACTTGACATAGTTCCTAGCATTGTGGATCCCATTGGTCTCTATTGTGATAACAATGGTGCTATCGCACAAGCTAAGGAGCCTAGATCTCACCAACAATCCAAACACATACTTAGGCGTTATCACCTCATTTGAGAGATAATAGATAGAGGAGATGTGAAAATATGCAGAGTACCTACACTTGACAATATTGCTGACCCACTGACAAAGCCTCTTGCGCAGCAGAAGCATGATGGACATACTAGATCTATGGGCATTAGGGGTATGCCTGATTGGCTCTAGTGCTAGTGGGAGATTGTTGGTGTAAGCCCTAGAGGTCAATACTTTTGGTACTTGTATCGAATTATTTATTAATAATAAAAGGCTTTTTCTTTATTATGTTTGTTTAATAAAGTCCCTAGAATAGCTAGTCCATTTAATGTATCAAGTATGACTTAATCATGAGATCACATTAGACATAAGGACACTATTCTTAAAGTATCCGTAGTCAAGCTTTATTGTGAAGTGGGATAACATTAAAGCATGAAGACTATTATGTTTATAGACTGATGATCACATCTCATGGATCATGGATAAAGAGTTATCAAGTCTTAAACATAGGTATGAATATTAAGACTAATATTTATACTGGATTGACCCGCTATGAGAATACTATATAGAATGTTATGCAAAGTGTCATAAGTTATTCTCATGGTGATAATGGTGTATACCACCCTTCGACCTGAAACCACTATGGACCCTAGATGTAGAGTCGAGTGCCTTATTGCTGATCAAACGTTGTCCGTAATTGGATGACCATAAAGACAGTTGATGGGTACTCCACGAAGCATGCTAAGGGACATGAGTGACCTAGATGGAATTTTCCCATCCTGCGTAACAGGATAAATGTCTATGGGCCCAATATTGAACTGGACAAGGATGACATGGTCTATGCCTTGTGTTCAATATAGACATAAGGGCAAAAGGGTAATTATACACATAATTATTATCACAGAAGGATTTGTCAAATCACATGACATTTTCGTGTCTTGGGTAGCAGTGATGTATTGCTAGATACCGCTCACTATTTATTATGTTAAATACGTGATTTAATATAATTGCCAATGTCGCGAAAACCTATAGGGTCACACACAAAGGACGGATTGATGAGAGATAGAGTAATTAAGGAATACTATAATGTACGGTGCCCTTAAGTGAATTATAGAACATCTTAAGGTACGGTGTACTTAAGTAAAATACGAAATATGGTAAGGTACCACGCGCTTAAGTGATTTTGGCATATTATAAGATATGGGCCATATACACTTGAGTGGGCTTTTTAGCTTGCAGCCCACACAAGTGGTTCTATAAATAGAACCCTTGTGTAGAAGCATTGTCACACTTGCAATTTCGTTTCTCTCTCTCTCTCTCACCCAAAGCCTTCATTCGTAGCAGCTAACACTGAGATTGAAGGAATCTATTCGTGTGGACTGAGTAGAGGCGTTGTCATCGTTCAACGTTCGTGATCGCCATAAGAGGTAACGATTATATCACTGATCATGCTTATTCGTAAGGATCATTAAAGGAGAAATTTTAAATTCCGCTGCATTTTGGATCGCCCTTCTCCTTCACAGAGTCACGTCTAGAAGCATGACCTAAGAGAACATTGCAACATCAACATAATGTCTCCTCAGAAGCTTCTCAGGAGTGAATTAGAACAGAAGCAGAAAGAACATTGCAGCAGCAATATTGGACATCTTTCATAACATCTAATAGTTGGTGCAAAAGCGGATTTGGAACACGTAATTCAGAAATTGACGACGTTGCACATCATATATTCAGAATCAGAACTGGTTGTTAAAGCTATACAATAATAAACCATTAGGGGTACCAAAATTGTTCTCATACAAATATAATATTTGTATCATTAAAACTCAAGGTATGGATGTAAAACCAAATCTTATTCTAAAATATGTATCGATACATACGTGTTATAGGTCGATACATAGAAGAAAAATGTTTATATGTGTAGACACATATAAGTTACATGTCAGCTCATGTACCTCATTTTTAAAGCATGTAGTTTTTGTTTGATGTGTCGACGATATGTGTCGACTCATGACCTATACAGGTCGACACATGTATCGAAGAGGTCGACATATGACTTACATAGGTTGACTCATGCAATGTATTCTTCCAAAAATTCATAACATTTTCATATCTTTTGTATTCCTTTTGCCCAAAACATGCATGCATATAAATACTTCATACATGCATAATTTCTAGTAAGGTTCTAGAGTAAACCTACACGAAACCGGGATTTCAAAGAGTCCTTATTATCTTCAGCCTACATTATATGCATAAACACAAATAAACTACAAATAATCATTCTTTGTTTGGGTACCATCTAAAATTACAGTTGATAACATCCAATTTAGGTTATTGAATTGTAAATTAGGTTGAGATCTTTGAGGGTTTCAAATAAGAAAACCAAGGTGGGGTTTTACTTCAAGATCAATTTGGGATTTGAAGGTTTTGGACAAGATTACACAATTTGGATCCGATCGAGTGAATGCTTTGAAGAGCAAAAGGTTCTTACAATGGAGTGACATGGGACAATGGATCATATTGGTAAATCTTGGGTTATAAAAATTTGTAATTTGGATCCGATCGAGTGAAGGCTTTGAAGAACGAGACTTTCTTGCAAAGGAGTAGAGTGAGATGGTGGATAAAATTGGCATTGTTGGGTGTCTTGATCAAGCTCAGATTAAGGGAAAAGAAAATGTCAAAATCAACATCAAACTTAGGGTTTGTAGGGTTGGATTGCTACATTTCTCTTGTATACATACTTTTGCAAACTAAGGTTAATTTCATTATCTCAATTCGAGTTCGAATTGAGGGAAAACATACCTATAGTAAGGTCGATTGGGAAGACACACAACTTATTCATTCATGCATACATTGTTGTCAGGTTTTAATATAAATTGGGTAAACAAGTCAAATAATTAACACCATTGCAATATAAGTGCAATGGTATAATTTTCACAAATTTGGGCTTTTCTCATTTATTTTTATATTAAGTATCATACAAAAATTTGTTCTTTACATTAATATTTAAATGAATCAAAGTTGGGCTTTTCTCATTTATTTTTACATTAAGTATGACACAATTTTTTTTCTTGACATTAATAATTGAATGAATCAAAATTGGGCCTTTCTCATTTGTTTTTACACTAAGATAAAAAAAATCTTTACAATAAAATTGGACAAATCAAAGTAAGAAAAATCCTAAGTGTGAATCTGCAAGTCTTTGGCTCCATACACCAATTGATTTTGTCCTACACACAAGCAGAAGTGACAATAATTATTAGCATGATTTGGGGGGGGGGGGGGGGGGGGGGGGGGAGTACAAACATAGAACCAAAACCATAAAGTAAAAAAACAGAGCATCATTTTTAGACACGTCAGAACTTGCATCTAACTGATAAAACAATTTTCATCCTCTTAGAAAGTTGACCAAATTCGCTACCATTTGCATCAGCTCTATAATAAAGACACACATTTCTACCTTTGCATAAACCCTAAAGAGTCACTATAAAATCATATATTATCCATTGATAAGGGAACTACAACTTAAAAAAACATTGAAAAATCAGTAACAAAAATAAAAAGAAAGAGAAAAAAAAACTAGCAGTCATCATTTCATTCATAGTAGATTGAAACAAAAAACAACAGCTATAACAAAGTTATCAAACACACTAAGCAATACAAAACCTAACATCATCCAACAAACAACAATATCCGGAAATCATTCAACATAGGTAATGGAGCAAATGTAAACATTAGAATCAGATTAATCCAGAATAGAAAAGAATTTCGAAGGAAATACCTGTGTGGGTCGTCCCTTGAATAACTATTGGAGTGGTAATTTCATTTCTTCTTTATTCATTAATCAAATATGCTTGTTAAATTCAAACCTGATGAAAGTGTTGTTACCCTTTTTCTCTGATTCATTTTCTCTCTCTCCCTGTTTGCTGCTTCTAACTATTTGTCGTATTCGAATCGTTGTCTGGATTGAGGGGCGAGATTCATTTTTCAGTGAATTTTCGTTTGGTTTGAAGTTTAGGGTTTGAGGGATTTCCGTTTTTTTACTGAGCTTGGTAGGTTTTGGTTTTTCTTGTGAGAAGTTAGAGAGTTTTTTTGAATCAAATTAAGAGAGGTTTTCGAGCGAAAGTTTGGATTTTCAAATTGAATGTTGGATTACAAATTGAGAGAGAGTTTTTTTTTCCGAATTGAAAAAGAGAGATTTTCGAACCGAGAGAGAGAGAGAGAGAGAGAGAGAGAGAGAGAGAGAGAGAGAGAGTTTCGGTCATGGTGTTTTTCATTCTCAGTATCTCTTATTTCAGAATTGTGAGAGGAAGAAGAAATGCTCCAAACGACTGTCTTCTGATGCTTGGGTTTCTTTTGCAATCTTTTGTTTTGTTGTTGTTTGGGTTAGGTCGGTTGAGGTCCAACCTGGACCTCCTGACCCGCGCCCATGTTGTTGTCTCAGGCTTCTCCCCCTCTTATTTCATTTGGGTCATTCCCCTACTATCAACACCTCCCCTTAAATGGCCCATTTAGCTTTTGTTTTTTCTTTCTTTCTTAGTTTAAGTTAAACTGTTTTTTTTATTATGATCAACAAGTATCAAATAAAAATAAACAAGTAATTTCTCTCTTTTATTTTTTTCTAATAATATTTTGAACAAAATTAATATATTTATATATGGTAATAAATAAATAAAAGAGAAAGTGTCAAACATTTTATTAAATATATAGATTTAATTAATTTTTTTTATCTCACGTTTTCCTTCTCATTTAAATTAAAATAGAATAAGAAAGTTTTGTAAATATGAAATTCTTTTATTTTATTTATTTTTGTTATAAAAATAACCAAAAATATATAAGAAATAATATTGTTTTGTTTTAAATATAGTTTTCATGCATCTCAAAATTCTTTAAGGGTTATACTTAGGATTAGCTCTGATGTTTGAATGGTTTGATTGAATGCTTGTATGTCAGTGCTTGATTGTATGATTTATTTAATCTTGCATTGGACTTTTAATTTTTTAATAAATAATGAAAGTGCTTAAAAAGTCAATCTCTCAAGCAAGTACAAACACTTGGTCAATATCAAGTTAACTTTCAAAAAAATACAAATTAAGCCTTGATCAAGCATCGAGTGATTTTTCTCAAAAATCAAACACAATATTAAAACCCTTTTTCTAAACAAATACGAAAGAAAAGGACTGTTGGAATCTAGCATTCCAGTAGAACTTTCAAATGATCGGTCCCGAGGCATACATTTTAGGCTAGCCGCTTATTCTTTCTTTCGTTCTTAAAACACTTGATAAACTTTGACAAAAAATGGCCGTTGGGATCTAGTATTCCGATGTAACCCTTTGAACAAGTGATTTCGAGACACATATCTTATTCTTATCAAGCATTCATTGTCCATTAAACAATTTTCTATAACCTTGAATGAAAAATGATTGTTGGAATCTAGCATTCTAATGGAACCCTGAATGATTGATCTTGAGGCTCATGTCTCATTCTCATAAAACGTTCGTCATTCACCTAAAACACATTCAACCAATCAAACTCTTTTCTCTCCGTCGTGCGACTAATCTTAAAAACCTTTTAAAAAAATGAAAGATATTTCGTCTCGAGATGATGCAAAGAAACACTTCATCCACAACCGTTGAGTTGAGATAAGTGACGTTTTCCCGTGAATGTTGATAGTAGAAATCCATTCAACGTGATGCAAACGCCTCCTCGCTGGTTTTGGGTAAAACAATATTTTTTGTCGACTGTGACAAAATAGATTTCACTAAATCGACCAATAAATAAAATATTTTCTACCCAGAACTACATATGCCTTGACTCTCCATCGCACCCGAAGATACGTAGGAGCAAGACCCGCAATCTTGTCAGGCACATTAATAAAAAACTTTTTGCGACCCCTTTTTATTTTCTCTTTTCTCTTTTAATAAATCTAAGAAAACAAATGACACAATCTAACACTCTAAACCAAAAACTTAACTAAAAGGTTCCCGTTGAGTACAACGGATGTGAGGAGTGCTAATACCTTCCCCTTGTGTAATCGACTCCTGAACTCAAATATGGTTGCGACGACCATGTTCTTTTCAAAAGTTTTTATTGATATTTTCCTATTCCTTCATTAGAATAAATAAGTTTCGGTGGCGACTCTATTCGAACACATTTTTTCGCGAGCGCGCGATGCACTTCGCGAAGGATCGTATCTTTCGAGGTACGACACCTCTCAAGTGTGCTTTCTGTATGCAGGACAGAGATTTCCTTGGTTTTATTACCCTTAAAAAAGGAATTGGGATAAACCAGAATAAGACCAAAGCCCTCATGGAGACTCAAACTCCTTCGAACAAAAAAGAGCTCCAATCTTTATTGGGGAAGGTAAATTTTTTGAGGAGGTTTATTTCAAACCTTAGTGGCAAGATTTGAGCGTTCTCGCAGTTACTTCGCCTGAAAAAGGGAGTTCAAGTGGAAAGAAGAGAATTAAAAGGTCTTTGAAGGAATAAAGGAGTAATTAATGAACCCTCTGATTTTGTCTCTTCCTGATAGGAATAAGTGCATGAGTTTGTATATTTCTGCTTCAGACTCGACAATAGGAAGCATGTTAGCACAAGAGGAAGATAATGGCGTCAAAAGGTCCATTTATTACCTCATTCGAGCCTTGAATAACGCAGAAACTAGGTATAGTCTTATAAGACGTGCCTTTATTTGTATTTCTCATGTATGAAGTTAAAACAATATATAAAACCAATTGATGTTTACGTCTCTTCGCATTTCATATTATCAAGCATATGTTATCTAAGCCAATTTTGCATAGTCGAATTGGAAAATGGGTTTTTTCCCTGACTGAATATTCCATAACATATGTGCCTTTAAAGGCCATGAAGGGGCAGGTGGTCGCCGACTTCATCGTAGATCATGCGATAATCGAGGCACCTCAAAATTATTTGGAGCCAGGACCTTGGGAGTTATACTTCAATGGCTCCAACCATACATATGGAACAGGAATTGGGATTTTTATAGTTTCCCATAATAAAATTATGACGAAGTTCAAATACAAAATTGATGGCTCTTGCACAAATAATGAGGCCAAATACGAAGCTTTGATAGCTAGCCTCAAAAGTTTGCTAGACTTGGAGGCAAAAAGAGTTGAAGTCAAAGTAGACTTTGAATTGGTTTTTAAGTAAATAATAAAGGAGTATAAATGTATTAAAGGAAAGTTTGATCATGTACTTTGTTATAGTAAACCGACTAATTAAGTGCTTCAATTTTTTCGATATTCAGCATGTCCATCGACTAGAAAATTGAGAGGTAGATGAGCTGGCACAAATTGCCTCAGGCTACAAAATGGCAAAGGAAAAGTTAGGAGATTTGATTGAAGTTCTAGGAAGAGTAAATTCGACAAGGTTATATCCTTCGAATTTGTCAATGACGAAGTTAGGGTCAGCAAATCCTAAAAACTCTAAGATCTTTCTTTACCTTTGACAATTTGACTAATATTGATCGACAAAGACTAATAGTTGAGTATTTAAAGAATCCAACAGAATCAACTGATCGAAAGGCTAAATAGAGGTCTCTAAGCTATGTTATTATAGGGAACAAATTGTTCAAGAAAACACCTGAAGGTATTTTGCTCAAATGTCTTGGAAAAAATGAAGCATATTTAGCAGTATTGAATGTCCATAGTGAAACATGTGGTGCCCATCAAGTCAGACACAAAATGAGATGGTTATTGTATCGGTAAGGTTTTTATTGGCATACGATGTTAAAATATTATATTGAGTTCGCAAAGGGATGTTAAGAGTGTCAAATACATCCAGTCATTCAACATGTTCCTGCAAGCGAGTTACATGCAATTGTGAAACCATGACCCTTCAGAGGTTGAGCTTGGTTTGATTGGTGAAATCTAATCGACATCATCAAAAATTCAGAAGTACATCTTAGTCGGTATTGATTACTTTACTAAATGGATAGAAGCAGTTTCTATAGTCAATATCGACCAAGAGGAAATCATAGATTTCATCCAAAGGCGTATTATTTATAGATTCATAATTCATGAGACCATTACAAATGATCAGGATCGGTGTTCACTGGTCAAACCGTGCAAGAGTTTTCCTCTAAGATGGGGATTAAGTTACTAAAGTCTACGCCTTATTACGCCCAAGCAAATGGCCATGCCGAGGCAGCCAATAAAATCATCATTGGCCCAATCAAGAAGCATGTGGGAAAGAAACCAAGGAATTGGCATAAAATCCTAGACCAAGTCCTATGGGCATGTCGAATATATCCTAAAGAGAAGACAAATACTACGTCTTTTCGATTGACCTACGAGCATGATGCCGTCTTACCTGTCGAACTATATTTGCAGTCGACCATGATTCAGAGGCAAAATGAAATTCCATATGATCATTATTGGAATATGATGTTAGTGTTGGTGTAAGCCATAGAGGCCAATATTTTTGGTACTTGTATCGAATTATTTATTAATAATAAAAGGTTTTTTCTTTATTATGTTTGTTTAATAAAGTCCCTAGAATATCTAGTCCGTTTAATGTATCAAGTATGACTTAATCATGAGATCCCATTAAACATAAGGACATTATTCTTAAAGTATCCGCAGTCGAGCTTTGTTGTAAAGTGGGATAACATTAAAGCATTAAGACTATTATGTATATAGACTGATGATCACATCCCATGGATCATGGATAAGGAGTTATCAAGTCTTAAACATAAGTATGAATATTGAGAGTAATATTTATACTAGATTGACCTGCTATGAGAATCCTATATAGAATGTTATGCTAAGTGTCATAAGTTATTCTCACGGTGATAATGGTGTATACCACCCTTTGACCTGAAACCACTATATACCCTAGATGTACGAGTGCCTTATTGTTGATCAAACATTATCCGTAATTAGATGACCATAAATACAATTGATGGGTACTCCACAAAGCATGCTGAGGGACATGAGTGACCTAGATGAAATTTACCCATCCTGCATAACAGGATAAATGTCTACGGGCCCAATATTAAACTGGACAAGGATGACACGGTCTATGCCTTGTGTTCAATATAGACATAAGGGTAAAAGGGTAATTGTACACATAAGTATTATCACAAAAGGATTTGTCAGATCACATGACATTTTCGTGTCTTAGGTATCAGTGATGTGTTGCTAGATATCACTCACTATTTATTATGTTAAATACGTGATTTAATATAATTGCCAATGCCAAGAAAACCTATGTAGGTCACACACAAAAGGATAGATTGATGAGAGATGGAGTAAATAAGGAACACCGTAAGGTATGGTGCACTTAAGTAAATTGTAGGACATCGTAAGGTACGGTGCACTTAAGTAGAATATGAAATATGGTAAGATACCACATGCTTAAGTGGTTTTGGTATACCATAAGATATGGGCCACATACACTTAAGTGAGATTTTTTTAGCTTACAACCCACACTAGTGGTTCTATAAATAGAACCCTTGTGCCGAAGAATTTGTGCAGTTGTAATTTCGTTTCTCTCTCTCTCTCTCTCTCTCTCTCTCACACACACACACACGCACACACACACACACACACACACACACACACACACACACTCAAAGCCTTCATTCATAGAAGCTAGCACTAAGATTGAAAGAATCTGTTCGTGTGGACTGAGTAGAGGTGTTATCACCATTCAACGTTCGTGATCGCTTCTTAGATATGCATCAAAGGTTTCAATCACCACAAGAGGTAATGATTCTATCACTGATCATGCCCATTCATAAGGATCACTAAAGGAGAAATTTTTAAATTCCGCTGCATTTTGGATCGCTATTCTCCTTCAGTTAGATGAGTTGTTTGATTTGGATGAGGAAAGGTAAGCTGCATTAGATGTCTTGGTTAGGTAGAAAGAGCGAGTAGCTAAGGCCTATAAAAAAAGGTTAAAGTCAAAATGTTTTCGACAAAAGATTGTGTGTGGAAAGTTATTAGTCCTATGAATCAAAGAGATAGGACTTTCGGAAAATGGTCCCCTAATTTAGAAGGCCCATTTCGAATTATTCAAGTGTTTCGAATAATGCTTATGAGATCAAAGAGTTAGCATCTGATCCTCGAATCCTGAGAGTAAATGGTAAGTATTTGAAAAGATATAAACTTATGCTATAGGAAATTCGAATTTTAACAGAATAACATGCATAAAAAACGAAATTCCATAACGGTCTTCATAAAATGAAAAAATGGAAAAGTCATTACAATACATTGGAAATGAGAGAATCAAAGTACAAGTTTAAGCATGAAATTTAGATTTGAAGTATTCGAGTTTGGCCTTGGAAAATGCAAGCCTTGTGTTTAGACGGTCGTTAGCCTCTTCTAAGGAATCAACTTCAGTTCCTAGTTGGAGAGTAGCTTTGCCGTGTTCGACACCTTTGGTCGTCTCTTGATCAATGATTTCTCTAGTGGGCAGCGATTGTTGCCATGCCAACTCAACTTTCTACTTCTCCAAATTATCAATTTCTTTGGTTATTCAACAATCTGGGTGCGACGATTTGAAATTTGTTAATCAAGTGAAGCCTTCTTGTCCAGGTATTCTTGAAGTTGATTTTAGAGCCTATCGACCTCTTTTTTGGAAGCTCCACTTAAGTCCCTCGCTACATCCATAACTTCTTTCGCTTGTTGGAGTCGGGCTATATAGGTCTTCTTGAGGTTGATATCTCGGAATACCTGGTTGAAGTAAGCTTCAAACTCAAACAAAAATTGGACCATGGAACATGAGACCCTTTGTTTGTTAAGCTTGGCCAACAATTTTTTAATGTCGAGCGCAAGTTGAGTTTTTCCTTCGATGGCATTAAGGAGATCGACTTCAAAGATGTAAGCTTTCAGTTGTTGGGTTGAGAGGTTCTTTAAGCCCTCACTTGCATCCCCAACGAGGCATCAAAAGAATGGGAATACCTAGTACCGATTGAGAACTTGCGTAGTTTTTGAAGTCTCCTAAGGGCCTCTGTCAGGTTCTTTCTTTTAATGGCCAAAATTTCTTCTTGGCTCAGCAAAGTGTTGGATGACGAATCATGAATAGTTGGCCGAGCTTGATTATTTCCGACAATGCTGGGCCAACCTTCTTCTTCTGTTGGAGTATTCTCGACACCTGAAGCAGCTTTTTCTTCATACTTTTCCTCACAATCCTTAGTTTTTTTTATCGTCCGAAGACAAGTTGTCATGGACAGAAGCCATGATGTCATAAAGTTCTTCATTTTGTTGGGAAGATGGTGGGTTAACGTCAGCTTCTACTATAAAATTCGGCTTTATAGAAGCACTTGTATTTTCACCAATTGGTTTATTCTCTGGATGGGCAGATGAGAGGCTGGAGCGAATAAAATCTGACCAATGGATGTGATAAAAAGTTTCCTAGGAGTCGAATGAAGGATACCGGTTGGTTTCTCCACCATATTCTCATCCAACTTTGTTGGTTCCTAAAAAATAGAGAAATGGTTAGTTGAAGTTATAATAAAGAGATAAAATTTATGCATTATGTAGAGAAATACCTTGGGATCATTGGTTTCTTTTTTTCCGACTGGAAGATCTTTAGGTTCATCCTGCACTTGGTCATCATGAATAGACAAGTCTTCTTTGCCTTTTCCTTTATTAGAAGGACCGATAGTATGATTTTTTATATCCTTTTGAGGATTTGTTTTATGAATGGCATATTTTTTCATATTGATGCCTAGTTTGGTAGAAGCCTTGGGCTTAGGTCTCGAGAAGATCATAGTTTTCGATATCTTCTGAACTCTCGACTTCATCCAAGGTCTCTGTTGATTTTGGAGTAGCCTAAAAATATGAATGGTTAGTTTGCTGAATCATTGAAGCCGCCAAATAGGTAAATCAAATGCATACTTGTGTCGAAGTAACCTTTTTGGATTTCTTTTTTTTCTTGGTTTTTATGGTAGTCAGAGAGTCTATATCATGTTTTCGATTTTTAACGGAAATGCATGTTAGAGTCATTTAGAAGATTAGCTAAATGTAAATATGGGAAAAGACTTTCCTTTTTATTTAGAGGTTATTCTTCTTTCTTAGCTTCACCAGCATCAGAATGGCCTTCGACATTGGTGTCGCCCTTTGCTTCAGTTTCACCTACAAAAAAAAAGGTGTGAGAAGTCGAAGGTATTGTAAGACCCCAATTTTGACCCTAAGATCCCTCATGCGATCTCATCATATGCATTAGCATTGGGATCACACCTTGGCATCCTCCTTACCCTTTCATTCATTGGGTTTGCATTGTGAGAGGTCACCAAGCACTTTAGATTGTATCATACTTTGTTTCTCATTATTTACTAACCAAAATACCAAAAATATGTCAATGTATAGCTTGTTGCTTTTGTAGGTAGTGTCTATGCTCACCTATGCCATATCAAGCTCATATATAGGGTTTTAAGACCCTCAATGCAAGGATCTAAATCAATAAATGGTTCACTTTGGCTCTAAGTATGATATATGGATTCCCATGATCTTCACATGTTATTTTGATCAAGAAATCATCAAGAGTTTGGAGTTGGTTTGCCTTGGAAACCCTAATTCATCTCGGTATCTTGTGTGATTTCTTCAACAATTTTCTTCAACAATTGATAAAATATTTCAAGGGATACTTCATATTACATCATATTAGGCATATATTATCCTCCATTATCCCCAAAAGTCAAGAGAATATCAAGCTAGTAAGTTGGTTCATGGTGGTTGACCAGAGAAAGTCAACTGGTCAAAACTGGGGTTCCCTAGACCCTATCTCCTACAATTTTTGTCATATGAAAAGGATCCTCAGATAAAAGTTACTCTAAATTACATTCCAAACAAATTTAATGTTGATATCAAGATCTATGTTTGCTTGGAAAGTCATTTTTTATGGTGAAACATTATAGGTCATTTTGTCTGAACCCTAGTTTTGAGGTAAACTTCCCAAGACCATAACTTGCTCAATGTTTATGATATGAAATCCATTCAAATTGCATGATAAAATTCAAGATGTATAATTAAACTTTTATGTTTTGAGTAAGTGCAAATTCAACATTCAAATTCATGTTCCAAGAGGAAACATTATAGGTCATTTTGGACCATTACCATTGAACAAGTGATTTTCCTCAACTTCTAAAATGCATAACTTCTTCATGCCAAATCTAAATGAGGTAAAATATGTGACCAAATTGAAGATGTTTGAAATAGCTACAACTTTGATGAAGGAACCTTTCTCATTTGAAGTCCATAGAAAAAGTTATTCAAGGTGGAAGAAGTGAACATTTGACTTGGGACTAGAAACTTTTCAAATATGTTTGATTTTCCAAACTTCCACCTCAAAATTCATCATGATCCAAGCTTAAAATGTAAAAGTGTTCAACCTGAAAGTTATTCCCCTTGATATTACCTTTCCAACACGTCCAATAGAATTTAATTTAGATCAAAATTGAGGGACTTGCACATGGCTTCATTATGGAAAGTGTTTTGGCAAGATTGGATTTCAAGTGATCAAATTCTTTTGCATGCTTACAAATGATGCATTCAACACACTTTGTACACGAATTGGGTGTGGATTGCATCATCCCTAAGGCCCAAATGATTGCCCATGAACCTATGCAAAGGAGTTTCCAAATTTGTCCAAATTTCAAGTGGTGCAAATATCAAGTGCATTGCCTATTTAAGCAAGCTTAAGACTTCAGATTCATCATCAACACCTTTCCCAAGCTTTGCTAGACCAATTCAAACCTCCACTACCATAGAATTTTTGAAGATTTCTTTTGAAATTGAGCTTGAACTTCATCTTCTGTTTGGAAGTTCAAACTTCAGAAATTCACTTCCCTTTTCACCTCATTTGATTTCTGCAAGCAAGAGGAGGAGAAAGCAATCAAATCCAGATCAAGATCAAGTGGAATTAGATAAACTTGAAGGTGATTTTTCAAAAACTTCTTCTCTTCGATTCTCTCTCAACTCTCCATTATTCTTGTTGATTTTTGGTTGTCTGAAGTCCTATCAATGCAGGCAAGAAGATTGAGTTGCTTTGAGGTCAAATCGAAGCAACTCAGTTCATGATTCTCAAAATTCAAATTCCTGTATCTTTTTATATACTTGAAATTAAACAAAATTGAGGCCAAATTCGAGCTCCTGAGCATTTTTTCTTTAAATCCATGTCTTGCCTTTTCATTTTGGTGATGGTTCCACCGGAGAAAAAGACCGGAGCTATGACTCCGGTGATGTGTTGTCATGCATCTCAACCATAGGATCCAATTCAAATGTTTTAATCTCGTGCGTTGCTTTTGATTACCATGTGTGTGGTTCAGTTGACCAGGGAACATGTGGTATGCGCGCTTATCACCATCTGATCTTCCACCTCAATTAATGAGGGAGATCAGATGGTTCTCATTTTTTTGAATTTCTGATTATATCATTTAATTACTTATTTTTAATTAATTTATATTAATTTCATTATTAATCCAAAAAATATGGGACTTTCAACAAAAAATTTCATATATTTTTCTCTTTCTTTTTCTGAATTAAAATTATTTTTTGGATTAGTTTTGATATTTTTCATGATTTAATTGTTTTTTGCATATTTTTAATTGTTTAAAAATACTTTTGACTTTTCAAAAATTATAATTTTTTTTGTCTAAGGTCCTTTGACCTTCATTGACCTAAGATAAATCTCTTGGCCATTTATTTGGTGTTTTAAAGAGGTTTTAGGTTTTTGATCAAACATAATTTAATTTAAATGCATTTTAATTGATTAATTGTGTATAAATTGTGTTGAGCCATTTTTGTTGACTTGTGAAGTTTGACTATGTGTTTGGGCCTTGGTCAAGGTTGATTTGACTTTTGTTGGATTAAAATTATTGGATTTAGGGGATTGATGAAATGTACATTTCATCTCCCAAAATGAATGAATGATTTTAATTTGATAAAATTTCTCCCATGATCAATTTGTGTTTGTCTCATCTCCCCTCCCTCTTCATCTTCAATCATATTCTATCCTATCCTTTCCATTTGACCAATGACATCTCAATATCCTAAGGCTAATTGGTTCATCAATAACTTCATGTTAGATGAACCAATACAAGTATGGATGAGATTAGGTCCATCCTTAGATCATTTTATTTTTATGTGTGGTATGTTTTAGGAGTATGGTTCATTATACCATATCTCTAACATGTATTAACACCAAAATATCTATTGTCCGGCCTCAGATAGTTGTGACTTCTACATAAGTCCAATTATGATTGCTTAACATAGCGCTAAATTTTGACCCAAAAGGCATAACATTCTAGTAAGTGGGATTGTAAGTCTCCCCCCTTTCATGGTATTGTGTGAAAACTTGGTCTTTTTTCCTTCCTTTGGAAGATTTCTTGGTTCAAGGATCCATGCTTGTGAGTAGAGGGTTGAGTGTTCTCCAAAGAATGACTTAATCAATTAAAAAGCAAAATAATACTAACATCTAATCAACTAACATTTGACTAAATTTTATTCTCATTGCTTCTAATTTCAAGTCATTTACTTTATGTCATTTAAATTCAAGTCATTTACTATTTTCCATTGACATATCATTTAACTTGTTTATATTTATGCCATTTTCCTTTTGCTCATTTGAGCCATATATTGTGATTGTATATATTTGTCTGTGTATCTTGTTTGTGTTTATGGTATTAGGATCTTAAAGTACATAATAAACAACAAAAACCCTAAAAAATGTTTGTGTGGACTGTTGGATGTCATATGAGCTTTGGACTTAGAATTAGGCAATATTCCCTATGTAAAAGGACTTGGCCAATGCCAACAGTTCTGAAACCAAGTTATCATGATTTGAGCTTTCATATGATGCAAGTATTAGGATCCACTTGAGTTCATCTGCTACATGGTCTTGATGCAAATGTTACTTTGAACCTATGTCCAATGCCTTATTCTGAGCCATTCAAGGAGTATGTCATTTGATACATGGGAATATTAAAAAGAAGACTATGAATTTGCTAGCTTGGATGTGGATATATTTATTTGATTCCTTGCTCTTTATTTTTCTACTTGCTTATTGATATTGCTTGATTCCAAAGTCCAAAGGAAAAATGGGTTTCTATATGACATCCTTGTCTATTGGATTGCATCTCATTGGTCAGATCTTTTCAACTCTTAACTTTTAATTTTGTGTTTAGGATTAGTCTCTTCATCTCCTCCCATTTCTTAAATTTCAAATCTCTCCCCCCTTTCAAAATCCTCTTTTCTCATCTCCATACTCTATTTCTTGCGAACATCATTTTATACCAAAACACATACGCACATAAAAAGAGGGCTCCCTAGGAGTACCTAGGGCACTTTGGGTACTAACACCTTCCCTCCGTGTAACCAACCCCCTTACTTGTAATCTCTGTCATTTTATTAGTTTTGATTTGAAAACTTCTTATCTTTGGGTTTTGTTCGTACGTTTCCCTTTTCCTTTGGAAACAATAAAAACGCGGTGGCGACTCTGGTTTTATTGACGTTAAGTTTATCCATAGCTTAATGGTCATGAATTTATCGCTACATAAATTAAATGGCGACTCTGTTGGGGAGTAGTCCTCAGTGGGTTTAGCCTAATTTTTTATGTGTATATTTATATATTTTATGATTGTATATTTGTTTGTGTGATATAATCTGCTTGTTGTGCTTGGTGATCTCTGAGTGGTGAGATAAGTTCTAACCCGAACTTGAGTGTAATTAATATAGAAAGATGGTATAGTCATGTTCGACTTGTGTGGAGTAGTCCTTAACAAGTTGGCTTGAGATCCATCTACTAAGTGGAGACCCTTTTGGAGTTACGGATGTCACACAAGTTATTTGTGTTTAGGCATTACTTTCTCTGATTCGGGATCCGAGAAGCTGAGGACCGTAGAACATTTAACCCAACTTAGCCTATTTAGGACGTAGTGCGGAGACTGCTCAAGTGTAGACTTGATAACAATTGTTACGCGATACTACACTCAGACGAGTTTCTCTTGAGAATATTATGGGTTGATGAGTCAGTCATCCTAACCTATAATATCCAATGGATGGGATTAAGACTCTGGGAACTTTTTAGAACATGATCTACATGTTTTACCCTTAGTACACTCCTTTGGGATGGTTCTTAACCCGACTCAATGCTCGTGACTCACAACAAACCTGTGATTCTTGGTTGATCCAATCAAGTCTTGTCAGTATCAATGGAACTTGGGTGTCGATAAGGTGAAAACCATAATCCACCAAAATGGATGACTGATCTTGATAATGACTTGGTTCATCCCTTGAACTTTATTTGTTTGCCTTGTGTGTGATCCCTTATTTGTGATTATTGCATTCATGCATTCATACACATCATAACAATCATCACACGAAGAGTAACTTCAAGGAACTGAGGTTTTATTTGCAAATATTTTCAGACCATGGATTATGGACGAAGGAACACTAAGAAGTACAGTTCCAGATGTCCCGACATGAAAGAGCTAAGGAAGCTATCATCTTTTGTATTAGATCCCTTGGACTTTAAGCAACGCCATAGGAAGCTTCTATCTGTATTGTCTGCTGATATGGTGGAAGGGCTCTGGAGTGTGTTGGTTCGGTTTTATGACCCTCTCTACCGGTGCTTCACTTTTCCCGATTATCATCTTATTCCTATGTTAGAGGAGTATGCCCATCTCTTGGGAATACCCGTTTCTGACATGGTGCCTTTTAGTGGATTGGAAGAGATTCCCAGATCTCATATCATAGCTGAAGCTCTTCATCTGAAGAAATCTGAGATTAAGAATTATTGGATGAATAAAGGGGGAATATTTGGGTTAACTTCTAAGTTCCTTATTAGGAAAGCTACTGCCTTTGCTCAGGCCGGTAGTGTGGATGGTTTTGAATTCATCTTTGTGTTCCTCATCTATGGTTTGGCTTTGTTCCCTAACATTAATGGTTTTGTTGATGTTAACGCCATTAGAATTTTCTTGATTGGGAATTTTGTGCCCACTCTGTTGGGTGATGTGTACTTTTATTTGCATCTAAGGAATTCTAAAGGCGGTAGAACTATTGTGTGTTGTGTTCCTCTTCTGTACAAGTGGTTTATTTCGCACTTGCCGCAAACACCTACTTTTGTGGAGAACAAACAATGTCTACGGTGGTCTCAGAGACTTATGTCCCTCACTAATGATGATATAGTTTGGTATGACTCTGCATTGAGTAGCTTGGATATTATTGACAGTTGCGGTGAATTCTCTAATGTGCCTCTCATTGGTACACAAGGAGGAATCAACTGTAACCCTTCTTTGGCTCGTCGTCAACTTGGGTTCCCCTTGAGAGGCAAACATAATAACACTCCGTTAGAAGGTCTTTTCTATCAAGAGGGTAAAGATCCCCAACATTTGAAGAAAAAGAAGGTACATGCTTGGCATAATGTGCATAGGAAAGGAAGATCCGAGCTTGGTCCGTGAAACTGTGTAGTTTTGGAAGCTTACACTCTTTGGGTGAAGAAAAGAGCTTTGGAGTTGAAGATGTCGTATGCTTGTGAGAGAACTATGAATGTGGTTATGGTTGAGCCATTAACTCTCCCTAACCAAGATGTAGAGGAGTTGGAAGACGCACTCACCAAGATGAAGCAAGAGAAGGACATGTGGGAAGAGCGATTCCATGCTTTGAGCCGAAAGCATGAGGAGTTGCACCTTGAGTCTAAGGACAAAGATGCACTTATTGAACATTTTGAAGACTGAGCAGTGAAGAGATAGAGAGAACCAGAGGGTCCATCTTCCTCTAGTACGCCTCAGTCTTCTGGTGCTTGGAAGAAGATTGTTGATCAGCTTGTCCTTGAGAAGGCTCAGATGAAGACTTCTTTTGAGTCCGAGATTCGATGCATCCGAAGGAAGTATGCGCCTGCAGCCAGATCATCTGACACTGTTGTTAGGAGATCCTTAGGATGATTAATTTCCTTTTCTCTTGTACTCGTATTTTGGTTTCTGAAATTGTACTCAGTGTAATCCTTCTGAATTTTATGAATAAAAAAGATTTTTATGGTTAATCAAATTGTTATTATTATATATTTGCAAGAAAAATAGTATGTTCCTTGAAAATAAAAACAATAAAAAACAATGCATTTCATGCATCATTTTCATAAACAAGTTTCTTCTGCCAGATGTCTTATCGGTTATTCTTTTGTGCTTCAGCCAAGCTGACTCATCGATACAACACTCGCGCCAATCAACCGAGAATCATGGAACATTTGGAGAAAGAGAATCGAGAATTTAAAGATGGGATTTCTCGCCCGACCGCTATGATGAAGTATGTCCTAACTGCTTAGAATCAGTTTTCTCCAACTCTTGCAACTCCTCCTCCTCAGAGGACTGTCATCTCAGAGGTTACTACCTCAACATTCCTGTGGCTTCTACTCAACCTTGTCCAACTATGCCTGCCAGATTTTCGTGGGGGATGCCACCGAATTTTATGCCTGAAGGGTTTGCGCCTACTTTTGCTTCCATGTTGACATCTATCCCGGTCATGTCTGTTCCGCCTCCAGTTGTTCACACGCTGCCTCGTGTTGAGGACACCATCTACCATTCTGAGTCGTCTGATGGTCCAAATGTTTATGAGAAGATGGAAGAGATGAAGGATCAATTCCTTGAGTTGCGAAAGGAATTGAAGACGTTGAGAGGAAAGGACTTGTTCGGTAAGAGTGTTGCTGAACTTTGCTTAGTGCCGAATGTTAAGATCCTGATGAAGTTCAAAGTCCCTGACTTTGAAAAGTATAAGGGAAATACTTGTCAACTTAGCCATCTCGTCATGTATGCCAGGAAAATGTCAACGCAAACTGATAATGATTAGTTACTGATCCATTACTTCCAAGATAGTCTGACTGATGCCGCTTTGAGGTGGTACATGGGGCTAGATAGTGCAAGTATCCACATGTTCAATGATTTGGGTGAAGCCTTTGCGAAGCAGTATAAGTACAACATGGACATGGCGCCAGATAGAGACCAATTGAGGTCTATGTCTCAGAAGGACAAAGAGACATTCAAAGAGTATGTCCAGAGATGGAGAGAGCTTGCTGCTCAGATCAATCCTCCGTTGGAAGAAAAGGAGATGGCCAAGATTTTTCGTTAAGACCCTGAGTTCATTTTATTACGAACGAATGATTGCTAGTGCCCCTGGTGATTTTACCGAAATGGTAAACATGGGGATGACATTAGAGTAAGGAGTCCGAGAGGGACGTCTATCTAAGGAAGATGTGTCATCAAGCAAGAAATATGGAGGCAGTTTCGCTAGAAAGAAGGAAGGTGAAACAAATGCAGTGTCAGTAGGGAGGCAGAGGACGCCTCATGTCAAAAGAAATCCGCAACCGCGTCATCATCATAACCAAGTTTCATCAGTTATTCCAGTATTTTCAAACAATCAATCAATCCCAGTTCAACAACAATGTTAACAACAACCACAACAAAGAACAAACAACTACAACAACAACACCAATAATCAACAACAACAACAAAATTTCGAGAGGAAGAAGGTCTCTTTTGACCCCATTCTTATGATGTACGTCGAACTCTATCCGTCTTTGGTTCTCAAGAACCTCTTCCAGCCAAGAAATCCTCCTCAAATTCCATAACCACTTCCGTGGTGGTATAAGCCCGAACTCCGTTGTGCCTTTCATCAAGGAGCTCCTGACCATGATATCGAAAATTGCTACCCGTTGAAGTATGAGGTACATAAGCTTGTAAAGAGTGGGATGGTGTCCTTTGAGGATCGTGCACCGAATGTGAAAGCCAATCCTTTGCTGCTCATGGTAATTCCTCTGTTAATATGGTAGATGGTTGTCCAGGAAGTTTCCGAGTGTTCGATGTGCGACGTATTTGTCGGTCCTTGGTGGAGATGTATAAGACCCTGTGTACCACCAGTGATTGTGAGCACGACCATGATGGTTGTGGAATTTGTAGTATAAACCCTCGTGGGTGTTCAATTGTCAAGAGGGATATCTAGAAGTTGATGGATGAGAGTGTAATCCAGATTCAACAGTCGAGGGATATAGATGATGTGAATGTTAGAGTACCAGTGTGTAAGACCCCGGAGCGGGTAGTGATTCAGTTTGATAGTAGCAGCAGTAACAACGTCAATAGATCGGTATCGCCGTTAGTGATACAGTTAGCAGGCCTCGTCTCGTATGCATCTGATAGAGCTATTCCTTATGAGTATAATGCTACAATGGTAGATAACGGTCAAGAGGTTTCGTTGCCTACAACTAATTTTATTGTGAACATTGCTGATGTTACGAAGGTGACCCGTAGCAGTCGTGTTTTTGGTCCCGTTTTCCTGAAAGATGTAGAAGATGTTGGTAAAAAGGTTGATGTACTCGTAGTAAATCCAGTTAGTGCTCCCGCGTGTCAGTCTGGTGAATCCAGCAAGCTAAAGCCTAATGATGATGATGAGGTACTAAGATTGATTAAGAAGAGTGAATTTAATATGGTGGAGCAGCTGCTTCAAACTCCTTCGAAGATTTCAGTGTTGTCTCTTCTCATGGACTCTGAAGCGCACAGAGAAGCATTACAAAAAGTATTGGAGCAAGCCTACGTCGAGCATGATGTGACTGTGGATCAATTTGACCACATTGTGGCTAACATTACTTCCTGTAACAACTTAAGTTTCTGTGACGAAGAACTTCTCGAGGAAGGAAGAAATCATAATCTAGCACTGCATATATCAATGAATTGTAAGGAGGATTCATTGTCGAATGTGTTGGTTGATACTGGTCCTTCTCTGAACGTACTCCCAAAATCAACCCTGTCAAGGTTATCCTATCAAGGCGCCCCGATGAGGTATACCGGTGTGATTGTCAAAGCTTTTGATAGTTCTCGCAAGACTGTTGTAGCACCTCAAATTTGCACCTATCATTATACATACCATCTCATATTAGGTCATAACATATCATGATACATTGCATAGCATTGCATTGTCCCCAGTTGCCTCAAGAGCAAGCAAGCAAGAATTAGGTCAAACTGATCAGGAGGTCAGTCCATCAATCAAGCAAAGTTGTTTCTCACAGAGCAAAAGCCCTAGGGTTTGTCCATCAAGTTCACATGACTTGGAGGTCTATTTGAAGTGTTTAAGTCAAGGGTTGAAGGCTCAGAGGTCATCAGTCAATGCACAGTCAGGCAAAAACCCTAAAAAGTCAACAGTCAATCAAAGCAGTGGATGGTGGCCATTCTTGTGGAATTTGGGCACCATGGTCAATAATCAAGAGTTCATATGTCTTGGGACATCATTTGAAGTCAAAGTCTCAAGGAACTAGGGTTTGGAATTCATCAGTCAGTGCACAGACAGTCCAAAACCCTAGAAAAGTCAAACTTGGTCAACTGTTGATTTAATCAAGGATTTGATGGATAGAATTGATTTGAAGGAGCTCATCCATGCTTGTATAAGTCTCATCTATCAAATCAACCTCATCATGGAAGAAAATCAAGTCAAATCAGAAATTTTCCAGAAATAGAAAGTGGACCTGTAATTTCAACTGCCAAAAATGGAAACTTCTTGATCTTAAACTTACATCATGATACAAGCTTCAAATGAATTTTTGCCCAACATGAAAGTTGAAGATCTTGTTCTCCCATTTTCAAAAAGTCCAAGAACTCTCAAATCCCACGTGTGGTTGTCAAGATATGATCAATTCAATTTCAGAAATTCATGAACTTCAAAGAGCCATAACTCTCAAACCATAAGGCCAAATTTGGTGGGGTTTTTTCCTACAAACCACATTTTTCATCCTCTTTCCAAAAATATAAATTTCATTCATCAAAACTTTACCATTCAAAATGGCATTTTTGGACCTTTTTCATTTAAAATCAAAGTTTGACCAAACTTTGACTTTTTGATTCTTTGACTTTTTCTTAATTTGGCCAATTGGGAAATGTTTCATATGTTATTTGTGACTTGCTCCAATTCCAAATTCATGCCCATTCCACCACTACACTACCATTTTGGACAAAATTCAAAATTGGCAATTTGTACAAAAGGCTTCACATAAGCAAGGCACGATTAGCAATTCAAGTACAGACATAAAACAGCAAAAAACTTGGTCCATTGGCACCTGTTTTCCAAGCCCACTCGACCAATTCACCCCTCCATTTCCATTTCTGCACCAACTTGGCATTTTTGCAAATTAGTTTCAAAGAGTAAATCAAGTACAGCAATTGTTAAGCAACAGAAAACAGCATTTGTATTGGTCTGTATACAGCCTGTTTCAGGCCCACTCGAGCAAGACTTTGCACCCACCATTTCCATTTGTACACAATTAGCAAAATGGCATTTTGATTTCATTTGACAAAACCTGATTAGTACATGATTAAGCAAGGATAAACAGAGAATATAAGGATCATTCTGAGCATTTTGAAACCCTAGCAGACAGACAGCAGCGCAGCAGAATTCTCTCATTCACACATTCTGCATTTTTGGCCAAAAGGAATTTTCTGCAAAAACCTCAAAAACCCTTAAGCCTTTCCACTTTGTTCCTTCATCTGAACATCCTTTGGAACCTCTTTCGGGCACAACTCATCATCTGTCCAGTCTTCACCATTTTCTGTTTTCCAAAGACCTCTCCCATGGCAGCTTGGAACTGGATTCGAACCAAGCGAGTTTGAGCACAACTTCTTCAAGGATACACCATTGGGACCAAAAACCTCCATCTGTTCAAGCTCAGATCATCCAAACAAGCACTGCTTCTTCCATTGCTTCAAAAACAAGTAAAATCTCGACTCCCTCTTTTCTCAAAACCATGCTATGTTTAGGGTAGATTCTTGTGTGCTGAACATGTTGCAACTTATATCATGCTAAATGGTTGGATATGCTGAGAGAAAATTGAATTTCATTTTCTGTGTTCATGATAACTTTTGTTCGATTTGCCTTGATGGAGTTGTTTTAAGGAAATGTGGTGCTGTATTCTTGTTGCTTAATGTTGGCTGATGCTATTGGCATACTCGATTTTGACTTCTGGGCACTTTGGATTTTTGAGTTCATGAACATGAAATATGCACTGTTGTATTGAACCCTAACTCTGTCCAGAAAAACTCCCATGGTTATGATTGTTTTGCTGTTAGTGGATGATGTTTCATGGCCACGATTATTTGTTAATGTTGTTGTTCATGTTGATGATTGACTGATGAATGTTGGAGATGATGAATTGCATGTTGTTCATATTAAACTCTACTCTGTCTAGAAAACCCTCATTGATTATGCTTATCTTGTGGTTGCGTGATGATTGCATGATGTTGTTGTGTGATACTTGGTCTAGTCTTGTTCATGATGCTGATTGCTTGAATATGCCATGCTGCATTTTGGAAACCCCATGAGCATTGTCCTGAAATCCATGTGAATCATGTTGAATGCTGCTGTTTGGTTGCTGTATGAATATTACCATTGCCATGATTAGTTGCTTTTGTTGGATTTCAATTGATTACTTGATGGTGATGAGCACAGGCTGTTCATGTTAAACCTTATCCCTGCCCATGAACATCCTTTTGAGTTGCTGTTTGTTGTGTTTGGTTATGGTTATGTGATGTTGCACGAGGTATTTCAATGCCATGATGTTGGAATTTTTTGCTTGGAATTGAGTTTTGATGATGAACATTGAATGATGAATATGCCCTGCTGCTATTTTAAGCTGCCCAGAAATCCATATGGTTTGTGGCTGTCGTGTGTGGGCTGTGGCTACTTGATTGTTGCATAATTGTTATGTTATATGCTGCTGTTCATTTGTTGTTGTTTTGATCGAATGCTGAATGCCATAGCCATGAACTTGTCTGCTAAACCCTAGGGTTTTTAGAAACCCAGAACCCTGTTGCTATTGGCCAAGTTTACTGTTCCATTGGCAACAGCCAATGGGAACATTTCCCGTGTCCCTTCAAAACGGGGCGTTTGGATTAATGAAAGGGATATTTACATTTGTGCCATCGGTTGACCTTGGTTTGACCTTATTGCCATGCTATTTTGCTCTTGTTCATTCAATTATTCATCCAACTTCCACAATTAATTTCTCTTTCACATTTCATCCAAAAATTATGAAATTTTTTCCTCATGTTCACAAATGATGTCTAGTATTTTATTGTGATTTTTAATTAATTTTCCAATGGCTGGATTTTAATTGATAATTATTTTCTTGACATGTATGCATAAATGATCCATTGTGCCATTTCAATTGTGAAATACTCATGTCATATCCTTTGGGCCTGAAATTTTTTGTGATGAAACTAGACTCCTTGACCTTTGTTTCCATATAGAGTTTGTAGATTTCCCATTTGTGGTTTGTGAGTTACAAATTTTTGAAGTTATGTGTTGCATTTGGTGTTACATGAATGACATGCAATTTAACAATTTTTGTTCACATGCTTCCTTACATCCAAATGACCCCAAATTTTGCATGAATCATCTATCACATGTCTAGTTTGTGTATGAATTTTCTTGGAATTAATCTTGCTGTTTTCCATTTGATTGTGAATTTTCTTCCATGCTTAGTCATTTGTTGACTTTATGTGATACATGTTGCCAAATATTTTGTGAAATTCTCACATCTTATTGTATGACCATGAAATTTCATATGTGATAACTAGACATCTCAAGCTTTCCATTGGTGTTAATCTCATTCATTTCTCTTCTGTTTTCAAATTGATATGATTTTTTGAAGTTGACTCATGTTTGTTGACTTTCATTATGCTTACTTGAATTTGATTTGACTTCATGATTTTAATTGACTGCCTTCCTCTCATCCAAATGCCATGAAATTTTACATGTCTACCATGTTAGATGTTAGGATTGAGTGTGATTTATTTGATGATTTTTGAAAATGTTTGGGTTGACTTTTGATGCAAGTCATTCTGTTGACTTTTGTGTGCTTTCCTTTGCCTTACTTTGACCTCAAATGTTCATGAAATGGTCATAGTGCATGATTTGAATGTGGGCCCAATTGTGATAGCTTCGCAAATGTTTGATTTTGGTTTTGGTTGACTTTTCCTTGCTGTGTTGACTTTTTTCTTTCATCCTTGACCCTAGGCTAGTCCTAGTGGTCTTCTGTGCTTACTATTGAGTTCCTGTTTCAGGTTGAGCACCATTGCCATTGAGATCATACAAATGTGATTGGTTTTGATTACATATCATGTACTAACCTTTGTTTTGCAGATGGTTTGACTCATGTGTTTGAGTCTTGCTTTGCACAGTTGACCTTCTGTGGTTGACTGTTTACCCATTCCTTTTGGTTTTAACTTTGAAACTGTTTACTGATTGGTTTGACTTTTTCAGGTACCTTAGTTGCTTAAGTTCTCTGAACTTGCTTTGCTTTGCTTTTTAGCAACTTGCTTGAGGTATAATCTCTTTTACTTCATGTAGTCTGGAGACCCGGTCTGTTATTTGACCGGGCAAACTGTCTGAAGTCCTCCTTAAGAGGCAATGTCTGTGTTTGTTTAAAATTGTCCCAAGCAGGAGAAGTCCTCATTTGAGGCAATTGGTGGAAGGTAGGGATAAGTAGCCTATCCCCCACTATTCAGTGTGTCCTCTCTTTGCTCCCATTACATGGTTGAAGCATCGAGATAAAAACCCAAGATCTAATCGAGTCAATAATGGGGAAAGAGTTCCATCTTTCTGAACTCCCCCACTTTCTATTATTTGATGCTCTCCCTGATTAGGGATAGAAGCAATGAGGCACACCCCTCATCTCCTATTCATCTGCTTCACCTTAGCCTCTCAATGGCAAGGTTAAGAGCAACACTTACCCTATCCCAGTTGGCCCTAGTGCCTAACCTTTTGCTTGAGCCTCTTGTATGCATATAGAGTGTGCTTCTTGTGATTATGATTGCCTGTTTGCTTTGCCTCTTTAGGTTAGCTTAGACTTGCCCTTGTGCAAGGTAGGTTGTGCTTGACTTGCTTCCTGTGCAAGTCAGGTCTGTGTGGCTTACCTCCTGTGTGAGCCATGCTTAGAGTTGTTTAGCCGAACTACGGCAACTCTGATTCTCATGTTCAGGTGAGATACGTAGGCACGAGACGCGATGTCTTGCCGAGTTTGACTAACCACTAACACTAACTCTTTTCTCTCGTCCGCGTTGCGATTGAGACCTCCCTTTTCTCTTGCCCTAGTTGCAATCGAGACCCTTGCTTCCTATGCAAGCCGTGTCTAGGATAGGTTGGCCCGTGTGCCATTTAGCTAGGAACCTTAACTTAGGGTTGACTTTGCATGACAACATCTAGGCTCGAGTCGTAGTCTCCCTAGTGTTGTGTCTCCCTCTGTTATCTGGTTAGGCTAGTCCTTTGTCCCTGCGTAGGGGAACTACATCGCCCTGATCTTCATACCAGATGAAGTATGTAGGCAGGAGATTGAGCTGATCTCTCCGGGCGCCTTTTCTTTCTTTTGTGTGTGTTGTCTGACCTTTGCTAGGCTCGAGTCCGTGTACTCCTTAGCATTTGCTGTCTGTTTTTTTGTATGTGTTGTTTGACAGTTATAGGCTGAGTCCCCGACTCCCTATCTATCTGTTGTGTGCGTTTAGGTTCGGATGCTGATGTAAGTCCAGCAATTGGCATTCAGGCTCCACGTTTGCCTTTGCTTTGTTTTGTTTGTGTGCGTGTCAGCCGAGCTACGAATGCTCTGATTCTTCTCTCGTCCGAGAAGATACGTATGCATAGGATGCGATATCCTAGCGAGCATGTTTCGTTTCCCCAGTCCGAACTACTTCGACTCTGATGTCTATGCCTGATAGACTAAGTAGGCCCAGGATGCGATATCCTGCCGAGTCAGTTTCAGTCAGTCTCTGTTATCTCTTTCAGCCAGTGTGTGTGAGTTTGAGCAGTGTTTAGCAACCAATTTTCCTTCCTTTTGTGCGTGGATCCCGTAGAGTACTACGGATGCGTAGGGTGCCTAACACCTTCCCTTCGCATAACCGACTCCCGAACCCATCCTCTTTGGTCGCGAGACCATGTTCTTTCCTAGGTTTACTTCAAGCGTTTCCTTTCCCTCTTTTGGGATAAATAACGCACGGTGGCGGCTCTGTTGTTTTTTTCTTTTCCCGCCGGTTTTTCGCGTAATGCGACAGCTGGCGACTCTGCTGGGGACATAGAGAAGTTGACCTATGCTGGTCCATCTTCCCTGAGCGAGTCTCTCCTAGCGCTCTCTAGGATTAGGGTTTTGGTTGCTTTCTGCTTGTTGTATTTTATTGCATTCATTGTATATATGTACATTTATTTGTTTGCATTGATTGTGTGCATTGATGTTTGCATTCATATTCATTATTCATTACTGGCTGGCTGTCTGTTTTTCTCTGTGTGGGGGGGGAGTCAGTTGAGGTAAAAGGTCCAATACCCAGACCATGAGTGCAATCTAGGATACCTAGGAATAGAGTGATTCATGGGAAGCGGGTGGTGTACGCCACTTAGCGGAACATTGATATCACGAGCAGTTCAGACTCTGATGGGGTATTATCGGTGCATACATCGGGTGTGCACAAGATAATATTTCTTGAAAGGGTTGTTTATCCTGCGTTTCTCTCAGCCTCACCCTGGCCTAGACTACACCCGTGAGTGGGGAAGGGTTATTCATTACAGGTACCGTTGGTGACTCGGTTCTGTTGGTGACTTGGTTCTGTTGGTGACTCTAGTTCAGACGACAGTTTTCAGTTGACCTTAAGTTGGATTTATGTTCCGATTTTGGCTAAAGTTTCAACCCAGCAATCAAAGTTTGCGCAACCAGCCAGTCCAGTCTGCATCATGTGCATCATAGCATATTTATTTTTCAAAAGAAACGCATTGAAAAAAAAGTGAAAAAAAAAGAGAAAAAAAAAAAAGAAAAAGAAAAAAGAACTAATCTCTGCATGCATATCATTTCTCAGGTACATTCACGAGCTTGTCTACTGATAAAGATGGCGACAGTCCCAGAGCCGAAGCGGAAGACCTGTGTCTACGTTTTCCATCGTGAGCCGTTGACTCCACTAGTCGAGTTGGGGAGCCTTGTGATAGATGACCGTCTGAGGAGTTTTGTTGGGCAGTATGGAGATATCTTGACATTGTTGAAGACAGTAGTGGACCCAATACCTCTGCAGACACTACTCCAGTTCTATGATCCAGAGCTCAGATGCTTCACCTTCCAGGATTATCAGCTTGCACCTACCCTTGAGGAGTACTCTATCCTGTTGAGTATCCCTATTCAGCATCAGACTCCCTTCTTGGACGTCCCAAAGGAGGTCGACTTCAGATTGATTGCCAGAGCTCTCCGGTTGAGCGTTGAGGAGGTTGGTAAGAATTGGAGGCCCTGTGGGGAAGTAGTAGGTCTGCCTTTGAGGTTTCTGTTGAGGATTGCCAGAGTTGAAGCAGATAAGGGGAATTGGGAAGTTTTTCACGCACAGCTAGCTGTCATGATCTATGGGATCATCCTATTTCCCAGTATGCCGAACTTCATAGACCATGCTGCTATCAGCATCTTTATCAGAGGGAATCCAGTCCCTACCCTCCTTGCTGATACTTACTATGCCATCCACAGTAGGCATGGTAAGGGTGGAGCCATTAGATGCTGCTTACCTCTTCTGTACAAGTGGTTCATGTCGCTTCTGCCAGCCAGTGGACCATTTGTAGATACCCAGAGCACTCTGAAGTGGACTCAGAGGGTCATGTCGCTCACTTCCTACGACATCAGATGGCAGTCATACCGAATGGACGTGAGGGATGTTATCATTAGATGTGGAGAATTCCCGAACGTGCCACTTGTAGGGACCAGGGGTTGCATCAGCTACAACCCAGTTCTCTCCCTTCGCCAGTTAGGGTTTGTTATGAGTCGAAGACCTCTCGAAGCCGAGATAGCTGAGAGTGTGTATTTTGAGAAGAAGGATGACCCTGTTAGGCTGGAGCAGATAGGGAAGGCCTGGAGATCAGTTGGAGTAAAGGATGGGTCCATCTTGGGGAAGAAGTTTGCCATAGCCATGCCCGATTACACTGATTGGGTAAAAAAGAGAGTGGAAACTTTGCTGTTACCCTACGATAGGACGGAATCGTTGCAAGAGCAACCACCCTTGATCCTTGCTGATAGTGTGTCTGCTGAGCACTATAAGCAAGCCTTGATGGAGAGTCGGCGTCTGAGGGAGAAGGAGCAAGACACTCAGATGGAGTTGTACAAAGCTCAGGCTGATAAGCTGCATTTGGCCCATCAACTCAGGGAAGTGCAAGGAGAGGATGCTAGTAGAGCGAGGGGAAAGAAGAGATCATATGATGAGATGGAATCCCTGTTAGATGCAGAGCATAGGGAATGTCTGAGACTGCAGAGAGCAGAGGTCGGTTATCAAAAGAAAATCAGAGACTTGGAGAAGCAACTCAAAGACAAAGACAATCAGTTGAAGAAGGAGATGGAGTTGAGACAGAAGTCAGAGGAGTATCTTGGAGGAGAAGTCTTGGAGCTGAGGAGACAGTTGAAAGAGAAGATCACTCCGCTACCAGATTGTTCAGAATGCTCACTGTTGATAGACCAGTGTCATTACCTGAAGACCCTCATCCCTGAAGACCGTCTGCCTTAGACTGTATCTTTGTATTTTGTTGCTGAATCACTTCCAGGCTTGTTGGATGGGATTCATTTGTGTGTAATCCATCTCTTGGATCTTTATTGTTGAGAATCACCACCAGGCTTGTTGGATGGGATTCTCTTTTCTTTGTACTCTGTTTTCGAACATTCAGTTGTATGACTTCTTTTGTACCCTTATTCATATATAAGGCTGTTGATTTTCTCTGTTGCTCTCATTTTTCCCTGTATTCTGTTTATCTCTTTCTTGTTGCTGCAGGTTGCCATCTTTTTCAAGATGAGTCAGGCTCCTTGAATGCCTGAGAAATGAGCATCTCATGTGCATCATGCATATCATTAGACATCATAATCATATCATTTGCATAACAGGTGTTCTTGTGCAGTCTTCTCACTGTGGGTTCCTGTGTTCAGGCAGGATAGCTGATTCAAGACAACACCGCTACTCAACGAGGCTCAACCATCAACGCAGCATGGATCAAGTTCAAGCCGAGTTAGCTGAGATGAGGGCAAGCATGGCCCAATTCATCCACATGATGCAAGGGGTTGCGCAAGGCCAGGAAGAGCTCCGGGCAATGGTCCAGAGGCAAGAAGCTGCATTGCCACCGCCCAACCAACCTCTGCAAGAAGGAAACCCAGTTCCTGAAGTCCCTGCCGCTGCTATTCCCGTCAACGACTATGCTGTAGGTGAAGAGTTGAGGGGTATCCGAGTCAACGGTCAACCGATCGCTCCAGATGCTGTTAGTCCCAGAGTCATCCATGCTCCGGTCCGTAACAGAATTCCAATTGTTGACAGACAAGAGGATTTGTTTACTATGCTCAGTGAAGACGACAACATGTTGGGTAGAAATGATGCGAGAGATCGCAAAGTGGAGGCCCTTGCTGAAAAAATCAGAGCAATGGAATGTCAAAACTCCCTCGGTTTTGACGTTACGAACATGGGATTGGTTGAAGGACTTAGAATCCCGCACAAATTCAAGGCGCCGTCATTTGACAAATACAACGGTACCTCCTGCCCTCGCACCCATGTGCAGGCATATTACAGAAAAATATCCGCATACACTGACGATGAGAAGATGTGGATGTATTTCTTCCAGGATAGTCTATCTGGGGCATCCTTGGACTGGTATATGGAATTGAAGAGGGATTCAATTCGGTGCTGGAGAGACCTGGGTGAGGCGTTCCTCAGGCAGTATAAGCACAACATGGACATGGCTCCGACCAGAACTCAGTTGCAAAGCTTATGTCAGAAGAACAACGAGAGCTTCAAAGAGTACGCCCAGAGATGGCGCGAACTAGCTGCAAGAGTTCAACCCCCTATGCTGGAAAGGGAGTTGACTGACATGTTCATTAGCACTCTACAAGGTGTCTACATGGACCGGATGGGAAGCTGCCCATTCGGAGGCTTTTCTGACGTCGTGATCTGCGGCGAAAGAACTGAGAGCTTGATCAAAGCTGGGAGGATCCACGATACTGGTTCCTCATCTTCTTCAAAGAAACCCTTCTCTGGGGCACCTCGCCGTAGAGAAGGAGAAACCAATGCTGTACAGCACAGAGGGGGTGCATACAGAGCCAACAACAACAGGGATCAGTATCGTCCAGTGGCCGCAGTGACCATTCCTGCACCACAACCTCGTCCACAACAACAACAAAGGGTTCAGCAACAACAACCACGACAACCGCAACAACAACAACAACAACAACAACAGCGACCTTTTCAGCAGAGACAGAGATTGAATCCTGATAGGAGATTTGACCCTCTGCCCATGTCGTACGCCGAGCTACTACCCGAGCTACTCCGGTTAGGGTTTGTAGAGTTGCGTACGATGGCAACTCCTACCGTGCTGCCACCCGGCTATGATGCCAATGTAAGATGTGACTTTCACTCTGGGGCACCAGGCCACCATACTGAAAGATGCCGGGCGTTTCAGCACAAGGTCCAGGACTTGATTGATTCCAAGGCAATCAACTTCTCTCCGGTTCCGAATGTGGTAAACAATCCTATGCCACAGCATGGAGGGCATAGGGTTAATAACATTGAAGATGGGGAAGCTGAAGACCTAATCGTAGATGTTGAAGATGTTCAGACGTCTTTGTTGGTCGTCAAGGGCCGATTGTTGAAGGGGGGTGTTGACCCAGGTTGTTCAGAAGATTGTGTGGGTTGTTCAGAATCTACCAACGGTTGTGACCAGCTGAGGGCTGGAATTCAGAGTCTGATGGATGAGGGCTGTTTGCAGTTCAGCCGTGCTACCAGAGATAATGGGGCAGTGTCTACTGTCACCATTTTTTATAAACCGGCTGAAGGAAGAGGGCGTGGGGCTGTCAGTACACCCACCACCAGCAATACTCCGGTTACCATCCCAGCACCGGTAACCATCCGAGCACCAGCTACTATCGTTGCGCCTGGCAGAAGGCAGATTGAGAATAGTAGAGTTGTGCCCTGGAGATATGACAATGCCTATCGCCGAGATAGAAGGGCTGGTAACCAGACGAGACCAGCTGTGCAAGCACCAGTTACTATCAGTGCTCCTGTGAGGATCCCTGCTGTTGCAAGTCCTGTAGTGGACAATGTTGGAGGACAGGGAGGCTTCACAAGGAGTGGACGACTGTTTGCTCCTCAGCCTTTGAGGGATGCTGCGGCTGAGTCATCTGCAAGGGCTAAGGGCAAACAAACAATGGTTGACGAAGAACCGGCTCAGAAGGAGGCTGAGGGTTCTTTTCAGAAAGATGTCGAGGAGTTTATGAAGATCATAAAGAAGAGTGACTACAAGATTGTTGATCAACTCAACCAGACTCCGTCGAAGATCTCGATACTCTCCTTGTTGATGTGTTCTGAGGCACATCGGGACGCCTTGCTGAAAATGTTGAATATGGCGTACGTCCCGCAGGAGATATCAGTCAACCAGCTGGAGGGTGTTCTAGCAAATGTGAGTACCAGGCATGGTGTAGGTTTCACTGACCTAGACCTAACGCCTGAGGGCCGCAATCACAACAAAGCCTTGCACATCACTATGGAGTGCAAAGGTGCTGTTCTATCTCACGTGCTAGTGGACACCGGGTCGTCCCTGAATGTCCTTCCGAAGCAAATACTGAAGAAGATTGATGTCGAGGGAGTCGTGCTCACTCCTAGTGACCTGATCGTGCGTGCTTTTGACAGATCCAAACGGTCTGTGTTTGGTGAAGTCACTTTGCCAGTGAAGATAGGTCCTGAGACCTTTGACATCGTATTTTATGTAATGGACATTCAGCCTGCTTATAGCTGTTTGTTGGGGCGTCCTTGGATACACGCGGCTGGAGCGGTCTCGTCGACTCTCCATCAGAAGCTCAAGTATGTCTGGAACGGTCAGATTGTGACCGTCTGCGGTGAAGAGGAGATTCTGGTGAGTCATCTCTCCTCATTCAAGTATGTTGAGGTGGATGGCGAGATCCACGAAACCCTGTGCCAGGCATTCGAGACTGTGGCGTTGGAAGGGGTTGCTTGTGCTGAGCAGAGGAAGCCTGGAGCTTCGATTTCATCGTACAAGCAAGCCAAAGAAGTCGTGGACTCCGGTAAAGCTGAGGGCTGGGGCAAGATGGTTGACTTGCCAATTAAGGAGGATAAATTTGGCATCGGGTACGAGCCTCTCCAAGCAGAGCAGAGTGTACAAGCAGGTCCGAGCACCTTCACCAGCGCTGGGCTGATGAACCATGGAGATGTCTTTGCTACTGATGGTGAAGACAGTGATCATGATTTGGATGTCTGGGTCCGCCCTTGTGCACCAGGCGAGATTATCAACAATTGGACGGCTGAAGAAGTGGTCCAAGTTACTCTACTGACAGAGTAATTTTCTTTTGTTTTTTCATTTTGCATGAAAACCCTACGTTCCGCCCAGGGCGTAGTGGTTCATTGTAGGGCCACATCATGTTCGCAATGTTTATAAATAAAGGACGTTTTTTCAATCAAATTTTGAGATCTTTGTCTTTCTATTTTCCGTTTTCCACTTTTTCAAAACAATAAAAATGGCAATGTTTTTGTTTTTTGTGACTTTATTGAAATCTTTTTCTAAAAACAAAACATTAAACATGCAGAAATGATCTTTTGGCATCCACTGTGAACGACTCTGTTATGGCTCAGTATGATTTCAACAATCCCATCTACCAAGCTGAAGAGGAGAGTGAGGAAGACTGTGAACTCCCTGCAGAATTGGTCAGACTACTGAAGCAAGAGGAAAGGGTCATCCAACCTCATCAGGAAGAGTTGGAGATTGTTAATCTGGGTACTGAGGACGCCAGAAGAGAGATCAAGATTGGGGCTGCCTTAGAAGACTCTGTCAAGAGGAGGCTAATCGAGATGCTGAAAGAATATGTGGAAATATTCGCCTGGTCATACCAAGATATGCCTGGGCTAGATACAGACATTGTGGTGCATCGGTTACCTCTCAGAGAAGAATGCCCGTCAGTCAAGCAGAAACTTCGCAGAACTAGTCCTGACATGGCTGTCAAGATCAAGGAAGAGGTTCAGAAGCAGTGGGACGCAGGTTTCCTAGCTGTCACCAGTTACCCGCCGTGGGTTGCCAACATTGTTCCCGTGCCGAAGAAGGATGGCAAAGTCAGGATGTGTGTCGATTACCGGGATTTGAACAGAGCGAGTCCGAAAGATGATTTCCCATTACCTCACATTGATGTATTGGTGGATAATACGGCTCAATCCTCGGTATTCTCTTTCATGGACGGTTTCTCAGGCTACAACCAGATCAAGATGGCGCCAGAGGACATGGAAAAGACGACTTTCATTACACCTTGGGGCACGTTCTGCTACAAAGTGATGCCATTTGGGCTAAAGAATGCCGGTGCTACCTATCAAAGGGCAATGACGACTCTCTTTCATGACATGATGCACAACGAAATCGAAGTGTACGTGGATGATATGATTGCGAAGTCGCAGACGGAAGAGGAGCACCTGGTAAATTTGCAGAAGTTGTTTGATAGACTGGTCAAGTTCAAGCTGAGGCTGAATCCGAACAAGTGTACGTTTGGAGTGAGATCCGGGAAGCTCTTAGGCTTCATTGTCAGTGAGAAAGGGATTGAGGTAGATCCAGCAAAAGTCAAAGCTATTCAAGAGATGCCTGAACCGAAGACGGAAAAGCAAGTCCGTGGGTTTTTAGGGAGGTTGAACTACATTGCAAGGTTCATATCTCATCTAACTGCCACATGTGAACCAATTTTCAAACTACTCAGAAAGAATCAGGCGATCAAATGGAATGACGACTGTCAGAAAGCTTTTGACAAAATCAAAGAATACTTGCAAAACCCTCCAATCCTTATCCCTCCAGTTCCAGGGAGACCACTGATCATGTACCTTTCAGTCACCGAGACTTCGATGGGGTGTGTATTGGGTCAGCATGACGAGTCTGGTCGAAAAGAGCATGCCATATACTACCTAAGCAAAAAGTTTACCGACTGTGAAACACGATATTCACTGCTCGAGAAAACTTGCTGTGCTTTGGCCTGGGCTGCTCGCCGACTAAGGCAGTATATGTTGAACCACACTACTCTGTTGATTTCTAGGATGGATCCTGTGAAATACATCTTTGAGAAGCCAGCTCTCACCGGACGTGTTGCCCGTTGGCAGATGATCTTAACCGAATATGACATTCAGTACACGTCTCAGAAGGCCATCAAAGGTAGTATTCTGTCCGACTATCTCGCCGAGCAACCGATCGACGACTATCAGCCTATGATGTTTGAATTCCCTGATGAAGACATCATGTACCTAAAGACGAAAGACTGTGAAGAGCCGCTTGTCGAGGAAGGACCGGATCCTGATGACAAGTGGACACTGATGTTTGATGGGGCTGTGAATATGAACGGCAATGGTGTTGGTGCAGTGCTAATCAATCCCAAAGGTGCTCATATACCTTTCTCTGCCAGATTGACATTCGACGTCACCAACAATGAAGCTGAGTATGAGGCTTGTATCATGGGGATAGAAGAAGCCATTGATCTGAGGATCAAAACACTCGACATATTTGGAGATTCGGCTCTGGTGATCAATCAGGTCAATGGAGATTGGAATACGAACCAGCCGCATTTGATTCCGTATAGAGATTACACCAGAAGAATACTGACGTTCTTCAAGAAGGTGAAGTTGTATCACGTCCCCCGAGACGAAAATCAGATGGCTGATGCCTTGGCTACTTTATCCTCCATGATAAAAGTTCATTGGTGGAACCAGGTGCCACATGTTGCTGTGAATCGACTCGAGAGGCCTGCATATGTGTTTGCAGCCGAGTCTGTTAATGCTATTGATGATAAGCCGTGGTATTATGACATCAAGAACTTCCTCAAGACTCAAGAGTATCCTGAGGGTGCGTCGAAAAATGATAAGAAGACCCTGAGAAGGCTTGCTGGAAGCTTTTATCTGAATCAGGATGATGTGCTATACAAGCGGAACTTTGACATGGTCTTGCTCAGATGCGTGGATAGACACGAAGCAGACATGTTAATGCAAGAAGTGCACGAGGGTTCGTTTGGTACCCACGCTGGTGGTCATGCAATGTCGAAGAAATTGCTGAGAGCCGGATATTATTGGATGACTATGGAATCCGATTGCTTCAAATATGCTCGGAAATGCCATAAGTGTCAAATCTACGCTGATAAGGTGCATGTACCACCAAGCCCGTTGAATGTCATGAACTCGCCTTGGCCGTTCGCCATGTGGGGCATTGACATGATTGGAAGGATAGAGCCAACTGCTTCTAATGGACATCGCTTCATCTTGGTTGCGATTGATTACTTCACCAAGTGGGTGGAAGCAGCTTCCTATGCCAACGTCACCAAACAAGTGGTTGCCCGGTTCATCAAGAAAGAAATCATCTGTCGTTATGGAGTCCCTGAGAGAATCATCACTGATAATGGTTCGAATCTCAACAACAAAATGATGAAAGACTTATGCAGAGATTTCAAGATTGAACATCACAATTCTTCTCCTTACAGACCAAAGATGAATGGTGCTGTAGAGGCAGCTACCAAGAATATTAAGAAGATTGTGCAGAAGATGGTCGTTACGTACAAGGATTGGCATGAGATGTTGCCTTTCGCTTTGCATGGGTACCGTACCTCAGTACGTACGTCGACCGGGGCAACCCCCTACTCCCTTGTGTATGGTATGGAAGCAGTCCTACCTGTTGAAGTGGAGATCCCTTCTCTGAGGGTATTATTGGACGTCAAGCTAGATGAAGCCGAGTGGATTCGTACAAGGTTTAACGAGTTAAGCCTTATCGAAGAAAGACGGTTGGCAGTCGTTTGCCACGGGCAGTTATACCAGAGAAGGATGAAGCGAGCCTTTGATCAGAAAGTGCGTCCTCGGACATTTCAAACTGGTGATCTGGTTTTGAAGAGGATCCTTCCTCCCGGTACAGATAATAGGGGCAAGTGGACTCCTAATTACGAAGGTCCATATGTTGTGAAGAAGGTTTTCTCCGGTGGAGCCTTGATGCTTACAACTATGGATGGTGAAGACTTCCCTTCCCCTGTCAACTCAGATGTAGTCAAAAAATACTTCGCATAAATTGACCCGCTGGACAAAAAGAACAAAAGAGTCCAGGCAAAAATGGGCATCCCGGCGAACCAAAAAACAGAAAGAAAGGTTCGGGCAAAAGTTAGGGATAAAAATGAAAAAATTGTACACCCGGTAAGTCGAAAACCCGCAAGGGCGGCTTAGGCAAAAATGGGTATCCCGGTGGATTGAAAACCCGAAAGGGCGGTCCGGCCAAAAGAGGGATTAAAGCGAAGACTACAGTCTGAGTCGTCTGTACTTCGTCATGCTTCGTCAGCTGCCATCTCGAAAGATGTGATCGGTCCAGTCATTCTTCTCAGAAAGCAAGGAATTGGGAGGAAACTGATGATCTATGAGTTATAACAGAGTTGGGAAACAGTGAATGCCGTATTCACATTGCCATTAGGATAGTTTATTTTCCTTTTGCGCGCAATTACCTCTTACTAGGAATTGCTTCCCAATGTATTTGCCTTTTCAGGCACACTTTCAATCAATAAAAGTCGTTATTCAGAAAAATTGCTCTCTTGTTTTTACTTTTACTGTTTTGTTTGCAAAAACGTCCGAATTTTTGATAAACATTGCATACAAAAACATGAAGGCTACACAATGACATGCAGGAAGATTAAAACATTTGAAAATCATTTTGAATGTTGAGGACACTTGACCGTATCTTGTCCATGTACTCCCTGGGGCATCTGTTGTCCTGATTTGCAGGTCGTCACCTGTGAATATCTTCCCCAGTAAGGTTGTCACCCGTGAGCATTCCCCAACAGTGCTTCCCCAGATAGAATCATTCTCCTAACTATGGTTTGTCAAAGCCTTCCCCAGCGAAGCGGTTATCTCTCCAGCAGAGTTCATCCCACCAGTGGATTGGACAGGTCCCCATAGCAGGTCGATGCCTACATCCCCAGCTGAGTTGTTTCTGCTTGTATGGTATGGGTTGTCCTCGGCAGAGTAACAGATATTCCCCGAAGCAGAGTTCATCATATCTGAAGATTGTCTGAGCCTTATCCCCAGAGAGTTTCTTGGTTTATCTTCCCCAGCGGAATAGTGATTTCCTCAGCAGAGCGATTATTTCCCCAAGCGGAGTTTTTGTGGTTTGATTGGGCTATCTCCAGCAGTTTACTGCTGTTTCCCCTAGCAGAGTTGTTTTCTTACTCCCCAGCGAGTTGCCTTGTCCTCCCCTAATGGATTTGTATTGACGGCTCCCCAGCGAGTTGCCTTGTCCTCCCCTAGTGGATTTGTATTGACGGCTCCCCAGCAGTTGTGTTGTTTCCCCCAGTGGATTCATCTTGAAGTTTCCTCAGCACAGTCGTCCTGTGTACTCTCCCCGCAGAGTTCTCATCATATTGCATTGCATATAGTAATCATTGCATCCTCAAACTGCGTAGCATTTCCATTCCATATGGAGCATTACGCCATAGAAAAATTCAAACATATGCATTCATGTGTTCGAAACCACATCAGACCGCATTCCCCGGCAGAGGCGGATCATCTTTGTTCCACATCAACACAGCAAGTCTGCTACAGTTGCTTCGACAACATTCAGAATTGTTTATTCCCCACAGAGGTTTATTTCCTCGCCCGATGGTGACAGAAAGTTTGTTTCTCCCCCAGTGAGACCCCCAGCAAGTGATCAGTCTTGCCTTAACATATCCCAGTTTTGATCTTGTGATACCAGTAAGTGTCATGTCAGCACCCGTGTGTGTCTTCTTTGTTTTGGTGTCGGTAAACGCCATTGTTTCGGTGTCGGTAAACATCGAGTCTCACCCAGTCATCGGTAAATGTCTGGTCATTTTGGTGTCGGTAAACGCCATTCTTTCGGTGTCGGTAAACATCGAGTCTCACCCAGTCATCGGTAAATGTCTGATCATTCTTTTTGATGTCGGTAAACATCATCTTTCGATGTCGGTAAACATCGAGTCCCACCCAGTCATCGGTAAATGTCTGGTCATTTTTGGTGTCGGTAAACGCCATTGTTTCGGTGTCGGTAAACATCGAGTCTTTCTTTCAGTCATCGGTAAATGTCTGATAATCCCCAACAGAAATCCCCAGTAGAGTCATCTGTAAATGTCCTATTTGGTTTTCAGTTGCGAATATTTGTTTGTCTCTCACCAATAAATTTCTCACCCCAGTCATCGGTAAATGTCTGGTCATTCTTTTGATGTCGGTAAACATCATCTTTCGATGTCGGTAAACATCGTGTCTCATCCCAGTCATCGGTAAATGTCTGGTCATTCTTTGTTCTCTTGTTAATAAAATCAAAATCCCCAGAAGTCGTCGGTAAACGTCTTGTCTGGTATCACCACAAAGATTTTGTTCCTCCCCAAGCGGAGATGCCATCGGTAAATGGCCCAGTTTCTTCGATATCGGTAAATATCGAAGTCCTAGCTCTAACCATCGGTAAATGGTTTTGTTTTTCAGAAATTTGTTTCCCAGCAGCCATCGGTAAATGGTCGTGCTGAAGTTGATATCGGTAAATATCAAAGTCCCAGTTCTAACCATCGGTAAATGGTTTTGTTTTTCAGAAGTTTGTTTTCCCCAGCTGCCATCGGTAAATGGTCTTGCTGAAGTTGATATCGGTAAATATCAAGTTTCCAGTTTTCCAACCATCGGTAAATGGTTTTGCTGTTTTGAAGTTGTCATGCAGTTGTCATCGGTAAATGACGTGGTTTTCTTTGTATTTTATCCAGTCGGTGCAAATTTCTACGGTTCTTTTGTATTCAATCCCTGTTTACCCTGAAAGTCTGACAGCCGCTGCTATCATCCGTTCGGGTTCCCAGCTGATTGAATAGGGGCAGCTGTAGCACCTCAAATTTGCACCTATCATTATACATACCATCTCATATTAGGTCATAACATATCATGATACATTGCATAGCATTGCATTGTCCCCAGTTGCCTCAAGAGCAAGCAAGCAAGAATTAGGTCAAACTGATCAGGAGGTCAGTCCATCAATCAAGCAAAGTTGTTTCTCACAGAGCAAAAGCCCTAGGGTTTGTCCATCAAGTTCACATGACTTGGAGGTCTATTTGAAGTGTTTAAGTCAAGGGTTGAAGGCTCAGAGGTCATCAGTCAATGCACAGTCAGGCAAAAACCCTAAAAAGTCAACAGTCAATCAAAGCAGTGGATGGTGGCCATTCTTGTGGAATTTGGGCACCATGGTCAATAATCAAGAGTTCATATGTCTTGGGACATCATTTGAAGTCAAAGTCTCAAGGAACTAGGGTTTGGAATTCATCAGTCAGTGCACAGACAGTCCAAAACCCTAGAAAAGTCAAACTTGGTCAACTGTTGATTTAATCAAGGATTTGATGGATAGAATTGATTTGAAGGAGCTCATCCATGCTTGTATAAGTCTCATCTATCAAATCAACCTCATCATGGAAGAAAATCAAGTCAAATCAGAAATTTTCCAGAAATAGAAAGTGGACCTGTAATTTCAACTGCCAAAAATGGAAACTTCTTGATCTTAAACTTACATCATGATACAAGCTTCAAATGAATTTTTTCCCAACATGAAAGTTGAAGATCTTGTTCTCCCATTTTCAAAAAGTCCAAGAACTCTCAAATCCCACGTGTGGTTGTCAAGATATGATCAATTCAATTTCAGAAATTCATGAACTTCAAAGAGCCATAACTCTCAAACCATAAGGCCAAATTTGGTGGGGTTTTTTCCTACAAACCACATTTTTCATCCTCTTTCCAAAAATATAAATTTCATTCATCAAAACTTTACCATTCAAAATGGCATTTTTGGACCTTTTTCATTTAAAATCAAAGTTTGACCAAACTTTGACTTTTTGATTCTTTGACTTTTTCTTAATTTGGCCAATTGGGAAATGTTTCATATGTTATTTGTGACTTGCTCCAATTCCAAATTCATGCCCATTCCACCACTACACTACCATTTTGGACAAAATTCAAAATTGGCAATTTGTACAAAAGGCTTCACATAAGCAAGGCACGATTAGCAATTCAAGTACAGACATAAAACAGCAAAAAACTTGGTCCATTGGCACCTGTTTTCCAAGCCCACTCGACCAATTCACCCCTCCATTTCCATTTCTGCACCAACTTGGCATTTTTGCAAATTAGTTTCAAAGAGTAAATCAAGTACAGCAATTGTTAAGCAACAGAAAACAGCATTTGTATTGGTCTGTATACAGCCTGTTTCAGGCCCACTCGAGCAAGACTTTGCACCCACCATTTCCATTTGTACACAATTATCAAAATGGCATTTTGATTTCATTTGACAAAACCTGATTAGTACATGATTAAGCAAGGATAAACAGAGAATATAAGGATCATTCTGAGCATTTTGAAACCCTAGCAGACAGACAGCAGCGCAGCAGAATTCTCTCATTCACACATTCTGCATTTTTGGCCAAAAGGAATTTTCTGCAAAAACCTCAAAAACCCTTAAGCCTTTCCACTTTGTTCCTTCATCTGAACATCCTTTGGAACCTCTTTCGGGCACAACTCATCATCTGTCCAGTCTTCACCATTTTCTGTTTTCCAAAGACCTCTCCCATGGCAGCTTGGAACTGGATTCGAACCAAGCGAGTTTGAGCACAACTTCTTCAAGGATACACCATTGGGACCAAAAACCTCCATCTGTTCAAGCTCAGATCATCCAAACAAGCACTGCTTCTTCCATTGCTTCAAAAACAAGTAAAATCTCGACTCCCTCTTTTCTCAAAACCATGCTATGTTTAGGGTAGATTCTTGTGTGCTGAACATGTTGCAACTTATATCATGCTAAATGGTTGGATATGCTGAGAGAAAATTGAATTTCATTTTCTGTGTTCATGATAACTTTTGTTCGATTTGCCTTGATGGAGTTGTTTTAAGGAAATGTGGTGCTGTATTCTTGTTGCTTAATGTTGGCTGATGCTATTGGCATACTCGATTTTGACTTCTGGGCACTTTGGATTTTTGAGTTCATGAACATGAAATATGCACTGTTGTATTGAACCCTAACTCTGTCCAGAAAAACTCCCATGGTTATGATTGTTTTGCTGTTAGTGGATGATGTTTCATGGCCACGATTATTTGTTAATGTTGTTGTTCATGTTGATGATTGACTGATGAATGTTGGAGATGATGAATTGCATGTTGTTCATATTAAACTCTACTCTGTCTAGAAAACCCTCATTGATTATGCTTATCTTGTGGTTGCGTGATGATTGCATGATGTTGTTGTGTGATACTTGGTCTAGTCTTGTTCATGATGCTGATTGCTTGAATATGCCATGCTGCATTTTGGAAACCCCATGAGCATTGTCCTGAAATCCATGTGAATCATGTTGAATGCTGCTGTTTGGTTGCTGTATGAATATTACCATTGCCATGATTAGTTGCTTTTGTTGGATTTCAATTGATTACTTGATGGTGATGAGCACAGGCTGTTCATGTTAAACCTTATCCCTGCCCATGAACATCCTTTTGAGTTGCTGTTTGTTGTGTTTGGTTATGGTTATGTGATGTTGCACGAGGTATTTCAATGCCATGATGTTGGAATTTTTTGCTTGGAATTGAGTTTTGATGATGAACATTGAATGATGAATATGCCCTGCTGCTATTTTAAGCTGCCCAGAAATCCATATGGTTTGTGGCTGTCGTGTGTGGGCTGTGGCTACTTGATTGTTGCATAATTGTTATGTTATATGCTGCTGTTCATTTGTTGTTGTTTTGATCGAATGCTGAATGCCATAGCCATGAACTTGTCTGCTAAACCCTAGGGTTTTTAGAAACCCAGAACCCTGTTGCTATTGGCCAAGTTTACTGTTCCATTGGCAACAGCCAATGGGAACATTTCCCGTGTCCCTTCAAAACGGGGCGTTTGGATTAATGAAAGGGATATTTACATTTGTGCCATCGGTTGACCTTGGTTTGACCTTATTGCCATGCTATTTTGCTCTTGTTCATTCAATTATTCATCCAACTTCCACAATTAATTTCTCTTTCACATTTCATCCAAAAATTATGAAATTTTTTCCTCATGTTCACAAATGATGTCTAGTATTTTATTGTGATTTTTAATTAATTTTCCAATGGCTGGATTTTAATTGATAATTATTTTCTTGACATGTATGCATAAATGATCCATTGTGCCATTTCAATTGTGAAATACTCATGTCATATCCTTTGGGCCTGAAATTTTTTGTGATGAAACTAGACTCCTTGACCTTTGTTTCCATATAGAGTTTGTAGATTTCCCATTTGTGGTTTGTGAGTTACAAATTTTTGAAGTTATGTGTTGCATTTGGTGTTACATGAATGACATGCAATTTAACAATTTTTGTTCACATGCTTCCTTACATCCAAATGACCCCAAATTTTGCATGAATCATCTATCACATGTCTAGTTTGTGTATGAATTTTCTTGGAATTAATCTTGCTGTTTTCCATTTGATTGTGAATTTTCTTCCATGCTTAGTCATTTGTTGACTTTATGTGATACATGTTGCCAAATCTTTTGTGAAATTCTCACATCTTATTGTATGACCATGAAATTTCATATGTGATAACTAGACATCTCAAGCTTTCCATTGGTGTTAATCTCATTCATTTCTCTTCTGTTTTCAAATTGATATGATTTTTTGAAGTTGACCCATGTTTGTTGACTTTCATTATGCTTACTTGAATTTGATTTGACTTCATGATTTTAATTGACTGCCTTCCTCTCATCCAAATGCCATGAAATTTTACATGTCTACCATGTTAGATGTTAGGATTGAGTGTGATTTATTTGATGATTTTTGAAAATGTTTGGGTTGACTTTTGATGCAAGTCATTCTGTTGACTTTTGTGTGCTTTCCTTTGCCTTACTTTGACCTCAAATGTTCATGAAATGGTCATAGTGCATGATTTGAATGTGGGCCCAATTGTGATAGCTTCGCAAATGTTTGATTTTGGTTTTGGTTGACTTTTCCTTGCTGTGTTGACTTTTTTCTTTCATCCTTGACCCTAGGCTAGTCCTAGTGGTCTTCTGTGCTTACTATTGAGTTCCTGTTTCAGGTTGAGCACCATTGCCATTGAGATCATACAAATGTGATTGGTTTTGATTACATATCATGTACTAACCTTTGTTTTGCAGATGGTTTGACTCATGTGTTTGAGTCTTGCTTTGCACAGTTGACCTTCTGTGGTTGACTGTTTACCCATTCCTTTTGGTTTTAACTTTGAAACTGTTTACTGATTGGTTTGACTTTTTCAGGTACCTTAGTTGCTTAAGTTCTCTGAACTTGCTTTGCTTTGCTTTTTAGCAACTTGCTTGAGGTATAATCTCTTTTACTTCATGTAGTCTGGAGACCCGGTCTGTTATTTGACCGGGCAAACTGTCTGAAGTCCTCCTTAAGAGGCAATGTCTGTGTTTGTTTAAAATTGTCCCAAGCAGGAGAAGTCCTCATTTGAGGCAATTGGTGGAAGGTAGGGATAAGTAGCCTATCCCCCACTATTCAGTGTGTCCTCTCTTTGCTCCCATTACATGGTTGAAGCATCGAGATAAAAACCCAAGATCTAATCGAGTCAATAATGGGGAAAGAGTTCCATCTTTCTGAACTCCCCCACTTTCTATTATTTGATGCTCTCCCTGATTAGGGATAGAAGCAATGAGGCACACCCCTCATCTCCTATTCATCTGCTTCACCTTAGCCTCTCAATGGCAAGGTTAAGAGCAACACTTACCCTATCCCAGTTGGCCCTAGTGCCTAACCTTTTGCTTGAGCCTCTTGTATGCATATAGAGTGTGCTTCTTGTGATTATGATTGCCTGTTTGCTTTGCCTCTTTAGGTTAGCTTAGACTTGCCCTTGTGCAAGGTAGGTTGTGCTTGACTTGCTTCCTGTGCAAGTCAGGTCTGTGTGGCTTACCTCCTGTGTGAGCCATGCTTAGAGTTGTTTAGCCGAACTACGGCAACTCTGATTCTCATGTTCAGGTGAGATACGTAGGCACGAGACGCGATGTCTTGCCGAGTTTGACTAACCACTAACACTAACTCTTTTCTCTCGTCCGCGTTGCGATTGAGACCTCCCTTTTCTCTTGCCCTAGTTGCAATCGAGACCCTTGCTTCCTGTGCAAGCCGTGTCTAGGATAGGTTGGCCCGTGTGCCATTTAGCTAGGAACCTTAACTTAGGGTTGACTTTGCATGACAACATCTAGGCTCGAGTCGTAGTCTCCCTAGTGTTGTGTCTCCCTCTGTTATCTGGTTAGGCTAGTCCTTTGTCCCTGCGTAGGGGAACTACATCGCCCTGATCTTCATACCAGATGAAGTATGTAGGCAGGAGATTGAGCTGATCTCTCCGGGCGCCTTTTCTTTCTTTTGTGTGTGTTGTCTGACCTTTGCTAGGCTCGAGTCCGTGTACTCCTTAGCATTTGCTGTCTGTTTTTTTGTATGTGTTGTTTGACAGTTATAGGCTGAGTCCCCGACTCCCTATCTATCTGTTGTGTGCGTTTAGGTTCGGATGCTGATGTAAGTCCAGCAATTGGCATTCAGGCTCCACGTTTGCCTTTGCTTTGTTTTGTTTGTGTGCGTGTCAGCCGAGCTACGAATGCTCTGATTCTTCTCTCGTCCGAGAAGATACGTATGCATAGGACGCGATATCCTAGCGAGCATGTTTCGTTTCCCCAGTCCGAACTACTTCGACTCTGATGTCTATGCCTGATAGACTAAGTAGGCCCAGGATGCGATATCCTGCCGAGTCAGTTTCAGTCAGTCTCTGTTGTCTCTTTCAGCCAGTGTGTGTGAGTTTGAGCAGTGTTTAGCAACCAATTTTCCTTCCTTTTGTGCGTGGATCCCGTAGAGTACTACGGATGCGTAGGGTGCCTAACACCTTCCCTTCGCATAACCGACTCCCGAACCCATCCTCTTTGGTCGCGAGACCATGTTCTTTCCTAGGTTTACTTCGAGCGTTTCCTTTCCCTCTTTTGGGATAAATAACGCACGGTGGCGGCTCTGTTGTTTTTTTCTTTTCCCGCCGGTTTTTCGCGTAATGCGACAGCTGGCGACTCTGCTGGGGACATAGAGAAGTTGACCTATGCTGGTCCATCTTCCCTGAGCGAGTCTCTCCTAGCGCTCTCTAGGATTAGGGTTTTGGTTGCTTTCTGCTTGTTGTATTTTATTGCATTCATTGTATATATGTACATTTATTTGTTTGCATTGATTGTGTGCATTGATGTTTGCATTCATATTCATTATTCATTACTGGCTGGCTGTCTGTTTTTCTCTGTGTGGGGGGGGAGTCAGTTGAGGTAAAAGGTCCAATACCCAGACCATGAGTGCAATCTAGGATACCTAGGAATAGAGTGATTCATGGGAAGCGGGTGGTGTACGCCACTTAGCGGAACATTGATATCACGAGCAGTTCAGATTCTGATGGGGTATTATCGGTGCATACATCGGGTGTGCACAGGATAATATTTCTTGAAAGGGTTGTTTATCCTGCGTTTCTCTCAGCCTCACCCTGGCCTAGACTACACCCGTGAGTGGGGAAGGGTTATTCATTACAGGTACCGTTGGTGACTCGGTTCTGTTGGTGACTTGGTTCTGTTGGTGACTCTAGTTCAGACGACAGTTTTCAGTTGACCTTAAGTTGGATTTATGTTCCGATTTTGGCTAAAGTTTCAACCCAGCAATCAGAGTTTGCGCAACCAGCCAGTCCAGTCTGCATCATGTGCATCATAGCATATTTATTTTTCAAAAGAAACGCATTGAAAAAAAAGTGAAAAAAAAAGAGAAAAAAAAAAAGAAAAAGAAAAAAGAACTAATCTCTGCATGCATATCATTTCTCAGGTACATTCACGAGCTTGTCTACTGATAAAGATGGCGACAGTCCCAGAGCCGAAGCGGAAGACCTGTGTCTACGTTTTCCATCGTGAGCCGTTGACTCCACTAGTCGAGTTGGGGAGCCTTGTGATAGATGACCGTCTGAGGAGTTTTGTTGGGCAGTATGGAGATATCTTGACATTGTTGAAGACAGTAGTGGACCCAATACCTCTGCAGACACTACTCCAGTTCTATGATCCAGAGCTCAGATGCTTCACCTTCCAGGATTATCAGCTTGCACCTACCCTTGAGGAGTACTCTATCCTGTTGAGTATCCCTATTCAGCATCAGACTCCCTTCTTGGACGTCCCAAAGGAGGTCGACTTCAGATTGATTGCCAGAGCTCTCCGGTTGAGCGTTGAGGAGGTTGGTAAGAATTGGAGGCCCTGTGGGGAAGTAGTAGGTCTGCCTTTGAGGTTTCTGTTGAGGATTGCCAGAGTTGAAGCAGCTAAGGGGAATTGGGAAGTTTTTCACGCACAGCTAGCTGTCATGATCTATGGGATCATCCTATTTCCCAGTATGCCGAACTTCATAGACCATGCTGCTATCAGCATCTTTATCAGAGGGAATCCAGTCCATCCATTCGAAGAGAAGATTGAGTTAATCAACTTGGGTTCCAAAGATGACGTGAAGGAAGTCAAGATTGGGTCTCAATTGTGTCCTAAGGTTAAGAAGGGGTTGATTGATCTTCTTCGAGAGTATTCATATGTGTTTGCTTGGTCCTATCAAGACATGACTGGTTTAGATTATTAGATAGTGGAGCATAGATTGTCGTTGAATCCAGAATGCCCGCCAGTCAAACAGAAGTTGAGAAGGACTCATCCTGATATGGCAGTGAAGATCAAATAAGAAGTGTAGAAGCAGATCGATGTCGGTTTCCTTGTTACTACTGAGTATCCGCAATGGGTGGCCAATATCGTGCCCGTTCCTAAGAAGGATGGGAAAGTCCATATGTATGTTGATTACAGAGATTTGAACAAGGCTAGTCCGAAAGATGATTTTCCTCTGCCACACATTGATATGTTGGTAGATAATACAGCTAAATTCAAAGTCTTTTCATTTATGGACGGATTTTCCGATTATAATCAGACCAAGATGGCACCCTAGGATATGGAGAGGACCACATTCATTACACCCTGGGGAACATTTTGTTATAAAGTGACGCCTTTTGGTCTAAAGAATGCTGGTGCAACTTACCAGAGAGCTATGACCACTCTTTTTCATGATATGATGCATAAAGAGATCGAAGTCTATGTTGATGATATGATTGCTAAATCCAGTGATGAAGAAGAACATGTTGAGCATTTATTGAAGTTATTCTAGCGTTTAAGGAAGTATAAACTCCGCTTGAATCCCAATAAGTGTACTTTTGGTGTTCGTTCTGGTTATTTGTTGGGCTTTATTATCAGCGAGAAGGGTATTGAAGGTGATCCTGCCAAGGTCAAAGCAATACAAGATTGAGGAGTTTGTTGAATTAGTGTAGTTTTTATTTTGAGTTTTTTGTATTATTATTGCTTTTGTTTAATTATGATTGTACTTTTGGGTGGCTCTAGTTCACCAAAACTTTGGTTTGTTAATTTGTTTTGTTAATTGCATGAATATTCTGTGAGATTTAAGTGTGTTACAATGAATTTGGTTTACCAACATTTGTTTGTTTAATTTTTCTTATTCATAAGTCAAGCTTAAAGCAAACAAGAAATGTTCGCAAAGAAGGAAGCATAAGACACTTCGAGTGGTGATGATAAGAATTAGTGTCGGCATTTCAAGGTACACTTTATCGCTTTCTAGACTTAACATGAGTAGTTTGATGGTGTGTTGCAAATTCCATATCATAAATTCATTGAAATACATGTCATTTTTGAATCAAAATAGGACTTAACCAATTGTGAGGAAGCTTTCCATTGTACACTAAAATGCGGGAAACCGAACATTATTTTAACTCATTCTTATCATGCTAAATCATGCATTAATCTATTTTTGTGTGAAAATATTGAAAATGATAGAGGCATTGTTTGTCATGAGAAAAACCACTTGACCAAAAAGTTTTGAATCAACTAACCTTGTCAGGAGTGATCCTTAGTTAACCCCCTTTGAGCTTACTTTAGGATTCATTTGATTGATAAGTGTAAAATCAATTGAAAATTTTGTGAATAAATGAATCCTAATTTCTTTCGTGTCAATTAAACCCTCAAACCGAGTTGTTTGCAAATTTTGCCTTTTGCTTATGTCTAAGTAGGGAGCATTATTGAATAAATTTGGTTTTGGAATCTAAAGTTGGGGAGAGTAAAGTAAAAAGAGTTGATTAGAAACTTGGAAAAATGATGTTTTATAAAAGGGTGAAAGTATGAAAAGAAACAAGAAAAAGAAATCACCCTTGAAACCATAGAGCAAAGAAAAAGAAAAGAAAGAAGAAAAAAAACAAAGAAAAGGCTCATGGTTGTGTGGATGTAAAAAAATAAGAAAAGAAAAAAAGACGGGGATCAAAGAAATGGAAATTGTGTAGAGTTGAATGTATGAGAATGCTCCCTTAGGATAGGCATTTTTGTTGATTTCTCTTAATCATGTCCTTTCTTGTAACCCAAGCCACATTACAACCCTTGAAAGACCTATTGATTCTCATTTTTCACATGATTTGGTATTTGTTTTGATGACCGCATGATTTGAGTTGTTGTTGATTTAATTGCTTAGATGAGTGAAAGTAAACCTTCATGTTTATTTATCATTATTATGATGTGTGTGTAAGTTTGATTCAATTTTGACATATATGGCTTTGAATTCCTTGGTATGATTTTTGCACCCAACCATTGCTCTTATTCATATTTTATCTAGCATTGAGATAGGTGGATTGAGAAAGTGCCATACACTTTTGAACCATTTGAATGTCCTTGGTTAATCCTTGTTTCAATCTTTTGTGTCATTGCTTTGGTTGTGTTGGTGGAAACTTTTGTTTAGGGACAAACAAAATGATAAGTTGGGGAGAGTTGTTAGGGACCAATTAGTACTACTTTTCATATAATTTTATTGGTCCCTTTTACCAATTTTTGATGTAATTACACACTTTTATTCTCACAATTTTGTATAAATGCAATTAAGTTTAATTGATGTTGTTTTGAGTAGTTATTTCACGTATTTGTTAGTTTTGTAGAGTTTTTGAACAAGAGAGCTTCAAAGTGCATAAGCATAATTTGGAAGAAGCGTTGAATGCAATTTGGAGGCATAATTTGGAAGATTAACACTTGGGAGAATTATTGCATGAAGCTTGCAAGGCAAGGACGCTGAATTAGCTTTAGTTCGCGCCGCGACCAGGGATGGCGCCGCGAACCTTGCGAAACCAGCAAGCAATTTGTTGGGCCAAGTGTTCTGTTTTGAAGCTAGTTGTATTGGACAGTTTTGTATCTGTTTTAGAGTGCTTTTCAGTTTTAGATTAAAATGAACATTTTAGGAAAGGTTAGACTCTTTAAGAAAACAGAATGGAAAACATTGATTTATTCATTCATACTTTCACACATTGTAAGAGAAAAATAGAGTTTGTTTCACCATTGCATTTTGCTGTCCAAAATGATGATGAAGAGCTAAACCCCATTTTGTCAAGATTGGAGGTAGTAGCTATTCCTATTTGTTTATGTATTTCATTTGACTCTTATATATGATAAAAGGTTATTGATGTATTGAATGATATTTTTTCCCTAAGTTGAATATTAGATTTGAGTAGTTGTTGAAAGAGATTATTTAAGTCTTGACATAAAATATATTTTCAAGTAGTGAATAAGTTGTAGAGATAGATTTATTCACTACTCTTCTTTTGTATCAACCATTAAAGATTGCTATATTGATAGTTAAGTGGAGAAATCGTCTAAAGATTAATATAGTGATTATCACAATATCATTTAGACATAAATGATATTGAGAGGATACTTGAACATCATCAATAATCTTAAGTCTATATAGTTGTCATAAGGAATCATAAGCAATTTGAATGGTGAACTCCAATCTTGCCAAGACTTTTACATTTGATTAAAATTATTTTATTGTTTTAGTGGCATTTTACTCAAAAGATACTTTTCAAACAAAACAACTTTGTTACATTTTGAACTTATGACAATTTGGATTATAGAACGGCGATAATAACAACCAATCTCTGTGGATACGATATTAAAATATTTACCGAAAATATACTTTTCAACAATGATGCCTAGAGACATTGTAGATCATTCTTGATTGAGCTCTTAGAAATAAGGATCTTAAACCCTAGATATGAGCTTGATAGATCAAAGGTGAGCATGTGTCCTACCTACAAAAGAGTTAGACAAATGCAAAACACATGTTTTTGGTATTTTGGTTAGTAAAAATGATAAAAAAATTCAAAGTATGATACAATCAAATGGTGCTTGGTGACCTCTCCCAATACAAACCCAATGAATAAGAGGTAAGGAGGATGCCAAGGTGTGATCCCAATGCCAATGCATATGATGAGACATCATGAGGGATCTTAGGGTCAAGATTGGGGTTTTACAGTTGCCCCTATTTAAGGACGATCTAACTGAGGAGATGAAGGTTAAAATCTTCGTATCGACTAAGTAGAGTGGGCTTAAATAATAACATATAGAAACAAATTTTGGTCCCTATGAGACCTCATGATGCATATGATATGAATGTTAAAAAGAATCTTTATGGGGAAATGTTGCCACAAAGGAAAAGAATCCGGAGAGACTGAAAGTTCACATGAGTATAATGCATTATGTAAAGGAAAAACTCACTGGGGAGACAAAGACTTTGAGGGGATAAAAGGGTTGTGCGTAGGCCAGGCTATGACTTAAGAGACTACTGGGGGAACACGAGGGATTCCATAAATCAATGGAAAGACTCAGCCAGGAGACAAAAGGAACATCTGCAGGGGAAACAAGTAGATCAGAACAAAACCGAAGTACTCGAACCAAGAAGGAACAACGATTTCACTAAAGAAATACACACTCAAACTCGACTGGGGAAGAAAAGATCTTTAACACAAAAAGAGCATAAATATATTATCCACTACCAATTATTGGGTACGGGGATAACAAAATCTGACAGGGAGGACATTCGTTACCGGTTAGGGTAAACATATCAAGGATGACTCGCTGAGGGCAACCAGGAGGTGTATTCATTACCAGTTACTGGGTAAGAATAAACTGCTGGGAAAAGCCAAAACCAGTTATTGGGCAGGAGACCAAAGGGGAGAGAATATTCGTCACTGGTTAAAGTGAACATATCAAGGATAGACTCAAAGGAAAGAAAATCCGTCATCGGTTAAGGTGAACATATCAAGGATAGACTTGCCTGAGGGATGTTAAGGAGGATACCCGTCATCGGTTGGGATGAACATATCAAGGACAAACCTCCTGAACAAAGTAGGAATTACATCTATCGAATGCTGGATAGAATACCAAAAAGAGAACATCCGTCACCGGTTAGGATGAACATATCGAGGATAGACTCCGAGGGGAAGAATGAGAATTATATCTATCAGTTACTTGATAGAAAACCACAAAGAGGATATCCGTCACCGATTAGGGTGAATATGTCAAGGATAAACTCTGCAAAGGGGAGAAAAAGCATGATTTACAACTATCGATTATTGGGCAGAAGACCGCAAAGAGAAGGAAACCCATCACCGATTAGGATGAACATATCAAGGATTAACTCTCTGGGGAACAAAATAGGGATTACAACTACCTTTTTGCTGGGTAGAATACCAAAAAGAGAATATCAATCACCGGTTAGGATGAATATATCAAGGATAAACTCAAAGTAGGGGAAGAAAATATCTGTCATCGGTTAGGATGAACATATCAAGGATATACTTCCTAGGAAACGTGAAAATGAATCCTCTGGAGAGAAAAAGGGTTACGCTTGCTGGGTATTGGACAAGACGTAACAAACTGCAAACTAAGAAGAATATTACCATTTAGTGGGTAATAGACTCTTAGAGGACCAAGGACATCTATCTAGGTAAGATATAGAAAGAAACGGTCAATCAAGACTCAACCCAATGAGGATATAACTCAGGGGGAGTGGTTCAATCCATATAATCAACTGGGGAGGAAACTGAAATAATAATCATCCACGAGGAAACAACTCAATGGGGAAGGGAGAAAGGTTAAAGTCTTTCTGCTTAGGGGGCTGACACTCTACAGTTCAAGGAGGACAGACACACCGAACCTGCATGGGGATAAAGTACCATCATAGCAGAGGATTACAAAAATGCACTAATGCAATAATGGAAGCTATATGAGTGTATATGTATATGTATATGTATATATGATGATTATGTTGACAAAATAATCGCAAAGGATACAAAATGTCGCTGGTTTGAATCATTGATACAATTCCTAGCCAATCTTCACAGAAGGGAAACAACTGCTAGAGAGAGATCAAACATCTCGAAGGCTCAACCCTAGCTGGGGAAGAAAGGAGAGGATCCGCTGAGGAAACTACTATCAACTCTGCGGGGAATTTTAGGTCAACACCAAATCAAATGGGAGACAACCCTACAAGGGATAAACACAAATAACTGCTCAGAATCAGGGAGAAACTCTGACTAAGGACGAATCTGATGGCGACTTATGGGGAAATAAAGTTCTGCCGAAGCCATGCAAACCGCTGCAATGAAATGCCTACAACTCAAGGGAGGCCAATCACAAACTCAGCTGGAGAAGATGAATAACTCAGTTGGGGAAATCAACAAACATCGGATGTTAAAGAGCTGTTGGGGATGAAACAGGGATCACACCAACTGCTCGGGGAGTACCAATAATGCTCCACTTTTAGGGCTTACCGCTTTCAAACCACCGTTGATACTCCTTTTAAATGAAATCGATGGCTTAAAATTAATGTTTTTATATGTTTAAGAAAAATATGATTTTGATTAAAAAATTTAATTTCAAAAAATGATCATAATAAAATTTAAATCTATTTGGCTGAACTAAACAAGAGTAGAAACGATTGTGAGAAAAGTTCCTTCATCGAAGTTGTATATCTCTCAAATCCCTTCATAATGGTCACAAATTTGACCTCATTTGGATTTAATATGAAGGAGTTATACATTTTTGAAGTTGAGGAAAATCACTTGTTCAATGGCATTGGTCCAAAATGACCTATAATGTATCCTCATATCACATGCTCATAAAAGTTGAATTAGCTCTTCCTACAAACATAATAGTTGAAGTAGACATCTTGAATTTTATTGTGAAACTTGTAAATCTTTCATATCATAAAAAATGAGAAAGTTATGGTCTTGGGAAGTTGACCTCCAAATTAGGGTTTAGACAAAATGACCTATAATCTTTCATCATAAAAAATGACTTTCCAAGCAAAACTAGCTCTAGACACTACGCCAAAAACTGGAATAGACAGCGCACCTTAGAGGGCGCTTTATTACAAAAGCGCACTCTAACGTGAAGCGAAAAAATAAGGAGCGAACAACTGGAATAGACAGCGCACTTTAGAGGGCGCTTTTGTAATAAAGCGCCCTCTAAGGTGAAGCGAAAAAATAAGGAGGAGATAGAGGGACAACAATACGTGGCGCTTTTTAGAAAGCGCCCTCTAAGGTTACCCTTAGAGGACGCTTTAAAAAAGTGCTCTATAACTCCATGTGCATTTCCAGTTTATAAAGCGCTTTTGGAAAGCCTTAGAGAGCGCTTTCATAAGCTCCCTCTTAGGCCCCCTTTAGAGGGCGCTTTTTTTCCACAAGCGCCCTCTAAGGTCCCCTTTAGTAAACATTAAAATTATAACATACTGCGCATTTTGTTATTTCACTCTCTGTTATTTTCGTTCTTTTTCACGTTAGGGTTCTCACTGCTACGATTTTCGCTACTTCTAAGGCGTTCTCCTTCCACCTCTGTTAGATCTACGACGTTTCCTCCTTCTACCAATCAAAGGTACACTATGCAGCTTATGAGTGTATTTATTCTAGCATACATTATTACTTGCACTATTGCTTTGTTTTACACGACAGCTTATGACGTTTCCTCACTCAGTTGACGAGCAGCTCCCATTCCCACAACATTCGGATTTCCTCCAAGTACTCCAGCTAGCATACCCAGAGCCTCAGCAATTGCAGCATCATCTCTACCTCTTCCAGCCATCTCTATTCTGAAAACACAACAAACTAAAACAATAAGTACTGATAGGGTTACACGACACCTATCCCGTACAGGGGAACAGAATAATTACGACTCGACTCGACCGACTATGCTCTGATACCACTAATGTAACACCCTTATAAAATACCCCAATAATTTAATTAAATATCAAAATATAACATCAGAGTGATTATGCCCATTAAGGGTGTCACACAATATTCCACACTTTTCAACAATGTAACGGTCATGCTCTTTTATTAATTTCAAACTTAAACAATTGCATAAAACACAGCGGATATAGTTTCATCAATCATGTAAAACATTACATGGACAATGGTTCTCAACCAACAATAAAACATTCGAAACAAGTTAAGACAACCCATCCCGATGTTACATCTATCAGAGCACGACCCACTACGGACTCCAATAATTAGCTTCTACTCAACTCATTTCTCGTTACCTGAAAAATAGTTGTAAGGGTGAGTTCCTCAATCAATATAATGAGTATTATAAAATATCATGTTATGTTAAGTGATTCAACACACTTCATCACCCTAATCAAAACACACATTCAGGAACAGCATATTAATTCAACATCATACTCAATAACAACACAACAATACCAACACAATTACACGTGTAATATTGGAATACATCCATTCATATTACACGCCATACATATATTATGCAATGAGACGCCATGCATGCGGTACCGACTATTTGTGAACATATAGTTCAACCTCACCGTCCAAATCCAGGCACGGCTACCAAGCTCACTAGTCCCACTCATTTGAGACATAGTGACTCACTCACTAATTCCTCACCATGGGAATTAGCTACCACCCCAAATGGGCCATGCTATGCACGCTAATCACCTAGCATGCAAACATCAACAACAATCAAAATGGTTTACTCACTAATTCCTCACCATGGGAATTAGCTACCACCCCAAATGGGCCACAATATGCATGCTAATCACCTAGCAATGCAACAACAACAACAACTCAAGAATAGACATATGCTCACACTCTAAGCCATAAAACAGTCTATTCACAAATGCATACATTCACATCATCATGTATACCATCACATATCATCAACAAAAGCATATCATATCATGCCACGTAATCACTCATAGTATTAGCACACTCTACTAATACCTATACTATTCAAAACAACGGGAAATGATCCCTACAACATCATACCTCAGCTAAGTACATCACTCAGCCTAAACAACCAAAAACTGCACAACCATTGCTCAGGAAAACCACAAGTCTGCCCATACGCGTATCGCCTATGCCCATACGCGTATGGCGCATTTCCTCGCCCATCCCATACGCGTATCGCCCACGCCCATACGCGTATGCTACGCGTACCACATCCTCATACGCGTACCAACAGAGACGCTTTCACGTTCAAAACATCATCTCTCTCACTCATACGCGTATAGCATACACCATACGCGTACCACTCCAGGGATACGCGTATCACACGCGTATGGCGCGTACCAGCGCCAAAACCCTCATTTTCAAGCCATCTCATACGCGTATTGCCTAGTGCCATACGCGTATGACCAGAATCCAGTTTTCCAGATCTGCTATGGGTTTTCTCTGCTACGAGATCCTTCAGATCCAACCTCTCACAGTCCAATTTTTCATACACGTTCGTTCGTTTTATCAATTACAACTCAGATACATTCAACTTCTCAAATCGCTAACCTTACTACATCTAATTCCTACAATTTCATCAATTATCATCCAATTTCGTTCATCAATATTTCACAAATTCATCGCATATCATATCATTTCAATCAGAGTCAAATTCAGAGGTTCATCACTACCCATTACATGCTATCCCATAAGACCCATCAAACGATGATAAACCCCCCTTACCTGAGTTAATCCGGCAGTCTCTGAGCTCCAAGCTTTCCCTTCCTTCAACCTTCGTTCTTTTGCTTTTTGCCCTTTCTGCCTCTTTTCCCTTTTCACGTGAAATTAACCTTTTTCCCCAAAAATTAGGACTTTTTATTATTCCAACTTATATACTCCAATAATAAAACCCAATAATATTATCCCAATAATAATATTAATAATCCAATAATTTTCTAATTATTTAATTAAATTAATAAATAAAATATTAACTTAATTTAAACAATTATCTTAATTTCATCGGGGTGTTACAACTCTCCCCCACTAAAAGAGTTTTCGTCCTCGAAAACATACCTCAGGCGAACAACTCAGGATAAGACTCCTTCATCTGACTCTCAAGTTCCCAAGTCACATCGCCACCTGCTGGTCCTCCCCACGCTACCTTCACCAAGGCGATCTCTTTACCCCGCAACTGCTTCAACTTTCGATCTTCGATCCTCATAGGTGATGTTTCAACAGTCAGGTTATCTCTCACCTGTACATCATCTACTTGGACTACATGCGACGGATCATGAATGTACCTCCTCAACTGAGATACATGAAAAACCTCATGCAAATTCGCAAGTGACGGCGGTAAAGCGATACGATAGGCTACCTCCCCTATCCTCTCCAAAATCTGATAAGGACCAATAAATCGAGGTGTCAACTTCTTCGACTTCAAAGCTCGACCAACTCCAGTTATCGGAGTAACACGAAGAAACACATGATCTCCCTCTTGGAATTCAAGTGACTTCCTCCTCTTGTCATGATAACTCTTCTGACGACTCTGAGCAATTCTCATCTTCTCCTGAATCATCTTAATCTTTTCCGTAGTTTGTTGAACAATTTCAGGTCCAACCACAGCACTCTCACCGGACTCATACCAACATAAAGGTGTCCGACATCTCCTACCATACAAAGCTTCAAACGGTGCCATACCAATGCTCGAATGAAAACTATTGTTGTAGGTAAACTCAATCAAAGGTAAATAACAATCCCAAGCACCTCCTTTTTCCAAAACACAAGCTCTCAAAAGATCCTCTAGTGACTGAATCGTCCTCTCAGTCTGACCATCAGTCTGCGGATGATATGCAGAACTCAATCTCAGCTTAGTTCCCAAAGCCTTCTGCAAACCTTCCCAGAACTTCGATGTAAATCTAGGATCTCTGTCCGAAACAATACTCGACGGAATACCATGCAAACTTACAATCTTCTCAATATACAACTCGGCTAATTTCTCTAATGGATAATCCATTCTGATCGGAATGAAATGAGCCGATTTCGTCAATCTGTCAACAATCACCCAAATAGCTTCAAAATTCTTATTTGTCCTCGGCAAACCAGACACAAAATCCATACTGATACTATCCCACTTCCACTCTGGAATAGCCAACGGTTGCATTAGCCCAGACGGCTTCTGATGCTCAATCTTCGACTTCTGACAAGTCAAACAGGAATAAACAAAACTCGCAATTTCTCTTTTCATTCCCGGCCACCAAAATAACTTTTTCAAATCATGATACATCTTCGTAGCTCCAGGATGAATACTCAGGCCACTACGATGTCCTTCCTCCAGGATACTCTTCTTAAGTTCGGTAACATCCGGAATACATACCCGATTACCAAATTTCAAAACGCCACTCTCATCAACTCTGAATTCACCACCTTGACCTTGATTCACTAAGGTCAACTTATCAACCAAAAGCATATCGGATTTCTGACCCTCTCTAATCTCATCCAAAATACCACTTGTTAACTTCGACATTCCCAATTTAACACTATTGTGAGTACTCTCACACACCAAACTCAAGTCTCTAAACTGCTCAATCAAATCCAATTCCTTCACCATTAACATAGACATATGTAATGATTTCCGACTCAATGCATCAGCCACTACATTTGCTTTACCCGGATGGTAATTCAAACCAAAATCATAATCCTTCAGAAACTCTAACCATCTCCTCTGTCTCATATTCAGCTCTTTCTGATCAAACAAATACTTTAAACTTTTATGGTCACTGAAAACTTCAAATCTTGACCCGTACAAATAATGCCTCCATAACTTCAGAACAAATACCACAGCTGCCAACTCTAAATCGTGTGTCGGATAGTTCCTCTCATGAACCCTCAGTTGTCTCGAAGCATAGGCTATAACCTGCTTATTCTGCATCAACACACCACCCAAACCCAACAATGACGCATCACAGTAAACCTCAAACAGTTCCGACGGATTCGGTAATATCAGAATAGGAGCAGTAGTTAACCTTCTCTTTAACTCTTGGAAACCTTCTTCACATTTTGAGTCCCAAACAAACGCTTGCCCCTTTCTAGTCAACATCGTCAACGGTAACGCCAACTTAGAAAATCCCTCAATGAACTTCCTATAATAACCAGCCAAACCAAGGAAACTTCTTATCTCAGAAACTGACTTCGGAGCTTCCCACTTAGATACCGCTTCTATCTTAGAAGGATCAACAGCAACACCACCTCTGGAAATCACATGACCAAGAAAACTAACCTCTTCTAACCAAAATTCACACTTTGACAGTTTAGCAAATAACTTCTTTTCTCGCAGAACTCCTAAAACCACTCTCAAATGCTCAGCATGCTCTTCTTCAGATTTCGAATACACCAAAATGTCATCAATAAACACCACAACAAAATTATCTAGGTACGGATGGAAAATCCTATTCATATACTCCATAAATACTCCAGGCGCATTAGTCACACCAAAAGGCATTACAGAATACTCATAATGTCCATACCTTGTTCTGAAAGCAGTCTTCTGAATATCCTCAGTTTTCACACGTATCTGATGATACCCAGATCTCAAATCTATCTTGCTGAACACACTCGCACCAACCAATTGATCCATCAAATCATCAATCCTCGGCAAAGGATACCGATTCTTGATAGTCACTTTATTCAATTGCCTGTAGTCCACACACAACCTCATAGTACCTTCTTTCTTCTTAACCAATAACACTGGTGCACCCCACGGTGACACACTCGGATGAATAAATTTCTTATCCAACAGATCTTCCAGCTGACTCTTCAATTCAGTTAACTCAACAGCAGACATACGGTACGGAGCCATCGATATCGGCCTAGTACCAGGTACCAAATCGATCGAGAACTCAACTTCACGTTCTGGTGGTAATTCATTCACTTCTTCAGGAAACACATCAGGAAAATCACACACCACTGCTAGATCACCAATCACCAGTTTATCTTTAGCTTCCATAGTCGCTAACAGCATAAACAACTCTGCCCCATCTACCACTGCCTCATTCACCTGCCTTGCAGATAGAAACAAATTCTTTCCTTCCTCAATCTCAGGAAAAATCACAGTCTTATCAAAACAGTTGATATAAACTCGGTTACACACCAACCAGTTCATACCCAGAATAACATCAATCTGTACTAGTGGAAGACACACAAGGTCCATTCCAAAGTCTCTACCAAAAATACTCAAAGGACAATTCAAACAAATTGAAGTAGTAGTCACTGAACCCTTCGCAGGAGTATCAATCACCATACTACCCAGCATCTCAGATATCTCTAACTTAAGTTTCACAGCACAATCCAAAGATATAAAAGAATGAGTAGCACCGGTGTCAATAATAGCTACAAGAGGAAAGCCATTAATATAACACGTACCTCGGATCAAACGATCATCTGCAGAAGTCTCAGAACCTGATAAAGCAAAGACCTTGCCTCCCGACTGATTCTCCTTCTTCGGCTTAGGACACTGTGGGCTAATATGACCCAACTCTCCACAGTTGAAACAAGTCATAGTCTTCAACCGGGAGTCTGCAGCCAAGTGACCACCTTTTCCACACTTGAAACACTTCTTCTCATTACTGGTACACTCATGGATACGATGTCCAGCCTGACCACATCTGTAACACTTAGCAGGGGCACTAGAGTCTCCCCCACTAGGCCTCTTCATCCCACTCTGCTTCTGAAAACCTTTGCCAGCTGCATACGGTTTTCCACGATCATTCTGACTCTTGCCTTTCCTATCAACCCTTTGTTGATGGCTCTCTGCTCTGGCTTTGGAATCCTGTTCAAAAATCCTGCAACAGTCAACCAAATCAGAAAACACTCTGATCCGCTGATACCCAATAGCCTGCTTGATCTCGGGACGCAACCCGTTCTCAAACTTCACACACTTTGAAAATTCCCCAGTAGCCTCGTTATAGGGAGTGTAATACTTCGACAGCTCTGTGAACTTAGCAGCATACTCAGTAACAGACCGGTTACCCTGCTTCAATTCCAAGAATTCTATTTCTTTCTTTCCTCTGACATCCTCTGGAAAGTACTTCCTCAGAAATCTCTCTCTGAACACTGCCCAAGTAATCTCAGCATTCCCAGCAGTTTCCAACTCAGTGCGGGTAGCAACCCACCAATCATCAGCTTCCTCTGACAACATATGCGTACCGAACCTGACCTTCTGGTCATCGGCGCACTCAGTCACTCGGAAGATCCTCTCTATCTCCTTCAACCACTTCTGAGCGTCATCTGGATCGTATGCTCCCTTGAACATTGGAGGATTGTTCTTCTGGAACTCACTCAGTTGACGAGCACCTCCCATTCCCACAACATTCGGATTTCCTCCAAGTACTCCAGCTAGCATACCCAGAGCCTCAGCAATTGCAGCATCATCTCTACCTCTTCCAGCCATCTCTATTCTGAAAACACAACAAACTAAAACAATAAGTACTGATAGGGTTACACGACACCTATCCCGTACAGGGGAACAGAATAATTACGACTCGACTCGACCGACTATGCTCTGATACCACTAATGTAACACCCTTATAAAATACCCCAATAATTTAATTAAATATCAAAATATAACATCAGAGTGATTATGCCCATTAAGGGTGTCACACAATATTCCACACTTTTCAACAATGTAACGGTCATGCTCTTTTATTAATTTCAAACTTAAACAATTGCATAAAACACAGCGGATATAGTTTCATCAATCATGTAAAACATTACATGGACAATGGTTCTCAACCAACAATAAAACATTCGAAACAAGTTAAGACAACCCATCCCGATGTTACATCTATCAGAGCACGACCCACTACGGACTCCAATAATTAGCTTCTACTCAACTCATTTCTCGTTACCTGAAAAATAGTTGTAAGGGTGAGTTCCTCAATCAATATAATGAGTATTATAAAATATCATGTTATGTTAAGTGATTCAACACACTTCATCACCCTAATCAAAACACACATTCAGGAACAGCATATTAATTCAACATCATACTCAATAACAACACAACAATACCAACACAATTACACGTGTAATATTGGAATACATCCATTCATATTACACGCCATACATATATTATGCAATGAGACGCCATGCATGCGGTACCGACTATTTGTGAACATATAGTTCAACCTCACCGTCCAAATCCAGGCACGGCTACCAAGCTCACTAGTCCCACTCATTTGAGACATAGTGACTCACTCACTAATTCCTCACCATGGGAATTAGCTACCACCCCAAATGGGCCATGCTATGCACGCTAATCACCTAGCATGCAAACATCAACAACAATCAAAATGGTTTACTCACTAATTCCTCACCATGGGAATTAGCTACCACCCCAAATGGGCCACAATATGCATGCTAATCACCTAGCAATGCAACAACAACAACAACTCAAGAATAGACATATGCTCACACTCTAAGCCATAAAACAGTCTATTCACAAATGCATACATTCACATCATCATGTATACCATCACATATCATCAACAAAAGCATATCATATCATGCCACGTAATCACTCATAGTATTAGCACACTCTACTAATACCTATACTATTCAAAACAACGGGAAATGATCCCTACAACATCATACCTCAGCTAAGTACATCACTCAGCCTAAACAACCAAAAACTGCACAACCATTGCTCAGGAAAACCACAAGTCTGCCCATACGCGTATCGCCTATGCCCATACGCGTATGGCGCATTTCCTCGCCCATCCCATACGCGTATCGCCCACGCCCATACGCGTATGCTACGCGTACCACATCCTCATACGCGTACCAACAGAGACGCTTTCACGTTCAAAACATCATCTCTCTCACTCATACGCGTATAACATACACCATACGCGTACCACTCCAGGGATACGCGTATCACACGCGTATGGCGCGTACCAGCGCCAAAACCCTCATTTTCAAGCCATCTCATACGCGTATTGCCTAGTGCCATACGCGTATGACCAGAATCCAGTTTTCCAGATCTGCTATGGGTTTTCTCTGCTACGAGATCCTTCAGATCCAACCTCTCACAGTCCAATTTTTCATACACGTTCGTTCGTTTTATCAATTACAACTCAGATACATTCAACTTCTCAAATCGCTAACCTTACTACATCTAATTCCTACAATTTCATCAATTATCATCCAATTTCGTTCATCAATATTTCACAAATTCATCGCATATCATATCATTTCAATCAGAGTCAAATTCAGAGGTTCATCACTACCCATTACATGCTATCCCATAAGACCCATCAAACGATGATAAACCCCCCTTACCTGAGTTAATCCGGCAGTCTCTGAGCTCCAAGCTTTCCCTTCCTTCAACCTTCGTTCTTTTGCTTTTTGCCCTTTCTGCCTCTTTTCCCTTTTCACGTGAAATTAACCTTTTTCCCCAAAAATTAGGACTTTTTATTATTCCAACTTATATACTCCAATAATAAAACCCAATAATATTATCCCAATAATAATATTAATAATCCAATAATTTTCTAATTATTTAATTAAATTAATAAATAAAATATTAACTTAATTTAAACAATTATCTTAATTTCATCGGGGTGTTACATTGCGCACGCCGAAGACCCCAGTAGAATGATATGTCCTTGCTTGGGTTGTTGTTATGGGAAACGGGTTGATGCAGTTCAGTTGACATCGCATCTAATGAGGCATGGAATTGATCGAAGTTATACATGTTGGAATTTGCATGGTGAGAAAAGTAACGAGAATGTTGAACCGGGGGATAGTACGACCTATGCCTCAAACTATAGTGGCGCAGATACATAGATTGTGATCGAGTTGAAGAGATTGCAGAAGCACTTGAAGGAGATCTTAAGGATTATCCTGAAATGTTTGAGAGGTTGGTAAGTGATGCAGAGAAACCTTTGTATGATGGTTGCACTAAATTCACAAGATTGTTTGCGGTATTAAAGTTGTACAACTTAAAGGCGGGCAATGGATGGTCGGATAAAAGTTTCACAGAGTTATTAGCCCTTTTGAAAGATATGCTTCCTGAGGATAATGTTCTTCCCAATCGAACATATGAGACCAAAAAGATGTTGTGCTCTATTGGCATGAGCTATGATAAGATACATGCATGTCCAAACGATTGCGTTTTGTTTCGAAATGAGTATGCATCGTTAAATGAGTGTCCTAAATGCGGTGTCTCGCGATATAAGAACAAGTTGTCTCCAGCAAAAGTCTTGTGGTATTTTCCTGTTATTCCGAGATTTAGACGCATGTTTCGTAGTGAAACCGATTCAAGACACTTGACCTGGCATGCAGATGAAAGAATTATAGATGGAAAGTATCGACATCCGGCAGATTCACCACAGTGGTTGAAAATTGATAATGATTATCCTGAATTTGGAGAAGAATCAAGAAACCTTCGCTTGGCATTACCTACTGATGGAATGAACCCACACGGTATCCAGCGTATCTCACACAGTACGTGGCCTGTGATTATTATGATTTATAACCTACCTCCATGGCTATGTATGAAGCGTAAGTACATGATGTTGTCTATGTTGATTTCTGGACCTAAACAACCAGGGAATGACATAGACGTGTACTTGAAGCCCTTAATCGAAGATTTAAAGATTTTGTGGGAGACCGGTGTGGAGGTTTATGATGGATATAGGAAAGAAAGTTTCAACTTGAGGGCGATGTTGTTTGGCATAGTTAATGATTTTCTAGCATACGGAAATCTATCAGGGTATAGCATAAAAGGTCAATGTGCGTGTCCTATTTGTGAAGATAAAACAGATTGGAAGCGCTTGGAGTTTGGTCAGAAGAATGTCTTTCTCGGTCATCGGAGATTCTTAAATTCAAATCATCACTACCGTGGTCTATAGTTCTTTTATTCTAGCCTCTCAAGCTAGACAAGTGTTCTATGTCAATGATCCGAAAAGTACGAAATGGTCTATAGTTCTTTTTTCCAACAAAGTAATTGATGAAAACACTGGAGATCAAGGTGATATTGATGTTGAGATTGAATCGTTTACCAGAAATGATCAAGATGAGAATATTATATCAAATGATTCATATATTAGAAATGATCATAATGAGGGTATTTGGATCAATCCAACCGTCCGTGTTGTTAAGAGACATGTAGAACATATTCCAACCAAGAAAAGAAAGAGAACTTAGTGAAAAAGGTACAGGTCAAATGATTTTAATTGTTTTCTTTATTACAGGTAAAATGGATTTTATGATTTTAATTGTTTTTATATTTGTCATCTGATTTTAATTGTTTTCTTTATTACAGGTAAAATGGCTATTATGAAGTCAATCATTCGTGCAAGGGGCAAGGGATACTTGAAAGTATCAATTGATATTTGTTTAGATGGAGATGTTCCATTGTCGTCAAGCCTCATTCGCGTAGATGATGATGCTGGATATTTGAAAGTATCCCTCTACGACAATGGAACATGTTCATCTAAACAAATATCAATTCTATCTTCAAAAGATAAGGGACCAAAAATATAAGGGGATTACGCAGCAAATCGAGTCAGTTGCATAAAAAAAAGGTATAAACACAATTATATGATATTTATGCATATAAAATGTTAATTCTTGATCTTATACTTCACCTAACTAATTTTATGATATTTTAGGTTCATGCTATTGATATTGAACAAAAAGAGGTTGTTGCTAAGAAGACTGCGGCTAGCAAAAAAAACATACATCTCAGAGATGCTTTTGCTACTTAGTTTTATTTCTTTTTAAGTTATGAATTGGTTGTATATTTAGAATCTTTAGAAGTTAAATGATTATATATCAGTGGATTGTTGTATATGTATGGATTGTTGTATATAAGACTTGTTGAATGCAATGTGTGAAAAAGGGCTTCAAATTATACAGTTTTAGGTGTACTGCTTCAATATACAGGTTGTCTAAAATAAATAAAAAAATATAGCGCTTTTTAAAAAAAAAATTTAAATAACCACCCACTTTAGAGGGCGCTTTCCAAAATAAGCGCCCTCTAAACCCTTTAAATTTCCACTTTAGAGGGCGCTTTCCAGTAAAAGCGCCCTCTAAACCCTTAAAAGTTTCCACTTTAGAGGGCGCTTTCCAGTAAAAGCGTCCTCTAAACCCTTAAAAGTTTCCACTTTAGAGGGCGCTTTCTTTAAAAAGCGCCCTCTAAAGTGGCCCTTAAAGGGCTTAAAGAGCCACTTTAGAGAGCGCTTTCACCAGGAAAAAAGCGCTGTCTTTACCTATGCCAGCGCCAGATTAGAGGGCGCTTTAAAGCGCTGTTATAGGCCAAAAAAAGCGCCCTATTTTCCCTTATTTGGCGTAGTGAGACCTCAACATGAAAGTTGTTTGTAATGTCATTTAAAGTAACTTTTCTCTTGGGATCATTTCCATATGACACAAATTGTAGGAGATAGGGTCTAGGGAACCCTAGATTTGATCAGATGAATTCCTCTGGTCAACCACCATCAACCAACTTGCTAGCTTGCAATTCTCTTGACTTTTGGGACTCATGGATGATAATATATGCATAAGATGATAAAATGTGAAGTATCCCTTGAAATATTTGATCAAATGTTGAAGAAGTTACACAAGATACCCAGATGGACTAGGATTTCCAAGGCAAACCAACTCTAAAATCTTGATGATTTATTGATCAAAATAACATGTGAAGATCACGGGGATACATATATGATGCCTAGAGCCATTGTAGATAATTCTTGATTGAGATCTTAGCAATGAGGATCTTAAACCCTAGATATGAGCTTGATAGATCAAAGGTGAGCATGTGCCCTACCTACAAAAGAGTTAGACAAATGCAAAGACATGTTTTTGGTATTTTGGTTAGTAAAAATGATAAAAATTCAAAGTATGATACAATCAAATGGTGCTTGGTGAACTCTCCCAATACAAACCCAATGAATAAGGGGTAAGGAGGATGCCAAGGTGTGATCCCAATGCTAATGCATATGATGAGATAACATGAGGGATCTTAGGGTCAAAATTGGGGTATTACAATAATAAACAACAAAAAAACTTAAAAAATGTTTGTGTGGATTGTTGGATGTGATCTGGGCTTTGGACTTAGAATTAAGAAACATTCCCTATGCAAAAGGACTTGGCCAATACCAACATTTCTGAAACCAAGTTATCATAATTTAAGCTTTCATCTGAGGCAAGTATTGGGATCCACTTGAGTTCATCTGCTACATGGTCTTGATGCAAATGTTACTTTGAACCTGTGTTCAATGCCTTATTCTGAGCCACTCAAGGAGTATGTCATCTGATACATGGGAATATTAAAAAGAAGACTATGAAGTTGTTAGCTTGAATGTGGCTACCTTTATTTGATGCCTTGCTCTTTACTTTGCTACTTGCTTATTGATATTGCTTGATTCCAAAGTCCAAAGGAAAAGTGGGTTTCTATATGACATTTTTGTCTATTGGATTACATCCCATTGGTCAGATATTTTTAACTCTTAACTTTTAATTTTGTTCTTATGATTAGTCTCTTCATCTCCTCCCATTTCTTAAATTTCAAATCTCCCCCCCTTTCAAAATCCTCTTTGCTTGTGATTTCTAAATTTAGACTTTATTACAAATTTAAACGTTGGTCTTATGCCATTGCATTTTTGAACTTTTTTTCTTAAATCAAACTTGTAAATGAACTTAACCATATTTACTTAAAATTTCAAAAGACAAAAATAACTAACACTCATTCAAACTCTTTTAGGCCTTTTGTGCCTCTTTTAAACTTAATTTTTGATTAAAAGCAATCCACTCATTTTGAAATTGATACCACAAACTACGATAATCTCCACACTCTATTTATTGCAAACATCATTTTATACCAAAACACATACACACATAAAAAAGGGCTCCCTAGGAGTACCTATGACACTTTGGATGCTAACACCTTCCCTCTGTGTAACCAACCCCCTTACTTGTAATCTCTAGCATTTTATTAGTTTTGATTTGAAAACTTATTATCTTTGGGTTTTGTTCGTACTTTTCCCTTTTTCTTTGGAAACAATAAAAGCGCGATGACGACTCTGGTTTTATTAACGTTAAGTTTATCCATAGCTTAACGGTCATGAATTTACCACTACAGGTATGACTGAAAAGAATTTGAATAAATGATTAATATGAACTTGTGTGTTTCTATGGATTCTCTTGAAAGTTGGAAAAGGCGATCAATAATCTCTTGTGGAAGTTTTCTTCAGAGAAGTGGCCTTGGAAGTAGTTCGTCCATTAGTTGTTAAATTCCACTATCAAATAGAAGGACAGTTAAAAGTAGAAAGTGGGCAATTCGAGGACTTGTTGACGAGTGAACGCCAAGAAGTCTCTATATTCTTGAGTAGTAAATTTCCTTTTTGACCAGAAAATGTCATCTTTTGCGGAGGGAGTCATGCCACTAGATTGGGCTGAGAGCTAATAAAGCCGAAGTCAGCAGTTTCAGTTTCAATACGAGTGGATAAGAGTGTCGAAGTTAAGAAGGCTGCCCGAACGGAGTTCGATATTGCAGTTGCGGAGGGAGTCATGCCAAGAAACCTATTTCGAAACCAGGTCCGGCCTACACATTTATCCACAAAGGGGGTCATGGTCGAAATGAAGGTTGTCGAATCGAGGAACATGTTAATGTACTTCATAAAGGTTATTCATGAGTGAGTATCATATGGAGTGGTTAGGGCAAGTCTAATGCCTTCGATGTTCATACACTCATTCTCTTCCATCAAAGCTTTTGAACTGATTATGTGTAGCTTTTGTTCGAATGTAGCATTTAATCAGAGTTGTAAAAGACACAAAGGGTCATAGAGAATATATGACTTGTCTATCTCAGGAACATGTTTCAACTTAAAAGAAGCATTTTAAATTGATTTATATAGATTGGCTAAAAGTAGCTTTCTTAGAGAATTTGTTTGACCCTCTTGAAGTTGGATTGCTAGAGGGACGTATTTATTAGCTATTTGTAGGGAGATCCATAAGAAAAATAGTAGGAGAGCCAAAGGGTCAAGAAAGTGATATGTTCTTGGTCGGAGACCCTTTTCAGTTTTCTTATTATGGTGGTCGATGATGTAATTTTTGAAGCTAAAGCATTTGGAGATGAACTCATTGTCGGTTTCTATTATGGGGGTGAAAGTTTCACCCGTAGGTTTAAGTCTCGTGATAGCCTTTATGTCGAATAAAGTCATCGTAAGCATTCCACAAGGGAATTGAAATGTGTTTGTAGAACCTTCCTAGAAGAAGATCGATGCAAGTAACATGGCAGGGTTATACCTAAGGCTAGTTCTAGATATTTGAATCACATCGAAGATGCCTAGTTTCTCCCATTGGTTTTTTCTCTTAAGTTGGACTTTGTCAAGCCAAGCAATGTACTCTTTGTTTTGAGTAGGGGGAGCGGATCGAAAGACATGCATGAGTATTTCCATAAAGGACATGACGAGAGAGCGTTCTTCAAACGCAAAAGGCATCATAACAGGATAACATGGGGATAATTTTTTTACTTCCTTAGGTTGTGACTTAGCCGTCGAAAACGGTTCTAAGAGTGCTAAAAGTTTATCAGAAAGGGCAAAAGGGATGAGTATCTGTTTCTGCCAGATGTCAATTTTTTCTTTAGCCACTAGCGGTTCAGGTACAAAATCTCTTCCTTGGTCATCTTCTAATTTGGTACCTCAGATTTTTGACACAAACATTAATTATAAAGATGTGATAATGAGTTTATTGCCAAAAGTCGAAGTGGTCAGCTACGACCATGAAGATCTCGACGAATTTGATTTGTCGAGAAATAGTATCAACTTTGGTCGAATTGCAGTCAGTCAAAGACCAGGGAGTTTATTGGTTTTAGGACCTAATGAAATTAAGAGTAGCCAAAATATTTATTTTCCAAGAAATCGAATAAGGTGTAAGTGGATAAGATCAGACAGTTATTTGAGGACACGTGAGAGCCTATCTAAGACGAAGGTTGCATGGAAACGAAGACGTGACATATTTTGCTTAATCGACATTTGTAAAAGGTTAACTTAGGACTAGTATATAAGTAAGAATTCACTTATATTTTAGGAGTCCACAATTGTCCACAAATTCTATAAAACTCAAAGCATCAGTGTGTTTGTGAGAAAATAGTTAAGAATGTATGTATATCCGTTTCATTTTTTATAAATTAAGTCTTTATTTTCAGTTATTTACTGCATTGAATTTTATTTCAATTATATTTTATTTCTTTTATGTTTTGAATTTAGTGTCAAAATATGTTTCAAATCTTTGATATTCACACAATATATCCTGAGATATTTTCGAGTTTATCCCTTAAGTGAAATCAAACTTGTTTTGTTTATCAAATTTCATAGTAAACACCATGCAAGAACTAAACACATTGAGTTCAACATCCACTTTGTACGTTAAAAGGTAGCCTCAAACAAGCTTGTCATTCAACATATTCCTGGTACATTACAAGTTGCTGATGCGCTCACAAAGTCCTTGTCTCGTACATTTTTTTATGACTTCAAATCCAAACTCAAAGTTGTTTTCTTGGTCCAACTATGAACTTGTGAGAGGATATTAGAGTAGTATATAAAAGTATGTAAAGTTAGTTAAAATATTAGTTGCACCAGCTAAGAAAATTAGTTATATAAACACTAACTAACTTTCACATTTTTCAACTAACTTAAGAAAACTTCAAATTATATATATATATATATATATATATAAAGCTTCCCTCAATATAACAATACCATGAAGATCACATACAAAGTTTATGGTACTACTCTCTCTCAATCTTCATAATCAACAGTGTTCATTCTTATTATTATGAAAGTCAAATGTTAAAACAATATAAATTGAATCATTTGTAATAGCCGAAATTTTAAATTTAGGATTATTTTTTTAAAAATCATTGAAAGTTATAGATTTTTTAAAAATATCATACCTTTTATTTTAATAAGATCCAGAATTAGTGAACCGAACAAATTAAACCGATTTAATCTATCCTTATGAAACCACTTTGTATTTCAATTAAAATTGAATATAACATTTATATTTATGACTTGGATCAATTTTAACATCCTATTTCAATTAAATCCTTAAATTATTAAGTTTGTTTTACTAAAATGATTTAAAAACAAATTACCAAAGGTTTATATTTGTTTAGTAAATAAAACACAGTTCCAAACAACAAAATCCCTATAAAAACCACAACAAGATGCAACATAAACCCTAAACTTTAGATTTCAAATCGAGCAACACCTTTTTTTCCATTGATCAATGGAAGACAATCATGATCAAACATCCCACACCCTTCCCTCTTGCCAACACGATTTCCCAAACTCAGCAACCATGTGCCATAAATGCATGCAATCAAAAACCGACATCACATTAGGGTTACCCAACAAACTCAAACTAGTACGTTGCCCCCAATGCAATTGCTACTTACACCTCTCTAAAATATGGGTCAATCTACAATCAAAATCAACATTGCTTCTATCATTGTGCATGATAAAGTTGAAAACCAATATCAGTTCCAATAAACTGAGGCTTCGCGGTGCTGAAATCATTACATCTCAATCCAATTCAAATATTACCAAAACTAGGGTTTATGTTCAGAAAGAGGATATCAATGGAGAAATTCTTCAACAATCTTATGTTGTTGAGTTTCTTCATGACAACCGCATCTGTGAACCTTGTAGTAGGGTTCAGGCTAATCCTAATCAATGGGTTTATATTGTGCAATTAAGGAAACATGATTCTCATGCGCATAATTATTTGCATTTGAAAAATTTTATTTTGAAGGATGGTGTTGCTGCTAATGCTCTCAGAATCAATAAGCTGAAACACGGTACTGATTACACTTTCGCTAAAGAAGTTTGTGCTAGGAAGTTAGTTGATTTTATCAAGGGAATAAATCCTGTGAGTGTTTGTGAGAGTAAGGGACTTATTTCTCATGATAAGAAGAGTAGTTATGACAGTTTTGGATACACTTTTTTCGTTCAAGTTTGTTCAATTTGCTGTGAGGATTTGATTTTCCTGCCTCCTTCTGTTGCTTCGCGTTTCGGAAATATCGGTCCTATTATGATTTGTAGCAAACTTACTAACATTCTTGGTTTGTTTGATCCATTAACCTCGAAGCTGTGTTGTTTAGATGGTGATATGTATTGGAGGGATTGCTTCAAGTCTTTGCTCTCTAGGAAAGATTTAGTGGAATATGTTGTACTCAATATCGGTAAGGTTTATTTCGAGGTTACTATTAATGGTAAGAAATTCGGTTTAGCTGATGCTGAGGTTGCTCGTGTGAAAGATTTGGGAAAGAATGAGAAGAGATTTAAGATCAAGACTCATCTGGGTAATGTTTTGATAAGGGGTGACCATGCTGTTGGTTATGACTTGTTTGAGGCTAGCTCTAGTTGTAGTGATAGTGAGATTGAATTGAAGGAGCAGCACATAGGAGATGGTGTGATTTTAATCAAGTTATCTGAAGAGAAACTTTGCCAGAAGAGACCTGCAGAGCGTCCGCCGTACTTAAAAGATTTAGAAGAAATCACTAATGAGGTGCATGGCATGTCACTAGGCGGTAAAGAACCAACTTTGGAAGAGAAGCTGGGTGGTCTTAATCTGAGTGGCGAGGACTCTAAGGAGAAGAAGAAGTCGAGGATCGAATAAACAAAAGTAATTTCTATCCTGATATAGAGTTTAAAACACAGTTTTAAGGACAAAGGTGTTGGATTTTCTGAGATATTTATGAACTGATCAGAGTCGTTTTAAGTTTTTGTGTTTTGCAATAACTTTTTATATCCGTCGCTTGAGTTTAGGAAATTTGCTTCTTCTATGTTTTCTTCATACTCATTGAAAGCTACTAATCCTATAAGTCTTATTTCTTCTCATTTTCTGCATTTACTGTTCCATTCGTGTAGTATCATTGTTCTTCTTTATGTTACTATCATCTAAATTGCAACTAATGTTGTCACAGGCTTCAGTATTGTGTAGGGCACTTTATAAAGGTTGTTTATGATGTGCCCTTTTTATTGGCTAATTATTGTATCATTTTTTTTCAATGTTTCCATACTTATAGAATGATCTTGTTGTTTTTGAGACTATTCTCTTCTCTTGGTTGGTTTCAAACCTAATCTTCATACTGGTTCAAACCAGTATCAGGTATATGGAGTGATGATTGTTACATATGAAAACCAACCAATAGCAAAAACATCAACCAGAAGTTATTTTTTCTTGTAAATTTGTGTTGCACTCTAATTTTCTTTTTTCCTCCAATAGTAAAATTTAAAATTATTAATGTTCTAATTCCTCAATTTCTTTACACTCAAATTGTAAAAATAGAGATGATGAATGTTAATTCTGTGTATGTGACGTTTAAAGTTCATATAAACATGCAAAGCAAAATTTATCATCAACTTATATGGTTTATATGGTTTATGGGATGATATTTGTTGTGATTCATCAACTTATAGGGGTTAGGATTTGATATATTAGTTACTTAGAGTACATATAACTTTGTATATAAATACATGTATATTGTAATTAAGTTTTTTATAGCTTTCATAACATTTAATAATAACAATCCTTATTCTTCATTCTTTCTTTTTTTCTTTCCTCATTAAACGTGTCTCCCGCACTAACAAATTGGTATCTAGAGTTCTAGTTAATTTCTTTATCACGTTTTCAAGAGTTATACGTCGGTGATCGTGTTTTCGGATCATGGATTGTTAATCGCATTTTGTTGCAAAGATGAATGGTAACAATGACATTCTGAATTCTCTTCTAATTCTTGACGGCAAGAATTGGATCCGATTGAGAAAACAGTTGCAATCTCTGTATAACTTTCATGAAACTCTAGAAGTGGTTACTAATGGCGTTCCTGAGCTTGCTGAGAACACAACTGATGCTCAAAAAGTTGCAAACAAAGAGGCCAAGAAGACATACTGCAAGGCTGTGTTTTATATTCAATTGGTGGTAGATGCGACGAACTTTGATAAGATTTCTCATGCAAAATCTTGTCCATCTCATGAAAGGTTGTGGTGGAACTCTAACTGATAAGATGATAATTGAGAATGTAATGCGTACGTTGACCTCTCACTTTGATCATATTATTTTAGCCATTCAAGAATCCAACAATCTTGAAACTATAAAAATGGAAGATTTGGTTGGTTTGTTTGAGGCACATGAGATGAGGATCGTCGAAGGAAAGATGTTCAAGATTCGATACAAGCTCTACAGGCTCAGACGTGGAAGAAATATGGTGATTCCAACAAGTTCAAGGGAAAAGGAGACAAGACTCAGAACAAGAAGTCTTGGTCGAACCCTCAAAAGTATAAGGTCGATGATAGGGCTTTTGAATCCTCGAAAGGAGTGTTGGTAGACGACATGAACAAGTCGGACCCGGTCTTATGAGAGTGTCGACAAATGACGTGAACAAGTTGGACTCTGTCTCATGAGAGTGTTGACAGACTACATGAACGATCACACGCAACAGTTACATGGTAGCTTCATGATTGCATGAGAGTTACAAAAAATAATGGAGGAAACATTACATGATAGTAAAAGTGAGTGACAGGCGTTATCAACACCATTTAAACATGAGATTCAAATGGACACTTCTTAAATGACCCTTGGAGGTGTGATAGGTATAAAAAGACTTCCCATTGAGGAAGAAATAAAAGACAAAAAAGATACCATACATACAGTACGATTGTAATCTCACCTGACTCGCCTCAGAGAGATTAATCAGATAATATTTATCAGGAACAAGTTTTCTTGAAAAGGGTCACCGTCCACTAAATTAATGGTGGACAGTTGAATCCCTATTTCCAAGGGAGTCGTGGGTCAGTTATTGACTTTGACGTTCTTTTTGTCCAAGAAGAGTCTTATCTCACGTTTCCCACGTAGAGGTGATGGGAAGCCACGAGGTAAGACGATACCTCCCTTTGGGCGATATTTTATCGTCATCTCCTCTAATGCGGTCTAAGGATATCTTCTTAGACAAGGCCTTTTACAAATATAACATTACATCATCTATATATATAGATTTAGACGATGACAAATGTTTTGATTCAACGATGTATTTATGTGGTTAATAATATTTCTTTTTGTATTCTTGAATTAATATTAATGATGTCAAATGGGTACATTTTCATACATTTCAATATATGTTTCAGTTTTCCAAAATTTTCTTAATTTTTGTTTTTTATAGCATGTTGTATTTTTTAAACAGGTTATATGTGAATAGTGCGGGGTGAATCCGGAAATACATATTCCAACGCACCCAAAATGTTTAAAAAAAAATACTAATTGGGGTTTATTCGAAAATGAATTTTCGAACTCACCATAATTTCACAAATTTAATTAAACTAAACATAGTGTATCCACTAAATTTGGTAGCACAAACACACAAAGAACATACACAACGTCTCAGTACGCATATCTCGCTTTTGTCTACTTCAATCGTGGAAAGCCTCCTCTTCAGTTTAGGTTCTCATAGATCACCCGTCTTGTCGATCTAAAATAAAAAAGAGACTATGTATTCAGAAAATCGAAGAGTTGTGAAACTTTATTATCGTTCGTTCTCTATTGACAACGATGTAAAGATACAGTTCAACGAGATTGAATTGAAGACAAATGCAAATTTATCTATTATGTGGAGTACATTTCACTGTTACAAAACAAAAAGTCCGATCGAGCTGGATGCGAATATTGCGAGATCGATCGAAAATATTTTGAAAATATTGAAACGTCCTACTTGATGCTGATTTGTATTGTTCGATTTACGTTAATGATTATCTATGTAAATTATTTTTTTATGTATGTCATATCAATTAACGATGTTAATTTATCTCTGTTTCTACGTCTATTTCGTTTATGCATTTGTTCATGGTTCAATGGATTCCAAAAATATTATTATGTAAGATATGCAAATATGCATTCTTAGATTATTTTTTGTTATAAAATTGAGGTTTAACTCAATTACAAATAAATTTTATGTGAATGGGACGAAGGTATATTTTTGATTTTCAAAAATAATTTTAATTTATCATTATAATGAAAAAACTAAAAAAATTCTTAGGATGGGAAGAACAATCTCTTATATACAAAATGGGTGTTCGTGGTTCATGAACTGCACTGAACCAAATCACATTTATAGTTCAGTTCAGTTTATAATAATCATTTTACAAAAAATGCAGTTAATTGCTAAAATGGTTTCAATTCAGTTTAAAACTAGTTTATAACCGGTTTGTATTTATAAACTAGTTTATAATGAGTTTGCAATTATAAACCAATTTTATAATTTGAACTCTTTTAAAATCAATTTTTTTAATTTCATAAAAAATAATTAATTTAAAAAAAAAGAATATTTGAAAATATTTATTTTTAAAAAAAAACTTTTATTTATAAAAATTAATTAAAATTTTTATTTTTTTGAAAAAAAAAATCTGAATAGATATTTTTAAAATTTCATGCAAAAAAAATTAAAAAAATATTTTAATTTTAAATTTTCGGGGAAAAAAATCCAGAATAACTTTTTTTTGAATTTTATTTTTGGAAAAAAAAAATATTTTTATATTTCAAAAATTTTGGGAAAAAAACAAAAATTATTTATTCTGAAATTTTTATTTTTCAAAAAGAAAATAATTTTTTCAGAATTTTTTTATTTCAAAAAACAATAATTTTTTATTTTTCTAAAAAATATTTTTTTTATTTCAAATTAAATTATATTTTTTAATGAATAAAAAAAACTATTTTCAGAAAAAAATTATTTTTTATTTTATGGAATACAAAATATTTTATTTTCAGATTTTTTTTATAATTTTATTTTTAATTTTCAATAAAATATTTTTTACTTTTTATAATTATAAATATTTTTAATTTCTATTTTTTTTCACTCTCAATAATTTTTCTTTTTTTCATTAAAAAAAATTATAACTAAAACAGTTTATAAAAGAAAACTGGTTATGAACCGGTTTTAAACTGAATTATAATTGGTTAATTTAAATGGTTCAGTTCATTAACCATTCAAGTGGTTTAGTTATTTTATAGTGCAATGCAATTCAGTTTTGTAATATAATTTGGTTAACCATATTTTTGCACACCCCATACAATGTCCAATACGCCGGATCCAAAAACATAGGGCCTGTTTTCTTATTTAATTTTTCTTAATTTTTCTTAATTTTCTTATTTTTCTTCCAGTAGTACTAGTACGCTCTAAAGGATGTGATAGTAGAATTATACAAGATTGCATGATTAATTAGTTGTGTTATCTGACATTTTTCAGTACTAGACTTATATTTGTTTATTATTTTATATTATTAATATTTATTTGAATAATAATTTTATTTTAAATATGATAATTATTTTAATTAATAAATAATAATTGAAGTATATGATTGGTCTTTTATCTTTTATATATATATATATATATATAAAATTAAATTAAAATTTTTAATATAAAATGCTGTCCCCTTTTATATCTTCATGCTCACCGGTTTTTTGATAGACCGGGACCGATTAGGTGACCGGTCTTATCTATTCGAACCAAACCGGTTTAATTTCATCATATAAAAGCGACAATCTCTTTATTTTATTGTTTTGACCAAAACATTTATAAAATTTCCTTCCCTTGATTGTTGCCAGATTGCAAGCCTGATTTGATTTCCCCACACGCTTCATTCATGTCAGAATATTTGTTATTAATTAGCTGTTTTTTCAATTAATAAAAAATTAAAATACCTTTTTTGTTAATTAATTAATTATTCACGTTCCTACTACATAAGACAAAAAAAGACAAGAACAAGACATTTATGTATATTTTACTTTTTTTCAAAATTGTCTTTTAATCCAATTCAACGTTTTGAAGCCATTTCATACAACTCTTCCATCACTGAACCATAATCAACTCACGCGTTGAAGATACCAATTTCCTTTTCAAACCTAGATCAGCATTTGCTTTCATTTTGTGAATTTCGATTTTTTTTTTGTTTCACCTATGTTTGTGTTTCGGTGTTTGGTTTCTTTTTCATTGCTGTACTACAATGGCGGTGTGGTTATGGCTTCAACTGAGAGCAGTAGCGGTTCGAAAAACCTTGATCAGACACCAACATGGGCTGTTGCTTGTGTCTGCACTATTTTCATCTTGATTTCGATTGTTCTTGAGAAGAGTCTTCACAAAATTGGAATGGTATTGTAATTGGTATTTCAATTTCAAACATTTTTTTTTTCTTTTCAATCGTAGTTGTTATCAGTGTTTATCTGATTTTGAAATTCACAATCCCTTTTCTGGTTCAATTGTTTCAATAAAAATTGTCTTTTGCTGTAATGTGCATTGGTTTGTCTTTCATTTTGTTGATTCTATGATAAAAATTCAATTTTTTTTATTGTTTTGTTGAAAATTGTGATATAATTAGTGAAATTGTAGTTTTTTTTTTTTAAAATTTAAATTGAAGGGTTGTTTTGGTTATTGAGTTTATTAATGAATCATGTGTGTTTTGGATTTTCTCAGTGGCTGGGAGAAAGACAGAAGAGGGCTTTGCTTGAAGCTCTGGAAAAGGTCAAAGCAGGTAAAATTTTAGTCAACGGATTAATAGTTATGAAATTATGATTTATGAAGTGCAGTACTTCAGATTAAAGACGAGGTCAGTGTCGGTTAGCTAGATTCGTTGTCGACGTGTGAGTGTCGTGTCTGGTGTGTGTCGGTCCTTCATAATTCAAAGCAATTTGAATGTATTTTGACTCATCTTGAGTTAATTTTCTTTTCTTTTTATTGTTTTTCTCTTCGGATTTAGGTGAAAAAATAATGATTATAATAATTTTAATGATTTCTCTTATGTTTCTCTAATCAATCTTAAATTTGTTTTGATTTTTTTGTTGTTGCAGAATTGATGATTTTAGGCTTCATTTCATTGCTTTTGACTTTTGGGCAAACCTTCATTGTTAAAATATGTATTCCTGCAAATGTTTCACACACATTCTTGCCATGTTCATATGATAGTACCCAACATGCAAGTGACGAAGCGGAACATCATAGGAAGCTTCTCTTTTATGAACGCAGATATTTATCGGAAGATGCTACTCCTGTCCAATGCAAGGAGGTAACTATGTTGCCATTATTTATTTATCGGTCTCGTTTCAAATACAAATCCTCTATAGCTTCTATTTTCTCTTGTCAATTTAATTTATCTTATTTCTTTCATCGCAATATCAAAGGTTCGTTTTGCTTGTTTGTTATAGGGTAAAGAACCCCTTATATCTGCCAACGGATTGCACCAGATACACATTCTCATATTCTTCTTAGCGGTCCTTCATGTTCTATATAGTGCGGTCACAATGCTTCTCGGGAGACTAAAGGTCCGCGCGTCTTTCTTATTCCGTTGGTTATTGAAAGCACATGGATTTTTTTATCAGCACACGTAGATACGAGGATTTTTTTGGTGATTGAGGATTTTTTTATGTAGATACGAGGATGGAAGGCATGGGAGGCGGAGACATCGTCTCATGGATATGAGTTCGCTACTGGTATGACTATGACGTTCAACGATGTATTTAACTGTTTTTCTTTTTTGATTACAAAATAATTCTATTTTCAAATGCTTCTGCATGCAATTTCATGACTTGTTGTGTACTCATCACGCAGATCCTTCAAGATTTCGGCTTACACACGAAACATCATTTGTTCGACAACATGCCACTTTTTGGACAAAAAATCCCATCTTCTTTATTATAGTAAGACCAAACTTTACAATATGCAATTTTTTTTCACTTCTATTAGCTTGAGATTGGAATCGTAATCGTAAATGCATGTAAAACTTGTTAACGAAAAAGAAAAATGACACTTTAGTTATTTTACTATATTCGATATAGCTCGAGAAAACATATAACCATATCTTCCCTTTTGTCAATTTCAGAGTTGCTTCTTTAGACAGTTTTATAGATCCGTTGATAAGGCTGACTATTTGACTCTGCGCAACGGATTTATCGCTGTGAGTCCTACTCCATAAGATACCTTTTTAATGTTCAGATTCACGTTCGTTTCATAACAGTGCGTCGTGCGTGTAGGTTCACCTGTCGCCAGGAAGTAAATTTAACTTCCAAAAGTATATCAAAAGATCCTTAGAGGATGACTTCAAGGTAGTTGTCGGAGTCAGGTAACATCTTCACACCACGCATTTGAAACATTATTTTCTTATCTTTTCGGCGATAGTTTGCTTGTGACATACACGCTAAGTGTTTTGTGTTGTTGTCGACAGTCCGGTCCTTTGGGCATCGTTTGTTGTTTTCCTTCTCCTAAATGTTAATGGTAAGCAACTTGTTAACTTTTTCCTCCGTCGATTCCATCGATATTACTCTTCTGCGTTTGAATATTGATTTGGTTAACTCTTTATTTTTCAGGATGGCATGCTATAGTTTGGGCATCCTTGATTCCTGTTGTTGTAAGTATTATGTTCTCCGTTTAAAGCTTGCTTCCGATTCACAATTTGAATCTTATTTCGATAACCATGGTTCAAAATTCAAATTAATACTATACAAATCGTTTAATCGGCTGAAGATAATTTTGGCGGTTGGAACAAAACTTCAAGCTACATTGACAAAGATGGCTATTGAAATCACAGAAAGACACGCAGTTATCCAAGGGATTCCTCTTGTTCAAGGCTCCGACAAATATTTCTGGTTCGGTCGGCCTCAATTACTTCTCCATCTTATCCATTTTTCCCTGTTTCAGGTATTCAATTTGGTAAATCCAGTTAGTACAAATTTTTTTATAAATGTTATTTACGGTATTTGATGGATACGCGATTATACAAGTAGGACGGTTTTCTAGTTCAATCGTTGTACTAATGAGAGAAAAGTATTTTCGGGGTGTTTCTCGATTTTTGATTGTTAACCTTTGTAACTAATTGATGCTTTTCTCTTGCAGAATGCCTTTCAAATAACATATATCTTGTGGATATGGGTACATAACCATCCTTACACCGATAATATCGTCTTTTTATACTTTATGTAGATTATGGTAAACGGCTAACCGATGATTTCTTAATTTGCAGTACTCTTTTGGGCGGGAAAATTGTTTCCATGCGGATCAAAGTATTGCGATAGTCAAAGTAGTCTTAGGGTAAGTTTGATCTGAAATTCTCTTTCGTCAAAGTAGCGTTCGCTTAATCGATTAACTCTCGTGTTCGTTTTGAAGGGTTGGGGTGCTATGCCTTTGCAGTTACATAACTCTTCCATTATATGCTCTTGTTACTCAGGTACTACTCGATTTCGTTTTCACGAGTTTCTATTGATCATCGGTGTCACTCTTTTTCTTCGATTGAATTTATACTTGCAAGTTATTAAGATTTCAAGGTTGGTGAAACATTTGCAGATGGGATCAAGAATGAAAAAATCAATATTTGATGAACAAACATCGAAAGCCTTAAAAAAATGGCACAATACTGTGAAAAAGAAGCACGGACACAAACATGGAAAGTCGAGTGTGCGAACCATGGACGGAAGCACCACTGATTCAACAGTGCACTCTATTAGCCCCACGCTACACCGTTACAAAACCACCGGTCACTCAACTCGCGTCGTTTCAGCCTATGATGATGAGCGAGATGATTACCATTCTGATATTGAGTTGTCTCCAACGTCACCACGATCAAATTTGCTGGCAGTAAGAGTAGATCAGGTTGAGCAAGACGCAAAAGAAAACGAACACCAAACTATCATAGAAACCATTGAACGACAACACCAAACTATCGTAGAAACTATTGAACAAAAACCGACGATAAGAGGTAGCATTTCATTTGTCAAGCCCGATCATTCGGAAAAAAGTGCGAATTAAATAGGAATCACAAGTTAGCTTGCTGATATATATCTTTAGAGATTTAGAAAGTTTTGTACATTCTTTTTCTTATAGAACAGTTTTCTGCATTGGAAACTTTCCCCTTTGCTCTAAATCACGCTTATAGTTAAATCCTTGTTATGATTAAGCTTTAATTCTACTTTTACTGATTTAAGTATAGAGGTTGTGTGATTAGAAGAGAAAAGAATGAAATGCTACTAATACTGAAAATCAATCAAATTTATCTATTTGACTTTATATTTCATGATACAAGTTCAATATCACATAGAGTTTAAGTTCACTTTGATTGTATCAATGAAAAAAATTACATTCCTTAAAGTTAATGTTTTATTGTCTGCAACTATAATGATTTTCTTACATTATCAGTGAATGGTTCATAATGATTTTCGTAAATATCCTAAGATTCAATTTTAATTCCTAAAAAAGTTATCTTCAAATAATAGTTTTCTTAAAGTTTTCCGCCCACAATTTTAGTTTCTGCCGTCTATTTTCTGACGTTGCATGCCATATCACTTAAGTTTTCCGTCCACAATTTTAGTTTCTTCCGTCTATTTTCTGACGTTGCATGCCATATCACTTAAATTCGACCGTAAAAATGTTTTAGATTGTGGGGGTTTTAAACCTCCTTAAAACAAACAAGTTTTAAACCTCCCTAAAACAAACATAAACACACAAGTATATTCTTTTCCTTCACTTTTGCTCACGAGCTTCCATCACCTGTAACTATCTTGCCATCACCGCAACTCTATTGTGGTCGATTTATCTTATAACCACCATGAGTGTGTCCTCCACTTGTTGATATCGCCGCCACCATCTCTGGCTCGCTTTCTTGCTTTTATATCTATCTAACTCTGTGATTCTAAAACTAGTACAAGACATTCTTTCTGCGTTAAAAAAACAATTGTTCAAGGGGCTTCATTAATTTTTTTTATAATATTGTACTCAAATTTTGTTTTTGAGTTTTTGTGTTAACATGTGTAAACTAATTATAACTTCAAGTCATAAGTGTAAATCCCTGTTTTGCCCATCACAATCAATTTTTTACAATGCTTAAATATTTTTTAAGACTTGTTTTAAAATTTGATACTTAAAGTGCACAACTTCTGATTAAAATGATAAGAAATGATCAAAATCAAGACTATAGAGCAATTTAGTAAAACAAGGTTTGAATAGGATTGATGACAGTAAAATGGTTTCAGCTACATATTATTTGCTCAACTGAAGCACCAAATGATATTCTAAACTAGAAAACAAAACACAAAAAAGAAACAATTGAAAGAAAAATGTTCAAATGCATGAGATCACCCGAAAAGAATCATTCTTTGCAGCATTCTTCATATTGTAGACACAAGAATCTAATGCACTCATTATATTGGTCTTCCTTAAATATTCCTCATCTTCCGGCTTGAAACTATATATTTAATGCAAAAAAAAAAAACATACACAAATACAAATTCACTTATGTTACTTTAATCAATATGAAGGGTTTTATAATAGTAATATTAACCAATACTAAGGTTTTTATTTAAATCATCCTCGCAAAACTGATTTGTAAGGTGAAAAAAGGCATTTTAGATAAACTCTTTTTAAATTCTATTTCTAATCAATATGGACTTTGAGATCTTTCCAATAAAATTTATCGGCAAAAACACAAAAAAAAAAGTTTATTGTTCTGTCTAGAAATATTAAAAGAAAAAGAAGTTCATGAACTATTGTTGACATTATAAACACAACCAACAATATCAATTCAATTGGATAAGCAAAACCTAAACTGAAATTCAATTAAAAATTGAATGTAGTTGTTTTAAAACAACCATGTACTTGAAAAGATTGAGCTCATAAGTGTGTTGGGATAACTTGTAAACAAGGTAATGAATATAAAAAGGATAGATGAAATTAGAGAGGGTTAGAATGAAATTAGAGTGAAGAAATAATTGTTTTCAATTGATCTACTTTTGTTTTTACAAACATGTGTTACATCATTTATGTAGGAGCATACTAGTTACCAACTAACTTTTAGTTAGTAGGAATATTCAAAGTTAGTAGTAACCACATATTTAACTAATGATCACATGTAAAACTAGTAATAACCACAAGTGAATTACCACACAAAACTCCTCCGGATTCATGTTGCATAATCTTCTTATTTCCATTAGTTCCTTTAGACCATCAAATCTTGCTCTCTTCAATGAATCGGTTAAAATATTTGCAAGTTACAACTTTGGTTTGCAATATTCAATATCTAATCTATCTTTGGTTACATGATCTCTAAGAAAATGATATTTTCTTTCGATGTGTTTACTTCTCCCATGGTTCAATGGATGATTGGCCAAATTTATTGTTGATTTATTGTCTATCAACAACTTGATCTTCACAATCTTACTTAATTTCAATTTTTCTAATAGCATCTTCATCAATAATGCATATGAGGCTACAAAATAATCCGCTTCATAAGATGATAGTTGTGTTATCTCTTGTTTCTTTTAGCTTTATGAGATTGGAACTTCTCCGATCATGAACAAATAACTAGATGTAATTTTTCTGTCATCTTGATCTCCTCCCCAATCCGAGTCAGAAAAGCCATATTCATTAGCTTCTCTTCTAGAATTATTCTAAATTGGCATGATTACTTCATTGTCCATCGTGCCTTTAATGTATCTAAGGATCCTTTTAGCTGATAGAAGACGACATGTTATTGCCTTCTCCATGAATCTTCTCACCAAGCCAACACTTTGGCAAATGTCAGGCCTAATATTGAATACATATCTTAGTGATCCTATGATTTACTTGTACAAATTTGCATATACAAGCTCATCATTTGTATCCTTCTTCAACTTTATACCTATTTCCATGGGAGTGATTGCAGAGTTGCAATTACGTAATCATATTGAATTTCTTCAATGTCTTATGCATATTTCTTCTGGCGTTAGAAAACACCAAACTTTTTGCTCACAAATTTCATTCATAGGAAATAGGCCAAGTTTCTAGATCTGACATTTAAAACTCATTCTTCATGATAAATTTGAACTTTGCAAATTCAATCTCATTTGAACACGTGACCAATAAATCATCCACATAGAGGCATAATATGGTTTGATCTTGCTCATTGGAGCCTTTCACATACACTCCATGTTCGGATGTGCACTTTATTGAATCATAACTTTCTTAGAAATCTGTCAATTCGTTTGTTCCATGCTCTAGGTGTTTGCCTTAATTCATATAATGTCTTTATTAGCTTGTACACCTTCTCTTGGTGGTTTCTTGACATAAACTTCTTTCTCTAGTAGTCCATTAAGAAAAGATGATTTCACTGAAGTTGCATGTCTATAATACATCAAGGGCGAGAACCCCAATACAATTTTTTTGCTTTTCATTTCGTTATTATCGTTTATTGAGTCTCCTCTTCAATTGCACATCTTTGGATTAAATTTTGAATCCATTATTTTTAGCATGCATAATTTAATTATTTGTATTTGAGTATGATCGTTATGGTTTAACTCATTTGGTCAATTTAATGGAACAAGAATCATATTTGGTGTTGGTTCAAGTTATGTGGGAAGTGAAATCTCAAACTATTATGAAAAACTTGAAAAATTGAGATTTATTGTGGGTGATTCGAATCACTCACAAACTATGACTAAAATCAAATCAAATAGAGGAGAACATGAAATTTTTGGTGTTTGTGACTCGAATCACAGTTTACACATGATTCGAATGCAACACTGTGACTCGAATTACAAGTTGCACATGATTCAAATCACACAAGTCTTGTTAGCCACTGTCCAATTTGAATCGAATCACACTTTCTACACGACTCAAATCACAAAGTTTTTTTCTCATTTTTTTCTGTTTGGCCCTGTCCAAATTGATTCGAATCAGGATTTGTACATGACTCAAATCATGACCTTTCATGACTTGAATCATAGATACAACATGACTCGAATCAGAGATACAACATGACTCGAATAACAGAAAATGAGTCACTTTTCTTTATGTTGATCTTGTTCTACTCTACTTGCTCATCTGACTCAAGTCAACAAATGTTCTTGACCTGAATCTAACAACCATTTTCACCTATTTTTGTGCTTAATCTCCAACACACTTAAATTCATTTGTCATCTTATTTCATAACAATCAAGAACACAACAACAACAACAACTTCCAACTTTTGAAGACTAAAAAAATCCTGCATTCGAAATTTCTTTAATCTTTAACCTCTAGTTTGAATTCAGATCTTGATTATGAAAATTTGTAAGTGTTAAGGGGGACGTGTCTTAAAACTAAAATTTCTTGAAGAATTGGTAAAGATTTTCAGGAGGCTTGCAATATTGAGATTGTTGTGACTGGTGGTGACAAATTCTAGTGAAAAGGTAGGAGTTCTTCTCAATTTTCGGATAGTTCATCGCTCAAGAAATCGGAGGGATCAAGGGTGATTGCCACACATGAAGACTTGGAGCAGATTGGTGAAGTTGAAAGGTTCAAGAAGTGAGAATTGAGTAAAGGTTTTGTTGAGAGTTCAGTATGAAGGTCGTGTACAAGTTAAGATTCAGATAAAAGATTTATTTTTCTCTTCACTATTATGAATTAATGATTGTATGAACTCGCGTAGTATTTGCCAAAACATATTCGAAGAACTACTTTCAATGGTAAACCATTGGAGAGTGGAGTAGGCTCTTTCGAAGATGATAGAGCCAACTCGCTATACATCCCGATGTACTCTTTATTTCTCTCTCTCTCTCTCTCTCTCTCACACACACACACACACACACGTTCTCTCTCTCTCTCTCTCTCTCTATATATATATATATATATATATATATATATATATATATATATATGTATGTATCTCTCTCTCTCTCTCATTTTAATTTTTGTAGGCGATTGCGTGTTTAAATAATCGTTTCTTAGTGTAATTTATCATTAATTCCTGTTGGTAGAGATTTATTACGTACGTGTAGGTTTTTTTAGAATCAGAGACTATTTATGTTTTAGTGCTGATTAAATTCTAAAAATGGTGGTGTTAGAATCTTATAGCAATTGTTATTTTGTAAGGGACACATCTCGTGTAAATTGCAAGTGTGAATTCAATATAGTATGTAACTTTTTGTATTATTGTTTTTTTAACAATCTAAGGATAATTGTGAATTGTACGTACAATTATATTTGTGATTACTTCCAAAATAAGCATAACATCTATATTTTTGGAAATCATTTTATGCAACGTAAAATCTGATTTTTTATTTTAAAAGTCGATCAAGTTTTTTCAAAAGGTTCTATTCACCCTTCTCTAGATTGTTTCTCTACTCCATATTCCTACCCAACATCCACATCCAACTGATGTATCTTCTAACCTTTATATTATGCAATTTCCATATAATTCTTATGGTTTCAAGTCTAGAAACTGGTGTATATATGTCATTAAAATCATTTTCAGACCTTTGAAGAAAATCCTTTGCTACTAGCCTTGTTTTCTACCTGGCTATCTCACCATTTGGTCTGAGCTTCAGCTTGTAAACACACTTTACATATATGGTTCTCTTTCCTTTTTTTTAATCTTTCATGGCTTGCTTGAGGTTAGTTGACTCACATTCACCCATCAATTCTTCTTCAATCAAGTCATTGCTTTCCCGAGTTTGTGCCATTTCATCATTTTGCATTATATTGTTTGAAACTTTCAACCATTTTCATCCTTTGCTCTCATAAAACTGCACATCTCTAATTATCATCACCTTATTCTTATTTGGTAGGAATTATTTGCATGCACCTGTTGAGTGATAGCCAATTAGAACCATAGATTGACTTCTATCATCTAGTTTGTTTCTAAGTTTCTCAGGTACATGCATGTAGCATAGTGAGTACAAAATATTGAAGTGTCCAACACTTGGTTTCAAGTCTGCCCAGGCTCCATAGGGTGTTTTTCCCCAGCTTCTTTTTTGGATATCTATTGATGGTGTGGACTGCAGTTGAGGGTTTTGTAACACTCCAATTTTATTAATTATTTTATTTTGAATTATTGGTGATTTATGGTGATTTTCGGTGTTTTATTTAATTATAATTGTGTGCAATTTAGTTAGTTATTATGGTTTAACTAAATTAATAAGTGTTAGAGGATATATGGTTAGCATTGTGGAGTGTAAGGAGAAAAATATATTAAATCTAGAATATTAATATTTTAATATTTAAATAATAGTAATTGATTTGACTTATTTAATTATAATGAGAAAATAGAGATTTTGGGTAAAAATGGAAAATTATGAGAAGTGGAAGGGAGGAAGGAGTAAGAGGGATAATAGTTGGGTCATAATTTTAATTCTAGAAAGATTATCCTAATGATATAAGTTAAGAGCTTAACCTAAGTTTAGGAGAGTTTTGGATCAGTACTTAGAAAATTGGAAAAATGGAGAAAGAGGCAAGGGAAAATAGAGAGAAGGCTAGGAGTTAAGGAAGAATGATCAATAAAACCTGAATTTTACGAAAGTGCTGCTAGGAATTAAGGTAAGGGGTGATATGTGCTTCTCTAATGGGTGTTAAAACATGATGGATAGAGTGGAGGTACCCTTAACCTCTCATAGGATTTGTTCTTCCTTTGAGTGATAAAGAATTTGATGAATAACATGATTTCAGTTCTGTTTTTATGCTATGATTACTTGCAAATTCGTGTACTTTATTTGGGGTAGTTGTTTTGTATGCTATGTGTTCATAAACATGAGCTTTGTTACGAGATTAGGATTTTTAAAGTATGAAAAATTATGGTTTTTTAAGTTAAATTAGTGTAATAACATGTTATATTAATAGGAATTAACATACTTTTCTATGGTTATCATGTGATACAATTTTATGGACGTTTGGAATCGAATTTGGGAAGGTTTTGGAGGCTATGCAGTGCATAATCGCGTTTTTGGGTTCTGTTAGCTTTGTCGGCCGAGCCCCAGGTGAGCTGGTCTCGCTGAGTCTTTGTCAGGCGAGGACAGGGTGTTTCTCTACAGACTTGCCTCACCCCCAGTGCGCCGGGCAAGCATGACAGCATAAAGTTGCTATTTGAAACTCAAATCGTCGTAAATTGAGTTTCAGAACTCAGATTGAGACGAGCTTTAAAGCATTGCAAAGCTAACACAATTTACCATCAAATAAAATTAGTTTCAGTGGCTAATTTTGTCTTGATAGCATGAATAGTTGATGAAATTTCTGCGTAATTGTTAATGTTATCTTGTGATGATGTTATGATGCTGAGAATGTTAATTACAATTAGTTAACAATGTAAATGTTAAATACTGATGATGTTATCATAGTGGTTTGGTTATAATACCTTTGTGTGTAATATGATTATATGTGTCTATAAGGAATTATTAAGCATGAATAATTATGGTGATTGTTAATGATGTTACATATTTAATTAGACATATGTTATGTTTATGTTGATTATGTTGTTGGTGGCATACACAGTCAGAAGATGGGCCATTGTGTATGTGTTGTTGTTGCATACTGAGAGTCCATGCATTCATGTTTTCGGAACTTCAGTTATTTTTGGTGAGCCTCGATCCTATATTGATGATCAGGTGCGAGTAGCTAATTCCTATTATAGGGGATTAATGAGACGTTACCTATGGTGATAGTTGATATTTGATATGCTTCAGTTCCAAGAGGGAATTGGATCCTATGGTGGGGATTAGGGAGCAAAATAAACCTGAGTGTTCATATTTGGTACCACATGCATAACGAGTCAGTGTTGAGTACATTGCTTAAGTGTTGCATTTGTATTGATGGTTGTTGATGTGTTATTGGATGAGAATACTTAATATGTTGGTAATGATTGGGTAATGTGTATGTTGTTTTTATGTGATAATCTACTCCCGTTTATTTTCACCGTTAATTATTGAAGTGTATTCTCGACCCTTTTGTTTGAATGTTGCGTTTACATGAGCATCGTGCAAATACTCAGAAGTAGCATGGTTGAAGTAAATGGAAGATAGCTCTTAGAGTGGCTTCCATTAGTTTTCTGTTTTATTAGTAGGGTCTTGCTCTGATCATGTAACATCGGGTTGGGAACATTTTCTTTCACTTATTTTATTTTGTTGGAGTTACTTTTTATGTTTTGTTGAGATCTCAAAGTTGTTATGAATTGAATAATATAACTCCTTTTGTTGTGTTATGAAGGTTGAGGTTTATGAGACTAAATGTCACGAGTTTCAATATTATGTTTATTTGATTTAATAATGATTCCGCTATGATGATACCCTAAGTGAAGGTGAGCATGTGATGACAGGTTCTGAGTTGTTATGTTATAACCCTGTTACGGAGCAGGCTATGTTCGATTATGCGTGACACCCTGAATGGTTGCATTTTGTTTAACTAAATTCCATATTAAATTGTATGTATGGTTTAGGGTGTTACAAAGTGGTACCATAACAGGTCGATCTGTCTAAATAGATTTTTGTAATGCTGTTTGTTCCCTAGTACACGATATGTGTGTGAAAAACTGTCATTGCTCATTCGTTTTTCTTACCGCTTGTCTGCAGGAGCGGGATTGAAACAAGTGGGCGAGGAGCTTATGCTTCTCTAAGATGTTTATGGTGTGGAGAGTTGGTTCATCGTGCCGTTATTTACAAGAGTGCAAGTTTTTGGAAGTCACTGTCATTTCCAGAGTTTGATGCAAGTGATGAGTGCGGTGTCAATGTATCCATATAGAATGTCTGCTTCAAAATTGGGTGAACTGAAGAAACAATTGGAAGAATTACTTGAGAAGAATTTTGTTCGACCAAGTGTTTCTCCGTGGGATGCGCCAGTGTTGCTAGTGAAGAAGAAAAATGACAATATGAGGTTGTATGTTGACTATATGCAACTGAATAAAGTTACTATCAAGAATAGATATCCTCTTCTGAGAATCGAAGATCTGATGGATCAATTAGTAGGTGCTTGTGTGTTTAGTAAGATATATTTGAGGTATGGTTATCATCAAATTCAAGTGAAACCAAGGGACATTTCGAAGACTGCTTTCAGAACGAGGTATAGTCATTATGAGTATACAACAATTCCGTTTAAACTATCGAATGCACCAAATGTATTTATGGAGTAGATGAATAGGATTTTCCATCCTTACCTAGATCAATTTGTTGTGGTGTTCATCTATGACATCTTGATATATTATAAATCGAAGGAAGAACATGGGAAGCATTTGGAAGTTGTATTGCAGGTGTTGAGAGAGAAGAAGATGTATGTGAAGTTATCTAAGTGTGAGTCTGGTTGAAGGACGTGAGTTTCCTTGGTCACATGATTTCTAGTGGTGGTATCGCAATTGATCTGTCAAAAGTCTATGTTGTGTTACAGTGGGAGACTTCAAAGTCTGTTATGGAGATCAAAAGTTTTCTGGGCTTGGCTGGTTATTACAGGAGGTTCGTCGAAGGTTTTTCAAGATTAGCATGGCCTTTGACCCAGTTGACTCGGAAGGGTCAAGGTTATGTTTGGGATGTGAAATATGAAGAAAGTTTCCGAGAACTCAAGAAGCAGTTGATGGCTGCTCTAGTGTTGATTTTGCTAAATCCAAGTGAGTCTTTTGTGGTGTATTATGAAGCGTCAGAGATGGGTTTAAGTGGTGTGCTGATGCAGAATGGTCAGGTTGTGGCTTATGCCTCTCGACATCTAAAAATTCATGAAAGGAATTATCCTACGCATGATCTGGAGTTAGCAGTTGTAGTTTTTATGTTGAAATTCGAAGACATTATCTTTTTGGTTCTAGATTTGAGGTGTTCAGTGATCACAAGAGCTTGAGGCACCTATTCAATCAAAAGGAATTGAACAATAGGTAACGAAGATGGCATGAACTTCTGAAGAATTATTATTTTGGCTTAAGTTACCATCCTGGTAAGACTAATGTAAGTAGCTGATACGTTGAGTAGGAAGTCGTTTCACATGTCGATGCTTATGGTTAGAGAGTTGGAATTGATTGAGCAATTTAGAGATATGAGTTTAGTATGTGAAAAGACTCCTATCAATGTGAAGTTGGGTATGTTGAAACTGGCCAGTGGTATTCTTGATGAGATCAGAGAAGGACATAAGGCCTACTTGGGATTGATTGAACGTTTAGTGTTGATCAATCAAGGTGAAGGTGGTGACTTCAGAATTGACGAGAATGATGTGATGAGGTTCAGAGACAGGGTTTATGTACAAGATGTATCCGAGCTTAAGAAGAGTATTCTTGAGGAAGGTCATAAAAGGGGGTTGGGAATTCATCCAGGTGACACTAAAATGTACCAACACTTGAAGAAATTATTTTGGTGGCTAGGAATGAAGAAGGAAGTAGCTGAGTTTGTGTATGCTTGTTTGACTTGTCAAAAGTCAAAGATTGAACATCGGAAATCGTTGGGTCTGATGCAACAGTTGAATATTCCACAGTGGAAATGGGATAACATTTACATGTATTTTGTGACAAGTTTGTCGAAGACTTCAAAGGGATACAATTCAATTTGGGTGATTATGGATAGGTTGACCAAATCGGCTCATTTTATACCGCTGAGGATCAATTATATCTTGCAGAAGCTGGCTGAATTATATATTGATGATATTTTGAAACGGCATGGTATTCCTTCAAGTATTGTATCAGATAGAGATCCGAGATTTACATCGAGGTTTTGGGAGAGTTTGTAAGTTGCTTTGGGGACTAAGCTGAAGTTGAGTTATGCTTATCATCCGCAGACTAACAGCAAAATAGAGAGGACTATCCAGTCTTTGGAGGATTTACTAAGCACTTGTGTACTATAACAAGAAGGTGTTTGGGATACCTACTTGTCGTTGATTGAGTTTACCTTCAACAACAATTTCCATGCTAGTATCAGAATGTCACCGTATGAGGCATTGTATGGTAGGAGGTGTAGAACTCCTTTGTATTTGTATGAGTCAGACGAGAGTGTTGTGCTCGGATATGAGATTGTTTAGGAGATGACCAAGAAGATCAAGATGGTCCAAAAGGAGATGAAAGCGTCCCAGAGTCGTCAGAAAAGTTACCATTACAATAGGAGGAAAGCATTTGAGTTTCAGGAGGGAGAACATGTGTTTTTTAGGGTTATGACGGCAAATGGCGTTGGTCGAGATTTGAGGTCTCGAAAGCTCATGCCATATTTTATTGATCCATACCAGATTTTGTAGAGGATAGGAGAGGTGGCCTATCACATTGCTTTTCCTCTACCACTTGCTAATATTGATGATGTGTTTCATGTGTCTCAGTTGAGGAGATACATTCTGGATCCATCTCATGTGATCCAGGTGGATGATGTGCAGGTGAGGGATAGCCTGACTGTAGAGGCATCACCCATACGGGTAGAGGATCGAGAGGTGAAGGAGTTGCAAGGTAAAGAGATTACCTTGGTAAAACTAGTTTGGGAAGGACCAGATGGGAGGAGCATGACTTTGAGCGTGAGAAGTAGATGAGAGAGTCGTATCCGACTTTTTTTTCCTCAGGTAGTTTTCAAGGACGAGAATTCTTTAAGTGAGAGAGAGTTATAACACTCAAATTTTATTAATTGTCTTATTTTGAAATAGGTGTTGGATGGTGTATGGTTAGCATTGTGGAGTGTAGGGAGAAAACTATATTAAATCTAGAATATTAGTATTTTAATATTTAAATAGTAGTAACTCATTTGATTTATATAGTTATAATGAGAAAATATAGACTTTGGGTAAAAAGGAAAATGATGAGAAATGGAAGGGAGGAAGGAGTAAGAGGGATAAGAGTTGGGTCGGAATTTTAATTCTAGAAAGATTGCCCTAATGATATAAGTTAAGAGTCTAACCTAAGTTAATGAGCTTTTTGGACCAGTACGTAGAAAATTGAAAAAAAAGAGAGAGACAAGAGACAAGGAAGAATAGAGAGAAGGCTAGGAGTTGAGGAGGAATGTTCAATAAAACCTAAATTTTACCAAAGTGCTGCTAGGAATTAAGGTAAGGGGGAAATGTGCTTCTCTAATTGGTGTTAAGGCATGAGGGGTAGAATGGAGGTACCCTTAACCTCCCATAAGATTTGTTCTTTCTTTGAGTTATAATGAATGTTATGAATAACATGATTTCAGTTCTGTTTTTATGCTATGATTTCTTGCAAATTCGTGTACTTTATTTGAGGTAATTGTTTTGTATGCTACGTGTTCATAACCATGAGTTATGTTACGAGATTGGGATTTTTAAAGTATGAAATTTTTTGTTTTTTTTAGTTAAATCAATGTAATAAAATGTTAGATTATTAGGAAGTAAATGCTTTTGTGTGGTATTCATGTGCTATAAGTTTCTGGATGTTTGAGGATGTTTGGTATCAAATTTGGGAAGGGCTTAGAGGTTTTGTAGTGCCGAATCGTGTTTCGGGGTTCTGTCAGCTTCATCGGGCGAGCCCCATGCGAGCTGGTCTTGCTGGGTCTCCTCCAGGAAAGGACAAGGTGTTTCGCTACTGACTTGCCTCTCCCCTATCTCGTCGGGCGAGCATGATAACACAAAGTTGTTGTTTGAAACTCAAATCTTCGTAAATTGATTTTTGGGACTCGGTTTGTGACGAGGTTTGAGGCGTTGGAAATCTAACACAATTTACCATCATATGAAATTAGTTTCAGTGGCTAATTGTGTCGTGATAACGTGAACAATTGATGAGATTTGTGCGTAATTGTTGATGTTATCTTGTGATGATGTTATGATGCTAAGAATGTTAATTACAATTGGTTAACAATGTTAGTGTTAAATATTGATGACGTTATTATAGTGGTGTAGTTATAATAACTTTGTATGGAAGATGATTATATGTGTCTATAAGGAATTGTTGAGCATGAATACTTGTGGTGATTGTTAAAGATATTGCATATTCAATTATACATATGCTATGTTTATGTTGATTATGTTATTGGTGGCATACACAGTCAGAAGAGGGGTCATTATGTATGTGTTGTTGTTGCATTCTGAGAGTACATGCATTCATGTTGTCGAAGCTTAGGTTCTTTTTGGAGAGCCTCGATCCTATGGTGATGGATATGGCGCGAGTAGCTAATTCCTATCACGGGGGATAAGTGAAGTGTTACCTATGGTGATAGTAACGATTTGGTGTGCTCTGGTTCCAAGAGGGAATCTGATCCTATGGTGGGGATTAGGGAGCGAAATGAACCTGACTGTTCATATTTGGTACCACATGCATAACGAGTCAGTGTTGAGTACATTGCATAAGTGTTTCATTTGTATTGATTGTTGTTGATGTGTTGTTGAATGAAAATGCTTAATATGTTGGTGTTGATTGAGTGATGCGTATGTTGTTGTTATGTGATAATCTACTCCCGCTTGTTTTCACGTTAAGTATTGAAGTGTATCCTCACCCCTTATATTTGAATGTTGCCTTTACATGGGCATCGTGCAGATACTCATGAGTAGTATGGTTAAAGCAAGTGGAAGATAGCTCTTGGAGTGGCTTCCATTAGTTAGTTGTTTTATTAGTAGGATCTTGCTCTGATCATGTAACATCAGGTTGACAATGTTTGCTTTCACTTGTTTTATTTCGTTGAAGTTACTATTTATATTTTTTTGAGATCTCAAAGTTGTTGTGAGTTGAATAATATAACTCATTTTATTGTGTTATGAATGTTGAGGCTTATGAGACTAAATGTCATGAGTAACAATATTGTGTTTATTTGATTTAATAATGATTTCGCTGCAATGATACTCTAAGTGAAGGTGAGCATGTGATGATAGATTCTAAATTGTTATGTTATAACCCGTGTTACAGAGCAGACTACGTTTGATTGTGCGTGACACCCTGAATGGTTGCATTTTGTTTAATTAAATTTTTTATTAAATTGTATACAGGGTTTAAGGTGTTACAGGTTTCCTCTCCCCATAAATGGTTTGTCAATTGTCTTTCATTAAGCGTGTTTCTTGCCATGTTCAAGATGCTCTTATTCTTTATTTCAATAATGCAATTGTGATGAGGTGTATAAGGTTCTATAATTTCATGCTCATTTCCTTATTTCTCACAGAATTGTACAAATTTAATAGAGTTATATTCACCACCTCCATCACTTCTCAACTTATTGATGTCATATTCGGCATGTTTCCTAACTAACAACTTGAATCTCTTGTAATTTGTGAATACTTCATTTTTTATCCATTATATATATATATATATATATATATATATATATATATATATATATATATATATATATATATATATATATATATATATATATATATATATATATATATATATATATTATATATATATATATATATATATACACACACACACAAACACGCAGTGAATTCATTTATGAAGGTTAGGAAAGAAAATTTACCTCCCATTGACTTTACTTCAAACGGTTAACATACATCTGAGTGAAAAATCTCCAACTTCTACTTTGACTTCATAGGCAAGTAATGCTTGAATTACATTACTGCCTTCTTGTCTACTCATCCCTTTTCGCATAATTGCTTTGGACATTTGATTCAAACCATTTTATACTCCATTTTTTCATCTGCATTAGGCTAAGACTCTTAAATTTAGATGACCATATCTCTAATGCCAAATCCAATTTTGGTCCTCAATGTTGGTTGATACAAGGCATTGTTAGTCAAGCTTGTTGATCATGACTTTGAATGTTTCATTGTTTGACAAGGGTGCCTTCAATATTAATTTGGAAATTACATCAAACACATTTAGCTCATTATCTTATAATCTCATGGTATAGTTCTTGTTAAGAAATTGACCCAAACTTATCAAGTTACTAGTCATTTAAGAAACACATAACACATCAAGTATGATGCTTCTTGTCAATCCTTCTTATTCACAAGAATATTTCATATACCCTCGGATGTAACTATGTTGTTATCTACAAATCTAACATACAATATCATTGATTTATCAAGCCTGATAAATCAATATTTGTTTCCTTTCACGTGATTACTATAACATGTGTCAAAATACCACACATTGGTTTTATCTTGTGTCACATGTGTGTTATCCAATAGTATGACCTCCTTAGAATAACTATTTTCTACATGTGAAAATTATGCTTCTTCTTTGTCACTCTCATTGGCTTCTTTATTGAGGCGGCAGTCTGTAGCACATGATCAGACTTTTGACAACATTAACATTGCACTTCTTTCATATCCACATTCATATTGAATTTCTTGTTATGAGAGCCACCTGTTGGTGGAGGATATGGGAATTGAATGGTCCAGAAGTGGGAGGGGTGGAATAGAATATTCCCCTAACACTATTATCAAAAATATTTTCTTTTACAAAATAAGAGTTTTACAAGATGATGCACAAATAGCAAACGAAAACAAAATATTGAGAAGGTTTTGAAAAAGATACATTTCAATGTCTATCACAATTACATGAGATAGTCATAAGTAACCACTACCAAGATAAATGATGTTAATTTAAGAAGAAATACAAAAAGGTACATAATTCAATTTTCACATGTGGCTCAAATATAATTCTGATCAATTGATTATTCAATCTAACCGTAAAAATCATTACAATTATAATTAGTAGATAGAATATCAAATGGACTAGACATATAACAGATTTAAGCTTATATAACAAATAACTATAAGAAATGTAAATCCTAATAACATGATATTAAAAAAATGACAAACAACTTAAAGCATGCAACAATATACATAAATGTAAACGAGATAGGAAAAAGAAAAATATACACAATCGATTTATAGTGGTTCAACTTATTCGTCATCGCTAGAACTTAATCAACTCTTCAATGGCTATAAGTCCCACCATTGAAAATTTGTAGGATTTTCCACTATTTTATAAAATTAATACAAGATTATTTTTGGTACTAGGGATAAGCAATAACTTTGAACACTACAAGCCAATTTAGCCAACACGAGTCTAAATTAATTTTCTCTTCTGTTCCGTGACGACCTTTATTAAGTCCCACTGGTTTCTTGTCCGAGCCTTTATTCTACCAAAGAATAATTGGAAATCTCTTAATTTTGTTCTACAACAACCTTTACACAATTCTACTAAAGTTTTCAATGGAGTATAGAGAAAACTTTCTCTTGCTGGATGTTAATCTCCAAATACCATATACACAAAATGATTCTTCATCATGATAGAAACCGTAAAACTTCACAAAAAAAACATTAGCTTCCCTAATGTACCTTGGATCTACCACTCAAACTCAATCTTTAGATTTGAGCATCACAACAATGGTTTATTGGTTCAAGTTTAAAGATGGTGAAGGTTATCTAAACAATATCATACAACACAACATTTTCACAAGGTTGAAACAAGAAGGTGATCTGTTTGTGAAAGGAAAAACTCTCATGGGTTTTTCTCAAGATTTGTGAAAATATGAATTTGATCTCACTTGATCTTTCTTTGAAAAAATATATATCATCATCCATCCTCTAGAAAAATGACAAAAATTATTTATATAGGTGCTAGAGGTTAAACATATAAAGGTGAGGAGGATAACAAATGATTCAAGTCAAATCAAGCAGTTATGATTTGAATCAACAAAAGAATGACTTGAATAAATGTAGTAAAATGAGAAAATTGTTATTTTGATTTGAATAATGGTTTGCGTTTCATACTTGAACTAGACACGAAATGAGGATAGAAAGTAATGGTGGATCTGAGTTTCTAATGCGGCGGATAGGGGGTTCACCTGCAAGGTTAACATTCCAACACTAAAATCAGTATGTGAGGGAGAAGAGCGAATTGAAATTAAATTTGAAACTTAATACCTGAGTTGGTGCCTTATCTATATATAGAAGAAATAACTAACTTGCTATCAGTTAGGTATGAGTTACGAAGATCGGTTGGGTGTACTTGAAGTTCAAATCCTTTGTGCTCATCAACATGATGGTTATCGTGTGCTGAGAAGATTCCAAAAGGATTGTATCTTCTTCAAAGTGGTTGATCGGGGTCGATGTGGTCGACCCAAAACAGTTTGCATTCATGATGATTCGAGTCACAAAAAATTATGATTCAAATCTTGCTTGTTTTTTGAAAAATAACGTATTGTCATGATTTGAGTCACAAAAAATTATGATTCAAATCTTGCTTGTGTTTGAAAAATAATGTATTGTCATGATTCAAGTCAAAATAAGTTATGATTCGACTTAAGAAGTGTTGTGATTCAAGTCAAAATAAGTTGTGATTCGACTTAATGAGTGTTATGATTCAAGTTATATATCCTTGATTTGAATCAACTTTACAAGGACAAAATTCAAATTGACTTTTAATTCGAATGAGCCATATGCTTGATTCAAATTAAGTTTTAAAAAACCCTATTTTTTAGTTTTCTAACGTGTGAGTCAAGACACACAAATGTTGATTTGACAAACTTTCTCAAACTTAAAAAACACGTTGACATGGATTCAAATTTAATTTATTGAATGATGGGGTTATTCAAGGTAAAATCTAATCAAATAAATGAATTACACAAATTACACACAAATTGAAATAACAACAAATCAAATTATAAGTAACAAAAAATAAAGAGAGCATCAAAGTAAAGATGATACCAATTGAGCAAACTCATCATCATTCTTGCTTTTCTTTCTCTCTTTGAATCTTTGAATTCTTTACAACACCTTCATCATTCCACTTCTTCTTATTCCACTGGTATTTCCATTTGTTGATCTTTGAGGCATCTTTTTTCATCTTCTTGAAAAACTTGACTTGTAGGGCTTTTTCTTGACCTTCTCAAAATTCCTCTACTTCAACTTTAACTCATGAGCCTTCTAGGATGTTTAAAATTCCTCAAGCTTCATCTTAGTCAGATCCTTAGATTATCCAATTACCACGACAATATGATCAAATTTTATAGTTAGAGATCCCAAGACTTTCTCAACCTTTTACAATTTTGTGATCTTCTTACCACACAATTTCATTTGATTAGTTAAAAATATCAATCTTGAGAAGAACTCTGCGACTGCCTTACCATCATTCATTTGTGTATTTTCATATTGCTTCTCAAAGAATGAAATTTCACCTTCTTCAATTTCTCATCACATCCATACAACTTCTTAAGTGTATCTCACACACCCTTAGTCGTTTCTTCATCTATGGTCTTCTCAAATATGTTTGAATTCACACATGGAAGAACAAGAATAGACATTTCTCATATTTCTTGCTCAATTTGCGATGAGCAGTCTTCTGTACTTCTATTGCATTAGTTTCAAATGCTGAGAGCCCATCATTCACAATTTCAAGCATATATTAAAATATGAATATAACATTCATTTTCGTGTACCATCTGTCATAATGTTTCCCTTTAAACACAAATAGATTTGCAGGGAACTGATTAGAAGTTGTGCTTCCATTTATCATTGATGGAAGATATGATCAAATAGGTGCTTTTGATACTAATTTCTTAGGATAACATGTCATACAAGATAATGAACATAAAAAAGATATATGAAATTGGAGATGCTTACAAAATTAGAGTGAAGAGGGTATATGAAATTGAAGATGCTTAACATGAAATGAAATTAGAGTGAAGAGAGTTTCTTTTTAATTGTTCCACTCGATTATTTTTACAAACATGTGTTACTATATTTATATAGAATTATATTATTGGCTAACTAAATAAAGTTTAGTCAATAACCAATTAGTAATAACCACATATAAACTAGTAGTAACCACGAATAACTTAGTTTGAATTGTCTAACCAACTTATAACTAAGTTCTAAAACTGAATTACATGATTATAATAAAACCAAAATAGCAAAACCAATTGCATTCAATGGTGTCTCTTCAATAACAAGATTTCTTCAAGTTGATACTACTGCTACTTCTACTTCTACTTTAACAATGGCCAATCAAAACTTAAATGGAAGACATAATTACGACCCACCACAATCTCCATTTAATTTGAATTCTATTTATCAAGAAGATGACGACAATGAAGATGATAACAATTTTCAGCCAGTAAACTTAACTATTATAGTTTCACATCTTCATATTCAAGCTCTAATGATGATGTCCATCTTAATTCTAACTCATTCGCCTTTCACAATAAAATTCACTGAAAAACTAACACTAACAACAATCTACATGGTTGTACAACACCATATTTTCTTTCACATCACCATTCATAAATTGATTGCAAAATTCTCTAAGGGAGAGATCCACCAACAACTAAAATACAATGCCAATCTTGCCATATGATAGATAACTTGTTGCCTGTGTCTGACATTACACCAAAGTTTTCTCAACTTTACATATACTGAAAATGAAGCAACTTTAGGTGGCAGAAAAATCAAATCCTGGCGACAAATCGGACAAACTTCAACAGAAAAAGTGTATCTATACTCATCTATATCATGAGAAACAAGCTCCTTACTCTCAGAAATCCTCACAGGAACCCGTCCTTTGATAAAATCAGGAAGCTTGTTAGCATGAATTCTGTTGGAGAAAAAGTAATCAATACCGTGTTTCATCTTATTGATTCTGACAGCATTAGCAGCAACACGATGCTTCGGAATAGCGTGATCCAAACGAAAGAAACTGCGCATAAGACATGCATGTTGTCTTAATTGCACAACAAAATTCCATTCATCGTGATCAGGCTGAACTCTAGCACAAGATTCACAAACACGGTTGTGTTGAACAAACTCAACAAGATAAGATTGTTGAAGAGTTTCTCCATTGATAACCTCTTTCTGAACAGTAGCCCTAATTTTGATAATATTTGAATTGGGTTGAGATGGAATTGTTTGATAACGAACCAATCTGATATTATTGAAACTCAAATTCTTTTCTAGTAATATTATACAAAAATCTAGAAGCTGTTTTGGTTGTAATTGTAGTTTGATCCATGATTTGAGGGGTTCAGAGTAGGTTTTACATTGGGGGCAATGTAGGAGATAGAGTTTGTTGGGTAACCCTAATGTGATACTATCGTTTTTTGATCGGAAACATTTAAGGCATAATGTACTGGGTGAGTTAGGTTGGATTGGGAGTTTGCATTGGGAACAAGGAATGGTGAGGAAGGTTTGATCGGGTATCATAATATCAACATCGTCTTCTTCTTCCATGGAGGCTTACTTGTTGAGGCTTCTCTAGGGCTTCTATTGCTTGCAGCTTACTCCAATCATATTTACAAGTAATAGTTTTTTTATTTTTTATTTTATTTTATCTTGAATATAAACAAATGCCTTTACACAAGTTAGTTACTAGTGGATAAAAAGTTAATTAAGAGTAGATTAATAATTATATTAATTATTTTATATAAATAAAGAAAAATAAATATGTTTAACTATCTACTTAACTTTCAATTTTTTTTCTATTCAATTTAGTACAAAATTGAATTTGAGTTAGAGTATGAAAATAAAATTGGATGTTTCATCTTTTAGGACAAATAATGGCATTACATATGTTGGAATATATCTAAGAGATGTTATGAAGAAGGTATGCAAATTTTTTAGTGTCATGAATTGAATACCATTGAGCATTTTCTTCTTTAACTTATACAAGTCTTTATACAATGTTATGACTTTCAATTTTTTTTATAAGCAAGAAAAAATTGCATTAAAGCGAGCATAAGGGGTACTCAACCCAATATAAAAAAGAATTCGAGTTAAGTCAAAACTACAAATAAATTGGACAATCGATTATCTTTAGACACCGAAAATTGACCAAAAGATCTAGCACTAATACAATCCAAGCTAAAGATTTGGATACAAAAACAATCTCCTGACTCCCCTTCATCCCACCATTGAACAAAATGCCATTCCTAATTAGCCAAATAGCCCTGGCGACAGATAACAAAATAAATATTCTATAAGTTTTCCTTGTCCTCTTCGACATAACATGGGCAAACAATAAGAGGTGATCAGAAACGATAGAAACAGAAAAATTGTCAACCCCCTACCCACTCCAAAATAGATAACCAAACCTCATTTGCAACACGACAAGCAATGAAGAGATGATGGTGAGTCTCGTCCGGACCAAAGCATAAAAGGGCAAACGAGATTATGCACACCTGAAATAACACCTCTTTTAGAAAGTTCATATCTTGTCTATAATGAAGTAACTTCCACGCGAACAATTGAATATTTGATGACACGTTAGATTTCCAGAAAAGCTTCAAAGAAGAAGAAAAAAACATACTGAAAGACGAAATCTGATCACCGGTCACACGCAACTTGTTGAAAGCATATTTCATAGAATAGCCCCCTTAAGCACTTCACCGAACAAATCGATCAAGGTGATTTGGGTCAGGCTAAAAATCTTGTGGAATCAATAACATACAGTTATACTCATTTGCTACCTGCACGGGCAATGACTCTCAATGGTAGTAGAACGACCAAAACCAAGCATTATGCACCACAAAGCCGACATCCAAAAAACGTTAAAAAAGGCTCCTACAACGCCTGAAACAGTCGAGAAAATTGAATGCAGATAGGCGCTTTACCGATCCAACAATCCCTCCAAAAGTCAATATCCGCTCCATTTCCAAGCTTGCACGAGAGACTCAAACGAAACCAATTGTTACCAGCCCCCCACGCATTCAACAACACACGTAAATCCCTCCACCACAACGAATGATTAGAATGAGAAAAAGAGAGATAATTATCGCAAATTTCATTCTTGATATTTACATACTTGAAACAAAGAACTTTATGCCATATAACGACTTGGTTTCAACCAAAATCCTCCAACCCCACTTACACAAAAGAGCTCTGTTAAATAAATCACCATGCTTCAGCCCAAAACCACCTTCCAATTTTGGAAAACAAATAGTAGACCATGCCACCCAATTGATCCTCCTAGTATTTTCCTTACCGTTTCATTAAAACGAACGTTGAAAATTGATGAAGTCTTGAATAACCACTTTAGGAGTTTTACAAAAAGAGATCATGAAAAGCTGGATGGCATTCAAAACCGAATTGAGCAGAGTAACATGCCCGCCAAGAGAAAGATTTTCCACCTTCTAAGAAGCCATTCTACTTATTGGATTACATCCTATTTGAATACCAAGGAAAGGAAAAGGTAGAGTACTAACATCACAAGATAAGTAATAAGAGGCAGCTTCATAAAAAGCAGAATCCATATTGACACTATTGTGAAAGCGATGCCGAAATTACAAAGTATAATTGGTTTCTTGATTGGTAAAAAATCTACAAGGATATAAAAGAAGAAAACAACAAGAGCACAATGAAATTGGTTATAAACTACTATTATTTACTTTCTCTTTGAAACAGGACTACAAGTGTTACAAAATAACAAATAACATTTCTCACCCTAATTAGGATTTGCCTTATTTCAATGATGAGAGACTAGTATACTATTTATAAGAAAACTAACACACTAAACTAATGGGATTTTACACACATGCCCATTACACAAACTAACTTAAACAACTGGGCATAACAAACAGGCATGTGAACAAACTTCGACTACATCATGTGAACAGACTTCGACGACATGCTAATAATCTTGTCAAATTGTTGAACCAAGAAGCTACCCTTTGACCATACTATAGTTCGATCCAATATCTCACAAATCTCCACCTTGGATCAAACTCTATAATATCAAGGGAACAAACTAGCTTTCTTCATGCAGTTTTATCGAATGCATAGTCAAATTTTCTTTATCCTTTAACATAGCGTCCATGGTTGCGACTCCCTTCAACGCTTCTAAACAACCCTGCTGAACCAGTAGAGCTTTCATCTTCAAGCGCCACAGACCGAAATCGTTTACTCTGGTGAACTTTTCAATCTCATATTTTGTTGAAAACATCTTCTCCATGCTCACCGCACAAATTTGTTGTGAAAACGATGCCGGAATTACAAAATATAATTGGTTTCTTGATCGGTAAGAAACCCACAAGGATAGAAAAGAAGAAAACAACAAGAATACAATGAAATTGGATATAAATTGTTATTCTTTACTTTCTCTTTGAAACAAGATTACAAGTGTTACAAAATAGCAAATAACATTTCTCACCCTAATTAGGATTTGCCTTATTCAATGATGAGACACTAGTATACTATTTATAAGAAAACTAACACACAAAACTAATGATCTTTTACACACAGACCCATTACACAAGCTAACTTAGAGAACAAGCTAACTTAAACAATTGGGCATAACAAACAGGCTCAATTCGGCATGCTAACAATCCTAGCATATTTCGACTACATCATGTGAACAGACTTCGATGGCATGTTAATGGTGTTGTCGGATTGTTGAACCAAGAATCTACCCTTAGACCATACTAGGATTAGATCAAATATCTCACAAACACCAATGGTTCTACTCTTGTTGAAATTAATGGAAAGATCCAAATAAAGCTCAAAATCGTAAAGCAAAGGTTTTAGAGTCCCTAAATTCTCCCAAGAAGGCTGGCCCAGAAGCATTGTGTCATCGACAAACTAAAGAAGATAAATATGAAGAGAATCACCTAAGGAGAAAGGATGATAGCATGTTTAATAAATTTCCAACAAATTTTATAGAATTTCGTTGAAAAGCCATTCTCCCTGAACTTTTTCCGATAGCTACATTCCACATAACATAATTAATATCTTGCATAGAAAAGGAATTCTCCAAACCAACACTAGCCGCTTGAGATAACTCATTAAAAGACACTTCTTCAAGTAAAAGGTTTTTGGGAAACTTCTCCCAAAAACGATATTGAAAATGCTCAATAGCCAACTGTCTAACACCTGCAACATCATCAATTATAATACCCCCTTGCTTAAGGCCAACAATGTTATTACGACATAATCTAAATTTCGTAAACGAATGAAAGAATTTGGAATTTCGGTCCCCCTCATTTAACCAACGACATATAGACTTCTTCTTTGTGGTCATATTATATTAGCCTCACTCACTTATTTCTTCAATTATCATACATTTTTTTCATACACTCAAACAATATATAAGCCTTGTTTGAGAATGCTTCTAGTGTATCACTACTTGCTTATATTAATATAAAAATGGTGATTCCAAATTATTTTTAAAACACTCACTACTACAAAAAAAAAGACATTTAATCTTGGTTAAAGAAGCGAGGTAACAGAGGACGTTATGAAAAGTGTAGACTTTATCTCTCGATTTTAAAAAAAAAAAATCAATGGGTATATGTAAAGGTCATGAGTTCAACCCCCATGAAGATCCTTTTGGAATTTTGAAATGACGAAAACATGTGTCCCCTCGGTTTTGTCATTTCACCGACAGATATACCATATTTTCACCTCGGTTATCTTATAAAATTGAGGGGTAAAACAATTTTGAGTTTATTAAATCTAATGTGGATTGCTTATTTCACCAAACCCTATACTGAATATATAACTTTTCAAAATTTGTTAAGAAAACAATTATATGAACAATTGTGTTATATTTGAAGAACAACTTACATTGATTAGTGATTTTGAAGCATCCCGCAACTCATCATTCATCTCACGCTATTTTATGGTTAAAATTTCTCTAATGTTTCAAGTTCTTTATTCAACACTTACTTTTCTACTAATTCATTTTCGAAAGCATAAAATTTGATGCTTTGGAAAATGCTCAATATGGAAGAAAATTGAACGAAAACTAGAAGTATTAGAGAGATTTTAACGGTAAAACAACATGAGATGAATGATGAGTTACGGAATGCTAGAAAATCTTTAATCAGTGTAAGATAAGTTTCATATACAACATAATTTTTCATATGATTATTTCCAAAATCAATTTACTAGGTTATATGTTTAAAGAGCGGTTAGTGAAACAAAAAATCGACATTAGATATAATAAACTCAACTCAACGGAAAAAGATGAGAGCTGCAAAAAGAATCACAAAAAACATAATCTCAATATTAATATCAAGCTCTACTCAAACACAATAACAACAACTAAAGTACAACATATATATTTAATAAACTCAACTAAAAAACAATAACTTACATTAAACAACAACACAAAGTTACAATCAACAACATCAACAACAATATCAAGAACAACAACATCAATAAACAACCTCAAGGGTTTAGGGTCTCAACAACATTGACAAAAACAACATCTATAATAACAACAAAAATAACATCTATAATAGCAACAAAAACAACAAGAAAACCTCTAGGGTTTTGGATCTCAACAACACCATCGCCACAACAACAATTGAAGGAGAATTGCGATCCAAAATGCAACGGAAATTAAAATTTTCTCCTTTAAGTGATCCTTACGAATGGGCATGATCAGTGATAGAAATCGTTAACTTTTGTGGCGATTGAAACCTTTGATGCAGATCTAAGGAGTGATCACGAACGTTGAATGTTTTCAATGCCTCTACTCAGTCCATATGAACAGAATCATTCAGACTCAGTGCTAGCTGCTACGAATGAAGGCTTTGAGTGAGAGTGAGTGAGAGAGAGAGAGAGAGAGAGAGAGAGAGAGAGAAACGAAATTTCATATAATGAAATGCTTTTGCACAAGGGTTCTATTTATAGAACCACTTGCATGGGCTGCAAGCTAAAAAGTCCACTCAAGTGTATGTTTCCCATATCTCATGGTATACCAAAAAATCACTTAAGCGCGTGGTACCTTGCCATATTTCGTATTCTACTTAAGTGCACCGTGCCTTACGATGTTCCACAATTCACTTAAGTGCATTGTATCTTACGGTGTTCCTTATTTACTCTATCTCTCATCAATATGTCCTTTTGTGTGTGACCCTATAGGTTTTCGCGATATTGGTAATTATATTAAATCACGTAGTTAACATAATAAACATTGAGTGGTATCTAGAAACACATCACTGCTTCCCAAGGCACGAAAATGTCATGTGATCTGACAAATCCCCTTTTTGTGATAATACTTGTATGTACAATTACCCTTTTGCCCTTATATCTATATTGAACGCAAGACATAGACTGTGTCATCCTTGTCCAATTCAATATTGGGCCCTTAGACATTTATCTTGTTACGCAGGATGGGCAAATTCCATCTAGGTCACTCATGTCCCTTAGCATGCTTCGTGGAGTACCCATCAAATATCTTTATGGTCATCCATTTACAGACAACGTTTGATAAAAAATAAAGCACTTGACTCTATATCTAGGGTCCATAGGGGTTTCAGGTCGAAGGGTGGTATACACCACTATCACCATGAGAATAACTTATGACACTTTGCATAACATTCTATATAGTATTCTCATAGCCAGTCAATCCAGTATAAATATTACTCCTAATATTCATACTATGTTTAAGACTTGATAACTCCTTATCCATGATCCATGAGATGTGATCATCAGTCTATATACATAATAGTCTTAATGCTTTAATGTTATCCCACTTCACAACAAAGCTTGACTACGAATACTTTAAGAATAATGTCCTTATGTTTAACGAGATCTCATGATTAAGTCATACTTGATACATTAAACGGACTAGCTATTCTAGGGACTTTATTAAACAAACATAATAAGGAAAAAAACCTTTTTATTATTAATAAATAATTCGATACAAGTACCAAAAGTATTGGCCTCTAGGACTTACACTAACAACAATAACAACAACAACAATAATAACAACAACAATATGTCAACAATATTAATAGTGATATTTGACGTATCAGATCTCTGAAGAAGTAGTAAAAGAAAATGATTTGGATCTCTGAAGAAGAAACGAGAGCAATAAATACATAACATCTTCGTATTGAAGATGATATGCTTTTATGGCTCTTGTTGTTTAGGGATCTTTTGTTATGGGCTCTTCGTTAGGGTTCTGTTTGTATTGTTTAGACAAGTGAAACGGAATGCTACAATAGAGAAACATATTCACCTCGGTTGAAAAGAAGATCGAGGTGAAATGTGACATACTTTTAGATTAAAAATAAAATATTCAAGAAGATGACACTTTTAATAAGGTAAAAACATAAACTGAGGCTGATGGAATTCGAAGCATGTACACTGTATAGGTTTACCCCTTAGATTTCAAAATAACCGACATAATATATTATATATTTTTATATAAAAAATTAGGATGCATTCAGGAATTTACCTCGATTTTTTAATATGTGAGGTGAACTTATTATCATAAAATATATTATTTGTAATAGTGACCTTTTCATTATCACATGACCACCCTAAAACCTACCAGGTTCACCTGGATAATCTAATAGACAAACAATTTGTTTTTTTGTGTGGTGAAGCTTATCCTTGATAAGGAAGTCATTCGAATGATTACACATAAGGTTTAAAGACTACATGGTTTCTAATGAGGTCAGTTTTATTCAATACCTTAAATGAAAAGAAGTTATTTCAGACAACCACTTACTCTCAAAGATTGTCCCACTGTAAGAGCACTTTTATACTAACTCTCCAACTATATTAATGGCATGTTCATTTAATTTTTCAGATAACTAGTTTTGTTTCCCAAAACTGCAGTCCTAGCAGATACTCAAGCAATATTCCTTCTAAGAGGATGTCACAAGAAAATACTTTGGAACAACTTGAATCTTCACATTTAGTGTCACCAAGACAATCTATAACCAAGAGTGTGATGCCTACGAACACCGAATGATTGCATCACTTTAGACTTCATTCATCTTTGTATTCCATTGTTCTGTCTCTAACATGCTTTACCATTGTTCTCTATTTTTTCATTTGCATAAAACAATACAACCAACCATTTCATTTGTATGTGTAACACCCTTCTAAAATACCCCAAATATTTAATTAAAACAACAATTATATATATCAGAGTAAATATGCAACTAAGGGTGTCACACAATCACTTCACACCGTGTTCCAAAATATCTGGTCATACTCATTTATTTATCAAAAGAAACATTTGCATAATTCGCAGCGGATAGAAATTAACAACAACATGCAAACCATGTAACACATTACATGTAAAATGGTTCAACAACCAACCATAAGACAATTAAAAACATCCCATCCCGATGTTACATCTATCAGAGCATGACCCACTAAGGAACTACACTAGACTCCAAGCACTAGCTCCTACTCAATCATTGCTCGTTACCTGAAACATAGTTGTAAGGGTGAGTTCCTCAATCGATATAATAAGCATTATAAAATGTCATGTAATGCTAAGTAATTTAACACATATCATCACCCTAATCAGATTACACATATACAGCAACGGCAATATCAACTCATAATCATCATCATCATCATACTCAAACTCAACACAACCATAAAACACACGTATAATATTGGAATACATCCATTCATATTATACGCCATACATACATACATTATGCAATGAGACTCCATGCATGCGGTACCGACTATTCGTGAACATATAGTTCAACCTCACCGACCAAATCCAGGTACGGCTACCAAGCTCACTAGTCCCACTCATTTGAGACCTAGTGACTCACTCACTAATTCCTCACCATGGGAATTAGCTACCACCCCAAGGGCTATGATATGCACGCTAATCACCTAGCATGCAAACATCAACAACAATCCATAATACTAACTCACTAATTCCTCACCATGGGAATTAGCTACCACCATAAAGGCCACAATATGCAAGCTAAATCACTTAGTCATGCAAACATCAACAATCATCCACAATGGACATATGCTCACACTCTAAGCCATAAACAGTCCATTCATAATTTCATACACAATAGATACATTCACAACATTATGCATACCATCATAATCAATCATAGTATTAGCACACTCTACTAATACCTATACTACTCAAAACAACGGGAAATGATCCCTACTCTATCATACCTCAGCTAAATTACATTATCCAGCCGAACAACCAAAAACTGCACAACAACAGCACAGAAAAATCACAATCCTGCCCATACGCGTATTGCCTAGTCCCATACGCGTATGGCCCAATTCTCAGCCAATTCCATACGCGTACCACCTATCTCATACGCGTATGCTACGCGTACCACTTCCCCATACGCGTACCAACAGAGACCAAACCACGTTCAAAACATCATCTTCCTCATCCATACGCGTATTGTCTAGTGCCATACGCGTACCAGACCATCTCATACGCGTATTGCCTAGTGCCATACGCGTATGACCAGAAACCAGATTTCCAGATCTGCTATGGTCTTCTCTGCTACGAGATCTACCAATTCCAACCTCCTACAATTCAATTTTTCACAGTAATCGTTCATATCGTATAACACGAATCACACCCTATTCAATTTCACCAATTCTAACATTTTTACATCTAATTCCTACGAATTCCTTTCAATCAAAATCCAATTTCGTTCATCCAAAAGTTCACAATTTCATCATGCATCATTCCGAATAGAGTCAAATCAATGGTCTATCACTACCCACTACATGTTATCCCATAATACCCATTAATCGACGATAAACCCCCCTTACCTGAGTTAATCCGGCAATCCTTCGGCTTCGAGCTCTTCCTCTCTTCAACCCTTGTTCTCTGGCTCTTTTTCCCTTTCTCCACTTTTCTGTCTCTTTTCCTTTTCACGTGAAAATAACCCTTTTTACCAAATGGGACTCTCTTTATATATTTTCCAATAATTATTATTCCAATAATAATAATAATAATAATAATCCAAAAATTCCAATTATTTAATTAAATTAATAAATATAATATTAACTTAAATTAAATAATTATCTTATTTTTATCGGGGTGTTACAACTCTCCCCCACTAAAAGAGTTTTCGTCCTCGAAAACATACCTCAAGCGAATAACTCCGGATACGACTCCTTCATCTGGCTCTCAAGTTCCCAAGTCACATTGCCACCTGCTGGTCCTCCCCAAGCTACTTTTACCAAGGCAATCTCTTTACCCCGCAACTGCTTCAACTCTCGATCCTCGATCCTCATAGGTGATGTTTCAATAGTCAGGTTATCTCTCACTTGGACATCATCTACTTGGACCACATGCGACGGATCATGAATGTATCTCCTCAACTGAGACACATGAAAAACCTCATGCAAATTCGCAAGTGACGGCGGTAAAGCGATACGATAGGCTACCTCCCCTATCCTCTCTAAAATCTGATAAGGACCAATAAATCGAGGTGTCAACTTCTTCGACTTCAAAGCTCGACCAACCCCAGTTATCGGAGTAACACGAAGAAACACATGATCTCCCTCTTGAAACTCAAGTGACTTCCTCCTCTTGTCGTGATAACTCTTCTGACGACTCTGAGCAATCCTCATCTTCTCCTGAATCATCTTAATCTTTTCCGTAGTCTGTTCAACAATCTCCGGTCCAACCACAACACTCTCACCGGACTCATACCAACATAAAGGTGTCCGACATCTCCTACCATACAAAGCTTCAAACGGTGCCATACCAATGCTCGAATGAAAACTATTGTTGTAGGTAAACTCAATCAAAGGTAAATAACAATCCCAAGCACCTCCTTTTTCCAAAACACAAGCCCTCAAAAGATCCTCTAGTGACTGAATCGTCCTCTCAGTCTGACCATCAGTCTGCGGATGATATGCAGAACTCAATCTCAGCTTAGTTCCCAAAGCCCTCTGCAAACCTTCCCAGAACTTCGATGTAAATCTAGGATCTCTATCCGAAACAATACTCGACGGAATACCATGCAAACTTACAATCTTCTCAATATACAACTCGGCTAATCTCTCTAACGGATAATCCATTCTGATCGGAATGAAATGAGCCGATTTTGTCAATCTGTCCACAATCACCCAAATAGCTTCAAAATTCTTACTTGTCCTCGGTAAACCAGAAACAAAATCCATACTGATACTATCCCACTTCCACTCTGGAATAGCCAACGGTTGCATTAGCCCAGACGGCTTCTGATGCTCAATCTTTGACTTCTGACAAGTCAAACAAGAATAAACAAAACTCGCAATTTCTCTTTTCATTCCCGGCCACCAAAATAACTTTTTCAAATCATGATACATCTTCGTAGCTCCAGGATGAATACTCAGGCCACTACGATGTCCTTCCTCAAGAATACTCTTCTTAAGCTCGGTAACATCTGGAATACACACCCGATTACCAAATTTCAAAACACCATTCTCATCAACTCTGAATTCACCACCTTGACCTTGGTTCACTAGAGTCAACTTATCAACCAAAAGCACATCGGATTTCTGACCCTCTCTAATCTCATCCAGAATACTACTCGTTAACTTCAACATTCCCAATTTAACACTATTGTGAGTATTCTCACACACCAAACTCAAGTCTCTAAACTGCTCAATTAAATCCAATTCCTTAACCATTAACATAGACATATGCAATGATTTCCGACTCAATGCATCAGCCACTACGTTTGCTTTACCCGGATGGTAATTCAAACCAAAGTCATAATCCTTCAGAAACTCTAACCATCTCCTCTGTCTCATATTCAGCTCTTTCTGATCAAACAAATACTTTAAACTTTTATGGTCACTGAAAACCTCAAATCTTGACCCGTACAAGTAATGCCTCCATAACTTCAGAACAAATACCACTGCTGCCAACTCTAAATCGTGTGTCGGATAGTTCCTCTCATGAACCTTCAGTTGTCTCGAAGCATAAGCCACAACCTTCTTATTCTGCATCAAAACACCACCCAAACCCAACAATGAAGCATCACAGTAAACCTCAAATGGTTCCGACGGACTCGGTAATATCAGAACAGGAGCAGTAGTTAACCTTCTCTTTAACTCTTGAAAACCTTCTTCACACTTTGAGTCCCAAACAAACGCTTGCCCCTTTCTGGTCAACATCGTCAACGGTAATGCCAACTTAGAAAATCCCTCAATGAATTTCCTATAATAACCTGCAAGTCCAAGAAAACTCCTTATCTCAGAAACTGACTTCGGAGCTTCCCACTTAGATACCGCTTCTATCTTAGAAGGATCAACAGCAACACCACCTCTTGAAATCACATGACCAAGAAAACTAACCTCTTCTAACCAAAATTCACATTTAGACAGTTTAGCAAATAACTTCTTTTCTCGTAGAACTCTTAAAACCATTCTCAAATGCTCAGCATGCTCTTCTTCAGATTTCGAATACACCAAAATATCATCAATAAACACCACAACAAACTGATCTAGGTACGGATGGAAAATCCTATTCATATACTCCATAAACACTCCAGGCGCATTAGTCACACCAAAAGGCATTACAGAATACTCATAATGTCCATACCTTGTTCTGAAAGCAGTCTTCTGAATATCCTCAGTTTTCACACGTATCTGATGATACCCGGATCTCAAATCTATTTTGCTAAACACACTCGCACCAACTAACTGATCCATCAAATCATCAATTCTCGGCAAAGGATACCGATTCTTGATCGTCACTTTATTCAGTTGCCTGTAGTCCACACACAACCTCATAGTACCTTCTTTCTTTTTAACCAATAACACTGGTGCACCCCATGGCGACACACTCGGACGAATAAATTTCTTATCCAACTGATTCTTCAATTCAGTTAACTCAACAACAGACATACGGTACGGAGCCATCGATATCGGCCTAGTACCAGGTACCAAATCAATCGAGAACTCAACTTCACGTTCTGGCGGTAATTCATTCACTTCTTCAGGAAACACATCAGGAAAATCACACACCACGGCTAGATCACAAATCGCCAGTTTATCTTTAGCCTCCAAAGTCGCTAACAGCATAAACAACTCTGCCCCATCTGCTACTGCCTCATTCACCTGCCTTGCTGATAGAAACAAACTCTTTCCTTCCTCACTCTCAGGAAAGATCACAGTCTTATCAAAACAGTTGATATAAACTCGGTTAAACACCAACCAGTTCATACCTAGGATAACATCAATCTGCACTAGTGGAAGACACACTAGGTCCATCCCAAATTCCCTACCAAAAATACTCAAAGGACAATTTAAACAAACTGAAGTAGTAGTCACTGAACCTTTCGCAGGAGTATCAATCACCATACTTCCATGCATCTCCGATATCTCTAAATTAAGTTTCACAGCACAATCCAAAGATATAAAGGAATGAGTCGCACCTGTGTCAACAATAGCTACAAGAGGAAAGCCATTAATATAACACGTACCTCGGATCAAACGATCATCTGCAGAAGTCTCAGAACCCGATAAAGCAAAGACCTTGCCTCCCGACTGGTTCTCTCTCTTCGGCTTAGGACACTGTGGACTGATATGACCCACCTCTCCACAGTTGAAACAAGTCACAGTCTTCAACCGGCACTCTGCAGCCAAGTGACCACCTTTGCCACACTTAAAACACTTCTTCTCATTACTGGTACACTCATGGATACGATGTCCAGCCTGACCACATCTGAAACACTTAGCAGGGGCACTGGAGTCTCCCCCACTAGGCCTCTTCATCCCACTCTGTCTCTGGAAACCTTTGCCAACTGCATACGGTTTCCCACGATCATTCTGATTCTTGCCTTTCCTATCAACCCTTTGCTGATAGCTTTCCGCCCTGGCCTTGGTATCCTGTTCAAAAATCCTGCAACAGTCCACTAGGTCAGAAAACACTCTAATCCGTTGATACCCAATAGCCTGCTTGATCTCGGGACGTAACCCGTTCTCAAACTTCACACACTTTGAAAATTCCCCAGTAGCCTCATTATAGGGAGTGTAATACTTCGACAGCTCTGTGAACTTAGCAGCATACTCAGTAACAGACCTGTTACCTTGCTTCAATTCTAAGAACTCTATCTCTTTCTTTCCTCTGACATCTTCTGGAAAGTACTTCCTCAGGAATCTCTCTCTGAACACAGCCCAAGTGATCTCAGCATTCCCAGCAGATTCCAACTCAGTGCGGGTAGCAACCCACCAATCATCTGCTTCCTCTGACAGCATATGCGTACCGAACCTGACCTTCTGGTTATCGGCACACTCAGTCACTCGGAAGATCCTCTCGATCTCCTTCAACCACTTCTGAGCACCATCTGGGTCGTATACCCCCTTGAACATTGGAGGATTGTTCTTCTGGAACTCACTCAGTTGACGAGCAGCTCCCATTCCCATAACATTCGGATTCCCTCCAAGTACTCCAGCTAGCATACCCAGAGCCTCAGCAATCGCAGCATCGTCTCTACCTCTTCCAGCCATCTCTATTCTGAAAACCCAACAAGCTAAAACAATAAGTACTGATAGGGTTACACAACACCTATCCCGTACAGGGGAAACAGAATAATTACGACTCGACTCGACCGACTATGCTCTGATACCACTAATGTAACACCCTTCTAAAATACCCCAAATATTTAATTAAAACAACAATTATATATATCAGAGTAAATATGCAACTAAGGGTGTCACACAATCACTTCACACCGTGTTCCAAAATATCTGGTCATACTCATTTATTTATCAAAAGAAACATTTGCATAATTCGCAGCGGATAGAAATTAACAACAACATGCAAACCATGTAACACATTACATGTAAAATGGTTCAACAACCAACCATAAGACAATTAAAAACATCCCATCCCGATGTTACATCTATCAGAGCATGACCCACTAAGGAACTACACTAGACTCCAAGCACTAGCTCCTACTCAATCATTGCTCGTTACCTGAAACATAGTTGTAAGGGTGAGTTCCTCAATCGATATAATAAGCATTATAAAATGTCATGTAATGCTAAGTAATTTAACACATATCATCACCCTAATCAGATTACACATATACAACAACGGCAATATCAACTCATAATCATCATCATCATCATACTCAAACTCAACACAACCATAAAACACACGTATAATATTGGAATACATCCATTCATATTATACGCCATACATACATACATTATGCAATGAGACTCCATGCATGCGGTACCGACTATTCATGAACATATAGTTCAACCTCACTGACCAAATCCAGGTACGGCTACCAAGCTCACTAGTCCCACTCATTTGAGACCTAGTGACTCACTCACTAATTCCTCACCATGGGAATTAGCTACCACCCCAAGGGCTATGATATGCACGCTAATCACCTAGCATGCAAACATCAACAACAATCCACAATACTAACTCACTAATTCCTCACCATGGGAATTAGCTACCACCATAAAGGCCACAATATGCAAGCTAAATCACTTAGTCATGCAAACATCAACAATCATCCACAATGGACATATGCTCACACTCTAAGCCATAAACAGTCCATTCATAATTTCATACACAATAGATACATTCACAACATTATGCATACCATCATAATCAATCATAGTATTAGCACACTCTACTAATACCTATACTACTCAAAACAACGGGAAATGATCCCTACTCTATCATACCTCAGCTAAATTACATTATCCAGCTGAACAACCAAAAACTGCACAACAACAGCACAGAAAAATCACAATCCTGCCCATACGCGTATTGCCTAGTCCCATACGCGTATGGCCCAATTCTCAGCCAATTCCATACGCGTACCACCTATCTCATACGCGTATGCTACGCGTACCACTTCCTCATACGCGTACCAACAGAGACCAAACCACGTTCAAAACATCATCTTCCTCATCCATACGCGTATTGTCTAGTGCCATACGCGTACCAGACCATCTCATACGCGTATTGCCTAGTGCCATACGCGTATGACCAGAAACCAGATTTCCAGATCTGCTATGGTCTTCTCTGCTACGAGATCTACCAATTCCAACCTCCTACAATCCAATTTTTCACAGTAATCGTTCATATCGTATAACACGAATCACACCCTATTCAATTTCACCAATTCTAACATTTTTACATCTAATTCCTACGAATTCCTTTCAATCAAAATCCAATTTCGTTCATCCAAAAGTTCACAATTTCATCATGCATCATTCCGAATAGAGTCAAATCAATGGTCTATCACTACCCACTACATGTTATCCCATAATACCCATTAATCGACGATAAACCCCCCTTACCTGAGTTAATCCGGCAATCCTTCGGCTTCGAGCTCTTCCTCTCTTCAACCCTTGTTCTCTGGCTCTTTTTCCCTTTCTCCACTTTTCTGTCTCTTTTCCTTTTCACGTGAAAATAACCCTTTTTACCAAATGGGACTCTCTTTATATATTTTCCAATAATTATTATTCCAATAATAATAATAATAATAATCCAAAAATTCCAATTATTTAATTAAATTAATAAATATAATATTAACTTAAATTAAATAATTATCTTATTTTTATCGGGGTGTTACAGTATGTCCCTTCATGTTCTAATGTTTCTCTTAATTTTTTCATCTCAAGACAATAAAGCATTCTACTTTTTCGTCACTCCATTATCCCTTCATTTTAAAAACCACTACATCCGCGCAGAGAAAATTCATTCATAATTTAAATAACTTGATATAAATGTAAATTCATAACAATTTATTACATATTCTTAACTATAATCGCAATAATATAAATAATTTTTGTTGCATATATTTAGAAGTATTTGATCTCCAAATAAAAAATATCATAACATTAATAAAATCCCAAAAAAAAATTTGTACCTTCTATTAAAACTTTGTTCCAAAAGAAAAACATTCTAGTAGTTTATGTATCACTAGGGCCAAATACATTGCATTACCCTACAATAGTTGTAGTGCATTAATAAGATAGATATAATGCATTAATAAATACATTGCATTATCCATAGTCGAAGTGGTCATTTTCGACCATAAGACCACCTAGCCATTTTTTCCTGTCGAAGAAGGTTGGAAAGCTGGTCGAGAAGTCCATTGAAGACCCTGGTCGAGTCAAAGGGTTTAGTGAAATTTTGGGTTTTTAGTTGACGTGACTCATGTTTTTATCGAAGAAAATTGGATAAGATCATACAGTTATTCGAGAACACGTGGAGACCTGTCAAAGACGAATGATGCATGAAGCCAAGGATGTGTCAAGTTTTACTAAGTCAGACATTGTAGACGGTCATGTTAGGACTAGTTTATAAACAGTGTTTGTTTATAGTTTTAGAGGCCCGCAATCTTACACATTATACACTCAAAGTATCCAACAGTGAAAGTGAGAAATGAGTTTTTAATGCATGTATCTGCATTTCATTTATAAAGTTTTGTTCCTTTAACTTTTCTCCTTTTATCTATACTTTACTGCATTTTCTTTATTATTCAATGTTCTTGACGCTTATTGTCAAAAGTCTTTGAAACATACAATTTTTGCACAAATTTGTCCCTGGAAACTTTCGAGTTTAATCCCTTAAGTGAAATCAAACTTGTCTTTGTTTACTAAATTTAACTCTAAACAAATTGTCACACCCACAGAGACCCTTTTTTTTGTGCAATTTTTTTTGTTTTTTCTTCTTTACTCATTTCTGACTTTTGTCTAAACAAAGTTCTTCATTCATTAAACTTTTCAATGCCTTGTGTATATGAGATTGAGAAGTGGTAAAATAACCAATACGGATGTTCCCGTTCGAACTAGCAGAAGATACGTTAGAATGACAAATCTTAGAAATATTAATGAAGAACGGTCACCTGGTTCTACAGGCGGACGCAGAGTCGCTGCACCTTCAACTGGAGCAAACACCTCTATAATAAGTACGATAGTGGCTCCTTCAATTACGCAAGATAAGTCTATAATTCCCTGTCAATAGCGTCGAGTATCCCCACAGCACTAGGGGTTACATAATCTATGTCAAGTAACTTTAGACCATATGTCCTAAGTCTAACATTGCCTATGTTTAATCGAGAACAACCTTATAGTATGCCAAAAACAATGATGGCAGGTTTGCACTCAAATATATCAACTTTTGCAGAAAACACAATTGTGTTGTCGCCTATTAATCCTCATTTGGCATCAGGGTCTTCTATAATTAATCCTAGTCAAAATCTGCAGTCACAACAAGGGGCATGATTCCCCTTCAGTGATGCCACCAGTAACCACAAATTCTATGATGATTATGAGACAACAAATAGACGATAGTAACCATGAAATGGTTAACATGCTCACCCGAAAAATAGGCACTATGTATAACCCTCTAATTCATAATATGAATCATAGTTATCAGTAATTAGCGACTAAAATGTATCGAATCGCTGATTTCTTTGGTGCCCCTCAGGGTCAAGTTCGACCCAGATGGTGTCGGCCAAATCAAAATGTAGGAATAATCAACGAGGAAAACATAGTGAACCAAGGTCAGCAGTTTGCGCCTCAAGTTGTCGAACAATAGATACTTGTGGGTGTCAAACAAAGGAACCCACCAATTATGTTGGTCAATAGAAATCAAGATGCTGACCAAATAGTCAATCAAGCCTAGCAAGAAAATATGGTCGGGAAAAATAACCTTGCAACCATGGTCGAAAGAATCATGGCCAATAATGGTTTGAACATAGGCCTAACTATACTTCCCCTATGTTGTAATATGTAATACAAGCAAAACTCCTAAGGGGTTGGAAAGTCCCTAAGTTCCCCAAATCCGCTAGTGACACTAGTGGCTCCACTGTCAAACATATCACTCGATATTTGACTGTAGCAGGGGATATAGCAAATAACGAGAATCTAAGGATGAGATATTTCCCTAATTCCCTCACAAAAAATTCTTTCATGTGGTTTACGACACTCCCTGCACACTCCATAAGTAATTAGACTCAACTAGAAAAATTATTTCACGAATCATTCTACATGGGGAAATATAAGATTAGCCTGAAAGAATTGGCAAGTATGAAGCGAAAGTTCGTTGAACCAATAAACGATTACCTCAACAGATTTTGATTGTTGAAGGTAAGGTGTTTCACCCAACTACCGGAATATGAACTAGTCAAGATGGTTGCGGGAGGCTTAGATTATTCCATCAAAAAAAATTGGACATCCAATATCTGAGGGACATGGCCTAACTAGCAGATAGAGTTAGACAAGTCGAATGTCTAAAGGCAGAAAAGGCTAGGGAAAATAGAAGAAGAAAAGAAGGGGTAGCTTATATCGATAAGGAAGTCATTCGAATGATTACACATAAGGTTTAAAGACTACATGGGTTCTAATGAAGTTAGTTTTATTGAATACCTTAAAGGAAAAGAAGTTATTTCAGACAACCACTTACTCTCAAAGATTGTCTCACTGTAAGAACACTTTTATACTAACTCTCCAACTATATTAATGCCTTGTTCATTTAATTTTTCAGATAACTAGTTTTATTTCCCAAAACTGTAGTCCTAGTAGATACTCAAGCAATAATCCTTCTAAGAGGATGTCACAAGAAAATACTTTGGAACAACTTGAATCTTCACATTTATTGTCACCGAGACAATCTACAAACAAGAGTTTGATGCCTACGAAGATCGAATGATTGCATCACTTTGGACTTCATTCATCTCTGTATTCCATTGTTCTATCTCTAACATGCTTTACCATTGTTCTCTATTTTTTCATTTGCATAAAACAATACAACCAACCGTTTCATTTGTATGTCCCTTCATGTTCTAATGTTTCTCTTAATTTTTTCATCTCAAGACAATAAAGCATTCTACTTTTTCGTCAATCCATTATCCCTTCATTTTAAAAACCACTACATCCGCACAGAAAAAATTCATTAATAATTTAAATAACTTGATATAAATGTAAATTCATAACAATTTATTACATATTTTTAACTATAATCGTAATAATATAAATAATTTTTTTTGGATATATTTAGAAATATTTGATCTCCAAATAAATAAAAAGAAATCATCACATTAGTTAAATCCAAAAAAAGAAACTTTTTGTACCTTCTACTAAAACTTTATTCCGGAAAAAAATAACATTTTAGTAGTTTATGTATCACTAGGGCCAAATACATTGCATTACCCTACAATAGTTACAGTGCATTAATAAGATAGATATAATGAATTAATAAATACATTGCATTATCCAGAGTCAAAGTGGTCATTTTCGACCATAAGTCTACCTAGCCATTTTTTCCTGTTAAAGAAGGTTGGAAAGTTGGTCGAGAAGTCCATTGAAGACCCTAGTCGAGTTAAAAGATTTAGTAAAATTTTGGGTTTTTAGTTGACGTGACTCACGTTTTTATCGAAGAAAGTTGGATAAGATCATACAGTTATTCGAGAACACGTGGAGGCCTGTCAAAAACGAATGATGCATGAAGACAAGGATGTGTCAAGTTTTACTAAGTTGATCGTTGTAGACGGTTATGTTAGGACTAGTATATAAGCGGTGTTTGTTTATAGTTTTAGAGGCCTGGAACTTTACACATTATACACTCAAAGTATCCAACTATGAAAGTGAGAAACGAATTTTCAATGTATGTATCTGCATTTCATTTATAAAGTTTTGTTCCTTTAACTTTTCTCCTTTTATCCATATTTTATTGCATTTTCTTTATTATTCAATGTTCTTGACGCTTATTGTCAAAGTCTTTGAAACATGCAATTTTTGCACAAATTCGTCCCGGGAAATTTTCGAGTTTAATCCCTTAAGTGAAATCAAACTTGTCTTTGTTTACTAAATTTAATTGTAAACCAATTGTCACACCCAGTGGGACCCTTTTTTTTGTGCGATTTTTTTTGTTTTTTCTTCTTTAATCATTTCTGACGTTTGTCTAAACAAAGTTCTTCATTCATTAAACTTTTCAATGTCTTATGTATATGAGATTGAGAAGTGGTAAAATAACCAATAAGGTGAAGGTGAGAAAAACAAGAAAGGGGGGGTTTGAATTGTTTGAAAAAAATAAGCGCTTTTGCAAAATGAAATCACACAATGATTTTATACTGGTTCGCTTATAACACAAAGCTACTCCAGTCCACCCGGCCAAGGTGATTTCGCCTTCAACAAGGACTTAATCCACTAATCTTGAAAGATTACAAACAACCCCTAAGAGAGAAGAAAATCTCTTAGTCCTCTCAAGTCTACAGACTACAAAGAGTCACTTGAGGAAATCAAACAAATAAAAATTAGATACAAGATGTGTAATCTAGAGTGCTTCTAAGAAAGCAAATATTACAAACTTAAGAACAAATTTTTCACTTGATAAGCAAAAGCTTAGTGAAAATCTTTGAAGAACAAGGATGTTTTTCTTGAGCGTGATATGATTTCAGTATAGTTTTGGCTAGTGATTTCTTGCATTACTGAATGAGATTTCTTCTCTATTTATAGGAGTTGAAGTAGAGTTGAAGTAGCGTTGAATCTGTTGGATATTGAGATGTAGTTACGCCATTCCATTAATAGCTTCTGCAGTAGACTTTTTCACTTAGAAGTGACTACTTACCACAATTAGTATCTTCTCTCTTGGAAGTGGAGATTAACGTCTCTTTCTAATTGAGGAAATCCATTTGCAGAACTTTAACTTGGCTTAAACGTTACTTCATCATGATTAACAATTCTGATTAGAGTCTTCGTGTTTCTGGAGAATCTTGCTTCTGATGTTATTTCTTGAAAGTTCAGATGGCGCTGATAACTTCCAGAGTTTACAGAAGGCATTAGTTCAGAGTCAGAGCTTCTAGACTTTACTTCATGTTCAGATGCTTCTGATACTTTTGTAGTTTTGTCCAGAGTCAGAGCTTCTTGAATGAGATTCCTCTTTAGATGCTTCTGATACTTGAGATTTTGCATCTGATCTTGTTTTGCATCTGATGACATCATCAGATTTGTTTCTTCTTTCTTTAGAACCCTGCACACTTAGAAACTTTTCGTTAGGGTGCCATTTTTGGTTTCTTCCTTTGTTATCATCAAAATCATGGAATCTGTTGTAGAACAATTTTTGTTCTTACAATCTCCCCTTTTTGATGATGACAAAACAAATAAAATTATCAGATGAAACATGAAAAATATTAGATCAGATAGACAAAAGCTCCCCCTGAGTTAGTACTAGGGAGTTCAGAAGTTCTTACCAGAGCTTTCCAAGTAAAGAGATTTCTGAAAACTTTCTGCAATTTCTTAAATTTAATGTTAGAACTATTTAATCAGAGCTATTATTTAAGCAGAGCTAATTTAACCTTAACTATTTCTACAATTGTTGCAGAATGCTTAAGGTTTTAGACATAATTTTCATCAGAGCTATTTAATAATTTCTCCCCCTTTTTGGCATAATCAAAAAGGCATAAAAAATAAAAAGAATAATAAAGAGAAAAACATTTCATTAATCAGAAGCACAAAGGCACAAAAGCATGCAAAACATCAGATCCAAGAGAATATCAGAGCTAAAGAAGACAGAAGCAAAAACACTAGGCAAGCAGACAAAATAAATCCTAAGTGCCTAAGGGTTTGGAGGTTGAGGAAGTCTCTGAAGCAACATGGCAAACATGTTCTGGATGTTTTCATTCAAAGCATCTTGTTTGTCCATTCTGGCACGAAGCTCATTCTGATCTTGCTTGATCTCTTTCTGATCTTGCTTGATCTCTTTCAGAGTGTTAAGAATCAACGGGATCGCAGAAGAGGACTCCCCCTGAGTCAGAGCCTGCTGAGCTTCAGCTTCAGCAGCAGCTTGGGCTTCTGCATCTGCCTGAGCCTTGGCTTCAGCTTCCTTAATCCTTAGAAGTTCTGCTTCCTTTGCCAGTCGTTCTTCTTCTAACCTTCTTGCTTCTTCCTCAGCTTCCTTAGCCAATCTTTCCTCCTCTAATCTTCTGGCCTCAGCTTCTCTGGCCAATCTCTCTTGGAGCCGTTCCTCAGCATCTCTGATGTAGCCATTTCTGACTTGTTCAGAGATACTCTTCAGCCTATAAGACTCAGAGGTCATCCAACTAATGACTCTGTTCCAGTGTGTCCTAACAGATTTAGGATCATCACTAACTTCAGAGTTTTTAGCCAGAGACTTGACCTTCTAGACTGAAGCTTCTGCAACCTGTATAATGGCCTCCTCAAGGGTAGGTATGGTAAGTTCAGGTTCAGGTTCAGGTGAATGAGGTGGAGAGTTTTGAGGGCTGAGATTTAGAGAGGGAGGTTCAGTTTGTTGAGGTTCAGATTCTGCTTGAAGTTCAGAATCTGGGGATGAAGCATAGAGTGGGTTTACATCTAAGGGTTCGGATTCTGGTTCTGGGACAGCGGGAAGGATTGGTGGAATGATATTAGAGGTGAAAGGAGCAGATGGTTGAATTACAGAGGGTATGGTGGTTGTTTGTTGTAGTGGTGAAGTTATTTCAGGTTCTGTGGTTTGTGTTCGTTGTGAAGCAAGTCTATGGGCATAGAGTGTTGCTATGGTTGGGGAGTTTGGGTCAGAGTGTTCTTGATCAGAGGACTCATGATCAGATAACTCTTGGTCAGAAGAAGGGGAAAGGTAAGGGGGTGATTCATATTCAGAGGATGAGGAAGAAGAAGTAGTTTGGTGAGTTTGTGCAGGTATAGAGGGAGGAATGAAGGTTCTAGCAATGTTTAGAACAGGTGTAGGTTGGGAGGTTCTGATGATTGATGGTGGTATTTCAGAGGTGGTATATATTGGTTGTGAAGAGAGAGGGTTAGAGGAAGCCATTATAGATCCAGAGGAGACAGGAGGAATAGACTTACCAGAAGAGACATTCAGAGGTGCTGAAGTTTTGCTGCCAGAAGTTTCTCCAAGTCTGGCTTTCTTTGCTCTCCTTGCCTCAGCAGCTATCTGTTTCTCAGAGACACCTCTCTTGTATCTGACAAGATCTTCTACAGAGTCCAGACAGTCTTCAAGGCGGAAATCAGAAACATCAACACCTTCTTCCAACATTCGATGAAGATAGAGGGCAACAGCGTCTCTGGGCTCATCCTTGAAGAATCTGACCAGGCCATGAGGCATCTTCCTCTGATCTTTTAGACATTCCCAGGACACATCCATAGTGGGCTTGACTCTAATGTCTTTGATGATTCCCATGCTCTTGAGGTTTCTGGCATTCAGAGGCTTTCCCACGTCAATTGCCAGATCATCCATACATCTGGTCTTCTCCAGATCATCTACCAAGCCATGCTCAATGAAGACATCAGAGAGCAATCTTCCCAGAGGAATGTAGGATCTGGGCTTCATATTATTCCTCGTTTCTCTGACTGAATCTCTCAGATATCTGAAGAGGAGAGTAGGGAGATTGATCTTGATACCCTTCTGAATGCAGTACAGAATGCATTTCTGGTCTGCATTTATGTAGTCAGAGGAGTTGGAGGCTGGACGATGATGGATTGTTCCCAGAATAATCTTCAGCCAAACTCGGAGGTTCTGATGAAGCTCCTTGTTTTTAGAGGGGTTTCCTTCAACATTAGGTTTGAAGATTGTAGGGTTGATGACTTCAGTGATGCGCTTTGACCTTGGAGGAATGTTGTAAATCCTTTTACCTCCACTACTTTCCATATTCAACAGAGAGGCAATGGATCCTTCTGTGATCACTATCTTCACTCCCAGAACAAAAGAAACAATGAACTGGTCATCAGCATCTGCACATCTCCAGAACTCCTTCACCAGAAGAGGGTAGATTGGACCATAAAGCCTGTCGAAGTAGTTTTCCCAACCTTGCTTGCGAAGATCTTCAGTAAGATCAACACCGTTTCTTCTCAAGTTCTCAAAATCTACCAGCGATTCACACAGTACATCCAAACCTTCAAAGGGAGTTGAAAGATGAATGTGTTGTTCACGGTCAAGAATGTGAGGTTCTTTGTAAACTGGGGTTGTGGTGACGCTTATAACCGTGGGTGTTTGAGTGTTTGAGGTTTGGGGATTGGAACTAGATTCCACTTGTTGAGAATGGTTGAAGAGTTCTTGTTGTTGAGCGTCCATGTTGATGAAGATGATGAAGATTGAAGAAGAAGATGAAGAACTTGCAGAGAACTTTCAGAGAAGGGTTTAGGGTTTTAGAGTGAGTGAGAGTGATAAGTGTGAAAAGTGAGAGAAAGTGTTTATATACTAAGGGTAAAAACACATGCAAAACGACACACATACCAGCGTTAGCACAAAAACCAAAATAGCACGTTTGGGGGGAAAATGATTACAGCTCATTAATGAATGTCTAATCCCACAGCTTGCACACTGCTCGAGGAAAACTCAAACGTCTGCCTTTTGAATTTCTTGACAGCTGTCTAGAAGTTCTAAGGTTAGACGCATGTTCCCCACGTGTTGATGTATCTGATCTTCAGGAATACCAAAGGATTTCTGAAGATTTCTAACTCAGATATATTCTTAACTTGGTAGAAGTATCAGAGTCAGAGGCAGAAGTGTATTTGTTTTTATCAGAGTCTCATTTTACATGTTCAGAGCCAAATATTACTCAGGACAATTTTTAATGTTCAGATTTTCTAAGATGAAAAGAAATCTATCTTCAGCTAGAGGCTTAGTAAAGATATCTGCCCATTGATGTTCTGTATCAATGAACTTCAGCGTTACTATCCCTTTCTGAACATAGTCTCTAATAAAATGATGTTTTATTTCTATGTGTTTGGCTCTGGAATGTAGAATGGGATTCTTACTTAAACAAATAGCAGCAGTATTATCACAAAAGATAGGAATGTTACTCTCAATTATCTGGAGATCTTCTAGCTGATGCTTCATCCAGAGCATCTGAGTTGTGCACAGTGATGCTGAGATGTATTCTGCTTCTGCAGTTGATAGAGCAATTGTTGACTGTCTTTTGCTAGCCCAGGAGATTAAGTTGTTTCCCAGAAGCTGGCAATTTCCAGATGTGCTTTTTCGTTCTATTCTATCTCCTGCATAATCTGCATCACAATAACCAGAAAGCCTATACTCTGATGTTTTCTCATACATCAGGCCCAGGTTAGGAGTTCCTTTCAGATACTTAAGAATTCTCTTAACAGCTGTTAAATGAGATTCTCTAGGATCTGATTGGAATCTGGCACAAAGACAGACGCTAAAGAGAATATCAGGACGAGTAGCAGTCAGATAGAGAAGAGAGCCTATCATACCTCGATAGAGCTTCTGACAAACCTTGTTGCTTACCTCTTCCTTCTCCAGAATGCAAGTTGGATGCATAGGAGTTTTTGCAGATTTGCATTCAGTCATATCAAACTTCTTCAGAACGTCTTTAATGTACTTGCTTTGATGAATGTACGTGACTTCTGGAGTTTGATTGATTTGAATTCCCAGAAAGAACTTTAGTTCTTGCATTAGACTCATTTCAAATTCTGCCTGCATTAACTTAGAAAATTCTTGGCAAACAGAGATATTAGCAGAACCAAAAATAATATCATCAACATAAATTTGGCATATCATGAGATCATTATTAAGGTTTTTACAGAAGAGTGTAGAATCAACTTTCCCTCTGATAAAATTTTGTTCCAGAAGAAAATTGCTCAGACGTTCATACCAAGATCTGGGAGCTTGTTTAAGTCCATATAAAGATTTCTTAAGTTTGAAAACATGTTCTGGAAAGTTTGAATTTTCAAAGCCTGGAGGTTGGTTGACATACACTTCTTCTGAAATATAACCATTAAGAAATGCACTCTTGACATCCATTTGGTATAATTTGATAGAATGATTAATAGCAAAAGATACAAGAAGACGAATAGATTCTAACCTCGCGACTGGAGCAAAAGTTTCATTATAATCAATACCTTCTTGTTGACTATAACCTTGAGCTACCAGTCGAGCTTTGTTTCTGACAACTTCTCCTTTCTCGTTCAGCTTGTTTCTGAAAACCCATCTGGTTCCAATGACATGAGTGCCTCTGGGTTTTGGAACGAGATCCCAGACATCATTCTTGGAGAATTGATCTAACTCTTCTTGCATAGCTGCCACCCAATCGTTATCTTGAAGAGCTTCATCACAGGACATAGGCTCAATCAGAGACACTAGTCCCAGAGGAATATCTTCAGAAGTTCTGAAGGTAGATCTGGTTCTGACGGGTTCGTTCTTGTTTCCCAGAATCAAATCTTCAGATACGTTAATACGACTTTTAACTTTCCTTGGAATTTCTGGAGATTTAATTTCTTCAGAGTCTGGAGTGACAGTTGCTTCTGGAGTTTTCTCAGATTCTACCAGAGTGATCTCTAAATCTGCAAACTTTTCAACTAGCTTTGACTTTTCAGGGTCAAGCTTATCATCAAATCTAACATGAATTGATTCCTCCACAATTTTGGTTTCTGTGTTGTATACTCTATAGCCTTTAGAGCGTTCTGAGTATCCTAACATAATACCTTTCTGTGCTTTGGAATCAAACTTGTTCAGATGTTCTTTAGTATTTAATATAAAACAAATGCATCCAAAGGGATGAAAATATGAAATGTTGGGTTTTCTTCCCTTGCACAGTTCATAGGGAGTCTTTTCCAGAATAGGTCTAATAGAGATTCTATTCTGAATGTAACACGCTGTATTTACAGCTTCTGCCCAAAAGTGCTTTGCTACATTTGTTTCATTGATCATGGTTCTGGCCATCTCTTGGAGTGTCCTATTCTTCCTCTCTACAACTCCATTTTGTTGTGGAGTTCTAGGGCAGGAGAAATCATGGGATATTCCATTAGAATCAAATAGTTCTTCAAAATCTTTATTTTCAAATTCTCCACCATGATCACTTCTGACTCTAACAATTTTAGAGTCAAATTCTTTTTGCACTTTAGAACAGAAACTGGTGAATACAGAGTGAGACTCACTCTTGTGCTTTAGGAATTTTACCCATGTCCAGCGGCTGTAATCATCAACGATTACTAGTCCATACTTCTTTCCATTGACTGATGCTGTTTTCACAGGACCAAATAAGTCAATGTGAAGAAGCTCCAGAGGCTTAGAGGTAGAAACAACATTTTTCTTTTTAAAAGATGTTTTTGAAAACTTTCCTTTTGACAAGCTTCACACAGAGCATCTGAAGAAAACTTCAGTTTAGGTAAGCCTCTGACTAACTCAAGTTTAGTTAGCTGAGAAAGTTTTCTCATGCTAATGTGGCCTAAGCGTCTATGCCATACCCATTGCTCTTCGTGAACTGACATTAAACATTTAACATTTTGATCTTTTAAATCAGAAAGATTTATTTTATAAATGTTGTTTTTCCTCTTGCCTGTGAAAAGGACAGAGCCATCGTTCTGACTAATGGCTTTACACGTTTTTTGATTAAAGATTACATCATAACCGTTATCACTTAATTGACTTATGGATAACAAGTTATGCATTAATCCTTCTACATAAAGAACATCAGATATAGAGGGAAGAGTACCATTACCAATAGTTCCGGAGCCTCTGATCCTTCCTTTCTGATCTCCTCCGAAGCCTACAAATCCAGCGTCTTTAAGTTCCAGGCTTTGGAACATAGACTTTCTTCCCGTCATATGTCGCGAGCATCCAGAGTCCAGGTACCATGACTGGTGTTTGAACTTTGCTGCATAGGATATCTGCAACATAGATAATCTTATCTTTCGGTACCCAGAATCTCTTGGGTCCTTTAGATTAGTTTTCCCAGAGTTTCTCACAACTTTGGGTCTTCTAGCATTTTTAAATTGGTGTTCTTGTGTATGTGTGTAGTGGTATGAAAAAGGAGATTTAATTTGATCACTTGTAGAGGGTTTATCTTTCTCAGGATCATATCCAATTCCCCTTTTGTTATTCTGACTTACTCCATAAATCATGGATGCCATAATACTCCTATCTATCCCATTCTTCAGAAATTTTTGAAAGGCTTCTTCATATTTATAAATAATTTCATTTGAAGTTTGTGGTGCTTGAGACAACGTTTCTTCCAATTCTAAGCTTTTTGTTTTAGCTCCATCTCTTTCTATCATTAGAGATCTGATAGTATCATCTCTTGCTAGAATTGTTGTCTCAAGTCTACTACATACTTCAGATTTTGCTTTAAGAAGGCCTTTAATGTCTTTAATTTTTTGTTTTAATTTCTGAAGAGAGGTAAGAGTTTCTGATAAACATGATTCTAAGTCAGATCTAGAAAGTTCAGAAAATACCTCTTCAGATTCTTCATCTGAGCTGCTGGATGTGGTAGCCATAAATGCTACGTTGGCTTGTTCATCAGAGTCAGATTCTGATGATCCTGATTCACTATCGTCCCAGGTGGCCATTAATCCTTTCTTTGTTCTGAAGGTATTCTTCTTGAAGCTTTCTTTTCTAGGGTTATCTTTCTTCAGCTTGGGGCATTCATTTCTGTAATGACCTGTTTCTTTACATTCAAAACAGGTAATATCTTTATTAGGTTTACCTTTTGAAGTTGACTCTGATCGATCCCCTCTGGGTCTTGATCTTCTGAAGTTGTTGTTGTTCCTTCTTTTCCAGAGTTGCTTAACTCTTCTGGTTAGTAAGGACAGTTCTTCTTCATCATCAGAGTCTTCAGATTCAGAGTCATCAGTGTCTGCAGTTTCTGCTTGAAGGGCTTTGGTTCTGTCTGACTTCCGTCTTTCAGGTCTGGACTTCAGCGCCACTGACTTGTTCCTTTTCTGAGGCTCATCCTCCTCTAGTTCTATCTCATGGCTTCTGAGAGAACTAACAAGTTCTTCAAGGCTGATATTGTTCAGATCCTTTGATAACTTCAGAGCAGTAACCATTGGTCTCCATTTCTTTGGCAGACTTCTGACAATCTTCTTAACATGATCTGCAGTCGTGTATCCTTTGTCTAGCACTTTAAGACCTGCAATAAGAGTTTGGAATCTGGAAAACATAGCTTCTATAGCTTCGTCATCTTCCATCTTGAAGGCTTCATATTTCTGGATCAGCGCCAGAGCCTTCGTCTCCTTGACTTGGGAGTTTCCTTCATGGGTCATCTTCAGAGAGTCAAGTATATCTTTAGCAGTCTCTCTGTTGGTGATCTTTTCATACTCGTTATAAGATATAGCATTTAGGAGTATGGTTCTGGCCTTGTGATGATTCTTGAAAGCTCGTTTCTGATCATCTGACATCTTACTTCTGGGAACTTCAGCTCCATTTAAGACTGGAGGTGTGTATCCATCTGTGACAATGTCCCAGAGGTCAGCATCATAACCCAGAAAGAAACTTTCGATTCTATCTTTCCAGTAATCAAACTTTTCTCCATCAAAAACAGGAGGCTTGGCATTGTAAGAATCTTTCTCATTTGAGTGGGCCATTGTTTTTCTCGTACTGGATCTCTCTACACGGTTAAGTGTTTGATTAGAAAATCAATAACAGAGCCGGAGCTCTGATACCAATTGAAGGTGAGAAAAACAAGAAAGGGGGGGTTTGAATTGTTTGAAAAAAATAAGCGCTTTTGCAAAATGAAATCACACAATGATTTTATACTGGTTCGCTTATAACACAAAGCTACTCCAGTCCACCCGGCCAAGGTGATTTCGCCTTCAACAAGGACTTAATCCACTAATCTTGAAAGATTACAAACAACCCCTAAGAGAGAAGAAAATCTCTTAGTCCTCTCAAGTCTACAGACTACAAAGAGTCACTTGAGGAAAACAAACAAATAAAAGTTAGATACAAGATGTGTAATCTAGAGTGCTTCTAAGAAAGCAAATATTACAAACTTAAGAACAAATTTTTCACTTGATAAGCAAA